>NC_084487.1:129217485-129842485 GCF_030035675.1 Rhineura floridana
TGTCAGAAGTTAAGAAATCCTCATAGTGTCTCCAGAGTAGCAAGCTCCTGAGACAACTGGGGGGGAAACCAAAAGAAACAATGGCAAAGTTTTCACCACCAAAGGCCTTTGATTTCACCAGGCCTGCAGCGTGGCCAGACTGGAAGCAGAGGTTTTCCAGATACCACATTGCTACAAAACTGAATGAAGAGAAGGAAGAATTTCAGATATGCTCTTTGATTTATGCCATGGGCCAGCAAGCAGAGCAGATATTTAAATCATTTGAGTTTGCTGCTGCAGAGGACCAGGATGACTACCTCCTAGTCCTGGGGAAATCTAATGAATATTTTGTGCCAAAGAAAAATCTCATTCATGAGAGGGCATGCTTTCACCAGAGACATCAGAAACCAGGAGAATCTGCAGAGGCCTAAATAAGATGGCTGCATGTGAAAGCTGATGAATGTGCTTTTGGGTACTCCAGGAGTGAAATGCTCAGACCGATTGGTAGTGGGAATTTTGGATAAAAACCAGTCCCAGAAGCTGCAGATGAAATCCAATCTCACTTTGGAGACGGCTGTGGAAATAAGAAACTCAGAGCTCATAAAAGGCCAGTTCCAAGACCAGGGTGCTTTAAAAGGGCTGCAAGAAATAGCCAAGAAACCCCTGGAGAAATAGAAACCCCAACTCCAAAATATCAGAAACAAATATACAGCCAAACATCTAATGCTCAAATAAAACCCCTTGATGCACAAGATGTGGGAAAGGGCATACACAAAGAGCAGTCCTGCAAAGGTTGCAGAATGCCACAAATGTAAGAAAATAGGTCATTTTGCCGCTGTGTGCCGCACTAGAATGGTGAGTGAAACTGTGGAGCTAGCTCAATGCATGAAAAATGTTTTCAATTTGTATACTCAAATGTTCTTCAGAATCAATTGAAAATAAAAATATAACCATACTGTTTTAAAATGGGCTAGAGAAAGGAGGGGTTGAATTGCTTGTTATTAACTCGTTCGTTTGCTGTCTCCCTTTTAGTTAATGTTTGCCAATAAAACATTTCTTAAAACCTTTCAAACCTTTGTTTTCTGCAAAATAAGATAAGCAGAAAAATAGTCACATTTCATAATCCTTCAGCTTAGCTCTCCAGCCTTCTCCACACACCTTCTTCACAACATACTGTATCCCAATCATTGTAGCCTTAACTTCCCCTTCCCTGTAATGGGCACATGGGGCTTTCTTTAGAAAATACCTAGCTTTTGCACCAAGTGATGCTTTTGCCTTCTGTTCTTCATAGGGAATGTTTTAACACAGTTCCCTGGTCTCTAGCTCTATCCATCTTTAAATATGCTTTCACCTTCAGCTACATTCTTAAATCACCTAGGCAAACCTATGTTTTGTTCATGAGTCAGACAGTAGGAAAACTTTCTCACATGGCGAGCCAAGAGGGAGATTTGCTCAGAGTATCATTGCTTTCTTTCCGTATTTTGAGTGAAAAGGGAAGGTTTAACAAGAGCGGTTAAAATTTTAAACAAAAACCAAAGCTGCAGTAATAAAACAAAACCCAGAACTGCAGTGATAAAAAAGGACCCTGACATTCCGTGTGTCTCTATCTGTTTAATTTTGGCTGCTATATTTGTGATTGTATTTCTGGTGCTTTTAAAAATTAAATTAAATTAAAGTAGACCATCCTGCCTGAAACTGCCAAATGGTGTGATCCCTAAACACTACTCTCCATACAGAAGTTTGGTTCCAATAAAACTTTACAGTTATAGAATATAATTCACTGTATTCTTTACAAAACCATATTGCCTTGCCAATGATAGTAGCATCTAGGGCATGAAGCCGTGGCCATCCATACTTATAAGGTTGATAATCAAATTGCTGGGGATCCAAACGCTGAGTAAAAATTGAAATGACCTTTTTTCCCTGTGGACTGTCCTCTCTCTTCATATTGCTAGACGTTGTTTCTTCCATTCTGTAATATACAAAAATGGAAGAAGGGGGAAAGAAGTTTTTCACTCTCCCTCACTAAGCTACTAGATTTTCTGAGTCAGTGATTATAATCAATATCAACCAGTATTAAAATTAAACAAGCAAACATTAATTAAACATCTTTACTACATAACAGACAAACACATTAATAAGACATTTATAGAACCTAAATTGTAGTGGATTTATCATAAGTGTAACCATTTCACCATTATTATGCCAATTCAATCATCCTATTTAATTTTAAACCAGCTGGTAATTTTCCAGATTGACTATAAAACTTTATCATCTTTTCCAAGGGTGATCCTGATGAAGGGTTTATCTTAGACCCTTTGCTAACCATGTCCTCTGTTTTTCTTTTTCTTTTTTGTAAAAAATTCACAGTTCCCTTATAACATTCACACAGAAAATTTTCACACGAACACTCAAAGATCCTTATTATACACATGGGACTCAAACCCTATTATACACATAATACTACAAACATAATAAAAATAACAATACCCGCCAGACTTGAACTGGACTAACAATACTCTCCCAGTCTTGAACTGGGATTAATAATACAGGAGTAGAACAAGACCTTCATATGCACACTCAACCACTCCACCAGACCCAGGTGTATGTCCTCATGAGAGAACAACAGCCTGTGGTGGTCTCTTTCAAGAAGGGCATGCCATGTCCCTACTGGGCCCTTAATGTTTCCATCTACCCAGCAGGGCGGGTCGTCTTCCCTCTTTCAGACACACTCACTCACGCACATACATACACACACATGCACATACACATTCATAAACCCAACATTCAATATTCAACAACATTCAACCACATGCAATCACATTCAGGTCCGTGTTATACCAACACAATTACCACACAACAATTTCCCCAAAAAACAGTTTCCCCAAAATCAGTGTCCAGCCTCGAACTAGGAACAGTCACCATTCACACGTGTGTACACAATAAACCGGCCTCAAACCAGTTTAATACCTCAACAATACTTATCCACATGTTACCAAATTCTTGC
This sequence comes from Rhineura floridana, assembly GCF_030035675.1. Taxonomy (NCBI): domain Eukaryota; kingdom Metazoa; phylum Chordata; class Lepidosauria; order Squamata; family Rhineuridae; genus Rhineura; species Rhineura floridana. Next base: position 129,220,472 of record NC_084487.1, read on the forward strand.
AAGCTACACAGCAAGTGGATTGGACCATGAAAGACCAACCCAAATGTTGTTTGCATTTTGACCAATTTGTAGGGCAGTCCAATATCTCAGAGAGGAGGTCAGGTCTCCTGCTCCCCTGGTGCATTCACTATAGCTGTCCAATTTCCCTGCTTTTTAAAGTTCGATAGAAATATCTGTGGGCTATAGCTACGTTCTTAAACTGCAAGTCTTTTTGCCTATTAGTGAATTCCCCTGCTTTTTAATCCGGGAGGTAAATGGGATCCTGTCCAAGTTTGCTAAGAATGGATTGATCATTTGCATGCTTATTGAGTTCAGTGGGATTTACTCCCCTGCAATCATGCTTAGGATAGGTGGAACTAACAACAGGGGATGGGGGGAGGAGGAGGGAGGGGAGGAAACGCAGAGGGGAGGACTGTGATGGGAGCAGGCAGGACGGGGAGGGGAGGAGAAGGACAGGTTTGATCATTTGCATGTTTATTGAATTCAGTGCGATTTACTCCCATGCAATCATGCTTAGGATAGGTAAAACTGACCGGGGGAGGGGGGAGGGCTGGAGTGGGCAAGAGAGGAGGAAGAAGGAAGAGGGGAGGGGAGGGGGAGAGGAGATGGGAAGGAAGGGAAAAGCAGGTCTGATCATTTGCATGCTTATTGAGTTCAGTGGGATTTACTCCTATGCAATCATGCTTAGGATAGGAAAAATTGACCATGGGGGAGGAGGAAGGGGAGGGGGAAGGAGCGTATTGGAGGGGGGCAAAGGAAGGGGGAGAGGAGGGCAGGTTTGATCATTTGCATGCTTATAGAGTTCAGTGGTATTTACTTCCATGCAATCATGCTTAAGATAGGTAAAACTGACCATGGGGAGGAGGAAGGGGAGGGTGAGGAGGAGGAAGGGGAGGGTGAGGAGGGGGAAGGGGAAGGAGGGGATTGGAAGGGGATGGGGATTGGGAGGGAGGGGCAAAGGAAGGGGGAAGGAAGGGGCAAGAGGGAGGGGATAGGAGGGAGAAGGGTGGATAGATTTGATTGTTTGCATACTTTTTGAGTTCAATGGGATTTATTGCCGTGCAATCATGTTTGAAAATGGAAATGGATTGCCTTCAAGTTGATCCTGACTTATGGCAACCCTATGAATAGGGTTTTCATGGTATTCAGATGTGGTTTTACCATTGCCTTCCTCTGAGGCTGAGAGGCAGTGACTGCCCCAAGGTCACCCAGGGAATTTCATGGGTGTGTGGGGATTCGAACCCTGGTCTCCCAGGTCATAGTCCAACACTGACCTGGGGGAGGGGGACGAGATTGGGTGGGTGGGCACTGGGCAGAAGGGAAGCCCCTTTCCAAAAGGAAAACATTGTGAACAGTATCGTTGTTTTTCAGGGTTTCCCCCACCTTTTTATTCTACAGCAGGCACATGTAGCCTCCCACCCAAATTTAAACCAAAGCTGTCACTGGCCACATCCACACCAGGCCTTTATTTCACTTTGGACAGTCATGGCTTCTCTCAAAGAATCCTGGGAAGTGTAGTTAATGAAGGGTGCTGAGAGTTGCCAGGAGACGCCCTGTTCCTGTCACAGACCTTCAATCAGAGTGGCTGACTGTTAAACCAATCTGGCCACTAAAGCACTCTCAGTGGAACAGGAGTCTCCTCTCAACACCCTTCACAAACTACACTTCCCAGGATTCTCTGAGGGAAGCCATGACTGTCTCACGTGAAATCAAAGTCTGGTGTGGGTGGGCCCCCCTGATTAGGCAAGCCAAGCAGCTGTGAGTCTGGCTTTTAGAACACTGACAGTTGGTTCTTACTGAGCATGCCCCGCGTTATCATAGGTTGCCAGCCAAAATTTCTTAAATTAATTAAAAATCAGCCAGGCATTTTTTTAAACTTTTAAACTGCAGAAGATGAAGGTCAGAGTATGGGGCAAGGTCAATAACAGGATTACAGGTACTCTGTGAACATGGCTGATTTTTAATGAATTTCAACAGATTATGAGAACTCGGAGAAAAAAGTCCAAAAGGGGTCTGAGGTTTTTCTCTCTCTTTTTAGACTTTGAACTCTTGATTCTCTCTTGCTGTTTTATGTAAAGGTAAAGGTAAAGGTGTCCCCGCACTTGTAGTGCGAGTCGTTTCCGACTCTTAGGGTGACATCTTGTGACGTTTACTAGGCAAACCATATTTATGGGGTGGGATTGCCAGTTCCGTCCCCGGCCTTTCTTTACCCCCCAGCATATGCCGGGTACTCATTTTACCGACCACGGATGGATGGAAGGCTGAGTGGACCTCGACCCCTTTTACCGGAGATTCGACTTCCTCCTTTCATTGGAATTGAACTCCGGCCGTGAGCAGAGCTTCGGCTGCATTACCGCCGCTTACCACTCTGCGCCACGGAGGATCTTGGCTGTTTTATGTATGGCCATGAAAATTGAGAGTGTTGTTAAGCAAGCGTTTCTGAGTTCAGGACTATAAGATTAGTAAGGTTTTGTTTTAAAATGAGCTTATGGGAAGCATCAGAATGGCTTGGGGTGTATTTTCAATTTAACATGGCGGAATGTGAAAAATCCACGCTGGCTATAGTATACCGCCACTCTTGTGGCTGTATAATATGGAGAACAGTGAGTGGGCGGAGGTAAAATCATAGAAAGATATTGATGCTCCAAACACTCTGAAGCTTGTGGCTTCTCTCACTCACTTACACACATACATAAAGGGCGAGGGAGCCACTTCCCTGATATACCACAGAGTCCAATGGAGTAACTGGATAACTAGTAATGTGAATTGTTTCCACCCGATTGTCACTCAGCCAGGAATTCCATACAATGGGGCACAAAATGCATGCAACAATTCCAAAGTGTTTTCCAGCTACCTGCTGTCAATATACATGAATCAGGTTGAAAACATCATTGCTCTGCAAAACCAAACACAATACCATAACCATATCCCTATGCAAATCCATTTAATTACTGTGTAATCAAGATAAGAGCGCAGATGATCTCAGAGTGAGTTTTGGATAAACGTAAAGCTTAGCATGTCTTGTTTATATCACGTCCCATGCTTTATGTAACAATTCGTGATCTTTGGGGTTTGTTACTCCAGTTTTACTTTTATGGTCACAGACCCATTGTAAAATTCTGTGTGTGTGTGTGTGTGTGTGTGTGTGTGTGTATTATATATATGCAATTTGCTAATATTTTTCAAAATTCATTTAAAGTGGTTTTGCATGGTAGTTTTTTATTATTATTCATCTAGGCTATGCTTCAACCATCTCACTCTGAGCTTTTTGAATCTCCAAAAAAGAAACTGACCTAGTTAAAAGCTGTCATTTCTCTACCTTTAAGATATATTCACAAGAGTTACTGTATATTTGCAAGACAAAACTGGTTTCTAAACAACCAACAACAAGAAAGGTTCAATGCAAAATCTAAGTAGTCAACATAAATGGTACTTGGGGGGTGGGACATGTCATCAACAATATATATGCAAGAAACGAAAGCAAGCATGCCCAGAGAGTCACTGTATGAGGCAGCAAGATGTACAGTAGATTAGGAAAGGCCAGTAAGAGATGAGAAGCCACCAAAACTCTCAGGCTTAAAACTATAGAGCAACGTGTTTATATATCACAGCCATATGTATGCTCACCAATACAGCAATATTTCTTAATCTAACACGTGGCTTTCAATAGAAGGCTGAGTGAAATAATCTGCGAGATATTAAAAAGTCATCTGGAGAGAAAAATAATAATAAAAGGGAAGAGAATCAAATACATGCCAGTAATTGTGTGCATTCCGCCACACACACACACAGCGCCTCACAAGATGCATGCTAAACTGGCAATCTTGTCAGAGCCTCCAATTATGAACTTCATTTGTTTCAACTTCAAAGGGAAACAAGAACTTGCTTAAATCAGAACCAGATTACAAACTTCAGCTTCCCATCCTGTTCCACAGACAAGAATCAACTATAAACAACCCATGTGCCATTCCCATTGAAGACAACAGCAGAATTATATTAGCAATAAACCGGCAAAATTAGTTTAGAAAGAGATTTTAAATCTCCTTAAAATCTCCTGTGGGCTCCTGCGAGGAGGAAGGGCAGGATATAAATCAAATAATAAATAAAATTAATTAATTCTACATATTGGGAAAGGATGAGAGAGTAACCAATGTGAATTGCTACAAATGTCTGCAATAGGAATATTCCTCACGATGAAGAGTGGAGTGGGCTAGAAATGTTTTGAATAGCAAAACATTAAGCTGACTTCCATCAGTCAGATAATTGGTTCATCTAGCCTGATAACGTCTACTCCAGCCTTTGCCAAACTTATACCCTCCAGATGTTTTGGACTACAACTTCTGGTCACATTGGATGGGACCGATGGGATTGATGGGAGCTGTAGTCCAAAACATCTGGAGAGCACCAGGTTGGCAAAGGCTGGCCTACTCCTATTATCAGGGGCTGTTCCATGTTCTCAGGGAAAGATTCTTTCCAGGTCCTGCTACCCAAGATCCTTTAACTAGAGATGCTAAGGACTCTACTATTCTATGACTTTCCATATGCAAAGTATTAACTCTGTCACTGAGATATCATGGTAAAAAATTCCTGTGCATATGCAGATAAAAAGTGACTCATTCACAGTCTAAAGAGTCTGGTGTCTTTAGAAACATATTGTAAGGAACAATTACTTACACCCCACACCATTAGTTACCTAGGGGAATCCCCACCAAAGAGAAAAAAACTGGAGTTCCCAGAGCACTCAAATTCCTTTCCATCAGCAGCAAAACATGGAGATAGGATGGAAGAGGAGGTTGAAAGGTAACAGACTTAGCAGAGTATAAAAGGTAATTGTCCTCCCTAGCAACATCCAAAGCAATAAAATCTAAGCAAATTCTCCTGCTCTTTGCTCTGACTTTTGGCAGATAACCATAAGTTTTTGGATTAATAGATACATTTCTGTAGCAAACCTATTAGCTTGGTTCTGGCAAGTGCAGACCAAACATGTGTTAGGACACATAACTGCACCTACCACATGGGTTCCTGCTGGGAGGAAGGGCGGGATATAAATCAAAAAATAAATAAATAAATGGCAGTGAAGGCAGCAAAGAAGTCATGCTTCATTTTGTTCATTGTGTCCTTGAAGAGTAAGCTGGCCCTGGAGTTATCTCCTGTGGTCTAGAGATGCATTGCCCCCAATTCGGGAGACAGATCCCTGGACCACGCGGTAACTAACTGCAAATGGTTTGCAAGACAATTCAACAGGAAAATCCTTTGACTTCATAGTGACTTAGATGCCACTCTCACAGCAAATCCGGTCAAGGTGCCTAATGCTACATCTGGCCCAGTGTTATGAGACCATTTTCAGTTGTGGCTTGATGATATAGACAGGATACTCACAGCTATTTGCCCAACCACATGCCCTCTGGACCCTTGCCCTTCCTGGTTGGTTAAAACCAGGTAGAGTGGGTTGACTGGGTGGATCCAGAGTGTTGTGAACCCATCATTGTATGCCAGGGTGATGTGGCTGCTTCTTAAAAGCCCACCCTGGATCCAATGGTGGGTCATAACTACCAGCCAGTTGCCAATACTCCTCGTGGAGAGGGTGATGACGGTGCCAACTTCAAGCGTTCCTGGATGACAATGATTATCTGGATCCAATTCAGTCTGGGTTTAGGCCTGGTATCAGGATTGAATCAGCCTTGCTCACCTTCATGGGTGACCTGTATTGGCAGACGGAGAGTGATCCTGTTACTCTCAATCTCTCAGCAGCTTTTGATACCATTAGCTATGGTATCCTCCTGGATCAACTCAGAGAGATAGGTGTCTGGGGTATTGTACTACAGTAGTCTTATTCCTACATAAGAAGTTCAAGTCCAGAAAGTAAACATTGGGGAAGTGCTCTTCGATCCCCTGGCACTTATACGATGGGGTTTCAAAGGACATCATTTTGTCCCCAAGATAATATTCATCTATAGGAAGCTGTTGGAATGGGCGTTAGGAGAGCACACTGCTATTAGTATGCTGATGATATCCTGCTCTATTTCTGGTCTGGAGAGACTGCATAAGCCCTGGACCAGTCCCTTAATGCAGAGGTGGACTAGATGGTGGTCAATAAATTGAGTTTGAACCCTGGGAAGACAGAGGCCCTGAGGGTAGGTGGTTCCTGTGTTCAGAAGATAGGCTAGTTGCCTGATCTGGAAGGGATTGCACTCCCTCTAAAGCAGCAGGTACATAGCTTGGGGATACATCTTTGTCATTAGAGGCCCGAGTGCCTTTTACCAGCTTTGTCCGCTATGCCAGCTACAGCCATATTGGATCAGGATAACTTGGCCATTGTAATCCATGCATTGGTAACCTCATGACTTGATTACTGCAATGTGCTCTATGTGGAGCTTCTCTTGGGCCTGGTCCAGAAGCTCCAGCTGGTGCAGAATGCAGCGGCTAGACTACTGATGAGGGCGGACAGCTGACAGCATGCGACACCTCTGCTAAAACATCTGCACTGGCTGCCCATATAATACTGGACTAGCTTCAAGGTTCTTCCATTGTATACAAAGCTCTGAAAAACTTGGGTCCGGGATACCTTAACGACCACCTGAGCCTTCATATTCCAGCTTGATCACCAAGATCATTCAGAAGGGTGATGTTAATTGTCCCCTGTGTTACATGCGTTCTGACTGGCCTCAACTAGAAGTCAGGCATTTAGTGTTGCTTGTCCCATGCTGTGGAACACTCTTCCAGCAGATATTTGGCAACCACCCTCACTTGACTTTCATTCTTAAAGACCTTTTTTTTTGCCAACAGGTCATTATAAAGGAATACTTTTATAAATAAAACAAATACAACTGAGTACAGCTCCGTAGAATAATAGTTATCAGTCTCCAGAATGAGACATGCAAAGCAGACAGCTTGGTCTAACAGGGGAATGCATTCCATGACTGCATGGCAATGACAGAAAAAGTTCTGCACCTAGCTGATGATAACTGAATATCCAAGAAAGCTAGTACCTGAATAGTTTCACTCGCTGATCAAAAAGCTTCAGGAGAAAGGGCAGAAACAGAATAATGAAGGTGCTCTGTGCAACAAACTTGCTTGGTTGGACTTTGTAACGAATAACTTTAACTAGACCAGCCTGTATGCTTAAGCAGTATGGATTTTTTTTAATGCATACTTGTTAAAGAAGGAAAGGGAGGAAAAAAAGAGGGGAAAAACAAGGGGAAAATGACAACTGTCAGCTCACATTAACAATACAATAAACATCAGTACATCCATCTTAGTTTACTCAGACAGACCAATATATGCCACCCAAATGTCCAAATAAGTATCCAAGCTCTTTGGACTGTAACTGAGAAAATTAGGGAAGTTGCAGAAATAATGGGTCTCTGATTTTTTTTACAAATACCCTCATACTAATTGCCCATTTGGGACTGAAATTCTTGTTTTCCTCTGCATTGTCATGAGGTACAGCCCTTCCTACAATATACCTTAGAATGTAACTGCCAATAATAAATGACCAAAAGCTTCTGAAGACTACCTTGTTAGTCAGGCAACCCTTACATTCCAACTTAGAATGCCATTGTTTCCTTGCTAATTGCTACACCATATTCAACATATCTGTAAAGCCTTCTGTGTGCTGAAAGCATCATACCTGTAGGATTGTGGCCTCCAAAAGGCACCTATGTTGTGCTGCAAATACAGTTGCCAACTTCTGAAGGCCAACATTGTGGTATCTGGGTGGAGTCAGGGGAAGATTCTGTTATAAATGGGCAGAGGCCACAATAAATGCTCTGTTCATCAGAAGGTAAAGCTATTCCGTGTGCTAATAAGTCCGCTGTCAGCAATCAATACATCCACATATTATATAAAGCCAGCAAAGTTCAACCTAACAACATCCAGACTCCAGTTGAGTCACAAATATAAAAATAAGAACTGAAGTACGTAACTCAAGAAGGTGAGCCAAGTTATATATATGTCAGTTGACAAGTCTGCGACATATTATTAAGAACTAAACATTTAGAATTTAGAACTAAGAATTAAACATTTAGAATTTCCAAAAAGATAGCTGTGTTATGTTACAGCAAAAACAACAAAAGACATTATTGAAAACATTTTAGCCATGTTTTAGTCTGGAAGCCAAAAACTTTAGTCCAAAGGACAATCAGTGGTTCACAGAACACATCTCAGTCAGGAAAAAGATTACCCAAGGAAGTCAACTAGCTTTACCACAGATTACAAGTCACCATAATATTCATTATATTCAAGGAATTGAGCATTTGAAAAACATTTTCTCATTGTTCACTCCCTGAACTCTGGACACACATATTAACACATGGCTCTGCCCCTCTCAAACCCTGACTACTGTCTGCTGCTCTGATCTCATCTGATTCAATAGGCTGGTGATAGCAGCAGTCAAAAAGTGCAAACAGGGCATCGTTAGTGTTGGTGGCAGGTTTCTTCTCGCCACCTATCATTGCCAGCTGCCACTAAACATGGAATAAACAACGCTTCTCTTCACAATAGGGAGTCTTACAGCATGTAGAACAATTCCACAGGAACCGTTTGAATGGTGACAGCCCACACACACACTAATGAGCCTCCCCTACTATAGTATATATGTGCTTTCTGCATGTGTAAATAGAAAATTTAAAACACGTTGAAGATGGAAATAAAAGGAACAGGGGCTGCCAATCTTTTGGGGTTCATGGGCACTTTTGCAAACTAGAGAAACCACTGTATGTATCACACACACACCCTACAATCATACAACATACATGTGTGCGTGCACACACACACACACACACGGGGGGGGAGAGAGAGAGTGCATGCCACTAATTAGGCTTGGAAAAACATCCTCTGTTGGAGCCAACTGCAGCAGGGGAGGGGCAAGTCCCTTTCCTCCCCAAGGAAGGGGAGCCAAGAGTATGCTTCTTTGAATCGTAATTGCAGTACGGGATAATTTTTGGTGGTAGGGGTAACAGCTGAGAAGAGTAACTTTCTCCAGCTGTAGTCTCCCTCCCCATTCCGCAGTTAGGCTTTTAAAAAAGCCTTCTGTTCTTTCCAATAAAAAGCTTTCTTCAAACCTAATTTCAGCGCGTGTGGTGTAGGGATGGGAGGGGACCCCTCTACAGTGCATGTGAGTTCATAGGCACCACATTGGCAATCCAAAGGACATAAGGAACACATGGTCCATCTAGTCCAGCAACCAGCTTACCACAATGGCAAACCAGATGCCTGAGAAGCCTAAAAGTAGGGCACAGAGGGAACAACCCTCTCCTGATGTTGCTCCCCAGCATTTGGCATTCTGTAGATCACTGTTTGCCATTATCACAAACAACAGTTGATGGACTTATTCTCCACAAGCAATGATAGAAGGATGGGCTTTTCCTCCTTTGATAAGAAACAAAGGCGATGACAGTTTTGTATTTGTATATTGTATATGGCTGCCCATTTGCTACCAGGCCAAGTTCAGGGTTCTAGTCTTGGTGTACAAAGCCCTATACAGCTTGGGACCAGGATACCTGAAAATAAGACCGTCTTATCCCTTATATACCCAGTCAATCACTGCGCTCTGCAGGTGAGGGCCTCCTGCAGATGCCATCTTTACAGGAGGTCCGTTTCACACAACATAGGAAACAGACCTTTAGTGTGGTGGCACCTACCCTGTCCACTTAAATATTAGACAGGCGCCATCTCTGTTATCTTTTTGGCGCCTATTGAAGACCTTCCTCTTTCAACAAGCCTTTTAAGTTGAGACCTTATCCCAGTCTGTGTCTGAATTGCTTTTTAATGTTTTAAACCTTTTTAAAAAAGATGTCTTGAAAGCTTTTTAAAAAAAAATGTTTTAAAAGATGTTTAAAGTCTGTTTTATGATGTTTTAAAGTGTTTTCAGTGCTTTTGTTTGCCCCCCTGGGCTCCTGCTGTGAGGAAGAGTGGGATATAACTCAAATAATTAATTAAATAAATAAATATTGAATCACTTGCCTGGTCGCCATTGGCAACAAGGAATTCCACACAGGCAAATGTGTGAAATCCCTCCAGGTAATTGTGCAGGTTAGCAAAGGAGAAACAGAGTGTTCCCCGGGTCAGCTTCCATCCTGGCTGCAGAGGAAAGGAAGCAGAAGCACAGCAATCTGACCACGAAAGAATGGCGCAAGCCGTGACTCCACCTCCAGCACACTGCTTTATCTGTTAGACGCACAGGAGGCAAAGCCCTTTCCTGCACATTAAATGAGCTGTGAAGGGAGCTAGGTTGTTCTCCATTCCTCTTCCGCCAGCCTTCTGCATTTCTAATCTAGCCTGTAAACATTTTACTAGCCTGCTTTTTACTTGAAAGAGGGGCCCCTGTGATGAGAAATGCAGGCAAGTAAAAATGTTTGCAGGCTAGTAACTTAGGAGGACTTATTAACAAGGCTTGGTGAGGAACAAAAACTTCGAACTTTGCTGAGTCAGTAGTTAGATCCGCTTGGTAAACCTAGCTACAAAACAGAGATCACCACTAAGGAGTTACACATTCTTACTACAGATTGTGAAATGGCCAAGACACCACATACAAATGTCAATATTGCAGCAATGATTATTTGTATTCTGCAAATCAGAAACGAAGGCTTGCTCTTAATGCAGCTTTATAGCAATGCAAACAAGAAATATGACAGAACTAAAATTAGTATCCAATGCAAGACAAAAGCTTCCTAATCAATAATTTAACTTGAAAGTGAATTCCATTTAGATCTGTGGAACTTGCTCTCAAGTAATATGCTTAAGCAACAGTACTGTTATGTGCAAGAAACAGATAACGTAGCTATGACTCTTCAACGCAAATTTCATAAAACTTGGTAAGTGTCCATACAAGTACAGCTATAGACCATTCCACATAATCTCTGAGCCATTTAACGAGCTCAGAATTTCACCTGTGAAAATCACTTCAGTGTCAAAGTGACAACAAGGTGAAGATATAAGGAGAAAAAACTGAGGGAAGTCCCCCAAAACATTACTAATGAGCTGCTGGCAACACTTAAGATGACAATTTCAAGGAAGTCAGTAAATCTTGTAGCCCACACTAGCTTTTATGAGTTGCAATTAATACCATATGGACAAGGGATAGTGTTGTAGTCACATAGAAACTGATGTGCAAACAGACACAGAAAACTATGTTACTTTCATCTCTCAAAAGAAAAATAAATTTCTTAGGTTAGTAAATAACATAAAAAAACACATTTTTTATTTTTTTTATAGAATAGGAGGAAAGCAACCTCCATCCCAAGCAATGTCAGGGAACATTTTCCATTTTTACTAGTTTACCAAGGAACCTCTGTACATTGCAGAAGATTTGAGGATGTGAGCTAAGGCATGCACACATTTCACTCAGGTCTGTTGGGCCTCGCCATCACCCTGCATGAACTGAGAGCATACCTCTCCATGAAGTGGTGTTGAATGTGTGTCTAAGGCAGTGTTTTTCAACCTTGGGTCCCCAGATGTTGTTCAACTTCAACTCCCATTATCCCTGACCATTGGCTAAGCTGGCTGAGGATGACAGGAGTTGTAGTCCAACACCATCTGGGAACCCAAGGTTGACGAACACTGCCTTAGACACACATTCAACACTCCTTCATGGTTGCTCCCTGCAGGAGTAGATAACATGTCTGTGGCCAAGCTATCTTTAGTAGAAGCATGTCTGTAAGTTTATCAACATGTAGTGGCAATCTCCCTCTAAGGAACTACACTGTTCTTTGAATACAATTTGAAAACCATTGGTCTAGAGCAGGAGTAGCCTCTGTGGTGCCCTCCAGATGTTGCTGGACTACAGTTCCCATCATCCCTGAACATTGGCTATGTTGGTTGGGGTTGACAGGAGTTGGAAAACAACTTATGTGGGACATCATGTTGGGTACCCCTGGTCTAGAGCTTCCATTTATATAAGCATTTGTTTTACATGTAAATGCATTTGCTTATATTCTTCTTTGATTCCTGTCACCAAATTTAGATCTTACTTTTACTTACACTATGCTATAAATGGCCATTTGTATCAATGGTGCTAAAAGCAATTAATTTTCCACCAGATTTCTTTAGCGAAAATAAAAACTCTCATATGGGAGTAGAGTGGGAAGGAGAAGGCAAGGTTGCAACCAAATATATTAGCTGAATGAACACTAGCATATTCTGCTTGAACAACTGATCTTCTAAATCTGTTTCATTTGATAACTGAACAGCTTTTTATGGCACAAACAAAAATCCAGAAAGAGTGTGCTCTGCATCTGAAGGTTCATCTAGTAATAAGCAGTATTACAGGAATAAAGCCTTTCAAACTGCTAATGCTATAGCAAAATTAGTTTTTATCTGTATTATTTGCCTACAAACCTTTACAAAACTGGCAAAAAGTATCCCATCCCCCAAAAGAGTTTAAAAGGACAACAAAAACTTACCCTCTTGCAGGATCTAAGGCAATTGCTCTGGGTTGATCCAAATCTTGCCAGAATAAAACTTTTCGCAAAGATCCATCTAAATTGGAAACTTCAATCCGGTTCGTTTCAGAATCTGTCCAGTACAGTTTTTCACCCAGCCAATCACAAGCTAGCCCATCAGGTGACAAAAGCCCAGAAATAACCACATTTTGTACACTCCCTGTTTTGTTGAATTCTGTTCGCTTAATGGCTTCTTCACTTACATCACTCCAGTATATCAAGCTATGGATGAATACAAAGTCCACTGCAGCTGCATCTTCCAAGCCACCCACCACAACTGTAGCATTCTCATTGACCTGTGCAGCATCCACCAATCGTAGATCACGCCGATTTGCATATAGCAACAGTGGAAAAGCTATGAAAGAAGAGAAATTAAGGATTCAACAGACATAAAGCCAAAATTGAAGTGACTAGCAAGTTAGCATTTCATGACTATGAAGAACTTCCACAGTTATCACATTTCTTAAGGAATAAGGGGAATTTGAAATAACAAGTGATCCTGGTTGCCATAACTACAGTAACTCACTCTAACACTATAATAGCTTTGCAAACAAAAGTGGATATCTGCTCCACTCATGATAGAAGAACCAGGAGACAGAAAACTATCCTGACCAGCCTTGGGGTCAGGACCATCGGACAAGAAGTACTTCTTCACACTACACATCAACTTCTTTTTTATTTAACAAAATTTATAGACTGCTTGATTGTAAGAAAACCTCTAAGAAATATTAAATATAAGAAATATTAAAAATATCAATAAAAAGTAAAAAACAAGTAATTAAAACATTTAAAGACCATTAAAATCAGCAGCAAACTAAAAAGAGATTTCAACATCTATACGTCTGGATAGGCTTACCTATCAAAAAAGTTTTAGGCAGGCATCAAAATAATACAACAAAAATATGACAACAAGCAGGGAGCTCCAAAGTGTAAGTGCAGCCACATTAGAATAACAATTTCTTACAGGTACAGAACTAGTATTATGTGGGACCTGTAACAGTGCCAGTGCACCTGACTGAAGCAGTCAAGTGGGTACATATGGGGTAAGGCGATCCTACAAGTAAACTGCTCCAAAGATGTTAAGAGTTTTATATACCAATAGTAACACCTTGAATTTGGGGTCCTCCAACACCATCCCAGATACCACCATGGCCAGGTCAGTCAGGAATGCCACTGGGCAACAGGGTGGTCGATAGACCAGCAGCATCCCCAATCTGTCTCTATAAGTGCATCCCAAAATCAAGAGGTTTTCCGTTAAAGGTAATAGTACTTCTGTGAACAATAGCGAACTCCACACACCCGGCTCCCCAGTCTACTTGGTGCTCTACCGAGTACCCAAATGGACATAGCTGAGTTAGGTTAGTCCCATCAAGCTCACCAGTCCAAGTCTTAGTAACACATGCCAAGTCAGTACCTTCATCCACAATCAAGTCTTGGATGAGCATGGTTTTACTGTGGACTGACCTGGCATTCAAAACCATCAGACCAGAAGGCTCCACGGATAAGCTTCCAGTAACTTCAGGAGGAGTGGAAGGGCTGAAACAGGGGACGGGGCCAAACATCTAGGCCTCCTCCCCAGAGAGTGGTCAGCCCCTCCACCCTGAATATGCCTTCCCCTTCCCACCACTATTGAAAGAGGAGTAGCATCTTCGCAAATCCCTGTTGCTGGCCAACCCAGACACATTTTAGCGCCATCATCTGGTATCATTATATATAGATGGGAGATTAGGACCACAGAGAATAAACTAAGGCCCAGTAACAGGCACATTGCACAAAGGCAAGTGGAAGAGTATAATACCACTCCAAAACTCCTCCCACTGTCTCTCATTCAGGGCAAACACCACCAACCAAACTCCTCACCTAGGCTCTCAATCTGGGTAAGGGTCATAGGCTTGTCACTCACAATGCAATTCCATACAAGGTTGCCAGGTCAAAAGCATCCCACACCCTGAGATTTCAGGGGCGGGTTCCAGTGATGTCACAGGGGCGGGCTCGAGTGAAGTAATTAAGCATGATACATTAAGCATCAACCACAGTTGCTTGGAGTATACAATTCAAACAAAAACAATTATCTGATTGGAAATTAAGATAGCTAAAATATGGAACCTGGGTAGACTACATATAATCTAGTTTACTTCTGACAAGAAGAGTTTAAGTGCCCTCAGGCCAGGCCACGCAAGTCACCAGAAGGCCATTGTAGGAAGAAAGGAGCCTAGTGTTGTGGAGATGTTAGATGGGAGCACTCAGGTGTAAAGATGGATGCCTCTGAAGGCTGCAATTCTAAACATACTTACTAAGAGACTAAGCCCCATAGAAGTCAACAAGACTTACTTCTGAGTAGATATAGTTTGGATTGTGCTGTTGGTAAAGAATGACTAGAGATGCTCTGCATCCATATCTAAGCAGGGTTGGCAACCCCCTGCCTGGAATGACCTGCCCCTACATTTTAACGTGGCTGCGCCAAACGTCTTTACAGATTTGACCCTTTACTTCAGAAAGAGGTCTGAGAAATGAGTAAGAGGATTCTCCACCCTTTTATGTCTACCCTATGGGCTGCTATAACTCACTTTTACAGCCAACCCAATTCCAGTGAGTAACAATTAGAGAAAAAACACACATGGTTTGGTCTACCTTCACAGGCAGCAGCTTGGGAACAACAACAATTGCAGCCACACTTCCCAGTATGTGAATTCTCTTTTACCACTATTGGGCAAGAAACAAACCGTCATGCAACCAACAAGGTGCATCATCAGTGGGTTTAAGGGGTTGAACTGAGCACATGGAACTACTGTTGTTGCTTCTATGCATGTAAGGAAGTGAGGTTAAGGTAAGAGGCCTTGACTGACTGCAGCTGTAAAAGGTATCACTCACTATCTGAAGATGCCAGAGACCATCTTGGCTGTAAGGCCCTCTCCCTGCTTGCTGGCCTCTTTCCACCTGGCCTGGAAGGGTGGGGCCATGACTGACTGCAGCTGTAAAAGGTATCAAGATGCCAAAGACCACCTTGACTGTGGGGTGTTGTTTAGGGGCTTCTGTTTGGGTAAAAGTTTAATTTCTGATGGTTGTTTTTTTGTTTTGCTGTTATTGGGATTATGCTTTTGTATTTTATTGCTGGATTTTATTAGGTATTATAAGGATGTATCAATTTATTGTATGCTTTTATGGTGTTTTTGTTAACTTATTGACTATTTGAATTTATTTCTTACAGTGACTTGTGTAACTTTTTTTTCCCTGTTCATGTTGTAAGCTGCCTTGTGCATAAATTGTTAAATAAACAATGATGATGATGAAATAGAAAAAGAAAAGACAGTGGTGATTTCCTAAATGCAATACGACACCAACCACAACAAGATTCCTATGAATAAGGCAGAAAACTCAGTATCCCACAACCAGTCAGGGTCCTTAACCAAAAACCAAAACTAAAAAAATCCTAGCAGCCAGTCAGCCAAGGTCACAGAAATCCTCATGCAGCACAACCTGACCAGGGCCTGCAGTTAGTGCAGAATGCTGTGGCACAATTGTCGACATGAGTGGGACCCTATCAGCACATAATACCTCTGCTCTGAAATCTGCACTGGTTGATGATTTGCTACCAGACAAAGTTCAAGGCATGCTTTCCATGTTATGGGTGATACATCGTACTTGTTCTGCTCTTGTAAGAAACCAGTCCTTTAGTGTGGAAGCATCTATGCTTTGGAACTCCCCGCCTATTCACATTAGGCAGATGCCTTCATTGTACTCTTTTCAGCACCTGCTAAAACATTTTCGTTTAGGCAAGCCTATCCAGACATGTAGAAGCAATTGTGTTTTTTTATCTGTTTTTAGCTCATTGTTGTTTTATTATTTTGAATGTTTTTAAATACCTGCCTTTAACTGTTTTTCTCAATAATTTTATTGTTTCAATTCCCTTTGAAATTCAACCGCTTTGAGGTTTTTTTTACAATAAAGCAGTATATAAATGTTGTAAATAAAATACATAAATAAATTTTGGAGTCACTGTGGCCCTTGGGTCTCTTTCTACTCTTAGGAACAAATGAATCTGCCTTTTACTGATTCAGGCCACTTGGTACCATCTAGCTCAGTACTGATGACACGGACTAGTACTGGCTCTCCAGGATTCCAGGCAATAGTCTTTTCCAGAAATTGAATTTTGGACCTTTGCATGCAAAGCATATGCCCCACCACTGAGCTATAGCCCTTCCCCTGTTTAAAAAAGTATATTTTAAAATTCACTAATGAATGCACAGCATATCTAGGGCAGATCTACACCATTCATTTAAAGTACATTCAACACACATTTGAAGCATATGAATCACACCACAGAATCATGGGAACTGTAGGGGTGGTGGGAATTATAACTGTGAGGGTAAAACAGCACTTCCCAAGATTCTTTGGGAGAAGTCATGTGCTTTAAATGCAAGTTGAACGTGCTTTAAATGTATTGTGTGGATCTACTTAATAAACTTTGCCTGCATGTAAATTGTTTTAATTAATTTTTTAAGTGGAAATGAGCTATAAAGTTTACTTGGTGACTATGAACTGCTCACCATCTCTCAGCCTAATCTGCCCCTCAGGATTAAAACAAAAGAGGAAAACCATGACCACCCCAAGGAAGAAGGGCACACTTAAAATTTGCAGGAAATAATGATGTACAACCGTAGTAATCATCAGATACTTATCGGGACATAGTATGAAGAAATATTTATATAAGTATGACTATCAAAGATGTTTATTATTTACACAACCTGTAAAGATATTTATAGTGCAATCTTATGTTTGTTTACTCAGAAGAAAGTGCCAATGTATTCAATGGGGCTTACTCAGACAGGGAAGCATGCATGATAAGAAACTTCACTCACCCAACCTAAAATTCAGAATCATGCCACTTTAAGCTGTTTTGCAACTGTTTATACGTGTTTTTATGTTTATTGGATTATAAAGGGATTTATTTCCTATTGTGAACTGCCTTGGTTTCCAATCACCAACCCTACCTCACAGGGTTGTTGCAAAGACTCCACCCACACCCACACCCACGAGATGTAAAAATACACACACTCTATATAATAGTTTATTGTCAAAACTGGTTGGTCATTGCAGAACATTTTTTTTCAAAAAAAATAAAATCAGTATTAGTTTCCTACATAATAAAAGCAGTGATACCTATGTAAGACCTGCTTAGTTGCTTTAAAAATAGGATTGGAGGGGGAGAGAAAGATTTACAACAAAAAGACAGTCCTTTGCTATGTTCACTCAAAAATCCCATTAATTTACAGCACAATCCTAACCATGTCTACTCAAAAGTAAATCCTAATGAATTCAATGGGATTTACTCCTGGTACGTGGGATTAGTTTTGCAGCTTTACTTCCAGAAAATGAAGTATTGGATTAAAGCTTCATATTGGGAAGGTTTCCAAAACACTGCCCTCTTCAACAGCCCAGGAAAATTTAAACTTGTTTGACTCCTGCACACAAGAGAGAAAAACACTGAAATATATTTTTACTCAGTTTATGAGATTTTCAGATAAGCAAGAAAAACAACCGTTTTCTAAACTTGCAGTGGGGTCTAGGTACTGCCTGGAGGTCAACAAATCATAACCCTGATTTCATCTATTGGCTACAAACCTAAAAGGGCAGCATTAGAGCAGTCTGCTATGAGTTCATTTAACAGACGTTGCAGTGGGGGGGTGGCTGATATTTTGGTGTATATCTCGTGAATTAGACCACCTAGAATCTTTTTTAAAAAAAACTGAAAGCTGAGAGTCCGGAGATTAAAGTGACTCACCCTGACAGGACCCTGAAAATCCAGAGTCTCCAAGAAACCTGGCAACCCTAATTCCATTATCCTGACTGATGGGGAGGGGTGTGCCCCTGACCCTGTACCTCCCTGAAGCGACGACCTAAAGGAACAATTCCCTCTGGTGTCATCCCCACGGCAGAGCCTGTCCTGATACCAAGGCAGGCTCTGGACCACACCCACATTCCAACTGTATCCACTAAGCCAACAATCAAACAATACCCATATTGCAGTCAGCATAAAAAAAACTCACTTACCTGTAGGCAGATATCTCACAAGACAAACAAACGTATGTTATTTTCTGCTACAAGATGTAAAATCCCACTGGCTTAGAAAGTTTTAAATTGATTTTGATAAATTTGCAGGAGACAGTCTGTCAAATGCTACTTCTAAGGAGGATTTCTAAATGAAGCCTGCATGTTCAGAGCCTGAATACATCTTACAACCCACAACAAGGAATGGGTCACCACAATCATGCCTTCCTTATAAGGTTCCAGAGACATCTGGCTGGCCACAGCTGGAAACGGAATGTAGGATCTTTGCCTGATGTAGCAAAGCAATTATTTTGTGTTTGTATGCAGTCAACAAGAGTAACTAACACATGAAAACACACCTCACACGCATCTATGTTCGTTGATTTGTGGCCAACATGATACTTGGAAGAAAGTCTCATCTCAGACTTGAAAAGTGTCTTTATTTCCAAATCACGTTGCAACAAGATTTACCTATGCATACACTTGCTTAGCACAAAGGTGGATTGATATTCCAGTCCCTGGAATCTGTACTAGAAAAGTCACAACCTCACTTGCATTTAGTTAATAAGGGCACCTCACAATGGGAATATGGTTTGTGCCAAAGTACAACTGCTGGACATGTTCAGAAGCCACAACTCACAAACTGTAGATGTAGATATTAATTTAACAACAATGGATTTGGGTTGTCCCCCTGCCTCTTACTTCTCATAATTTTCAGCATATTATTCCAAAATGAAAGGCTCTTACCATATATGGAGTGAAAAATGCCAGATGTCCAAGCTGGATTTAGAAAGAGAAGAGGCACCAGAGATCGTATCGCAAACATATGTTGGATAATGGAACACAGCAAGGAATTTCAGAAGAAAATCACTCTGTGCTTTATAGATTACAGCAAAGTCTTTGACTGTGTAGATCATGAAAAACTATGGAATGCTTTTAAAAAATGGGGGTGACACAGCATCTGATTGTCCTGATGCGCAACCTATACTCTGGACAAGAGGCTACTGTAAGGATAGAATATGGAGAAACCGATTGGTTCTCAATAGAAAAGTGTGTGAGACAGGGGTGTATTTTTTCACCCTATTTGTTTAATCTGTACGCAGAAGGTATCATACGGAAAGCGGGATTGCACCAACAGGAAGGAGGTGTGAAAATTGGAGAAATATCAATAATTTAAAGATATGCAGACACGATTCTACTATTAGCAGAAACCAGTAACGATTTGAAACAAATGCTGTGGTACAGATCAGAAACTAGTACTGATGAAGTTAAAGAGGAAAGCACAAAAGCAGAACTACAGCTGAATGTCAGAAAGACTAAAGTAATGAAAACAGAAGATTTATGTAACTTTAAAGTTGGCAATGAGGACATTGAACTTGTCAAGGATTATCAATACCTCGGCACAGTCATCAACCAAAATGGAGACAATAAGAAATCAGAAGAAGGCTAGGACTGGCGAGGGCAGCTATGAGAGAACTAGAAAAGGTCCTCAAATGTAAAGATGTATCACTGAACACTAAAGTCAGGATCATTCAGACCGTGGTATTCCGGATCTCTATGTATGGATGTTAAAGTTGGACAGTGAAAAAGGCGGTTAAGAGAAAAATCAAGTCATTTGAAATGTGGTGCTGGAGGAGAGCTTTGCGCATAACATGGACTGCGAAAAAGACAAATAATTGGGTGTTAGAACAAATTAAACCAGAACTGTCACTAGAAGCTAAAATGATGAATCTGAGGTTATCATAGTTTGGACACATAATGAGAAGACATTATTCACTAAGAAAGACAATAATGATGGGAAAAACAGAAGGAAGTAGAAAAAGAGGAAGGCCAAACAAGAGATGGATTGATTCCATAAAGAAAACCACAGACGTCACCTGAACTTGCAAGATCTGAACAGGATGATTCATGACAGATGCTCTTGGAGGTCACTGATTCATAGGGTCACCGTAAGTTGTAATCAACTTGAAGGCACATAACAACAACAACAACAGTTCCAAAATGTATCATATCCAGGGTCTGATCAACTCTGGATCCATGTTACTAGGACACTATGCCTTTTGGCATATTCACTCCATTGTGACTTGTTTATCTGTCAAATAATATCCAAATTTAAACAGGCAGTATCTACTTTATTGGGAAAAATACAATTGGTCACTCTTAAATCTTGCTTTTCAAATTATCTGTGGAGTCTATGTAGTCACAGTTGTACATACCACCTTTAGGTTATTTTTAAAAGAATGTGTCTTTCCTTCTCTCTCTTTTTGGCACATAAGTTACAAATGTTAAATCTTCTCAAAAACCAAAAATACTGCTTTTGATACTTCTAAATTTGTTTGCAAGGAACTCTTGGGGAATTTCTGGTGTATTCATTTTTTAATGTGCCTAATTTCTTTAGGAAATTTCCTGGCTAGAGGCACAGTGGTGAAAAAGTTGTTATACTTAATCCAGAATCCTGTAAAATGTGGATTCCTGAGGGTAACCCTCAATAACATATTCTGCAAATATATGTTTACAGAAAGATCTTTGACTGAGAATTGCCATTAAGTATGGCCACCTGCTGAAGTGAGGATACAGGTTGCTTGCATATATTTGCTCCCAAAATGACCCCAAAAGCAGAATTTTTCTCAACATGAACTCTGCAATGATTTAAAAAAAGTTTTGTTGTGTAACAAGGAATGTTCTAACTGAAAAACAGAAAACAGGTTTGTAAAGGAATGCGACTGACTCCTAAAATGATTTGGAGTGATACTAAGAACGGTGAACTATTTATCGATCATGAAAATAGACAAAATGTATTTCTACTTTCACCGTTCCTCTCTCACAAGAAATGAAAAGAACAGGTTCCGAACGAAACATCTATAAAGAGTAGCTAAAAAAAATGAACAGCATTTTGTTGGGTCACTTCAACTCACTGCAGCTTATTTGGATGGTTTCTCAGTTTTATCTGTCAATTAAATAGGGGGAGTTAACCCCAAAAACTAGAAAAATATACATTTCAGCTGTTTATTAGTTTACGGGGTCTAGGAATGAAACACAACATGCCAATTCACGCTTCATTATAGTTGAGAAATACCTGGAACATGAAAGTGTTAGAAAACTTATATTAAAGTTTTGTTTTATTTTTATTTTGTAGCACTCTCAAGGTACATTTGACCCCTGCTATCAATATCTTGCTTTAATATTAAATTGTAGGTGTTCGTTTCTCTTTCTGTTGAAGAGCTTTTTGCAAAACTTTGCAAAGTCAGCCTCAAATTATTTCAGTTCTTCCAAATGCAACATTTCATCTCCAAGATAATAGTAACAGGCCAAGCTACCCACTCAGTCACAGATGATCTATGCTGAAAGCAAGCAAGACTCTTTGAAGGAAGGCTTTCTCCTCAGCTGCACTATGGAGTTTTCTATGGGGAATTCCCTAGTGCAGCAGATCTCAGTGGTGCTGTCAGCGAGCGCCACTTGCAAAGGAACGATCAAGGAGCTCACTTTAAGCTCCAGTTTGTTTCTTTGGAGCAATATTCTTATCTGCCCCCACACCTGATGTCAGGTCTGGAGCAGGTGGGCATGTTTTAGAGAAAATGGTCTTGTGGACCAAAATGGGAATTGCTTCAGGCCTAATTAGGCCTGCAGGCTACAGGTTCCCCACCCCTGTAGTTAAACTTCACTGTACGTGCAATAATGTTTCTCCAAAACATTGGAGGGACTGTGAAAGCATAAAAACAAAATTTTCATATATGGTGGGAACACAAAGTCATGAACGCATTTTAGAGGCAAATCTTTGATGAAATTAATAAAATTGCACACTGTAGTTTTGTACCTACAGTTAAATTAGCACGATAAAATATTTCTGGTCAGAAACTTAAGGATACTGTGTACAAGATCCTTGCTTTTTCTTGTTGGCAGCAAATCCCATGCCAGTCAGGATTGTACAACAGTGGCACAGACCAGAGGTTCTCAAATTGGCTCCACAAGTGCCATTCAGGTTATCTGTGGAAAGACTGTACTTAGCCCTACACTTGATTTGTTTTTCAAACAATGGCTGTCTTGACCAAGGGCAGGATTTATCAAATATGCTAACACAGTCCTGGTCTACAGCCTGTGGTTTTCACAATACCGCAAGCTGGTGCAGTCTATTATTACACTCTTACATTTCACCACTTCAGGGGGCCCTTCTCAGCTACCTGCCCAAGTGTTCTTGGTCATCATACAGTGCTGGTTCTTACTACAATATCAGGTCTAAATAAAAAAGTTTATTAGGACCCCAAGGAATTTT
This sequence comes from Rhineura floridana, assembly GCF_030035675.1. NCBI lineage: Eukaryota > Metazoa > Chordata > Lepidosauria > Squamata > Rhineuridae > Rhineura > Rhineura floridana. The sequence goes on from NC_084487.1 coordinate 129,243,230, forward strand.
CAAGTGCTCAGTGGGGAAATGAGTTTGAGAACCTCTGGTAAATAGAACTGTGCCCCTTTGCTTCAATGGACTAACTAACAATACCAATTTGTTGCAATAATGAAATAGAAGATTCAGACTCTTATTTTTATGAACATTTCTTTCCTGCCATTCTAGTACCTATACACCACTCAAGATAGCTTACAACACTTTAAAATCACAATAAATGTTATACATGATTGGTATCCATTCAACTTATTAAATAATGAACCACTGGTTAAATATGTAAATAATTATTAACCCCAGTTATAACGATCTACTCTATATCTTGTTTTCCTTCTCAATAAAATGTAGTAAAAGATTGCAGTGTAGACCAATCCTGCACAAGTCATGACCCACCAAGTCAAATGCACCACCGCTAGCTGCACGTAACAGTACATCAGGGAATAAATAGACCTCCTCTTTCGGCTCCCTGCCTGGGACTGCAAAATGGAGCTGAGGTTGTCAAGTATCTGGCAGATGAGACACAAATTGTACCTGGGTGGATAATACTGTTGGCCATTCTTTGATGGAGGGCTAATATGACCCATGTTATCCTAAAGGCCTATAGTAATTTCACGTTAGAAATCATTCCCAATTTATTCCAAGATACATACACAATTGCTCTATAAAAAGAAAGACAAGACAAACATGGTGATTAGATGTCGGAGAGATGGTTTAAACCCTATCCTCTCTAAAAAGCCAAATCAGAAGTGAGTTGTATTTATTTAATGTAGCATATTTACACCCTCCTCTGCAATCTAGACAAGAATTTGCAGAGGAACTTAAAAATAAAAAGATGTAAAATCCACACACAATTAAAAGGATAATATTAGCAACAATATCAATGCTAATTGACAACACAGCAAAGAAAATACCAGAACAAAACAAACTTAACGCTATCAAATCTAAGTTGTGGGGAAAATTAAGAATTCTTCAGATGGGGCTGAACAGACCTTCCGGCATCAAGCAAAAACCTTTCTATTCCAACAAACCTTTGGTATTGACGGATGCTAAAGATAGGGCTTGACGGGAACTACATTGCTAATGCCTTATTCCTCCATTTTTAAACTGGGTTTTTTATTGTCTTTTAGCTATATGAATGGTTTTAATATTGGAATTGGTTTAACTTTATTTTAATCTACACTCCGTACGTTTTAATTATATGTGTTTTTCATCTGGAAGCTGCCGTGAGTTCCAGTTTTGGAAGGATGGCGGGGTATAAATAAAGATAATAATAATAATAATAACAGACATCAATTGACACCAGTAGAACCTCCTTGGAAAAGAATTCCATAACCATGGTGCCACAAAAGGCCCTATCGTCTCCCTGCCTCACTTATGATAGCAGAGAAATCTGGAATCAACCAGAGCAAATGCTCTGAGACAGACCAACAGCAAGTGTGGTTGTTTTAAGATTGGCATGATGTATTATTCCCTGCACCTAGTACCAGCCAGCAACTTAGCTACTCTTCTGCTGTCTCCAAGGCGTCTTCAGAGGCAGACCCATGTACAACATGCTACAGTAATCTAAACACAGTATTACTAGATTATGGATAATTGTGGCCAGGATCTCTGTCCAGTACTGCTATAGCTAGCACATACCAGTCTTAGCTGGAAAAAGGAACTTCACGCCACAGAAGCCACTTGAGCCTCTAGCAACAGATCTGCATCTACAAGCAATTCCAGAATGTAGACCTGATACTTAAAGGGGAATGAAATCCTCTCAAATGTGCTGAACAGCACTGCCCAAGACCAGTGAACCACTCACCAATAGTATGCCTCTACTATATCTGGGTTGGGCTTCAGAGTACTGGCCCTCATCCAGTCCATTAATGATCCACTAATGATTACAGGGATCAGCAGCACCTTCAAATTTAATGAAGTAGATGAAGTTGGCACCTTATCCCAAATCCCCAGATCACTTATTTAGCCGCTTCATGTAAACAGCATGAGAACAAGCGTTCTAAAGAACACCGCCATACAACAGCAGACCAACAGCCTCTCAGCATCACTTTCTGGAAATGGCCATCCTTGTAGGAATGGAAACAGCAAAGTTCAGAAACCCACCACCACAGACAACAGATCTAGAAGGATAATATGGTAGATGGTCCAAGGAGAATTAGCAGGGTCTCACTCCCACTGTCCTCCTTCCAGCAGAGGTCATCTAACATAGCAACAAAAGCCATTTCAGTGCTAAACCCAGGCCAAAGAATCAGATTCATTATCTGAATTTATTTCAGTCTTATCCAGGAGTGCCTGGAATTGCACAGCAACCACCCATTTCAGCATGTTGCCCACGGAAGATATATTTGTCAGAAATATTAACTCTGTGAGCATTTTAACTCCTGTGATGATGAACATGGGAGGAAAAAGGAGGGCCACACCAAACTGTACTACACGTGCACAAGCACAGCAACACTGTATCTTGTATTCACAGGAACCCTAAATAAAGGGAATCATCAATACTACTCTATTGCTATTAGTAACATGCCAGTACAGACGTATAGAAGAGTAAAATGATTAGTGATTACCCACACTACACAAGCTATCCAACCTCTTTGCCTGCTTGCCACAAACTACTTAGTATTGCAGAGATACAGAAATGAATCTAGAGGTAGAAGTTGCTTTAGAACAGCAATATGAGACAAAACCTTGAACACCCAGCTTCGCCATGGAGAGACTGACAAACATCAAAATGGGGAAGTTCACATGCAGAATGCTAGATGTTCCAACCATGCAAGACCAAAGGGTAGGCAAGTTGAGCAACTTGAAGATGTGAGGGGTATCCAGTTATGGGAATATTACAGACTAGATAGAAGTAATCTGACGGTGCTCCAGGGACTTCCAACAGACCTGAACAAACTTTGGCAACAAGTTCAGCATGGATCCAAGTGATTTTGCCCTCAAAGTGATTTGCAAACATCACACATCAGGCTATTGACTGGTCCATTGTTAACAATACAACACTAGTCTGGAGCAGCAGTTTATTACTCTAAAAAGCTCTGCTGTGTGATTCACCAAGGATACAACAGAAGCCAAGAGAGATTATCTCTTTGCCACCACCCCTACTATGTGGTAGGAACAGCTATGTGCTCATACCTCTATTCTGTCCGATTCATGACGGGACTTGCACCAACTGTGCTCTAGCAGATGTCCAGCCTACTTCATTGCCTGAAGCTCCTCAGAAAACCAAGGAGCCTCCTGGAATCCCCATGGCCTGAGAGGACACTTAGGAGCAATCTTGTCACTGGCCTTCTCCATCTCACTACTCCATAGCGAAATTAGAACCTCAGCAGGAGCACCAGCCATGCCAGCTGGAAAATCCACCAGAGTATTCAGAAATCCCTCAGGTCCCATCAATCTCCAGGGGCGGACCAATGTAACTGGTCTCCCACCCCTACAAGAGGCAATCACTCACAGCCGATCCAATCCTCAGCTGGTTTCAATCTGAACTTGGAAAGGGGCTTTTCCTAAGGTGTGGGATGGGCATGAGCAAAGCATAACAAAATGGCACAGGTCATGAATTATTATTGGTTGTCATAAGAAACATCAGTTAAGTTTCTCACCACAGAGATATGGCAAAGACAAGCAAGCATCTTAGCCAATCAGATCTTGTGCAAACAGACTATCTTATAGTGCAAATCAAAGGGTGGTATTCAATGCTAGCTCTACTCGGAGCAGACCCAATGGACATGACTAATTTAGGTTCATTAATTTCAATGGGTCACTTCTGAGTTGGGACTCAGGCTGTTTTTAGTGCTGAATTTTAAAATTGTTGTAACCCACCCTGGGACCTTTGTGTGAAAGACTGGTAAATAAATAAAATAATAATAATGATAGCTGAATACAACCCAGTCAGTGCAAACAACTGTAGGGGGGAGGGCCTTCACACCTATAATTACATGCATGAAGGCTTCCATGGGATTTGGCGCCCAACTGGTCTCCCTACAGAGGATTGCACTGTATGCGCAGGTGTTAGAAGAGGACCAAGTGACATCAGGAGTGGCATTACTCAATGCAGCCGAGGCCCTTGCTTCCAAGTTCATTATCACAGCATTAGTATTGCTTGTTAATAGTCCTCTTTTATGCTGCAATCCATGTCTACTCTGAAGTAAGCTCCATTGGGTTCAATGAGATTTACTCCCATGTAAGTGTGTACTGGATTGCAGTCTTAATCACAGTGCTCAAATTGGTGGCGCTGTGCTATAATGTCCAAATAGGGCTATTGTATCAGTTACTCCTTGCTTTTGGAAAGGCTGGAACCTTGCTGCAGTCCAATCTTATCTACAGTATGTTTACTCAGAAATAAGTTCTACTTTTAGAAGATTAACCTTCAACTTGGTAATCCTGTTTAGTAATCTTGCATATGTACATACCTTGTCTATAAGCAGACATAATTCTACAGTACAAAATGCGTATGGGCTTCACTGTCAAAGGTTTTGGATTATGCCTTTCGATTACATAAAGGTTCCATTTGTTGCAACCCAGACACACGGGAAGCTAGACCAGGGAGAGGAGTCAGATGAGCCTACTTTTTGCAAAAGTTGACAAGCTCCAAGCAAAACTATACCGTGCGGGAAAAAGAGTTGCTGGCCATCCGGGATGCCTTGGCGACATCTTTTGGAAGGAGCAGGGCATGAGGTAGAGGTGCGCACAGATCATCGAAACCTAGAGAGCCTCCACACCGCCCATAAGCTAAACCAGAGACAAGTGCGCTGGGCTCAGTTCTTCACTTGCTTCCATTTCAAAATCCACTACGTTCCCCAGGCACAGAACAAGCACACTGATGCTCTGTCCCGCAAACTGGAATGTCTAGAAAACACGTCCCCAAGACCGCCGCAATGGATTATACCCCTCAAGAAGATGGTGGCAGCGGTGGCAGGACTCCTGGGTGGCAGAGTTGCATTCGGCACAGGAACAAGATCCATTTGTCGAGGAAAAGCGTGTTGAACTAGAGGAGCAGCCTTCTGGAAGCATAGAGAACTTTAAGTTGGAGGGGGGGTGCTGTACCATTATGACATTATGTACATGCCCCCCGGGGACATGAGGGCCAAGGTCCTGTGGCAATGTCATGACTCCCCCACCGCAGGGCACTCTGGAGTTTTTAAAACTTTACAATCACCAGGGAATTCTGGTGGCCTCGGATGAAGCGGGAGGTGGAGTGTTACATCCAGTCCTGCCCCACCTGTGCCTGATCCAAACGTGTCACAGGAAGACCAGCAGGACTCCTAGAACCACTCCCAACGCCCGAGGGTCCTTGGCAGATGGTGACTATGGACTTTATCACTGACCTCCCGTCCTCACAGGGGAAAACAACAGTGTTTGTGGTGGTGGATGCTTTTACTAAAATGGCGTATTTCATTCCATGCTCGGGACTTCCAAACACACGTGAGACTGCACAGTTGTATGCACAGCACATTTATCATTTGCACGGTCTGCCCGACAGTTTGGTCTCAGATAGGGGCCTGCAATTTATGGCCCGCTTTTGGCAAGCCTTGTGGCGACTTCTGCAGTGAGCTGAGACTGTCATCATCCCACCACTTGCAGATGGACGGTCAGACAGAGAGTGAATGCCATATAGGAGCAATACCTCCACTGTTACGCCAACTACAAGCAAGACAACTGGGTCTCCTTTTTGCCCCTCACAGAGTTTGCTTACAACAATGTGGTACACACCACCATGCAACAGACCCCATTCTGTGCCAATCTGGGATATCACCCTCAATCTTTTGCTGCCCCCCACGTCAGCAGCGTTGTGTCAGCAGCCGAGGACTTTGTGCAAGAGCTTCAAGCGATGCAGCAGTTGTTGAAGGAGCAGTTAGAGAGAGCGAAGAACAATTACAAGAGGGTCACCGATCAACATCGTCAAGAAGGACCCAAAATCCACGTGGGGGACGTGTGGTTGTCCACGCATTATTTGCCTACGCGGGAGTGATATCATAAACTGGAAGATCAGAAAGTAGGTCCCTTTGAAGTTTAGGCTCAGATCAATCCACTGGCCTTTCATTTGAAGTTGCCACCTTCCCCCAAGGTAAATCCGGTGTTTCATTGCTCCCTGCTTACCCTAGAGCATTCTCCTGCTTCACACCAGAGACCAGAGGTGCCTCCGCCCCCCCTCCCCCGGCTGTGAACGGTCAAGAGGAATATGAAGTGGAGCAAAGTCTGGACTCGCGAAAGCACCGAGGGCGACTTCAGTACTTGATCCACTGGAAGGAATATGATCAGACAGAGCGTTCATGGGAGGCAGCTGACGATGCCCATGTGCCAAACTTGGTGAGAGAGTTCCAGGACGCCTACCCAAACAAGCCCAAGCCCGGGGAGATGGGGGGAAATGGAGCATGGAGGGGGAGGGTGATGTTGCCAGCACCCCCACCGAGACAGGTCCAGCCCCACCGACGAGTTCCCTGCCTGAGCTGTCGGGAAACGACCCTCCCGTGTACCAACCCCGCCCATCCCAAAATCCCCGCCTGGCAGTTGAAACGCTTCCCTGCCAATTGACTTCCCACCTCCTGAAGTCGCGCTGTCACCCAGTGAAGCCCCGCTGTCGGATGGTCAGGCGGAGGCTCGCCCCCCCCTTGCCAAGCGTGAGAAGAGGGACTTTCAGAGGGTGGAACTCCAGCAGAGTTGTCATTTACGCATGAAGACCTTCCCTACTTAAGCAGGTGCCCACCCAGATTCTGGTGCTGAGTCAACTCTCCCACACACTGCAGAGACTGTTAAGTTAGACTAGTTAGGGAAAGTAGTGAGTCAGGTTTATGAAGCGCACTACTTTGGATGTAACCATCACATTAATAAAACAAGAATTAGAGCAAACCTCGTTTCCGTCTGGTTTTACCGACTCTGGGCAGGACACTAGTTGCAACAAATATATTCTAATTCTTAGAGCAACGAGTTAAGGGTTCATCTCAACATAAATGACTGATGGTTCACAGCAAAAACTACTTTACTGTGAAGTAAACCCAAAACTCAAATTCGAGTTTGTGAGGGGGGGAATGCTTCCTGAGCATTTTGAAATATTAAAAGAGGATTTAAATAATGATTTAAAATTCCCTTAATTTAAATCAATCCATCCTGCTCACTTGTGTTTGGGCAGACTCACATTCAGTTTTCACCCTCTTGTGTTCCCACTGGCATTCCATCTGTTTTATGTTCTGCATCTTTAATATAAACTTATGTTCTCAAGCCAGCTAACAAAGTAGTAAGAAACAATAAAACCAAACATACAAACACAACAAATTAAAACAACGGATCTTTCAAACAGACAGTAAAACCAAAACAGCTCTAAGTTAAATATTTACAGTTCTTTTGCCAGGCATTCAAATGATAGTAAGAAGAGCACAATGTATGCCTACCTAGGGAGGCCATTCCAAATGTGAAGAGCCACTATTGAAAAGGTCCCGATGCTACCCATAGTACGTGTCAGGTGTAAGTAGACTAGCAAAGTGATATGGAAGAAGTCAGTCCAACAAGTATTTTGGTCCAAAGCTATGTAGCGCAGGAATGGGGGAACTGTGGCCCTTGGTCCTATTGGGAGCTGGAGAGCCACAAGTTTGCCATTCCAAATATAGGTCTTTAAAATAATTTTTCTCAAACTGCAGCTTCCCCTGCCTCCTGCTGCACCTTAACCTTTTATGCCTGCAGCAGGGATGAAACAACGCAGTTTTGGGGAAGAGATAGAATTCAAATTATGTGTGAAAGGAGGAGAGGAGAAATTACAAAGGGAGAGAAGAAATGAGGAGCAAAAGAGAGTGCTCTTGCACTCTAGTCCTGTTTGTGGGATTCTCATAGACATCCAGTTGGCTACTGTTCTTATATCAGAAGATGAGTAAAAAATACCTTTGAGGCACATGTGGGGAAGAATGCAGAACAAAAAGCCTTCTCCACTGAGGACTTTTGAAACAGCAAACGCTGCTTAAAATGTGGAAGCTAAGAAACAATACCTCCAGAGCCAATGTATTAAGCTTGAGAAAAGCTGCACTATGAAATTCTCTGCCACAAGGTATTTAGAAATTTCCAAAGATGGATTACATATCAATACAAATAATCTCAGTAATTGCCAGATGTTTATGCCAAATCCCATGTCCATTCTCCATGATTTTGGGACTGGCTCTGTATCACCATTTTGTGATTAGTGGGCTTCAGTAATTTTTAGTCCTTTCAAGCAGGGCTTGCAGATAGAAAGGACCTCTGTTTTAAAGGTTAACTTTCAATTTAACTTTATATTCATTTTGAATTCACTTTCAATTCACTTTGAATTATGTTCAGAAACTTTCCAGAAACAAGTAGAGATGTTTCAATACAGGTGGTATATTCACACAGTCCCAGGTTAGGTTGGTCATCTAGCAACATTGCTCAGGACTAGCTTCAGTTTCCAAACTGTCTTCAATGGCAGCCTCATGTAAAGAACATTGCAATATTCCAACCAAGAAATTACCAGGGCATAGAAAGGGTCCAAGAGGGATCACAGCTCTTCATTGTTCTCAGCTCCCCAATAAACCAGTAAGAGGGAGTACTTAGGAAAAACTGTGTTTTACTTCTATTTTTGCCTATGACTGATTGCAACTTATTCCACAAAAAACCCCACTAACACTTATTTCATGAGATCTCCATATAATTCTTAAGGATATTTTCCTCCATTTTGGATGCAAGTTTGTAAGTACCGTGACAAGGGTATGAATATTTTTACAAGATTTAGGAGCCAAGTAGAAAAGAAACCTACTTCCTAACTTCTGTAGCAATTCACGTTCGTCTGCTTAGGCACCAATGGCTACTTGGCGACTAGAGTTTTGCACTCCTGGCCTGGGGCAATTTAAGATGAACTAATATTTGCAAACTAGCAGAGAAGAGATGAGGATAATAAGTTCTGGCAGCTATGCAAAGTGTTTTCTTTACAAAGCTAGTTCCTAGCCCTTGTATGTTTAGGCAGCCTAAGATTTGCGGGAGGGGGGGGTACATGCAAAAGCCTACTTAATTCTACATAAAAGCTAAGCTGAAAGCACAGGATGCATCCCAACTATTGAAAAGGGAGTAACCCTGAACACAATTTTTTCAGGAGATATTTTAAAGTGTAACACTCTTAATTATACATCCTGACTAGAATTCTTAAGTGATCCCAGCTTCAGCAACACTGCCTAGTTCAGCAAGATGTTTGCAAAAACTAAAATGGTAAACTAGAACACTTTTGCAAAAACTGCCATTCAGAACAGAATTCACCTGATGCTATGGAACAGCCCAGAAATTGAATGCTTCTACAAACTGTGTGTTGATGCATCCAAATTTAGTGGTTCCATAGACATTCATCCATGGCTTCAAAAACCAGTTTTATGAGGCCATGGATGAGCATCATGGACACACAATCCTCCCTCATCCCTCCCTTCTTCCCATCATGACTTCAACAAAGAGCCAGGTTTACATTAAAACAGAGTTTCCCATTATTTCGAAATCAGAAAACTGACTTAATATTAATTAACAAACCATAATTAGCAAGAACCTCGAAATGTTAACCAACATTAAACCAGAATTCCTTGGTTTAGCTGTAACTGGAAACTCTGGCTACATGTAAGCCAGGATTTTTGTGCTGAAGGAGCTCACAATGGGATCACAGCTCTTCATTATTCTTAGCTCCCCAATAAACCAGTAAGAGTACAGAGAAGTAAAAAAGTAGGACATAGCCATTAAACTCGCCCAGTTTCACAAGTCATGGTTTATTAAGCAGTGCGTGAATCTCTTAACGTGGCCAGTAAATGGTGGTTTGTTTAAAGGAAGTCCAGATATCAAACCAAGATTATTTTTCTCCACAATACCCCAGAACAGCTCTACGTGCAAGGGATTCTGGGGGAAGAAAAATGGCAGCTGGACCACCTAGAAGCAAGCTGTGCTGTTGCTACAAAGAAAAAGCTGCTACTGACAGTGAGCACCCTCCTAAATCTGTAGAACAAACTCGTTGCCACTCAGAAAATAACTTTGAAACTTCTCCAATTTGCATGGCACCATACTGATTATGTTAGTAATTGATTTATTTTAGGTTTTACTAGCATTCTATCCTGTACAGTTGGCCAGTTTGACTTGCATTGTGTTCATTTATTATGCTACTAATTAATTTTATAAAACAACATATTTCAAGATGAGGGAAATTTTCCATGGAAAAATATTGTAGTGGGACATTTTCCATCCCACATCACTAGAAAAGTGTAACAGAGGAAAGGGGGGGGGAAAGAGAGCTGGTCTGGGACCGTAATAAACTACTTGCTTGCTTGCCCTAGTACAGAAAAAAAGAGAAAATAAGGAACAGAAGGGGGAATACGGCAAAAGTAAGTGTATGCAATAAACTGGAGTATGACATCTTAAGGTTTCTATGTATTTTATTTAGTTGTATGTCCGGCTCAGTTATATCGCTAAATTATAGGTTATTTTAAACAACAAACCACAATATGAAAATGTTGTTTGAAGTTGGCTTGTGAATCTCAGCTTCTGCCAAGTTCATTGGTCCAAACTTGATATCCTAGCTTTAATGTCAGTTATCTGAGGAAGGGTATACTTCTGCATAACGCTATTCAAGCATTTTAAAACTAGTATATTAACAGTTTTTAGTGCCTTCATTTTTAAAAAAATCTAGATAATTTAAAAAATTTATTCAGTAGTGCATGGTACTTAATTGTCGTAACTTCAAAAAATGTATAAGCATTCCAATAAAAAAGGATCTGAATGTGTTTGAACATTTAACCCACACTAACTGCAAGTTATTTATCCCCCCCCCATATCAAATATTTTCAGTTCCAGCTATTTTGGCTATTGGAAAAACATGTTAGATATTTATACAGCATTGACATTACATACATTTTGTAAAAAAAAAATCTGTATGAAATGTCTAATCAATACATTTATAGCAGCAGAACATTCCTGGCTAACTTTCCAATTCACATGTTTCCAGAAAGCCCACATCTCCCACTTTACTATTTGTTTCCTCATTCCAGCTCTCTCTGGCTCTTCCATCCTTCCCTGCCCCCCTTTTAACTGCCTTCTCTTTTTTCATCCCTGCCTCTCTCCCTTTTCATTCAGTGTCTTGTCAACATTTCATTTCCCTATTTTCTCAGGGAAATCTTTGCATATCAAGTGGACTGTTGGAAACCCAAGTGCCTCCAAGGTAACAAACATAGCACAATGCAGGGGATTCTGAGCCATGTTTTAAGAATACAAAGCTTTCTGTCCCTCCTGTTAGCCTCATCACTTGCCTACATGCAATTCTTTGTCACCTATGGCTACCAGGTGACTGCTTAAATACAAGGCAGACTGTGCTCGAATTTTATTTTCAAAAGGGTTCTTAGGTATCATTTAAACTGTCAGTTTTGGAAACTCTTGGCTTCAGATAAGAAAAGATTACTTTACTGCATCAGAACAAATACTCATGGATCCAGAGAACAATGAGCCCAAGAGAGCTTTAGACTTGCTTTTCTCAAAGAAGAGTCCTGTGTACTGCATGGCTAACTGGTTTTGAAATGAAGAGAATTTACAGGAAACACAGTGTATGACATGGCATATGGGCCAGCTGTTTAAAATTCTTCTGGGCTTGGAAGTCCCTTGCATAATCCTAAGCAGCTTTTTTGACCCCGGCCTCTGTCTTCAAGGTGTCAGCGAAATGCTGACCTGCAGGATGTGATGGAAATGGTATCACCTTGATTGTCCCCTGCGTTTTATTAGATCTACACTGCCTTTGAAAAAAGAACTTCCATTTTTTACTCTTAGTTTTGACAACATGCATTTTTCTACTCTTTTTTTCTTTAAGCCATCACACCTTATAGAGGTCCATCACCACATCTTCCAACAGCAATTCTATATCTCAGTACATAAGAGTTACACACACATCCCAGGTAGAGTTGTAAAACACTCAAGATACTTCAGTGCTAAAACAGTGCTTTTTGGAGCAGAAATAATCCTACTTGCACATGATAGTATTCGTTTCAGAGCACAACAGACCTTTAGAGCAATCCTGTTACATATTGTTGTGAATATGTTGCCAATGGCAACCTAAAGCCATGACTATCAGGAAAACAGACTGTGTATCAGTGTATCAAAAGATTATCAGGAAAGTGGTCTTCTGGGGAGGGAGGAGGAAGACAGAAAAGAAGTGTTTTTAAAATAAAAATAAAAACCTTGATCCTGAGAAGCAAAGATCTAGATACTGAGAGCATTTTTAATTTTTGTTTTGTTTTATTATAACAGCTCCAAATGTTTTATGGCGCTTCCATTCATACACATTTCAAGTACAAGATCCCATCCACACAATTCTAAAAACAATTAGGCCTAAAGTTCCATATGAACTTATCCAGTTTCCAATATCTTAGACATCCTTTCCCAGGTGTCCCTTCTCAGGTTAAACAGGTAATGAACAGAGATAGGGCTTTCTTGGTAGTGGCATGAAGACTGGAGAACCCACAGCTCAGGGTTCTCATGTTCATTTTGCTAACTTTTAGGCACCAGATAAAACAATCCTATTCTCTCAAGCTGTTAGATGAATGCATGTTCTACCTTGGCATTTCTGTTTTCACATGTTTATGCCTTTACTGTTTTTATTATTTATTATTTTACTGCTGTTTCATTGATTTTTATTTTCAAGTTGTTTTTAAATTTTGCTGTTAGTTGCCTTGGAACCTTTTATGCAAAATGTCAGGATATAGTTTTTTAAATAAAAGTAAATAAAGTGAATTAGCTGTTCTGCATTAAAAGTCATCTTAGAGCAGCAACTAGCATCTGACACTGCTGTACCGCTTGCACAGCAGACTTCCACTTGAGCAAAGAAACATCCCCTTCCTCTCCTCTGTAGTGCACATCCTCATAATCTGCACCAGAGGGCTGAGGAACCTTATGGAGCAGTTTTAGGGGGTAAGTTGAAAGAGAACAGTAAAAGGAAGTCCTGTTGCACAATCGCAACTTCATTCATGCAGCCCTGGATACAACCCAGTGCTCAGTTCATACAGAATCAAAAAATGGAGCTCCCTCCTTCTATAAACTCAATATTTGGTATATTTTATTATTGATGCTTTATGAGGCATTTTGACATGTTATAATTAGCTATTTTAAACTGGTTTGTTCTTTTTTATTTTTTGCTTTTTTTCCCAATGGCAGGGCAAATCAAACTGAACTGAGTTTCCTTCTCCCGTCTATGGCAGCTATACATCAGAGCATACGAAAATACAAGGAACGTCATTCTATTTTTTAAAAAACTGCTTGTTATGCTATTTTGATCTAGGGACTATGGCGTAATTATTTTTCCTTGTAGCTGCATGGACTCCAGCTCCCATATCTGCCTACTGGCCATGCTGATAGGGGTAGATGGAAGTTAGGAATCCAGTAACACCAAGAGGGCACTACATGGGTTACCTCTGTTGTAAAGTATTTAAATCTCTGCATTTTGGTTCTTCCACAGCTAGTCTGGCATCACAGCTGCACTGCTCATAGCAATAATGCCACACCAGGATGTTCCATAAATATTTGATAGACCCTTGATGTATGCTTTGCGTGAGCAACATTTTTAGGAGGGGAGAAAAGTTGAAAACCGCATACTCTCCAGAGCCATGTCATGATTTCTAGCTGTATGTATGTTTAATTCTGCATCCTACTCATGCTTACAGAAACTGCTCCAGAGAAAGCTACCTCAAGAAAATTGCAAAAGATACTGAATAGGAAAAATTGCCTAATTACTATAATTTAACTGCTGTGGGGCTGAGGGGGCATAATGAAAATTCCCTTTCAACAGATACATTCTATTAGACCACAGTATGAAAAGTGGTGCATTAAGATTTTTTAAGAGTATCCCTGAAACTATCAAGTCTGAATGTGACACTTATCATACGGTACATGAATTAGGTAGCCAGGATTGGCTGTGGCTCTCTGTTGCGTACATTCAGTGGCAACTCCAGGTTTGTTACTGGATGATGTATGAAACAGCACTCACAGGCTCAAGAACATAGCTTTACAGAAAACTCAGTGAATTTCCCAAATTGCCAGTAGATAGAAACCTTTTCCCTTAGAAGCTTCATCCTTAGTCTTCCTTTTTTCATATATCAGCCTAGCAGGTTTATAGCTGATCCTCTGTCTGTTTATATGAAAATTAATCCCACTTGGTTCAATGGGACTTACTTCCAAATAACTGTGCAAAGAACAACAAAGTTCTGGGGCACCTTGAAAATAAGCTTTCATGGACTACAGCCAACTTCATCAGATTGGTTCAAGCCCACAAAGGCTTATGCCACAACAGTATCTGTTAATCTCCAAGGTACCAGGAGACTGTGAAATACAGACTAACGTAACTACCCCTCTGAAATTAATGTAAAGGATTGCAGACAAACCATGAAAGTAAGCACCAATGAACTCTGGAACTTACTACCAAGTAAAAATGCATACGAATGAGCAGTAAATTTGTCTAGAAAAAAGTATTTAATGGACTGAGCATGCCATGTCTGGTATGTTTACCTAGGTGCCTTACATCAGGAAACAGATTTTTCAAACCATCTTCAATAAATAAAAAAGCATTACTGTCTAAGACACTGTTTTTAGCCAAGCCGGCAAATACAGCCCTGATAGATTGCATATTTAATTGCTAAGTAACTACTGTTGCTTTTGAAAAAAACAATTCCCTAGCTTGATTTCACTGAAGTCAAAACTAGTGTCCCTAGCAGTACAGGACAAAAAGCATGCAGCAATACAGCATGAATATTTTATTACATATGTATCACTCAGCGTGTCCCACCCAATTTTATATTCACAACAATCCTGTGTGCTGGGTGCAACCTGAGAGACTGCGACTAGCCCAAGGTCATACAGTGAGCTTCATGGCCAAGTGGGAATTTGAAACCAAGCCTCTCCACACCAATATCAAATTGGGTGTTAGAACAAATTAAACCAGAACTGTCACTAGAAGCTAAAATGATGAAACTGAGGTTATCATACTTTGGACACATCATGAAAAGACATGATTCAATAGAAAATACAATAATGCTGGGGAAAACAGAAGGGAGTAGAAACAGAGGAAGGCCAAACAAGAGATGGATTGATTCCATAAAGGAAGCCACAGACCTGAACTTACAAGATCTGAACAGGGTGGTTTATGACAGATGCTACAGGAGGTCGCCGATTCATAGGGTCGCCATAAGTCATAATCAACTTGAAGGCATATAACAAATCCACTACATAACACTGGCTATTTATATATAAACACACTCATTTTATAGAGTTTACAATATATTGGATAAAGATAACCAGTACATATTAATACATACATGTTTAAGACAAATAGTACTGGGGAGGCCTTCCTATGTGCATCCTGTATATTAAAAAAATGGCAGACTAATATGATCTCCAGCCTATAACAGCTTGACATCTTTCGCCAGCAAGTTAACATGCACAATCTTTAACCATCTGTTCCTAAACGTGTTCCTACCTTTTTTCCAATGTTCTCAGCAGTGATATACTGGCTGCCTGGCCCTCCATAAAAGACAAAGCCAGAAATTCTTTGTAATCTAAAGACCTGTAACCTGTATTCTTAAATTCCATGTAATCTAAAGACCCAAACCACATGAGATGTTTATTTTTATTACAAATGAAATAAAATAAGAAACCTGTTCACAATCAGAGTTCAACTGCTTCAGTTTCTTATTCCAACCTGGATTCCCACTCAGATCCAATACAAATCACGTTAGAGTCACTTATGGAAGATATGGCCATATTCAAGTGGTCATATTTTGAGTTTATGTGAGCAAGCCTGCAAACCAGGAAGCCTTCCATTAACGAAAGTTTTCTGTTTCATCTGAACAGGGAACAATGGTTAATGGCTTCAAACCAAGGCAGGATAATAAGCCAGACGTGAAGTTAGCTTAATGTCCTGGTTTGTTCTGAAGCCATTAATCATAGTTTCTTAGTTAGACTATAGTTAATGGAAGACTTCATGGTTTCACTAAAAATTGTGTGCTCTACAAAATTGAACAAGACAAAGGAAACTCTGAAGACATAATGGACAGAATCTTCCAAAAAAGTTTCCTGCTTAAGCTTTGAATTGCAACTGCACAATTGCACAAGAGAGTCCTGCACAGGTCCCATTCATTTTAATGGGACTTAAATAGAACTATTTAGTAATGTCAAGGGGGCTTGCAGGGAAGGGGAGAACACAATTTTGCATGATTGCTATACATTTCAACAAGGCCTGCACAAGAAGCCTTACCCTTCTCTTTCAATGCAATGGCTTGCACAGGTGAACTTTATCTTGTGCAGTTCACATTAATTCAACTGAGGCTTACACAGGAGATCTTATTTGGGGATTATTTTTGAAGCAAAATTTTGTCCTTGGCACCAAGATGGAAGAAAAGAGGAGTAAAAACCCAAATTTGATTGTAAAGTAAGCATCTTTAGAATTTTTTCCCCTACTATGCATCAGATCTGCAAAAATTCACATAAATATTAAAAGTATAGTGCGGCATTTGGAAAAAAGAAGAATTTGTGCCACGACGCTATTAATTTTTGTACCCTTGCTCCAACTTCTTCAGTCAGGTTATTTGGTTATGGGCAATATAACAGAACTAAACTAAATTTTAAGCAGAAAAAAGTTAACCCAAACAATCTTTTCATTGAAAACCACAGAGCCAATTAAATCAACTATCCTCTCTCAAGTGGAATATTTGATGTTACATCATGCATTTAAATGTGTATATTATTTTTCTATGAGGACAATATGGCAAACAGATGCCTGGAGCCTGAAGTAGGAGAATACATTTCCACCAAGATTTTTTATCAGCTGGTTTTCCAGGGCTCTCTCCAATCCAGTTCAACTCCTCAAACTTTAATCAAAACATGTTGGCAGAGGAGTTTTTAAAAATTGAGACAGGATTCCTTTTCGCACACAAATACAAGAAGTATTGTTCTCCTTCCACTGCAGTGAAAAAGGATAGTTGTGAGATGGCTGTGAACAAAGATTTCTTCTAAACTGTATGCGAAATAGCTTCAGGAAATCAGCTGTAGAGTATCTGAAGCTTCTACTCACCACAAATACAGGAGGGGGGGGGGAGAGAAAAGAGACAAGAAAGAAATAAAATATTTACTAGACAGACCATTATATCCTACTTTTATTTTGGGTTTGAACTGATAGAAATATTTAACCATCTATTCCAGTTTGGCCTCTGAAATTTAAGTAGGCTTTGCCTGAAATCCAGGGAGCCTTTATTTTTTGCCTAAAATTAGCTCATACTAATGACTAAAAATGCTATAAGGTATGTATAGACTTCACCTGGTGTATGTGTGTGCACATACAAATGCAACAAAAATTATTTGCATGGTGATCCCTGCTGGAGGATTGATTGTTTCATACTTCATTTTTTGCATAATGGGGAAATAATAATTACATCTTATTGCAGAGTATGCATGGTTATGATCAAACTGTAAGTTTCACTTGTTTCATTCATCATAACTTACACCCCCCCCAAAAAAGTAATTTAGAAGTAACTTAGTTTAGGAGTAACTCAACTTTTCAAAACTGATTGCAGGCTACAGATTATCTTTCACAGTCACAAGAAAGTAAACCCCATTGAACTGAATGGATGAAACTGCACAGATGCAATCTACAGTGTCTTATTTGCTTTGTCTACTCAGAAGTAAGCTCAACTGAGTTCAGTAGGGCTCTCTCACAGGTAATTGTGCATAGGACTTCAGCCTTAATTACTGATCTTAAGACATGTTGACTGGAATAAGTTACACTTATTTTGATGTGGCATGCTCCCAAGTAAATATTTAGTTAGTACTGGAGATCAAGGTAAATCAACACTTCCAAACAAAGAATAT
The DNA here is from genome assembly GCF_030035675.1 of Rhineura floridana. Lineage (NCBI taxonomy): Eukaryota > Metazoa > Chordata > Lepidosauria > Squamata > Rhineuridae > Rhineura > Rhineura floridana. The sequence goes on from NC_084487.1 coordinate 129,261,074, forward strand.
TAAGATTGCAATTCTAAACTTGGATTAGTTGGAAGGAAATCCCACTACTATCAATATGTCAAGTAAAAAGACATACAAATTAGGTTGTTTGAGTAAAATGAACACAGATTTCTTGAAGATTAATTCCTGGAAGCAATTTTCCAAAGTTGAAATTGCCCAAATATCACAAAGTCTAACAAAAATTGGCATGCAGATTTTTAAAATGTAAGGCAACCCTCTAGAAAACTAACCTGGAGGAGACTATATTCCAACACACACGTATATTGTACTGGCATGATCCCCACTTTGCAAAATCTTGGCAGCCGACCTGAGTGCTCAGAGATTTGGGGAAGTTCATAAAAGGAAAGCTTGGAAAATAAATAAAGGAGCTCTGCCCCCTTCCAGTGGGCCCCTCTTCTCCCCCCCCCAAGCCCAGCCAGGCCTTTCTGTTTGTCTCCCCTCATCCTAGAGATGCGTACACAAACACACACACCCCACAGGGGCGGGGGAGACCCTTTTTTTAAAAAGAAAAAAGAAACCTCTTCAGCAACTTTTGGCCTCCTTGTCGGGCCTCTCAACCTCACCTCTCGCCAGGGAACATAAACCGCAGACCAGAAGGCTCCTCAGGACGGCGCCCATCTTCTCTCCTCTGGCTCTCACCGGCGGGGAGGAGAAGGAGGTGCTGGTAGTGGTGGCCGCGGCGGGGAAGGAGAGGAAGGCTGAAGAGAGCAGCAATACCTCTGCCGCCCTCTCATACTTTCGGGGGGGGGGGGGTGGGAGAGCGAGAGAGAGGGAGGAATAACAAAATAAAACGCGACGGAACCACCAGGAAGAAGCTGAAACAACAACAAAAAAACCAATTTGTTTCTTTAAAGGGCTACTTCGCCCTCAGCTCCTTGCCGAGACAAGAAAAAAAAAGGGGGGGACACGTTCCTCCATGCCTCCTCAGTGCAAAAGGCTGCTGCCATTCCAGCGATTCTCCTCGCTTTTCCAACTCCTTCCTTCCTTCCTTCCTCCTTCCTTCCTTCCTTCCTCCTCCTCCTGAGAGAGCGCAGAGGCGCAGGAACACATCCCCTCCTCAGCCTCCTCCCCTCTCCTCTTGGATTCCCCAATGCAAAGAGCCCTTCTGCCTCCGCCTCCTATTGCAATTATGTACCACACACACATATGTATATACAAAAAAAACCACACTTGCTCTTGCAGCGGTTTCTTTCTCCAGCTCAAAGCAGGAGAAACTCTCAATCTCCGTAGAAAGGCTTTCGGATTCCCCCACCCTACTTTCCCAAGGGGAAGTGAAAACAACAGCCCTGCCGCATTCTTGAGAGACTCATTTACCTCTCCCCCCCCCTTTTTCCTAATAACGTGATCAGGTCCTCGGCTGCATAACACTCTGGACCTGAGAAATGTCGGAACTACTTTCAGGAACATACGCAGCAAGAGGAAGAGCAGCGGCGCAAGCACAAAGGAGACTAACCGACTAAGGAGACTAACCGGAGGCTGCTGCTTTCTGCAGGTGAACATGCAGCCGTGACTCAAGGAAGGGGCGTGCTAGCAGTATAGTGTGTTTTTTTTAATTCCTTGGCTTACACTGTACTATACACAAGCATTCCGCAAAAATAGGCAGCCAACGTAACACGAACATAAATTGTTTGCATAACATACACAAAGGTACAACCAGTCAGCTCCTTTCCTTTCTTCAACAGGAGTTTTGTGCTTCAAGGGAACTGCTTAAAGTATATACCTACAAGTTTACAATAAGATGCACATGTGTTTTAGAAATACAGGTAATTTTAAATAGAACAAGGATTGGCTTTGGCTGTGTTGCAATAGTCTGGGCATAAGGATACCAATATTTATTTATTTGTTTGTTTATTACGTTTATACCCTGCCTTTCTTTTCATTATTGAAACCCAAGGTGGCTTACATATGGTTGCCAGGCAGTCTCCCACTGAGCAGACCTGACCTGGTCTCATGTGCCTTTGGGCCGTAGCCTGGGACTAGAATAGAATCTAGTCTGTCGGTTCTTATGCCTACAAGTCCACTCCCAGTACGTATGTATTTGGTTCCAGTAGTGGTGACTATACGGATTGTAATACCCCTGTATCCACTCCATGTGCAAATATCCTCCCTCCATAAAACCCAGCAAAAGTAGGAATCCAAAGCAAGGCTGATCATTTGAAAAAAAAAAAATATTGATAAAAGGAAATAGAAGCAAACACCCTCTCCACACACTTCAGCAAGCAAGGTAAATACAAACATTAAAAGGCAACAAAGATCCTTGGGCCACCTCTCCTTCCCCGACTGGACAACACACGTCTCTGGGTTTCAGAGTAGGCTAATGGCTCTGAGCTGCCCCCCCCCAGGTTCCCACTTAAATACTCTCCCCCACCCATTTCCAGTGAACCCCTTCCCCGCTAATTAACTTTTAATTTCATGCTAAACTTTCTACTTTGATTGGGTCTTACTCCCTTTAGAACATACCCCTCTTCCAAGAAGGATCTGCCCCTGTCTATGTAGATGCTTTATCCGAAATTGCACTAACATCCTCCTTTTTGTGGTGAATTCTGTGCTTCTACCTTTTCTCATTTCTCCTTTTCAGAGGAGAAGGGGCTTTTTCTGACCATACTGTCAATCACTGCTGCCCCCAAGGTGACCTTCTTTCTTAAAGCCTTATGTTATATCTGTTCTCTTATTATGATTACCTATAATCTATACATCTATAAACCATATATCAATAATTTTATCTAAACTATACCTTATATTATCTTTAGTTTTGGCATTTTGTGGCCCCTATCATTAATTTCAGCTTGCTAGGGACAGCAACAGGACGTTCTTTGCAATCTTCCAGTGGTACAGAGACAGTTAATATTTCTCTTCTGTTGGTCTTTATTAAATGTTCAATGGTACCCACAAACTCTTTTAATTACCTGAGGTCTTTTCCTTATGCTTTATTTACAAGTACCCACAATCTCTGATCTCCCCTCTAAAATATTTAAACTAAGATCTTATATCATCCAACTCCTTTATCATTAAAATAGAATAGATCACACTTAACTATCTAGATCACACTTAAACTTCTAATATATCTCAAGCTCTTCACCCTCCTGGAGACCCTCTTGAATGTAATATATGAAAACCTAGAAACCTTTATTTTTCAAATTGTACACCATTGATACCAATAGATGGGAGCAAAGTTCACATTCACCTTGATCTTAAGAATCCATTTACAACACATACTTCAGACAATCGGTGATAGCTCCTTGTTCTTGTGGCTGTACCGTACTGTGTTGTTTCCTGTTCTTGTGGTGAGCACAGGATTCCATGTAGTTTTGTAGCCATTTTTCCCAACAATGGCACTCTCTCACAAATCTTACTAGGGGGGTGAGTTTTACTAACTCCCTGATGTCAAACCAGGGTTTCCCCAAGACCTTTGTTATGGACCCCTAAAACTTCCAATCTTCTAGACTCCCAACAGTTGTAGCTAAACCTAAGCAAGGCCATTATTTTCTCAACCTGAAATCACCACCATCTTCCTTAAAACATATTAAGAATAGCCTGGCTTATCTTTTAAAGGATCCTTGTAAGATGTCTGGGTTCCTGGATTTCTGTCCACATTCAGAAAACACTATATAAATGATAACTAGCCTTCCTGTTCTAACAAGTTGCTAATAAAAGGATGACGGCATACCTCATCCTAACTTGTGAAATAGTCTCATCGTATGCATGATTATTGAATTGAGTGGGATTTACTCCATTTATTTAGACATTTCTTTACCACCCTTCACAAAACTGGACACAAAAAGAGTGGTGTAGAACTAATTAAAACACAGCAATACATATTTATAAAACCAATTAAAGCATCAATCAATACAAAGTAAAAACAACATAAGCTAAAATAAGATAAAATAGCAATGGCACAATACAAAACTGACTTCAAACTAATGACACCTCATCTCCAAAAGCCATCATCTCCAAAAGCCTGGCTAATGGAATAAAATGTGGAGGCAAGAGGAGATAATTTCTCAACTTTGGTGTGTGATTATCATTGTAGCCTTACACCCATTTATACAATTACCAGAAAAGAGAAGTTGCATACTGTAACTTAAGGAAACCCTTCATGTACATACGTGTGGAGAAAGAGGCACATGCCCCAAGGAAGCACCTTTGCCATTCCCCTCCAGCATGCAAGCTATATCTGCTGAAATTCCCTCTTCTACACAACCATAAAAGATTCAGGAGCCATGTCCTCTATTCATCTATGCACATTATTGGCTGGGTTGCTACCAGACTAACACTGGAAGATTCCTGCTCGATCCATCGTAGTTATGGGGTCTTGCAAGGTTCCATCTTGTCCCACATTCGGTTCAGCATCCATATGAAACTGCTGGGAGTTGCCATACAGGAATTTGGGGCAGACTGAGTAGTGTCATCACTATGCAATGACACTCAGCTTTATCTCTCAATTCCATATGAATCAGGAGAAGCTGTGCAGGTGTTGAACAATGCCAGTGATGAACCTGAATCTTGACAATATAGAAATCCTGTGGGTAGTTCCTCACATTGAGGAATTAGGGAGACCACCTGTTTTGGATTAAATAGCACTCACCTTGAAGGAGCAGGTACATAGAAGGGGTTCTCCATGATTCAAAGCTGTAACTAGAGGCTCAGGTGGCCTTAGCTGCAAAGAGCATCTATGCCCAGTACCAGCTATGGCCATGCCTGGACTAAGAGGGCCTAGCTACAGAAATCCATGCTCTGTCAACCTCACAATAGGATTACTGCAATGTACGCTACATGTTGCTACTCTTGAAGATATCTGGAAGCTATAACTGGTATAGAATGTGGCTGCCACGATGTTGAGAAAGATAGCTAGATAGGATTGTGTAATATTGGTCCTTAAAGCACTGCTTGTCTATCTGTGAGCTACTGGGCCCTATTAATTTATTTATTATAATTTGTATCCCACTTTTCACCATGAAGGTCTCAAAGCAGCTTGCAACAATAAAAATATGCAATGTACAAATTTTAAAACATAAACTACAAAAAAATTAAAATCTCAGAAATTTAAAACAAAGAATATTAAAAAAACGTAAACCATCAGAGAAACATTCATGGTGCAAAGGCTTCCTGAAATAAATTGTTTTAATCAGGCACCTGAAAGCAGGGATGGTGTCTGACTTCTCATGTGAGGGAGTTCTATAGAGCTGGTCCCATAACACTGAAAGCATGACTTCTCATTGACATAAGTTGTGTTTCTGGTCCATAGTGCTCCCCCTAGATTATTCAGTTCATTTAGAGCTTTGTGCTGCTGTACAAAGTGTTGGCGGAGAACTTGGCTGAGCATGAAGCAATTAACTCATCGGAGAACAACCAACCCCATGGATGTCACCCCATTGTCATGGTCAGATCACTTCCTGGTGAAGTTTAGACTTACGGCTCCGATCCTTCCCTGCGACGAGGGGGTGGACAGATTAAGATGATCCACCCCCAGAGACTAAAGGAATCCACTGGATTCCTGAATGCCCTGGGGGAGTTCCCTGTAGATAGAGCAGGTGACCTTGTTGAATCCCTTGTCATGCTGTGGAACAGCGATGCGCGTTGAGCTCTTGACACGGTTGTCCCTGAGCGCCCTCTCCAGCATTGTGGAGCCCGGTTTGCCCCTTGGTACACCAATGAGCTAAGGACAATGAAACAGACTGGACAACTGCAAGAACGCAAGTGGAGAAAGATGTGCTGTGAGGCTGGTCAGGCACGAGTAAAAAATATTAACTGTGCCTACTGTGTGATGGTGAGGGCGGCGAAGAAGGCCCACTTCTCTGCCTCCATGGCATCCTCAAGTATCCGTCCGGTGGAGCCTTTTCCTTATTGTCAGGTGTCTGTTGAGATCAACTCCAGGAAATAGAGTTTTAGACCCTTCAGAGGCCCACTGTTAATTGTTTGCAAGGCACTTTGAGGGTAAAGTTGCTCACCTCCATAGCAGTCTTGATGCCCCATCCACATATACTGTAGTCCCCAATAAGGTGTCCAGTGCAATGTCTGCTGCAACTTCTTGGGAACGGTTTCAGTTGATGCAGCCTGATGACATAGACAAGGTGCTTGCGATGATGCGGCCAGCAACGTGTCCTCTGGACCCTTCTTGGCTTATTAAAGCTTGCCAAGGGGGTTTGATCAAATGGATCCAGGGTGCGGTCAATGGATCACTGTGGGAGAGAGTGGTTCCAGCCACCTTGAAAGAGGCAGTGATCTGACCACTCCTGAGAAAGCCCACCCTGGACCCATTGGTTTGTGACAACTACCGACCGGTTGCAAACACCCCCTTTTTAGGGAAGGTGATTGAGAGGGTTGTGGCACAGCAAGTGCAAGTACTCTTGGATGAAACAAATTATCTTGACCCATCCCAGTCTGGGTTCAGGCCTAGTTATGGAACTGAATTGGCCTTGGTTGCCCTGATGGATGACCTTTATCAGGAGAAGGACAGGGGGAGTGCAGCCCTGATATTCTTACTTGATCTCTCAGCGGCTTTTGATACCATTGACCATGGTATCCTTCTGGGCCGACTTGGTGAGATGGGTATTGCAGGCACTGTTTTACAGTGGTTCAGATCCTATCTCCAGGGTCACTCTCAGAGAATAGCATTGGGTGTCTGTCTTTTGGCCCCCTGGCAGTTGTGCTGTGGGGTGCCGCAGGGTACAATCTTGTCCCCCATGCTAACATCTATATGAAGCCCTTGGGAGCGGTCATCAGGAGATTTGGGGCAAGGTGTCAGCAGTATGCTGATGATACCCAGCTCTGTTTCTCTGTAACACCTGAATCGGGAAAGGCCGTGCAAGCCCTGGACTGGTGCCTGGACTGGGTGGTGGGCTGGATGAGGGCCAATAAACTGAGTCTAAATCCTAGCAAGACGGAGGCACTGTGGGTTGGTAGTTCCCGAGTTCGGATAATTGGTCAGTTGCCTGCTTTGTATGGGGTCGTACTCCCTCTGAAAGAACAGGTTCATAGTCTGGGGTGCTTCTGGATCCATCTTTGCCACTAGAGGCCCAGGTGATCTCCGTGGCTAGGAATGCCTTTTACCAGCTTCGGCTGATAAGACAGCTGTGGCCATTTCTGGACCAGGATAGGCTGACCACTGTTGTCCATGCACTGGTAACCTCCAAGCTGGATTACTGTAATGTGCTCTATGTCAGGCTGCCCGTGAGGTTGGTCCAGAAGTTGCAGCTGGTGCAAAATGCAGCAGCAAGACTACTCACTGGGGCAGGGTATCACCAACACGTCACTCTGCTGCTGAAAGAATTGCACTGGCTGCCCATTTGCTACCGGGCCAGGTTCAAGGTTCTAGTTTTGGTGTGCAAAGCCCTATACAGCTTGGGACCAGGATACCTGAAACACCGTCTTACCCCTTATATATCCAGTCGATCACTGCGCTCTGCAGGTGAGGGCCTCCTGCGGATACCATCTTATCAGGAGGTCCATTCTGCACAACATAGGAAATGGACTTTTAATGTGGCAGCACCTACCCTGTAGAATTCCCTCCCCTTAAATATTAGGCAGGAGCCATCTCTGTTATCTTTTCGGCACCTATTGAAGACTTTCCTCTTTCAACAAGCCTTTAAGTTGAGACCTACCCAGTCTACATCTGTGTTGGAATTGCTTTTTAATATTTTTTTAAACCTTTTTTTCTATACAATAAGTTTTAACCCTTTTAAAATATGTTTTTAAAGCTTTTTAAAAAAATGTTTTTGAAGTTGTTTTGTTTTAATGTATTTTAAGGTCTGTTTTTATGATATTTTAAAGTGTTTTTAGTGCTTTTTTTTGCCACCCTGGGCTCCTGCTGGGAGGAAGGGCGGGATATAAATCAAATAATAAATAAATAAATAAATAATCTTCAATACCTGAATGAGTTTGTGACCAAATTGATAATTTTCCAATGAATTTGTCAAGAAAAGCCAATTTATATTGTACTCTAAATTTAACGAAGAATGGAGTGACAGGAATCACGCAGTGTTGGGTCCTTTCCAGTTGATGGTAATATTGCACCTTCCAAAAGGAGGAACCAACCAACTACAGACCAGTCAGCCTATCATCAATCCCTGGAAAAACTCTGGAGCAGATGATAAAGCAGTCAATATGTAAGCACCTTGAAAACAATGCAGTGATTACTAGGAGCCAACATGGATGTATGAAGAACAAATCCTGCCAAACTAATCTTATCTTGTTTTTTGATCGGGTAACCTCCCTAGTAGACTGTGGGAATGCTGTGGACGTAATATATCTTGACTTCAGCAAAGCTTTTGACAAAGTGCCCCATGATATTCTGATTAGTAAACTAGCTAAATGTGAGCTGGATGGAACAACTATCAGGTGGATTCACAGTTGGCTCCAGAATCGTACTCAAAGAGTGCTTATCAATGGTTCCTTCTCAAACTAGATAGAAGTAACAAGTGGGGTAGCACAGGGCTTGGTCCTGGGCCCAGTGCTCTTCAACATTTTTATTAACAACTTGGATGAGGAGGTACAGAGCATGCTTATCAAATTTGCAGATGATACAAAATTGGGGGGGCATAGCTAATACCATGGAAGACAGAAACAAAATTCAAAGGGACTTTGATAGGCTGGGACATTGGGCTGAAAACAACAGAATGCAATTCAACAGGGATAAATGCAAAGTTCTACGCTTGGGAAAAAGAAACCAAATGCACAGTTATGAGATGGGGGATACTTGGCTCAGTAATACGACATGTGAGAAGGATCTTGGAATTGTAGTTGATCACAAGCTGAATATGAGCCAACAGTGCAATGTGGCTGCAAAAAAAGGCAAATGCTATATTAGACTGCATTAACTGAAGCATAGTTTCCAAATCGTGTAAAGTACTCATTCCCCTCTATTCAGCACTGGTTAGGCATCATCTTGAATACTGCGTCCAGTTCTGGTCTCCGCACTTCAGGAAGGATGCAGACAAACTGGGACAGGTTCAGAGGAGGGCAACAAGGATGATCAAGGGACTGGAAACAAACCCCTGTGAGGAGAGACTGAAAGAACTGGGCATGTTTAGCCTGGAGAAGAGAAGACTGAGGGGAGATATGATAGAACTCTTCAAGTACATGAAAGGTTGTCAAACAGAGGAGGACCGAGATCTGTTCTTGATTGTCCCAGAGTGCAGGACACAGAATAATGGGCTCAAGTTACAGGAAGCCAGATTTTGACTGGACATCAGGAAAAACTTCCTAACTGTTAGAGCCATACAACAATGGAACCAATTACCTAGAGAGGCAGTGGGCTCTCCGACACTGGAGGCATTCAAGAGGCAGCTGAACAGCCATCTGTTGGGAATGCTTTGATTTGGATTCCTGTATTGAGCTGGGGGTTGGACTTAATGGTCTTATAAGCCCCTTCCAACTCTACAATTCTATGATTCTATGAATAGGGATAGGTTCCTACACCCACTCATAGATGTTGGGGACAGCTTCAACATCAGCTTTAAAGGGTGCTTACCCAGCAACCCTCCCCTCCCCCTCCTTTCCCCTCCCCTCCTTTTCCTTCTGTGAACCATATTGGATCATTCCCTCCTCAGCCCTGGGAAAAAGCAAGAGATCTCTCTAATGCAAAGCAAACACACAGGCTTGTCAGTTTCACCCAAGCAAAGGAAAGGCACAGTCTGGTCAGTTTCACCTTAAAGCAAAGGCATAGGCTTGTCAGTTTATTGATAGCAAAGCAAAGACACAGGCTAGTTGGTTTCACCTTAAAGGAAAGGCACAGGCTGAAAATTTATCCATAGCAAAGCAAAGCTGGTCAGTTTAACCTTTAAAAAAGCCTCCTTCAAAAGGAGCTTCCTTCCTGGAGGATTTGTTAACTGAGGTATTACTCTATAACAAATGTTGCATGGTGCTGTTCATTTCCAACATGTCCAGTTTTGTCCTTTTTTGTTCCATTTCCCTCCTAAACTGTTGTTAGCCTGTCTGTTTATAGTGCAACAGCAGCTTGTTTAGCTCCCCTTTCAATTTCTGTTTGTTACCTTTCATCTCCTTTTTTCTGTCACTCCATTCCTTGATACAAATTCCCCACATTATCTCCTTCATCACTTCCTGACTAATTTCTGGGCTGCCATTTTTGGTGAAATAATATTCTAATCCTTTCCGTATGGATTCTCTACTTGATTCCAATGAAAGGAGCAGAGGATTTAGTCGGCATGAACATCTAAAAAGGTTGGAACCCCCATCACCGTACATTAACCAGGACATGGTTTGTGTCACCCATATGACTCCTATGTCCATAAAAAGCACCCCCGATAATAGAGATTAAGAAACTAAAAATGTGTCCTGTCTTGAAAACATTCCATGTGATCTCAAACAGAATGCATGACTGCAGTCTCATGGATATAATTTTGACCAAGTCTCAGTGACCCCTTCCTTATCTAAAAGCCCCAACATTTTCCCAGCCACTGCCTTAGTTTAGATGCTGTCCCACTTTTGTCCTGTCTCTTTCCTTACCCCCTTGGTCTGTTTTCCTATCTATTCCTTTACTCCTCCCTGCAGATTTAAGTTAGAGTCTCCGCCCATTATTATTTCCGTTTGCATATATCTGCATAATTTTCCAAACAACTTATGAAAGAAGTTAATTTGTCTCTCATTTGGGGCATAAAACATGACAAACATAGCCAATTGCTTCCACAAAAACATACTCCTTCCACAAAAACATACTTTCCTTTTCTGTGCAATTGACTCCTCTGTGGTACAAAGGCAAGCCATTCCGGTAGAAGCAATGCCACTCCTCTCACCTTACTAGTGCCCTTAGTAATATACTTATGTTCCCGTTGTTGGCTTCTAAAAAAACCCCTTCATTCAGCTTGGCTTTATGTGTCTCCTGAACCATTTACGCTATTGGTTTCAAATCTCTGATTAATTTATAAAGCCTGTTCTGTTTAATAAGTGTGCCTGTTCTCTTTATATTTAAAATTGTGATGTTTATTTCTCCCTCCATTCTTGTAATCATGCTATTCTGTCTTATCTAATGTCCTCTTCCTACCTATAAATAATCTCTTTTCTCCGAAACCCACCCTAAACTATACCCTCTTTCCCTAATTAAACCAAACCCTGAAGACTCCCCCCTCCCCCCTGTTGTCTTACCCCTGTAACCTGAGGCCGGACCAATTGTGTAGTGGTGTTTTCTGGGAATTCCAAAGTACAGTTTTCCTGTTGGACCCTCTAGCAGCATTGTTATCTACAGTTTAAACAAAACTTCCGAATATATTATTTCTTATGTACATGTAAACTACCAGATAGCCGACTGAATCGCTGACTTATTATTTCATAAACTAGCCACACCAGGACAGCAGTCTCTCTCTGCCACTTTTCAGATAAACTACATTCGAAGGGTGTTTTGATATGTCAAGTCAAACACAAAACCTTATCCTCTTACCACCACCATCCCCCATCTTTCAGAAGTTTCCTGGTCCTGTATATTACCTTAATGCATTCTTAAACCTGATACAGATCATCTCCTGTTTGGTAGATCCCTCAAATTACGAAATGGAATAAAGCTCTTATTAATGGATCCACTCCCTACTCTGAATGATCGTGCCATTCCTGGTGGCTTTCTCCTCACAGTTTCACGTTTGCCATCCTCCTCTTCCTCCCAGTCCTCTCCAGCAACTTCCTTGTCCTCCTTTTTCCCTGCATCTCTTTCTTCTTCTTCAGGCATGTCCAGATGCAGAATTTTCAAGATATTCATCGCTTCTTTCTCTGTAGTCTATGTGTTGTGCCTTTATAGGAACAAGCCAGGTAAGGGGAACTCGTCCCAGACAAATTGTGTCTGTGCCTTGTTCCGGTTCTCCTCATATCCACAGGATTGTTGGTTGTCCTATCAGCCAGCTCTCAGATCTCCAAGTGCTGCTTTTGAATGCCAGGTCGGTACATAATAAAACCTCACTTGTCCATGATTTAATTCTGGAGGAGGGTGCCGACCTGGCATGTATAACCGAGACCTGGGTGGCTGATCAGGGAGGAGTTGCTCTTTCCCAGCTTTGCCCACCCGGGTATTTGGTTCAGCACTGTGGTAGATCTGAGGGCCAGGGAGGGGGGGTCGCTGTGGTCTAAAGGAGTTCTTTTCCTCTCACCAAGCACCCTGTCCAGACGGCGACTGGTTTGGAATGTCTCCACCTTGTGTTGGGCCAGGGAGACAGACTAGGAATACTGTTGGTGTACCGTCCACCTTGCTGCCCAACAGCTTCCTTAGCTGAGCTGACAGAGATAGTCTCGGAGGTCCTTTTGAGGTCCCCTAGACTTTTGGTACTGGGGGATTTCAACGTCCATGCCGAGGCTGTCTTATCTGGCGCAGCTCAGGACTTCATTGCCTCCATGACAACAATGGGGCTGTCTCAATTTTCTACTGGCCCAACACATGTGTCGGGACATACTCTCGATTTGATCTTCGCCACTGGACATGGAGATGGTGATCTGATGGTGGGGTGTTTTTCATCTACCCCATTGTCATGGACAGATCACCGCTTGCTGAGATTTAGACTTACAGCGTCTCTTTCCCTCTGCAAAGGTGGAGGATCTATTAAGTTGATCCGCTCCCAGAGCCGGATGGATCCTGTAGGTTTTCAGAGGGCTCTGGGAGATTTTCTGGCTGATAGGACTGGTGCTCCTGTCGAGGCCCTGGTCGCACTGTGGAATACAGAAATGACCCGGGCTATTGACACGATCGCTCCCGCGCGTCCCCTTCGCTGTAGAGCTCATACAGCTCCGTGGTATACCCCGGAGCTGAGAGCGATGAAACATGAGAGGAGGAGGCTGGAGTGCAGATGGAGGAAAACTCCCAGTGGATACAATCATGCCTTGGTAAGTGCCACCAATAAGTTGTATACAAAAGCGGTAAGGACAGCAAAGAAGCTCTATTTTGCTGCCTCTATTAGATCATCTTTAAGCCGCCCAGCGGGGCTTTTTAAAGTCGTGCGAGGGCTCTTACACTCTGGCCCCCACGATACTATGGAAACATCTGAGACCCGCTGTAATGAAATTGCTGGACACTTTTAAGATAAGATTGCATGTATCCGCAGGGACCTTGACTCTGATGTTGTGACAGATGAATCCATTGAAGTGTCCGGAGCACGGCCTTGTCTTTCTTTATTGGATGAGTTTCAGTTGGTGCAGCTCAAGGAAGTGGAGGTGCTTGGAATGGTTCGGGCGACCACGTCTGTTCTGGATCCTTGTCCATCTTGGCTAGTGAAAGCTGGCAGGGCTGGAACCACCGGTTGGGCCAAGGAGGTGGTTAATGCCTCCTTGAGGGAGGGAGTGGTCCCTGGTAGCCTCAAGGAGGCAGTAGTGAGACCTCTTTTAAAGAAACCCTCCTTGGACCCAGATAATTTAAACAACTATAGACCGGTGGCGAATGTCCCTTTTCTGGGCAAGGTTTTGGAGCGGGTGGTTGCCAGCCAACTCCAGGCGCTCTTGGATGAAACCGATTATCTAGATCCATTTCAATCTGGTTTCAGGCCCGGTTTTGGCACCAAAACAGCCTTGGTCGCCCTGTATGATGACCTGTGTCGGGAGAGGGACAGGGGGAGTGTGACTCTGTTGATTCTCCTTGATCTCTCAGCGGCGTTTGATACCATCGACCATGGTATCCTTCTGAGGAGACTCGCGGAGTTGGGTGTCGGGGGCACTGCTTGGCAGTGGTTCCGCTCCTACTTCGTGGATCGTCACCAGAAGGTAGTGCTTGGGGAACATCACTCGACACCATGGACTCTCCATTGCGGAGTCCCTCAGGGGTTGGTTTTGTCCCCCATGCTTTTCAACATCTACATGCAGCCGCTGGGTGCAGTCATCAGGAGTTTTGGAGTGTGTTGCCATCAGTATGCTGATGACACGCAGCTCTATTTCTCCTTTTCATCTTCTTCAGGTGAGTCTGTTGATGTGCTGAACCGTTGCCTGACCGCGATAATGGACTGGATGAGAGCTAATAAACTGAGACTCAATCCAGACAAGACCGAGACATTGTTGGTGAATGCCTTCCCTGCTCAGATGGTGGATGTTAACCCTGTTCTGGATGGGGTTACACTCCCCCTGAAGGAACAGGTACGTAGTTTGGGGGTTCTTCTCAACTCTTCCCTGTCTCTCGAGGCCCAAGTGGCCTCGGTGGCACGGAATGCGTTTTACCATCTTCGTCTGGTAGCCCAACTACGCCCCTATCTGGACAGGGACGACCTCGCCTCCGTTGTTCACGCTCTGGTAACTTCAAGATTGGATTACTGTAATGCGCTCTACGTAGGGCTGCCCCTGAAGACAATTCAGAAGCTTCAGCTGGTGCAGAACGCAGCTCCCAGACTACTGACGAGGACCAGTCGGTCTTCGCATATAACACCTGTCTTGGCGTGTCTGCACTGGCTTCCTATTTGCTTCCGGGCGAGATTCAAGGTGCTGGTTCTTACCTATAAAGCCTTACACGGCGTGGGACCTCAATACCTTGTGGAACGCCTCTCTCGATACGAACCTACCCGTTCACTTCGTTCAGAATCTAAGGCCCTCCTCCGGGTACCAACCCATCGGGAAGCCCGGAGGGTGGTTACTAGATCTAGGGCCTTTTCTGTGGTGGCCCCTGAGTTGTGGAACAGCCTCCCTGAAGAGGTACGCCTGGCGCCTACACTTTTATCTTTTCGGCGCCAGGTAAAGACCTTTTTATGCTCCCAGGCATTTTAATTTTCTTAACAATTTTAATATTTTAATCCGTATTTTTAATTTTTGTCGTATTGTGTTTTTGTAGTGTTTTTTGTTGTTTGTTGTATATGTTTTTATGATTTTTATTATGATATATTGTATTTTATCTTGTTTGTTCACCGCCCTGAGAGCTATTCTGCTAAGGGCGGTATATAAATTGAAATAATAATAAATAATAAATAATAAATAGGAAACAATTAAATGGAAGGGAAAGCTGGGCACTCCCTGTTATAACAGGGCTTGTGAGGGTTTAAATCTCATATAAGCCATGAGCTGATTAGATGGTCCTTGGCAAGCCACCATTCCCTCATCCAGAGGCACCCATCTGCAATATGGCAGTGACAACATTGGTCTACTTTACAAGGTCATTGAAATGGTTACTGAGATTATGTATATGAAGCACTTATAACATTTAACCCTAGATTTATCATTCAGAGCTTAGCTTCTTATGAAATTGAGTTTCAAGTGTCTAATTGGAAAGGGCCTCTAATGAACTTTTCTTAAAAAACAGAACCTGAGATCTTGGAAATACTTATCTTCTCTAGAACCATCTACACTGGCATCTTCCGATGGGCTCCCTGAGATGTTTGAAGCTGGGAAATCTTCAGTATTAACACAGTCTGTGTTGACACATGGGAATTACCCCTGGGATGTGCAGAACCCTACTGAGGTTAGAGAAACATCCTAAAATAGTACTCATGATATATTTGTTGCTAAATACTACTGTGAGCATTCCCATGCATACTTTTATTCACTAATAGGCAAAAATCCTTGCGGTTTAAGAACATACCTATAGCCCACAGCTATTCTATCAAACTTTAAAAAGCAGGGAAATTGGGCAGCTACAGTGAATGCACCAGGGGAGCAGGAGACCTGACCTCCTCTCTGAGATATTGGACTGCCCTGCAAATTGGTCAAAATGCAAACACTATTTGGGTTGCTCTTTCACAGTCCAATCCACTTGCTGTGTAGCTTGGAAAAATTTGGTAACGTTCCTCTGAGCATATGGTGAGTGGTGGCAACACCTGCAATCAGCCCAATGAATAGAAAGAAGACATGTGCTGTGCTGATCTTGTTTTAGCAGGGAAATATGAAATATGTGAAATATTCTTCTCAACTGTTTATCACTGACACTGAATTAATTGAGGATCAAGTGTCAGTGAAAGAAGAATTTATGTAAGGTCCACAGTTTAAAAGCCTGTCAAGGTGTACAAAACACCAAGGTTATGTAATGTGTCTATAATATTTATTTATATATCACACATGCCAATAAGTGGTGTACAAATATAAAATCAATGATAAAATAAATACATTAAAATACAGAATAACAATTCAGTCAGAATATTAAAAATCCTTCATTAAAATATGCAATAAAACAAAGCAGTTAAAGAGCATGACTAAAGTTTTAAAAAGTTAAAACAATAAAAGCAGAAGTTTAAGTTCAGGAAAATGCTTGCCTAAATAGATGTGTCTTCAGGAGCCAGGGGAATGCCAATACTGATGGAGCCTCTCATATTTCAGCAGGCAAGGAATTCCACAACCCTGGTGCCCCCAGTGAAAAAGCCCGTCTCTATGTCACCACAAGCCTATAATCATCATGATATGGCAAAATTAACTGGGTTCCATTTGCTGAACATAATGCCATTACCAGGCAATGGAGCAAAAGACATTTTATAAGGTAACCTGGTCCAGAGATAAATATTTAGGGCTTTGTATGTCAGTATTAGAACCTTAAAACTGGCTCATTTGCTAATAGGCAGCCAGTCCAGATCCCACAGCATTGGTGTGGTATGTGCCCAATAAGGAGCACCACTTACCACCCAGGATATGATGTTCTGCATAAGCTGCAGTCTCTGGACCAGCTGTAAGGGAAGCCCCTGAATTGAGCACATTACAACAGTCCAGACATGAGATTACTAATGCATGGGTCACAGTTGCCAAATTATCCCTGTCCAGGAAAGTGTTTAGCTGATGCACCAGCCAAAGCTGGCGATAGGCACTCTTCGCCATGGAGTCCACCTGGCCCTCCATGGACAAAGATGGTTCCAGGAGCACCCCTTATTTGAACTTGTTCCTCAAAGGAGTGCAACCCCATCTAGAACAGGCAGACTCCCCAGTTTGCAGACCTGGGAACCATTTACCCACAGTGTCTTTAGCTTAGCAGGATTCAGCTTCAGTTTGACCCTCATCCATTCCACCACTGCATCCAGGCACTGGTTCAGCTTATGTACAGCTTCTGACTCTGATTTAATATAAAAGTTGAATTGAGTGTCATTGGTATACTCATGATGCTGTGCCTGAGACCTCCTGATAATTGCTTCCAATGGTTTCATATCTATGTTAAGTAACATTGGGGAGAAAATAGTGCCTTGTGGCACCCCACAGCTAAGTTGCCAAGTTGTAGATATGTAATCCCCCAGTTCTCCAAGACCGTCCATTCAGGTAGGAACCACAATAAAACAGTGCCTCCAACTCCCAACCCACAGAGATTGTCCTGGAGAATACCATAGTCAATGGTATCAAAAGATGCTGAGAGATCCAGCTGCAACAGTAGGGTTGCACTCTTCTCCCTCTCCCTTGAAGGAGGGTAACCAGGGCCAATTCCATCCCAACCCCAGGCCTGAACAGGGACTAAAATGGGTCCAAAAATCTGTTTCCTCCAAAAGTGCCTGCAGCTGAACCACCACCACTCAGGCACCTCACCCCAAAAGGTATTAGAGACTAGGCAGTAGTTGTCAAGTATCTCTGGGTCCATTGCAGAGCTTGGAAGATTACTCTTAAAAAGGAATAAATTACAATTACTGTTACATGGTCCCAAAAAGGAATAAATTACCATTGCAATTACAATTCTTCTGAATTTATTACTTTACCATTACTCAAAAGTAATAACTATAATTACAGTTAAGTTCCTTATTTTTTAAAAAAGTGCTGGCCTTAGCTGCTGCACACCTAGGTAGCCAGAACAACATTAAAAATAAACACGCACACTTAGAAGGTAGTAGAATAATTTTTTTAATCCATAAGATAGCAGTGGGGGTCTCTCCACTGGTAAGGGAGGTGGGGAAGGATGTAGAGGCCACCGCTCAGAGCTTGGCATACCAAACCAAGTGCAACCCCCCACACACACACACTCTCTGTCTCTCAACCAGCAAGTGTTGTCTGTCTCATTCAATCACCTCCCGGACCCTGCCCTGCCACTAACTAAGGCACACCTGGCCAAGCAGACATTTTCCCCTAGCGTGCAAAAAAGTAAAAACACTGCAAATGCACTAGCGTTGCCGGGAAGGGTGGCAAAGGCTGCTTTGCGTATCAAGTATAAACACAGTATTAACACACACGTCGTCTCTCACCTCCCCAGTTCATGTCCATTCTGCTGCTGTCTCCTTGCTCTTTTCTCCACAACCGTCCATTTCCACCATTTTTTCCTCTCCACTCCACCCCGTCTCACTTTCCACCTCCTCCCTCGTCGCCTCCTCAACACCCACAGAGTACAAGGGAACAGCAACACTGCGCAGAAGCCCAGTTTGAGGCACATGATTTTCATCCATGAATCAGAGGAGCAGAAGACTTCCCCTGCTCCCCCCCCCCATTAATGCCCCAAAGAATTGCTGGAAACATTACAATGACACCTGAAAAGTAATAAAACTATTCCTCATTTTATTACAATAAAAATGTAAATGCCCAGGCATTTTAATTTAATTTTATTTTAATTTGTCTTTGTCTTGATTTTGTTTCGATATTTTACAGTGTATTGTTATCATGTTTACTGTATTTTAATCTGTTTTTACCTTTTGTACACCGCCCTGAGAGCTAGAAAGCTATAGGGCGGTTTAAAAATCTAATAAAATAAAATAAATAAATAAAAATAAATAAATTACCCACTCATGCCTCAAAAAAGTAATAAATTACAAGTAATTCGTTTTTCCAAACTAACTACTTCCAAGCTCTGGTCCAGGGAGGGCTTTTTCAGGAGCAGGCATGATGCCACAGCCCCCCCCAAAGATTATTTATTATTATTTATTATTTTATTTCATTTTTAAACCGCCCATAGCGAGTAGCTCTCTGGGCGGTGAACAAAACAAGATTAAAATACAATATTACAATAAAATTACAATAAAATCAGCAACAAGTTAAACGAAAAACATTAAATGAAACACATTGAACATTAAAGTGCCTGGGAGTATAGCCAGGTCTTAACCTGGCGCCTAAAAGAAAGTACCGAAGGCGCCAGGCGTATCTCCTCGGGTAGGCTGTTCCACAGTTCGGGGGCCACCACAGAAAAGGCCCTAGATCTAATAACAATCCTCCGGGCATCCTGATGGGTTGGTACCCGGAAGATGTGTTAAGCATCCCTTGAACTCACCCAGTTAGGTCCCCCTCCGACTTACACGAACAAACTAGGATGGGCAAGGGTCAATAAGGCAAGTGGCGGGACGGACAGCCAGAAGCACCTTATCTGTATCTTCAGGCCTCAATAGCTGGAATTGACCTCTCAGAATCTATTACATGGGTAAAGAGTATCAGACTGTTCATCATGTTAAAATACCAGGTCCAAGTCCCGTGACACAAGAAAAGCACGTAAATAAACCCAGTTAGAAGTCCATGCAATAGTAGTTAGTTATGGCCAAAGTAGATGTGATGGCATCAGACCGTCATAATTAATTAATGTAGCGCCATCATTATGTATTATTTATTTATTATTTCAATTTATATACCGCCCTTAGCGAAATAGCTCTCAGGGCGGTGAACAAACAAAATAAAATACAATATATCATAATAAAAATACAAAAACATATACAAACAAACAACGAAAAGCACAGCAAAAACAAAATAAATACTACAAAAATTAAAATACAGATTAAAAGATTTAAAAAGTTAAGAAGATTATGTACGGTGCTTTACAGAGTATAGGATCCTGTCCCAAGAAGCTTACAATATAAGATTTACCACAAAGGGGGAAAAAAGGAAGGGGAAAGAGGTATAAGCAGGGTAGCAATATGTGGTTGTTTCCAGTTATACTTACTAAGGCTTAAACATTCCTGCTCACCTTTGCTAATGTCCCCATGACCTTTCATCCTTTTATCTCAACTGGGCTCCAATACTGGAAGTGACCCCAGCTGGGGGGAAAGCCCCTGAGGAGGGGTCTGCAAAGTAAGTAGGAAAGGTGGTAGGCAGGCTGGGGGAGGGTTCAACACCTCTTACCCACACACTCCTTTTGCACTTAAAATCAGGTCTCCCACTCCCAGCCCCCAAAAACACACTTGATACATTATTGGGATAAATCTACACTTACAGATAGGCTTGGTAAAATAACATCCTGTTTCAGCCGTTCTACCAAGGCGTTCTGACTTAAAGAACCACAAGTCTGAAAAGCAAGTTTTCAAGGCAGGTAATACATCTACTTTCCTAGAACGCAACTTGTTTGATAGGGGGAATTTTTTATTTATTGCTCATTACTGTTTAACATTTCTGTCTCCTACTTCTTGGACAATAAAGCGTTCAGCGGCACCTGTTAACTTCATTTATAAACCCACTTTTTAGCACAACTAAATTTCTTAAGTTATAGAATAACTTAAACTGTGAAATTCTTCCCATTTTCATTTCTCCCTTAATTTTTAGGCTCAGAATATCCTCAGATCCCCCAAACCCTCTAACATTAACTGATGAGTTCTGGTAAGTCCTTTATTCCTAAAAGAGGATATTTAGGTCTCTTCCCATCATGGAGTCTATATATACACATATAAGCTTATTGAACAGGGTCAGTGCCAGAGGGTGGCCAGATTGGGCCCTGGCTGAGGGCCCCTATGGTCTAGAGGGACCCCTGAAGGACCCTTCCTTAGGTGGGAGGGTGGCCACTCTGGGTGACGTACAAGATAAAACAATACATTAAAACATTAAAATTTAAAACCATAACAGTAAAAAACCTAACCCACCCCAAAAGCCTGCCTGAAGAGCCAGGTCTTCAAGGCCCGGCAGAAGCTTATCATAGAAGGGGCATGGCGGAGATCATTTGGGAGAGAATTCCACAGGGTGGGGGCCACTATTGAAAAAGCCCTCTCTCTAGTCCTCACCAGTCTAGCTGTTTTAACTGGTGGGATCGAGAGAAGGTCTTCTGAGGCTGATCTTGTTGAGCAGCATCCCTGACGATGCTGGAGGCGCTCCTTCAGATAGACTGGGCTAAAACCATATAGGGTTTTAAAGGTCAAAACCAACACCTTGAATTGGGCCCGGTAAACAACCGGTAGCCAGTGCAACTCCTTCAGCACTGGAGTGATGTGATCTTGCCGGCGGCTGCCTTTAATCAGACGAGCCGCCGCATTCTGTACCAGTTGCAGCTTCCGGACCGTTTTCAAGGGTAACCCCACGTAGAGCACATTACAGTAGTCTAGGCGAGAGGTGACCAGGGCATGTACTACCGGTGGGAGCAGATGGTTGGGAAGGTAGGGGCGCAGCCTCCATATCAGATGGAGTTGATACAGCGCCGCCCGGCTCACAGCCGAGACTTGAGCCTCCATGGTCAGCTGGGAGTCAAGAATGACCCCCAGGCTGTGGACCTGGTCTTTCAGGGGCAAACGTACCCCATTGAGCACCAGGTCCACGTCCCCCAGCCTTCCCTTGTCTCCCACAAACAGTACCTCGGTTTTGTCAGGGTTCAGCTTCAGCTTATTCCTTCCCATCCAGCCACTCACCGACTCCAGGCACTTGGACAGGGTTTCTACAGCCAACCTCGGTGCAGATTTAAATGAGAGATAGAGCTGCGTGTCATCCGCATACTGATGACATTGCAGCCCAAATCTCCTGATGATTGCCCCCAGGGTCTTTATATAGATGTTGAACAGCATCGGGGAGAGGATGGAACCCTGTGGCACCCCACAAGTGAGAGGCCAAGGATCCGAAACCTCATCCTCCAATGCCACTCTTTGGTACCTACCAGAGAGGAAGGAATGGAACCACTGCAATACAGTGCCCTCCATGCCTAACCTCTTCAGGCGGTCCAGGAGGATAACGTGGTCAACGGTATTGAAAGCCACTGAGAGATCAAGGAGGACAAGGAAGGTGCATTCGCCCCTATCCCACGCCCTCCTCATATCATCTACCAAGGCGACCAAGGCTGTTTCAGTCCCATGTCCAGGCCTGAAGCCCAATTGAAATGGATCCAGATAAGTGCGGGCTTCAAATAAGTCCACCCCCATGCCCCACCTACCTTTTCCGTCTGTGAATGCCGTGTGTGCTGTGTGCGCATGCCTGTCATCACCCAAGATGACTGTGGGGGCTTCCCTAAGGGGCTGAAGTCCCTGCTGCCATCTTGCTTGATATTCACATGACATGAGAGGTAGGTGGGGCATGTGGGTGTCTTATTAGCCCTGCGCCGTCTGCATCAAGGAGGTTGGGCTATGGTGCCACAGGCCCAGTCATGCTTGCTGCGGGACTGTTCTTGAATCCCTTTTCATTCTAGAACTCCTCCCCGGTGTCTTTCTCTCTCACCAAAGTGTTAGTCCTGGTATCAAGTAAGCATGGCTCCACTTGCTTATCAGTGGTGATTCATGGTCCATATATGCTGCAGCATCCTCCTGTTCTCCACTACCTCCATTGCTAAAGGCAGTATATCTGAATAGCAGTTGTTGGGAATCACAAGTGGGGACAGTGTTGTTGCACTAAGGTCCTTCTTGCAGGCTTCCCATAAACATCTGGTTGGTCACTATGAGAACAGGATGCTGGACTAGATGGACCTTTGGCCACATCCAGCAGGGCTCTCATGTCCTTTATGGGAAAGATACGGTTGTGTCCAGCAATGCACATGAGCCTCTCACACTGGCAGGGAAGGACAGAGCATATGCAACACTTGGCTGCTACTGTCTACCACTGTCCCTGGCCTACACCTTTTGACTTTTAGTTGGGCCAGAATTGGCAGCACACAAGTGCCGGAAGATGGCATTGCAATCACCTCACCAAAACACATTAAAACAATCAAATACATAAAAATCACACAAATTCAAAATGAGAACAAGCCTTTTCACTCCACAAATGCCCTTAGAACAAGGGTTTCCAACTATGGTTGAGCTTCGTTCAGAAGGTCTGCTGGCATGTCTGTGAAGAATGCTTACAATTTGAATTCTATGGAATCCAGACTGTAATACAATAAAGTACAATATCAGAAACCAAAGAAGCAATACAAATACAATTTAAAATCATACAGCATCTAGCACTGCACATCACAGTTACTACAACAGGCAGAAAGATCATTAAGTGGGTCCACCAAGAACCTTAGTAATTCTCAGGTTGATCGTGAGAAAAAAAGTTGGGGCACCACTGCCATAGAATATCCTACTGGGGCTCTCTGGGTGTTTGTACTTCAGCTCCAGCCAGCATAGCCAATAGTGAGGAGTGATTAAAGCTGTAGTCCATCTAGAGGCCCACAGATGCCCCATTCCTGCTATATACGAATAGTGAACTCTGTTCTCAAACTGAGGCCAAAATGGCACTACGCAGATACAAGAGGGATATATCAGCAGGTTTGGGGGAACCCCAAGGTTTATAGAAGTTTACAAAATCGTTAGGAAAAATCTCTAAAGGGGGAGGACAAAAACAACCCAATGAGAACTGAACATGCTCAGTCGTCAGAATGCTGGCTGACTGTTGGGAGGAAAACTGGAAAACGCAGGATGAATAATGCAAGTGACATGGTTGGCACTCCATGTTGCAACATTTTGTTGCAATTCCGATTTGTAAAGTCTATAACCCATTTTCTAAAAATTAAAATAGAGATAGCTAACAAGGTCTCATGATGGCAGGTACTGCATAACCACGTGGCCACCCACCCACTCCATTTTGCAATGACAAAGGTTAGCAGACAAACAACACAGGCTTCATATACGGACTTGCTGCTGTATAAACCAAGACAAGGCCTAAGATTTCTTAACATCCCCCCTTTTTGCAGAGCTTATTATGCCATTCATCTGCTCATTTTCCTACAAATGGGATGAGCAGCTGAAGTATTTAACGAAAGGAAGGCTTAACTGAAAACTCATTTACTATTCATATGGGTGAATGTATGCTTGTTAAAGAGCCCTTTGCCTCAGCATGCAAAAAACAACAACAGCTGAGATGCATAATCAGCATCAGTTTATTTCTATCCTGATTTTTCACCAAGGCCTGCAAAGTGGTGAACAGATAAATACAAAAGAAAATACAATAAAAATACAGTTAACACAAATATAAAAGTGCAATATATAAATAAGTAAAAAGATAAAATAGCAAAAATACAACCACCCCATGAATCACACTACATATTCATTAGTTGCTTTGGTGCTTTCACCACAAACACAAGTGCCATCCACAAGACAATTGCCCACACAATAGACTTCTCCCTGAAAACAGCTACCACCGTAGCAGAGTTTTTACAGTTGCTTTCCAGGGCAGGGCTAGCTGGCTGAGCCTTGTGGCTTCATCATCAGGCTGCAGTTCTCCAGAGCCAGGGATGGGAGCAGGAGCAGTACAGAAGAGCTGAGGAGGCTAAAGTTGGTTTCACCTCCTGCCAGCAACAGACCTATTAGGCTGTCTGCTACCTCCACCAGAATAGGTGTGTGTGTGCCTGTAGCACTATGCTGGGGGCCAGGCTATCAGTTGTATTCCTGCTGTACTATTCTCATCTTGTTGTGTCCCACTTTCCTTTTTCAGGGCATGCACAAACTAATAGGCTCGATAATTCTAGACCACACATCTCTCCCCACTCATCCCAGTCTTCCACACAACTTTACATTTAGTTCATATACACAAGAGTTTCAGCAGAGTGGCCAGCCTAAGAGATTTTAGCACTGATGGTTATCAGTTCCTTTCTCCCCACTTTTGTGCTGGGGGGCATACTTGGTGCTTCACAAGACTAGCAGTGCACACAAATCCATATGCTATAGCTATGTTGAAACACACATGTAATCCATCCAATCCCATACATGTTTACTCAGACGTTTATCCCCCGTACTCAATTGGTCTTGCTCACATGTAGGGGTACATAGGACTGCAGTCTTAATTGGTTTGTTAAACACTCCCTTATCTTAACTTACAAAAAAGAAAAAGTTTCATATCTCCAAATCACTGTACTTTCATGAGGAGGCACCTCTGCAAGATAACTAAGTTACCGGTAAGACATAGACAACTAACAAGTTGCCACCATTTTAGTGGTGCCACCAATTTGTTACCTGAGGCAGCCATCTCACTATACCTCATGGAAGGGACAGCCTTGTTTGCAGATGAAATACAAAATATGCACATGTGAGATATTCTCTTCCTCGTGTCATACTACTGTGGTTGATTTCCTACCTGCTTTGCAATCCAATTTTGATAAAAATTAAAGGAAGCAAACTCAATTTTAAAATAGGTCTCCTGCCCACTTATTCATTACAGCTGACTAGTGACTAGACTAGTTGTTGTTATGTGCCTTCAAGTCAATTACGACTTACGGCGACCCGATGAATCAGCAACCTCCAAGAGCATCTGTCATGAACCACCCTGTTTAGATCTTGTAATTTCAGCTCTGTGGCTTCCTTTATGGAATCAATCCATCTCTTGTTTGGTCTTCCTCTTTTTCTACTCCCTTCTGTTTTTCCCAGCATTATTGTATTTTCCCGTGAATCGTGTCTTCTCATATGTCCAAAGTATAACCTCAGTTTCATCATTTTAGCTTCTAATGACAGTTTTTGTTTAATTTGTTTTAACACCCAATTATTTGTCTTTTTTGCAGTCCATGGTATGCACAAAGCTCTCCTCCAACACCACATTTCAAATGACTTGATTTTTCTCTTATCCGCCTTTTTCACTGTCCAACTTTCACATCCATACACAGAGATTGGGAATACCATGGTCTGAATGATGCTGACTTTAGTGTTCAGTGATACATCTTTGCATTTGAGGTCCTTTTCTAGTTCTCTCATAGCTGCCCTCGCCAGTCCTAGCCGCCTTCTGATTTCTTATTGTCTCCATTTTGGTTAATGACTGTGCCAAGGTATTGATAATCCCTGACCTCGTTGTCAACTTTAAAGTTACATAAATCTTCTGTTGTCATTACTTTAGTCTTTTTGACGTTTAGCTGTGGTCCTGCTTTTGAGCTTTCCTCTTTAACTTTCATCAGCATTTGTTTCAAATCATTACTGGTTTCTGCTAGCAGTATGGTATTGTCTGCATATCTTAAATTATTGCTATTTCTCCCTCCAGTTTTCACATCTCCTTTCTCTTGGTCCAATCACACTTTTCGTATATGTTCTGCGTATAGATTAAACAAATAGGGTGATAAAATATACCCTTGTCTCACACCCTTTGCTATTGGGAACCAGTCAGTTTCTCCATATTCTATCCTTACAGTAGCCTCTTGTCCAAAGTATAGGTTGTGCATCAGGACAATCAGATGCTGTGGCACCCCCATTTGTTTTAAAGCATTCCATAGTTTTTCATGATCTACACAGTCAAAGGCTTTGCTGTAATCTATAAAGCACAGGGTGATTTTCTTCTGAAAATATGATCTCTGGTACCTCTTCCCTTTCTAAATCCAGCTTGGACATCTGGCATTTCTCGCTCCATATGTGGTAAGAGCCTTTTTTTTTTGTACAATCTTGAGCATTACTTTACTTGCATGAGATATTAAGGCAATAGTTAGATAATTACTGCATTCCCTGGGATCCCCTTTCTTTGGAATTGGGATATATATTGAACGCTTCCAGTCTGTGGGCTATTGTTAACTTTTCCATATTTCTTGACAGTTTTTTGTCAACATTTGGACAGATTCAGTTTCAGTAGCTTGTAGCAACTCTATTGGTATGCCATCTATTCCTGGTGATTTGTTTCTTCCAAGTATTTTAAGAGCAGCTTTTACCTCGCATTCTAAAATTTCTGGTTCTTCATCATACGGTTCCTCCATGAATTAATCTGTCATCCTGGCATCTCTTTTATAGAGTTCTTCAGTGTATTGCTTCCATCTTCCTTTGATTTCATCTCGGTCAGTCAGTGTGTTCCCCGTTGATTATTCAACATCCCTACCCGTGGTTTAAATTTCCCTTTCATTTCTCTAATCTTTTGGAATAGGGCTCTTGTTCTTGTTCCCTTTTTGTTGTCCTCTTCTATTTCTATACAATAACCATTGTAATAGTTATCTTTGTCCCTATGTACTAGTCGCTGTATTGTTGCATTTAGGGTTCTGACCGTGTTTCTATCTCCTTTTGCTTTTGCTTTCCTTCTCTCTTTAACCATGTTTTGAGTTTCCTCGGTCATCTATTAAGGTCTTTGTCTCTTTTTAACTAGAGGTATTGTCTTTTTGCATTCTTCCCTGATGTCTGACTTCACTCCATGTTAAAGCTGAAACCCTTCTGAAGAGAGCTGTGTTGATCATTTGTAGGACCAGAGCAGGCAATTGCAAATATCACAAAGATTCCCCCCCAGTGAGTAGACTATTGAAGGGTTGCATGGGCGTCAAGGAAGCCACTATTAAAACAACAAACTTTATACTGTTGCGTGCCACCCCAATCTTCAAGCGGTGAGATTTCCAGGGGTCCCTGCACTCGCCCAGGGTTTGGTTTCTTTGGGAAGAAGGTCAGGGGAGACTGTGGTGTCTTTATGAAATATGGTTTGTTTATTTACACACATTGCAACCTGAGCTTAGGATGGAGGGGTTCAAGGCATCAGCAGTCCAATATCCAGCTTTTCCATCAGGGTTACAGGAGGCACCCCAAAGCCATGGTGCAGAGAGCCAGTCTCTCTGCCTGCCTCCAATTCCCAGCCTTTCTCAGGCACAACTCAAAACACAAGCCTCTCCTCAGCCCCAGGAGGGGGGCGGGGCGGCTCTCCTGAAGAGTTTCAATGACAAAAGGATCTCTGTGGCCCATTCACCAGCTGATGGATACCTGATAGACCCATTAACCCACCTGGCCACTCTATTAGATTAACAAAAGAAACTCATCTGACTAGTAGAGTGGGTTTCTCACCCCAAGGCACAGGATTCCAAATCAGAGGCTGGAAGGGGACTCATAGAAACTATCCATCTCAACCCCAAAACCCATAACACTACCCCCTTCCCTGACAAAGGTCTGTCCCAGACCTGCAAACAAACAGCAGAAAACAGCTTTTCCTGCAAAGAAATAACAGATACAGGTTAGTAAGACATTGAAATGCACATCAGTATAAGCATAGTCATAGAAATACAGTCGCATTTCCACACAAGTACAAAAACAGTCCATCCCTTTACAGCAAGTTCTCAATCAATTACTCTCTCTTTAGGCTTCCTCTTCTTTCTTGGAGCCCCCGGTCACAGTTCTGCATCCAACAGCTTACCCAGTCCTCATACTTGGCAGTGCCCAAGAGAGTGAGTTCCCGACATGTTTCAGCCAGATTACAGCCTCTGTGCCGGAGCTCCTTTGTCCTGCCTGGTGCCACTGCAGCACAGCAGCCCTCAAACACACACACATTTCCCCCTTGCTCCCCCAAACAGTTGCACACACACAAAATCTAACAGGCATCGTGTAGTAAACCTTAAACATTAAAAACTTACAGCATAATTCCTAAAAAATCATTAAACAGTTCATATCCCCACAAGCATGCAAAAAGCACAAATCAACAGCATTTCAAAAGGCAATAATAAAACCATCAGAAGAATTCCCACAGCAAATCAGTACACAGTCCCATAAGCACAAACCCCACCCCCAAACCATGCAGTTGCCCACATGGCCCTTTGTCTTGGGGCTTCATGGAGTTCCCAGTCCAAGCTGATCCCTGCTGCTGCCTGCAGGGTCTTGGGACACACCTCCAGGAAGATATTTGTTTCCTCATCAGCACACGGCAGACTGTAGCCATTTTCCTTCCATTCTGTGCTCTGGGAAAAGTCTTTAAGTCAGTCCACTTCATCTCCTGCCCCAAACTCCAAATCAAAGTCCTGCCACAAGTCTTTGTCTGGGGGCATCTTCTTTAGGACTAGCTGGCCTAGCCCACCCAGGTTGGCAGAAAGAAATCTCAGTTCTCCCTCGCCATCTCCAGTGTTAATCATGGCCCCAACCAGAGACAGGTAACCCTCCCAGTGTCTCTTGCCCTCCAAACTCACAGGGTGCTGGGTGCCTCTCACCGCTGTAATTTGTCCAGGGACTGGACTCATCATAGGAGCTGCATCCCACCCTATAAAACCATTACGGGGCACCCAAGGGGCAAAGTCACTTGGGGATTTTATCTCACCCATCTCTCCAGGCGCTGGGAGCTCCTCCTGGACTTGCACTCCCACTTCAGGCTTCTCCTCCTGCACTTTTTCTTGCACAGCCATTTCTTCAGGCGCTGGCAGCTCCTCTCGCACACACCTCCAACTTTTCCTCCTGCACTTTCTCTTCTATAGCTGGCACACACAGGGTGAAGAAATCTATCAACAGTGGCTCTTCTCCAGCCTATAGTTCAGCTGTCTCCAAGGCCTTTTCTTCCTCCGGCACCACTTCTTCAACAGCAGGCTCACCTGAAGCAGAGAATCTATCAGCAGCATCTCTTCTTCAGCCACTACCCCACTTTCTTCCGAGGCATCTTCCTCTTCATTTTCCAGCCTATCCTCCTTCAAATCTTGGGGCTTTACTTCCAACTTTCTGCTGTTTCCCCCCCTGGCAGGCTCCTGGATGATCAAAGCTTCTTCCTCCTCCGCTACTGACTGCAACTCCTTATAGCCCAAGCTCTCCAGCTGCCCATCCACTTTCTGGATTTCTTTAGCCACCCTAGTCTGGGTGCTCTGCAGCTGGACTCCCGGGTCACTCTGAACCCCTTGTAGTGGCTGATCAGGCAGGGCTCATACCTCCTCAGATGGATATCCTCCTTCTCTCCAAAGATGCTTTCAAAAATCTCCCCCACTCGTTGCCAGTGCTCCTGGCACTCTCATTGCCTTTGCTGCCAGACCTCTTAGTGTTCTTGTTGCTTTTGCTGCTGTTCCTCCTGCCTATGCTGCTGGTATATCAGTTTGATCAGTTCTAGGGGTGCTGTTCTCCCCTCCATGTTGACTCAGGCTTATCAGTCCCATTGATTTTGATGATACTTGTTTCCAAGCAAATGGCTACAGTCATTCAGCTATTATATTGTTCTTGGCTGGACTCTTGAGATTAAAGGGAAAACACTTCTGCCTTAAAGCAGTTTGAGCAGAGTGAAGATGATTCCCCCTCATCCTTCCAAAGGGCATTTAAAATGTGGAGTTATGTAATAGTGATGCAAATTGATTGTCCTAATTTGTAATAGTGATTGTATGGGGTGGGGGGTTGCCACACCTGAATGACCATGGGTATCCCCAGAAATTATTGGGGGGGTGACAGTATTTGATTTGTAACTACAGGTTGTTGACTTGCCTATTTACGGTCTTTATATGACAGGCTTGACCTTGTTATCTATTGTGTGGGCAAAACAAGTCTATAGTGTATAAAAGCTTGATAACTTGTTTACTCACAGCTGGCCATCTAGAGATCACTCACCACTAGGGTTGCCAGGTCAGAAGCATCCCAAAGCCTGAGATTTCAGGGGCGGGCCCTAGTGATGTCATGGGGAAAGGTCATAGTGATGTAATAGGGATAGGTTGTAGTGATGTCACAAGGATGGGCCCTAGTGATGTCATTAAGCATGATACATTAAGCATCAACCACAGTTGCTTGGAGTATACAATTAAAAAAAATTCTCTGATTGAAAATTAAGATAAAACTCTTAGCTAAAAGATAGAGACTGGGTAGGGAACATTTAATCTAGCCTACTTGATTCTGGCAACAAGAATTTAAGTGCCCACTGGCCAGCCCAGTCACCAGAAGGCCATTGTAGGAAGAAAGGAGCCTAGTGTTGTGAAGATGTTAGATAGGAGCACTCAGGAGTAAAAATGGATGCCCCTGAAAGCTGCAATTCTAAACACACTTACGAAGCCCCATATAACTTAATAGGACTGTTAAGACACGTGTCTACTGGGAACCTGAGTGTGTGAATCTACCACCCACGTGTCCCATTAAACACACCTCCTTGAGAGGAGGGAGACCTTTCGCTAGGGATAAAACAAGACTTTGCCCTGAAATGTCTCTAAATAGTGTGTGCATAACCCCCCAAAATGCAGGTCCAAACCAGACTAAAGCAAAGCTTTACAGCACAAACACAACCCTTTGCTATGTTCACAAAAGTCCCATTAATTTACAGCATAATCCTCACCATGTCTACTCAAAAGTAAGTCCTATTGAATTCAATGGGGTTTACTCCAGGTATGTGGGATTAGCAATGCAGCTTTACCCCACAAAAGCAAGTATTGGACTAAAGCTTCATATTGGGAGCAGTTTAGACAGCCATGTATATTGTAAAGTACAACTGATATTAGTTAATATTTGTTTTCTTCCCAACCCTATTCCATGCTTTGCAACTACTCCATTCCTGATAATGCATTTTAAAAGTACTTAAGTGGTAGTACTACCATGACTACAGGAAGAAAATTGTATTTGTTTCTACTGCCCTGATATTAAACCACATTTACAACACAATCCTAACGAAGTCTACTCAGAAGCCCTATTGAATTCAATAGGGCTTACACCCAGGTAAATAAGGGTTAGGATTGCAGCCTTACTTAGGAATCAGCACCATTTTATTGTATAGAAGGGGTAAATAATAAAATGTGTACATGTAACTGTGTACATTTATTATTTATTTATTGCACTTGTATACCGCCCCATAGCCGAAGCTCTCTGGGCGGTTTACAGCAATCAAAAACATTAAAACAAATACACAATTTAGAAACATTTTAAAAACAATTTAAAACACAATTTTAAAATTCAAAACAATATAAAAACAATTTTAAAATACATGCTAAAATGCCTGGGAAAAGAGGAAAGTCTTGACCTGGCGCCGAAAAGATAACAGTGTTGGCACCAGGCGCACCTCATCAGGAATATCATTCCATAATTTGGGGGCCACCACTGAGAAGGCCCTCTCCCTTGTTGCCACCCTCCAAGCTTCCCTTGGAGTAGGCACACAGAGGAGGGCCTTTGATTTTGAGCGTAGTGTACGGGTGGGTTCGTATCGGGAGAGGCGTTCCATCTGGCGTTCATGCCAGACTGGCTGCCTTTCAACTATGAAAATGGACTGCCTTCAAGTCAATCCCAGTTTATGGCTACCCTATGAATAGGGCTTTCATGGTAAGCGGTATTCAGAGGGGGTTTACCATTGCCTCCCTCTGAAGCTAGTCCTCCCCAGCTGTCTAGGGCCTGCTCAACTTGCCACAGCTGCACAAGCCAGCCCCTTCCTTGTCCGCAACTGCCAGCTAGGGGGCAACTGGGCTCCTTGGGACTATGCCGCTTGCCCACGGCTGCACAGGTGGCAGGGCATGTAACCTCTGAGCCACTCACTGTGGGGGTGATCTTTAGCTGTCCTTTGATACTAGGGTTGCCAGGTTCAGGCCCTGAGACTGATCCTGTATTTTTAGGAGAAGAGAAAGTCACCCAAGTGCATTGGTGGTCCTTCGGCCACAGTTGAAGGTCCACTATTCTACAGAACTGGTTACAAAAGACCTGTTCTTCTATTAGTGGATTTTTCTCTTTATAAAACACCATTCAAATACTTGAGTTTGAAAATCTCCAAACTACTCTCTCAGTTGCAAGCCATAACGTGAGAGATTGAACTAAACAACTATGCAAGCACCTTATATTGGGATAAGTTAAATTTGACTTCGCTGGGAATGACTGCAACCATAAAAATGAAAGTATTACCCAAGAGTTACCTCTAATTCTTCCTATATCTTTATTTTCTCAGATGTTGAAGAAATAACAGTTATGAGGTTCTGAAAGGCTGTACCACATACCAGCCAAGCAGTGCATTTTGCAATAGGTAAAGACCTTTTTATGCTCCCAGGCATTTTAATTTTCTTAATCATTTTAATCTTTTAATCCGTATTTTTAATTTTTGTCGTATTGTGTTTTTGTAGTGTTTTTTGTTGTTTGTATATGTTTTTATGATTTTTATTATGATATATTGTATTTTATCTTGTTTGTTCACCGCCCTGAGAGCTATTCTGCTAAGGGCGGTATATAAATTGAAATAATAAAATAAAATAAAAATAAATAGCTGCAGCTTCCAAACTAGCTTCAAGGGCAGCCCCACATAAAAATATTACGGTAATCCAACCTTGAGGTTAAAATGCATGGGTCATATTCTATGGCCACAAGAACTATAGAACTTCCATCTAGTAGGGTGGCCAGGGCCTGAGACTGATCCTGTATCTTTAGGAGAAGAGAAGGTCAGCCATGTGCAGGTGTTCTTGCAACTCTGTAATGGGAAAACCCACAAGGTGGAATTCTCCCTCCCCCCTCCACAACTTTTAAAGATACAGAAGACCTCTTGCAGGTCGGGACTGGCAACCAAGAGGTCTTCAGTATCTTTAAAAGCTGTGCAGGGGGAAGGGAGAATTCCGCCTTGTGGGTTTTCCCATTACAGAGTTGCAAGAACACCTGCACTTGGCTGACTTTCTTTTCTCCTAAAGATACAGGATCAGTCTCAGGCCATGGACCTGGCAACCCTACTTAACACCCAGGAGACATGAGCGGGGATTTGAACTCACCGACTCTGGACTCCCAGCCAGGCTCTCCTCCCCACTGTGCTATACCAGCTATCCCCTTTCAACTACGTGTTTTTAAAAATAAAAGATACTGTGATGATTATTGTCATCCCTGGTGAAGCCCCAATATACACACATTGGCCAGGGCCTACTGATGCTGGGTCTGTTTCCTGCTGCCTTCATCACCTGCTGCTGTCTGGGTGGTCATGGGGGGTGGCGGCTGTGGTACCCTGGCCTTTGGCCATAACCTCCAGTCCTATCTGCTCCACTAGATGGGAGTCTGCTTAGTTTAGCTTCTTACAAAATTTGAGTCAGTAGCTGAAAACCAAAAAAGCTTTGGCCTGCTTGAAGCTGGTCAAGAGAAATGAAAACTGAAAGCTGCATAAAGAGTTATAGGAGCTGCTTACAGGTAGTGAAGCAAGAATTCTGGGAGATGGGTTTGGCAGGCCAGCAACCAAGGGTGGGACCCCCTCCCCCATTGACTGGGTGGGAGTGGACTGGGTGGGAGTGGGACCCCTCCCCCATTTACTCTTCTACTTTTCCTGTAAAAGCCTTAAGAGAAGGGAGTGGGTCTGTACAGCTGGAATAAGCCAGAATTCCACTTCTAACAAGGATTCCACTTGTATGCACCCCACTCTCAGAGCAATAAGAGGTTTCAGTGTGCATCCCACTGTTGGTTTCCTTTGAATGAGGTCACTGGAGATTTCTGTGATGAAAGATCTATTCACACATATGTGCATACGTGCACATGAGTGGAAGGGACATAGCGCTAACAATCTAACAGAGCCTGCTCCCCCAGTAGTTTTCTAGGGAGCTTCTAGCACCATAAGACCCCGTTAGAGAGTGACTCAGCTTTTTGTCAGCTCCCAAACTGTCCATCTGTTGTCCTTCCTCACACAGAGACATCTCGATTACACCACTTTCAGTCAAGGGTGGAGGGGTGGGTGGGAAAAAAGACATACCCTCTTTCACCATACTGGTTGTCACCTTCCTGAAGTGTCTCCAGCCTTTTTGTTTCAGTGGCAATATATTGCCCCTCGGTTACATTTCAAAAGGGGTTGCTTAACAGATTTGGCAAGGGCTATTTACTTAACAAAGAAACTGGACCTACCATTTTAGCCATCCTCTTCTGCATAATCCAGTCTTACAGCTGTTACATCCAGAAGGCTGGAGGATACTCCAAGAACCATTTAGCCCAACACCAATCCCATCACAATTTAAAGGGCACCTCCCTGGCTTCTTGTAACAGGAGTCTCAGAAATAGGGTAGATAAGGAACAGGCTTGAAAAAGAGATAAGTGCTGGCTAGAAACTTGTACAGAGTTACAGGTAGGGCAGGGAACTGCTTTTCAATAGCTAAATTATTCAGTAAAATTATTAAAACATCATCTGGAGAAATTTCTTATTAACTTACGTACTAGAAATACTGTAGGCTTGGTTGACAAAACATAATTTTTTGTTTGTTAACAAGATCATGTTTTAACTGCCAAGCCTTAAGACATTGTTTGTTTGAGCTTGCAAAACATTCAAGAACATTCAGCACATGGACTCCATTAACTATAATGTGAATCCCGTTTAAATAACAGCTGTTGTAAAAAGCTTTTTTTCTCAGAACTCTGTAATAGTATTCAACATTCTCCAATGCACATCTCAGAGATCACAAATTATGGTTTTGATTGTACCTTTTAAAACTGAAGGATTCGATATAGATTGTGGAGGGCCGATATAGTCTTTCAGGTATTTATAGCAAAGGCTATATCCCAGATGTTATATGGCTCTCAGTTATGTGCGTGTGATAGTTTTGCCCTTTTTGAAGTCATGCACACTAAGTCTCTGAGAGCTGTGCTCAGAGTCCTGAGCTGTATACTCAACGTGTTGCTGAACTTAGAAGTGGGGCTAATTTCTATCCAAGCTCATGCATGGATTCTCAGGATTCACTGTTGGTTGAAGCTGATTTTTTTTCTCCTGTAGGCTTGGCCCTACTACCATTAATTGATGCACAGCAGTCAAGATGGAAAAGTTCGCTGTTTGAGAAATGACAAAATCTGGGATTTACTCCCGGTGCTCTTCTTGCAAAACTGGCTTGTTTCTGTGCTGATGCGATTGTATGCCAGAAATCAATGACAAATGGTATTATATAGGAACCCATTGAGGTAAAATTTTGGGGTTTGGTTGGTTAAACACACAGATTCGTAACTCTGTATACTGATTGTATTCTTCTATTCAGTGCTTATTTTATGTATTTTATATGGTTTCGATTTTCATTTTTGATGTGTATGCATTGGTCTGTGACCGAAATAAAATACTTACTACTACACCATTAGTGCTATTATACTAAGCATGTTTATACAGGAGTAAGACCCTCTGTTGAAATATGAAGACAGGTGTAATATTTTAAGTGTGATAATGTGCCCCTGATGTACCTTCATAGTCCTGTGAAGGGACTGTGTATTGTTCTATCCTGAACCAAGCTCTCTCTCTACAAGCGCGCATGTGCGCATGGACACACACACGTGTGTGTGTGTGTGTGTGTGTGTGTGTGTGTGTATGACACTGGGGAATGAAGGAAGGGCACTGAGCTCATATTAGCAAGTACCATGATGTCACCACCTACCTCTTCCCTAACACCAACCCCCCTGAGCTGTTTTGAAATTAAGATGCATTTTTTTTTAAGGGAAATTATGTGATAATTTAATTTTTAAAAACAACAGGGAAACAGTCCATCTGAAGCATGAGGGGAGAGTTGATATCCATTACAGGAAATGCAACTTCTATACAGAAAATATATTTTTAGATAAGATTGAAATTAAATAGTAATTGGGGTCCAAAATACTTTATCAGTGCTTATTTTTAGTAAAGCTTTTATTTTAAAAGTTAGGATCAGGCCCAAAGCTCTTTTAGCACTCGTAAAGCTCCTGAATTCTAGGCCTCTTGCACTTTCCATCTATTGTTAAAGACTATCTCAAGCAAATTACAATAATCCAATCTTGTCATTTCCAGGGAATGTATCACAATATACAATTAAAACATATGCATGTTACAATTCATGAGACAATGAGTAGCTAGACTTTAGTAGACCTATTTTATAAAGGTTTCCAGGATGCTTTTTAGCTCTGTAGCTTCACAATTAATATAACTTTGCTCATTTTTCTCCTTGTAATACTTGTGAAAAATCTAATACCTTTAGGATAATCTCAAAGGAGTTTACAAAGAATAAATCCCCCATTTAATCTCAGAGTATTAGGAGATTTTGCCTTTGAACAATATGCTTTACACTGTTTTTTTCTTAGCATAAAGCTTCAAAACAAATTTCTACAGATTGATAGGGACTTGTTTTTTATAAATCCTGGCACTTGCAGGAATACAGGAAAGTATACAATCAGCACTTTGTAACAATTGTGGGCTGTTGATTTTCACCACAGCACTAACAATCATGGCATTATACGTTTCTTCTAGCTGGAATTACAATTCCCCGTGAAGGCCGTGTTCACAGCTTGGAGTGCTCTTGGACTTGTTGCAGTCTGGAGAGACACAGGTGGTGGCAGTGGCCAGGGGTGCATTCTACCAGTTTAGGCTTGGAAGGCAGCCTTATCTCAAGTGGAATGACCTGGCCTTGATCACTAGTGCTCTAGATATCTCCAGACTGGATTACTGCATGCACATTAACTGGGGCTGCTTCTGAAGATGGCTTAGAATCTTCTGTTGGTGCAAAATGCAGCTACCAGGTTGGTAATGGGCCTGAATATGTGACACCAAATTTGTGCCAATTGCACTGGCTTCCAGTGCATTTCTGAGCCTAATTCAAACTGCTTTTATTAACATTGGTGATTTTAGGTTGTTTTTAATGTGGTATTTTAAATCTCTTGTAATCTCTGTATTTTAAATCTCTGGGTGAAGAGTGGGATAATAATAATAATAATAATAATAGGTGACAGCCTATGACCCTGCCCATAATTTAAGATCTGCTTCTGAGGTCCTCCTTGTGTGCCTGCTGGGGAAATTGGTTAGGCTGGCAAGGACATGGGACAGGATTTTAACTGTCCTCCAGTTAACATTTTTTGGCCCCTTCAATTCTAGAATTCAATAAAACCTTAAAAACATTTTGCTGTTGCCTTCCTTCAGAGAATTTGAGTCAGGAACGGGGAACCTGTGTACCTCCAGATGCTGTTGGACTCCAACTACCATCAGTCACAGCCAGGATGGCCAACAGTCAGGGATGATGGGATTTGTAGGGCAACAACATTTGGAGGGCCTCAAGTGAGATGCTGCTAGCATTAGCACACAAACCCCTATACACAGGGACTACCTACACACCATAAGTTTAATGCACACTGAAAGCACATTACTTCCCCCAAAGAATCCTAGGAACTGTAGTTTGTTAAGGATGCTGGGACTTGTAGCTCTGTGAGAAGTAAACTACAGTCCCCAGGATTCTTTGGGAGAAGTAATGTATTTAAAATGTATGAACTATATGCAGCCTTCATCTCTCTCCAAGTGCCTCTGGCACCTGCATTTTACAGTATGAAGCTTTGGTCTCTTTGAACTGCCACCATATCCCCCTGTACTTTCGTTGTCTAGTTCTACCCCTCTCCCATGTGGACAATCACAAGCTGCATATGCCTGTGTGCTGGTGCCTGGAAGTACTACACATGCTGTGTGACACACTGCTCAGATTTAAGAGTGTGCATGTCAAGTAAACAATTTTCACTTGTTTCAGGCCTATGTTTCATAACCAAATTACGTTTGAACTTTCCACAAACACAGAGACTAGCAGTGAGGTCTGCCGTGAGCAGTTTGCCAGGCTTGAGGATTATTCCAAGAAGACTGATTGGGAGAACGATTCTAAGATCCTGCTGTGAATAGACTACTGCTATGCCAGGACTCATACTACTGTAATGTAATAATGATTTCCAATGCTCTGTCAAGTAGAGTCCAGAAAACAATTGTTGCAGAACAAAAGCTAATGTACCAATACCAACAGACTCTGCCACTGCATTCCTGGAAACTCTACCACCCTCCGCTAACATTGTGTTGCTTGCTGATGTCCCATGTTAGCTATGCACAGAAAACACCAGTCAATGTGCTGTGGTGGCTTAACAGCCTCATGATGTTACCCAACCCAAACCTCATGCAACACATAACCAGGCAGCCAGAAAGGATCACAGTACTTCTCATTGCTCAAACCACTACAGCACTGCAGGTAGAAGATATTCATAGGCTTCCCAAAAGAAAGGTATGAGCCACACTGCAGGAATAGTATCTTCACACAATGTCTGTAATGCTGGACACAACTGGAAATATTAAGCGTTAGACCCATTGAAGTTAATAGATATGACTAACTTAGATTCATTAAGTAGGCCCTAGTTGAATACAACCCAACATGTTCCATTTCTGTTTTCTGGTTCTTAGCTATGGGGGCAAAGCATTTTTTCTTCCCTGGGTCTTATATATCCCTGATAGTATGCCACGATGTGCCATAGAATACTACCCTTTATTGTGACTGTGGGGTAGAGAAGGAGGGGACAGTTATCTGGTGCTCTCCACTTACTCCAGTTGGACTTGTAGTGTAATGCTAGGTTGCTGTTGGGTGACAGAACTAACCCCTAGGCAAGCACAGGGATTTTCACAAACTTTAACTTCTCCCCACTACACTCCCCTGTCTCAGCAAGCCCAGTTTGCTTAAGGGTTGCTGGTGGTTGCTTCTCACCAACACAAGGATATTGTTATGCCACTGTAATTTATCCACCAATTTAGTGTTGTGCCTCAATGCTACAAGGTTGATTTTTTAAAAAACCCTATTATGTTCCATCCGGCAGGAATAAACTGGGGAAACCACACTGTGAATTATTGGGGGAGGGGATGATATTTACGTGTGTATGTGTGTGTACTGCAAACTGCAATCTGTATGCAAAAATACAAACATAAACACAACTTTAACGGATAAAATTACCAAACTAAATTAAAAAGTGTCAGTCTTGCAATTTGTGTATAAAGTACAAATATAAACACAACTGAGCAGACACAATTGCCAAACTAATTAAACATTATACAATTTAAAACCTAGAAAGCATACTTGTGACCCTTAATTTTATGGCAGTTGCTAGAAATATTGCAGTCTTTGTTATCACCAGCATATCTTGATCCACAAGGTTACATAATAATCAGGTTAATATAATCATGATATGGTGACTAAGTATTTACACGTGTCTCTGTACAAAGAGTACAATAACAGTATATGGACCAGCATTTCAGTGTTACCGGATTACTGGGGGAGAGCTAATGCTGTCCCGATATTCAAAAAGGGCAAAAAGGAGGAACCGGGGAACTACAGACCTGTCAGCCTAACATCAATCCCTGGAAAAACTCTGGAGCAGATGATAAAGCAGTCAATCTGCAAGCACCTTGAAAACAATGCAGTGATTACTAGGAGCCAACATGGATTTATGAAGAACAAATTCCTGGCAAACTAATCTTATCTCATTTTTTGATCCGGTAACCTCCCTTGCAGACTGTGGGAATGCTGTGGACGTAATATATCTCGACTTCAGCAAAGCTTTTGACAAAGTGCCCCATGATATTCTGATTAGCAAGCTAGCTAAATGTGGGCTGGATGGAACAACTATCAGGTGGATCCACAGTTGGCTCCAGAATTGTACTCAAAGAGTGCTAATCAATGGTTCCTTCTCAAACTGGGCGGAAGTAACGAGTGGGGTACCGCAGGGCTTGGTCCTGGTCCCAGTGCTCGTCAACATTTTTATTAATGACTTGGATGAAGAGGTGCAGAAATGCTTATCAAATTTGCAGATGATACAAAATTGGGGGACACAGCTAATACCGTGGAAGACAAACAAAATTCAAAGGGACCTTGATAGGCTGGAGCATTGGGCTGAAAACAACAGAATTAATTTCAACAGGGATAAATGCAAAGTTCTACACTTGGGAAAAAGAAACCAAATGCACAGTTATGAGATGGGGGATACTTGGCTCAGTAATACGACATGTGAGAAAGATCTTGGAATTGTCATTGATCACAAGCTGAATATGAGCCAACAGCAATGTGGCTGCAAAAAAGGCAAATGCTATTTTAGGCTGCATTAACAGAAGTATAGTCACATGAAGTATTAGTTCCCCTCTATTCAGCACTGGTTAGGCCTCATCTTGAGTACTGCGTCCAGTTCTGGTCTCCGCACTTCAAGAAGGATGCAGACAAACTGGAACAGGTTCAGAGGAGGGCAACAAGGATGATCAGGGGACTGGAAACAAAGCCCTGTGAGGAGAGTCTGAAAGAGCTGGGCATGTTTAGCCTGGAGAAGGGAAGACTGAGGGGAGATATGATAGAACTCTTCAAGTACATGAAAGCTTGTCACACAAAGGAGGGCCGGGATCTCTTCTCTATTGTCCCAGAATGCAGGGCATGAAATAATGGGCTCAAGTTGCAGGAAGCCAGATTTCAACTGAACATCAGGAAAACCTTCCTGTTAGGGCCATACGACAATGGAACCAATTACCTAGAGAGGTAGTGGGCTCTTCGACACTGGAGGCATTCAAGAGGCACCTGGACAGCCATCTGTCGGGAATGCTTTGATTTGGATTCCTGCACTGAGCAGGGAGTTGGACTTGATGGCCTATAGGACCCTTCCAACTCTACTATTTTACGATTCTAC
Organism: Rhineura floridana; assembly: GCF_030035675.1. Classification (NCBI taxonomy): domain Eukaryota; kingdom Metazoa; phylum Chordata; class Lepidosauria; order Squamata; family Rhineuridae; genus Rhineura; species Rhineura floridana. The sequence continues at coordinate 129,301,993 of NC_084487.1, forward strand.
CATCTTTACATGAACATGTACGATTATGGAATGGGGTTCTCATAAAACAGCCTCATGTACTGCTGAAGGAGGCACATTTAATCATGCACTCGAGATAGCTCATCTATCATTAAATACTGTAGATCAGGTGCCATTGTATTGGGAGGACCAGTTGGAAAATAGTAATACCTGGGACATAGTTTTCTCATTGCAGTCAAATTGTTCTGTTGTTCTGTATCCTGCTTTGAATATTAATTTTATGCTTTAAATTTAAGAAGTGGCCACAAAGACCATTGGATAATTACAAACATTTGAAGAAATTCTCTTAAGTCTCCTATAAATATTACCTTTAAACTGATGTGAAACAGTGCAAAGAATCGTGCCACTGGACAATAGTTTTGGAAAGTTATGAAGTTTTGGAAAGTTATGAATAGTTTTGGAAAGTTATGGCAGGGACTTAGAAGAGTATACTGCTTTGAAGACTTTTAGCGCAAAGGCAGGATAAATATTTTGGATAAATTACATAAAAACTATAAATTGCCCATGTTTTCACCTCCCGTTGACACAAATGAAAACCACACATAACTAGTAGGAAACATGACTGGATGACTTTACTTTCTACATCTCACAGCCAAGTGTGTATGGCTACAAATTGCCCAGCTTCAGACAAGCCTGCCTGCCTGCTTCTGCATGAGTCACAGTCTGTGTCTCATGACTGCAGATGATTTGCCCAGATACCTAACGGGCAGACTCCTTTCACAATACTTTATCTTTTAATCAGGAGCATTGATTGAAAGATCCAGTCAGGCTCAGTTATCTGATACTCCCCTCCACCCTCGAAGTCCAGGCATATTGGAAGTAGGCAAGGTCAGAGCAGTAAAACATGCAGAGATTCAACGGATAACCTCTTCTGTTTCCTCACAGGAGTTTTGCATTAATTTACATCCTGTGGCACAGTAGTGTACCCTGATTCAATAGAAGCTTAAGCAGGAAAAACAGAATCAAGTCTGAAGACAGACTATAATTTTTAAGAGATTACAGTGTGGAATAATAGAGGTATACCACTCAGTTTGCCTCATTGTCACCTCTGATTAAACAGGTTATGCAAGTTTTTGAATAATAACAAAAACCTACAAAATCTGTTTTCCAGAGATGATAGTGGGATGCCAGCAGCAAATGCTTTTATGCCAGCGTCAACTCTATTCAACTGTTGTCTGTTTCCACTGTTCTCCTCGTCTATTAATCTTTGCTGGTTATGGATGCTGGACCGGATGACTGTTGGTCTAATTTAACATAGAGCTCTTCCTGCCCTTCTCTGATGTTAAGAATCCATTTCAGACCACTGAGAGTGAGAAAGTAACTAGAAACAGTCAAGAGGCATTATCAATGCACATGCCTAGTCTCTAAGAAAAGAGTGATGACATGCCTTGTCCCATCTTGAGAACATGTAGTCTGCATTGAATTCTCAGTGGCTGATCATTGTGAAACTGAGTGTAAAGTTGCAATCCTAAGCATATGTTCCTGAGAGACAAGACCCAGACGTTGGTGCTAGGCAAGTGTTGCTCTTCCCATTATTAACCAGTGGCCTATGGGGTCCCACAAGGTTCCATGTTATCCCCCATGCAGTTCAATAGCTATATGATTTGTTAGCTGCCTTGAGTTCTTTGTAGGTGGAACATAAGTTTTTAAACTACAATATGACAAAATACCAATAGCTGGAAAACAGCCATGCCTAGCTGCTGTAAAGCTAAAACTGCTGCTGCTACTATGATTAGCTGGGACAGTCATAGCAGGTCTGGCTAGGGAATTCGCCAAAGCTTGTTTGTCAAATGGGTAGAAAAAAGGGAGTAGTGTGTGGGTGTATGTATGCATGTATTACCAGAAAAAGCATGGGGCAAGGCAATTTTCTTCCTCTTGGACATTTATTTGAGGTTATACACCCACATCCCAGAATTTTTTTAAATAATAATAATAATAATTTATAAGTCTCCTATCTGGCCAATGGCCACTCTAGGCGACGTACAACTCAATTAAAATACATCATAATAAATACACTACAACAATAAAACAGTGACAGTTCAGAGTAGCAGGCAATTAGTCAAAAAGATTAACCCTCCCCGGAAGTCCCGAAGGCCTGTCTGAAAAGCCAGGTCTTCAAGGCCTGGAGGAATACATTCAGGGAAGGGGCATGCCGGAGATCATACGGGAGGGAGTTCCAGAGAGTGGGGGCCGCCACTGAGAAGGCCCTCTCTCTAGTCCCCACCAGCCTAGCTGTTTTAGTTGGTGGGACTGAGAGAAGGCCCTGTGTGGCTGATCTTGTCGGGCGGCATAATTGGTGGCGTTGGAGGCGCTCCATCAGATAAACTGGGCTGAGACCGTGTAGGGCTTTAAAGGTTAATACCAACACCTTGAATTGGGCCCGGAAAACAACTGGGAGCCAGTGCAGATCGAGAAGCACTGGGGTGATGTGCTCCCGGCGACGACAGTTTGTAAGTAGTCGAGCCGCCGCATTTTGTATAAGTTGTAGTTTCCGGACTGTTTTCAAGGGTAGCCCCACGTAGAGCGCATTACAGTAGTCCAAACGAGAGGTGACCAGGGCATGTACCACCAATGGGAGCTGATGAACAGGGAGGTAGGGTTGCAGTCTACGTATGAGGTGTAATTTAAAGATTTAGCAACCCTATAGTTTGACAGTATTACATCGGAATTGCTTTGGATGGGGTCGTACTCCCTCTGAAAGAGCAGGTCCATAGTCTGGGGGTTACTGTATTACTGGATTACTGTAATGCACTCTATGTGGGGCTGCCCTTGAGGTCGGTCTGGAAGCTGCAGCTGGTGCAAAATGCGGCGGCGAGACTGCTCACTGGGGCAGGGTATCGCCAACATGTCACCCCACTGCTGAAGGAATTGCACTGGCTGCCCATTTGCTACCGGGCCAAGTTCAAGGTTCTAATTTTGGTGTACAAAGCCCTATACAGCTCGGGACCAGGATACCTGAAAGACCGTCTTACCCCTTATATACCCAGTCGATCACTGCGCTGTTTAAGTGAGGGCTTCCTGCAGATACAGGAATACCCCGCTATACGGACCTTCACTTTACGGACACTCGCGAGTATGGACATATTTACAGTAGCACCATTCCCGTTTATGTACATTCGCTTTGCAAGAATGGACACTTAACGGCATGACGCCACCGCCTGATCAGTTTCCAACTACAAACCTTTTCTTAAAATAAGGCCTACTGTGTCTATTTTAGTTATAAATGCGTTATTTACATCAGTTATGCCCGTATATGATGATTGCAGTGCAGTGTATGCATCGATATGTGAAAAATGTAGTGCTTCACTTTAAGTAAATTTTCGGTTTATGTAATCGCTCTGGACCCATTACGTATGTTAATGTGGGGTTTTCCTGTACCATCTTATCAGGAGGTCCGTTCTGCACAACATAGGAAATGGATCTTTAGTGTGGTAGCACCTACGCTGTGGAATTCCCTCCCTTTGAATATTAGACAGGCGCCATCTCTGCTATCTTTTCGGCGCCTTTTGAAGACTTTCCTCTTTCGACAAGCCTTTGAAGTTGAGACCGATCCCAGTCTGTGTCCGTGTTAGAATTGTTTGTTAATGTTTTTTTATTAATGTTTTTAACCCTTTTAAAAATGTTTTTAAAGCTTTAAAAAATGTTTTTAACGTTGTTTCGCTTTAAAGTATTTTAAGGTCTATTTTTATGATGGTTTAAAGTGTTCTTAGCACTTCTGTTTGGCACCCTGGGCTCCTGCTAGGAGGAAGGGCAGGATATAAATAAATAAATAGGCTTGTGGTACTGCCCAATTCAGGACTGTGGAGGGCAGCATTGCCCGTTAAATTGCTCCCTCCCTCCAGCATCATGCTGCATGGCTAAGCAGAGTTACTGATTTGGCCTGGAATCTCAGGTTTGAGCAATACGTGAAGGGGGGGGAATCCAGTGGTGCACATATGAATTGGCCCATCCGGTTGATTGTGGGCATGATCAAAAACCAAGACTCTGAGGTGAATGAATACCAGTGCTAGGGACAAGGTGCAGAGGATGGCCACCTCCTTTATGCTCTTCTTATGAGCCTCTTAGAGGCTCCTGGCTGGCCACTGCCAGAAACAGAAAACTGGGCTACATAGGCCTATGGCTTGACCCAGCAGGGTTTCTCTTATGTTTGTATTCTGTTTTATGATGACTTCTGTTTTATTCTCTGTATGATTTATTTTTATGTACACCACTCAGAAGTGCTAATGGTTTAAAAAATGAATGAAATGGATTGCCTTCAAGTCGATCCCGATTTATGGCTACCCTATGAATAGGGCTTTCATGGTAAGCGGTATTCAGAGGGGGTTTACCATTGCCTCCCTCTGAGGCTAGTCCTCCCTAGCAGGCCAGGGCCTGCTCAGCTTGCCACATCTGCACAAGCCAGCTAATGGTTAAGCAGGATATAAATGTGATAATAAATACTCACATGTATGGTGACACAATAAATTATTCCTTCTTCAGCTCATAGGGACATTGTTTCTCTTTTTGAGCCATCCTTGTCAGTAGAGTGAACACATTTGTACTCCATAGTAGTGGAATCATATGCATTTTTATAATTTACTCCATTGTAATTAGGATTAGGATTTCAGCCTGAGGTTGTTTGAATCTTTGCTGCCCTCTAATGTTCATATACAGCATATTCACTTTCCCCACCCTTTCCTCCCCCTCTCCAAACGTTTCAAACAAAACTATCCATGGTACTTGGGGTTAGTTTGGTTGTTGTTCGGCCTACACATACAGGTATGGCATGATGTGGGTAGAGCAGAACAGCAGCCATGATGAATGAAAGATGGCCAAAACATGTCATGTCAGTTTCATTTTGGGGTGAAAGTTGCTTGTACCTCTGTACTTTTCCAGACTGCCGACTGCTAGCAGAAACGGCTTTGGTGTTCTGATAAGAGTGGGTATAAAGTCAAAACAATGAAAGAATGCTATGCTTTGATATATTGGCAGACCTAATGCATGTGAAAAGGAACTGCCTGGAAAATCACTGTAAGAAGCAAGGGTTCATTTACAAATTTTCCCTCTCCCAGACAGATTATGGTAATTCATGGTTTACGTGTGATTATTTATTATGGGAGTCCATCCACATTTACCAAAATTAATGTAAATCTTATTGGATAATTGCTATCTCCTGATCACATTTGCTGTTTAGTATAAAAGGTATTCAAATTTTAGGTTAATGAGACTTTTTGGGGGTGGGGAGATTGCCTTTGGATTACTTTTTTCTCTTGCTGGCTTCTATTTGCCTTGCTTCCTTTTGTGTGTCTTGCCCAAACTAAAGGCTTTAGGCCTGCCTACTCATAGGTAACTATGACTTTCTTTAATGTAATATTCTAGGAAATGTAAAGCTAAAATATGTAAGCAGGAGTGAGTTAGGAGGAAAATATATGATTTATTCTATTAGTTCGTATTTGTATTATTTGATTGTTAGTTTATCTCATAATTAATTAGTTTATGCAAATATGTATATCACATTGCTTTCACATTTCCCCCCAAGTTATTTTAAGTTGCTGTAATTTCAATATTATCTTTTATTGCCTTTCAGTTCATTATCTCATATAAACTTTTGTGCATTGATAAACCGGTGTACTCATTTCAGTTTTAAGTTTATGGTTTTGAGTCAAGGATTGTGTTTTCCTCCCTGTTCCATTGGCTTACTACTGGGCAAAATGAACCATGATTGAAAGAATCCAATGAGGGTTGATACAGGCCAGAATTTGACATGTACTCTGATAAGATCTTCTGATAAACATGCAGAGCTAATTTAAATTGAAAAAATTCCTTACTAGCAGAATAGCATGTTTTTCTACAAACACTATCTACATGCTGTGAAAAGCTGATTTTGGCAGATCTAGCTGCCATTAAAACATAGGAACCTGCCAGGCTATTTTTTTTCCTGCTGTTAGCAACCCTGAGCAGAAAAAAAAAAGTTAGCAACCCTCACAAGATCCTCCATGGCGCAGGGTGGTAAGCGGCAGTAACGCAGCCGAAGCTCTGCTCACGGCCGGAGTTCGATTCCAACGGAAGGAGGAAGTCGAATCTCTGGTAAATGGGGTTGAGGTCCTCAGCCTTCCATCCAAACGTGGTCGGTAAAATAAGTACCCGGCATATGCTGGGGGGTAAAGAAAGGCCGGGGACGGAAACGACTCGCACTACAAGTGCGGGGACACCTTTACCTTTTTAGCAACCCTATCTTCTGGTAGCAGCATGTGAAAATGATGCCAGTCCAGCCACATCCTTGAAGTGGTACAGAAATAGCTAGATGAGTACTGGAAATGGACTGCCTTCAAGTCGATCCTGACTTATGGCTACCCCACGAATAGGGTTTTCATGGTAAGCAGTATTCAGAGGGGGTTTACCATTGCCTCCCTCTGAGGCTAGTCCTCCCCAGCTGGCTAGGGCCTGCTCAGTTTGCCATAGCTGCATAAGCCAGCCTCTTCCTTGTCTGCAACTGCCAGCTAGGGGGCAACTGGGCTCCTTGGGACTATGCCACTTGCCCACAGCTGCACAGGTGGCAGGGCACGTAACCCCTGAGCCACTCCCTGTGGGGGTGATCTTTAGCTGGCCCTTTACACCCAGGAGACATCAGTGGGGATTTGAACTCACAGACTCTGGACTCCCAGCCAGGCTGTCCTCCCCACTGTGAGTACTACTCATCCTTATATATTTTATGTGAAAATAAATGAATGAGAGCAGGAGTGCAAGCAATAAATTGTCATGGTTTAGGAGAAATCATCTGCATATGGACATGGGGATTCTAGGTGTTAGAACTTGTAAGGGGAGACCATGTAATGTACTGTATAGTAATGTCAACACCCAGGTCACCTTACTTATTCTACTGCCTAACTAACCTTTTGGGACATGATATCACACACTTAAAAAAAATAATAATCTTGAGAGCATTAAATAGGAGCTACCACTTAAACTGTCCAGTGTGGAACAACGGATTTGCTCAACCCAGACTGAGCAAAACTATGTAGCGGATCTTTAAAGACACTGCTGTAAAAATTCCAGTAGAAAATTAACTTGATTCATCAAATAAAAATGATTTAATTGGATGGAGGATTTAGCATGGATCAATCTGATTGCCAGGTCACTGATAGACAGAGAAGAAGCAATGATTTCAAACAGCAGTAGAGCTGGACAGCCATCTGTCGGGAATGCTTTGATTTGGATTCCTGCATTGAGCAGGGGGTTGGACTCGATGGCCTTGTAGGCCCCTTCCAACTCTACTATTCTATGATTCTAAATGTAGCTTGGATGTCAGGGAACTGCTGGCCAATGAATGGAATATTCCAGAGAAGAGATTATATCAAGAATTTGAACAGATACTTGTGTGTAAAACATACAAAAATAGCAATAAGCTGTTTAGAAGATCAAAATACAAATTGTTGGATTTGTTTTAATCTAATTACAAAATACAGTGAAACAACTGTAGGGTATAGCTTTTAAGTGACTGAACAGTATTTTTAAAGGGGAAAAAGAATTATTTAAAATATTTCATTTTTACAGCAAGTGATGCAATATTTTTCAAAAGAAAAATATGGTAGATGCACCTAATCCTTCAAAGTATAACTAAATGTTATAAAGAACATGGGATTGCTCCTAAAATGGCATTCCCATGTTAAATGCTTCATGTCTGACAAAATTACTCTGGGCGTTTCCCTGGTCCTACCAGCAGCCGCCACTGAGGCACTGAGTGCGATCATACTGCAAGGATGCCAGGAACACGACAGGGGACTGCCATTTTCAGCAGCGGTCCCATGTTTAACATTTTGTTCTCCCCCGTTTTGGTTCAGGCTAGGTCTAAATGTTACACTTACCACATTGGTGAGTGTAATGTTTTTTCTAAAGGAGTCTTGTGTGCTGTGTGGCATATTTTTCAGGTCACCCAGATGTCTGTGTTGATTTCTTACTGCTTGTAGAAACAAATCTGGTCAGGCACAGGCAATAATTAAACCAAGTTTTGCCTTCTGTTTCTGTAATATCTAATATTAACTCATATGGCCACTCTTTTTGGACAGACTGAAGACTCCCTTCCTTCATGCCAATACTGTGATAACCGTAGAGAGGCAAAAGGCTGGATTATCTCCACAAGATTGGTCAGTCTGACTGTTGCACAAACGGCTCTGGCTAGCAAAATGTCCTGCGTCCCATGTGAATGTAAATGTTACTCCTATCATGCAAGTAGGACAGCATGCCCAACTATCACCCTTCCTGAGGTGGAAAGCAGGGGAGTCAACATGCCAACAGGTGATACACACTGCAAACAAGCAAATATACTTAGTGAGAACTCCACTTATGAGGCAAGTGTAGTATTTAAACCTGACATCATAGGAACGAGAACATGTCCTCTGAAGTGGTCAGTCCAATCGATCTTCTTTTCTACAAAGCTTCAGATGGCTAGCCACCTCAGAATTTACCTCTAATGTACTTCTTCATCTTCTTCTGTCATAAGTTCGCATACATACCATTGATCAAGTAGTCTAGCCTAGTGTAACGCCTTTGCCAAAAAGATTCAAGCATCTTTCTACCGACCATTACTGTAACCAAGAGCAAGAATATTACCCCAAAAAGCAATGCAGCTGTAAGTATGCTTTTGTCACCAAAGTGAGAGGCGCGTTTCTTGCTTGGCGCTCCATTAAGGACATAGCCTTCCAAACCTAGTTGCCCATTACTAAGATGGACATTGTGTAAAGAAGCAGAAGAAATCTTTATGGAAAGTAATGGGCTGAAGCCGCTGGCATTAGATCCAGAAGTGGTTGATGGGTTAGGAACAGTGGTACTTCTTTCTGGATTTATAGTTGCCACATGTGTATTCCTGTGATAAGCCGTTGTAGACATGGTAGTTGTTGCATTTCTAGAAGACACATCAGGAATTACAGCAGCAATAGTACTAGCCTGAGTGCCAGTGGTAACAGTAGGCAACTTAGCTGTAGGCTGCACAATGGGAATAACAGGAGGAATACTATTAGCAATTCTTGGTGACAACAAACTGTTGAGTTCATGCATTGATGAATAATTTAAGTTCTCTGAGCCATTTGCCCTTTCACCTTTTGGAAGCTGCGAGTGTCCATTAATCTTATCTAAGTGGCTCACTATTTCCATCCTTTTTGAGGCAGTGGGCTTTTGCAACAGACCTGACCCATGTGGATGGCTTGTTGTACTGTGAGGATCAAACATAGCAGTTAGTGGAGATAGAAACTTCCCATTCACAATCGGGTGGGAGAGCTTGACTGAGGAAGGAGCTGACATGGGAACCTCTGCATCTAAAAAACAGAAGGGAGATATATTATTGTTATACCTCAGCCAACAAGTCCCCACACAAATGAAGGGTAAAGGGCCCTTAATTTATTTTATGCTCATTTTATGAGCATTCCAGTGGAGGAGACTTGCATTCTGATTCTGCTTACAAAAAATCCTAGGGATTGTAAATCTTGCATAAATGTTTGGAATTATTTGTTAAATAACTCAAGAGACTATACAGTACTACAGTTTTAAGAATCTCTTGCTTAGGAGCCATTACTGTTAAAAAATTTGAAACTGGTTCAAATGTGACATGCCTTCAGTTCAGTTCTTAGCAATCCTATGCACAATTGCCCTATTGAACTTGGTGGAAGTTACTTATGAGTCAACTTGCTCAGGATCAGGTCTCTAAGTATGCTCAGAGCTTGTAAAAGATGCATTAATGCAACAATATAATGCACAAACGTTAAAGTCTCTGAAACATCTCTATTTGTATGGTGAAGCTTGTGTTGTCTGCAAATGAGCTTGGTGAAGTAGCTGCTCATACCAGTGTCACAAGAGAACAACACCCCACCCCACTTGTTTGATCAATCAGATGTGTTTTCATCCTCACAATTTATTCATGTACATTAAGAAGGCCTCAGTAGCCAGAAACTGGGTATAACTCATGTGCTTAAAGAAGACATTTCATCCAAATTCTGTCCTACCAATATATAGCACCTAGCTGTCATAGGTGCTTAATAACAATTCACTAATAGGCAATAAACCCTTGTGGTTTAAGAACGTACCTGTAGCCAGCAGATATTTCTATCAAACTTTAACAAGCAGGGAAATTGGGCAGTTATAGTGAATGCACCAGGGGAGCAGGAGACCTGACCTCCTCTCTGAGATATTGGACTGCCCTACAAAGTTGTCAAAATGCAAACACAATTTGGGTTGGTCTTTCACAGTCCAATCCACTTCCTGTGTAGCTTGGAAGAATTTGCTAATATGTGCCTCTGAGCATAAGAACACTGACAGTTGGTTCTTACTGAGCATGCTCAACATTAACATTGACTTCAATGCTAATTTTTAAAAATTAATTAAAAATCAGCCAGGCATTTTTTAAACTTTTAAACTGTAGAAGATGAAGGTCAGAGTATGGGGCAAGGTCAGTAATAGCATTACAGGTACTCTGTGAACATGGCTGATTTTTAATTAATTTCAACAGATTACGAGAACTCTGACAGAAAAAAGTCCCAAAGGGGTTTGGTTTCTTTCTTTTTACAGTTTGAACTCTTGATTCTCTCTGAGTGTTTTGTGTATCACCATGAAAATTTAGAGGGTTGTTAAGCACGCATTTCTGAGTTCAGTTTTGTAAGGTTTTGTTTTGAAATGAGCTTATGGGAAGCATTGTAGAGAAGGGCATGTACTCTTCCTTCTCTGTCAGAGTCACGGACCATGCCGGTGGGGATGAAGGGACATTTTTTTGAAATCCTGTCTCCACAGGATCCCCTCATAAGAATATAAGAAGAGCTTGCTGGATCAGGCCAATGGCCCATCCAATCCAGAATCTTGTTCTTACAGTGGCCAACCAGATGCATGGAAAAAGTAGATAGATAAAAATTTTCTTCCTCTCTCATAACACCAGAACTGATGGACCTTCAATGAAGCTAAACATTGGAAGATTCGGGAGAGAAGTCCTTCTTCATGCAGCGCATAGTTAAACTATGGAATTTGCTCCCACAAGAGGCAGTGATGGCCACCAACTTGAATGGCTTTAAAAGAGGGTCAGACAAATTCATGGAGGAGAAGGCTATTAATGTCTTCTAGCCATGATGGCTGTGCTCTGCCTCCATAGTTGTAGGCAGTATGTTTCCAATACTAGTTGCTGGAAACCGCAGGAGGGGAGAATGCTCTTTGCATTCAGGTCCTGCTTGTGGGCTTCCCAAGGGCAACTGGCTGGCCACTGTGAGGACAGGATGCTGGCCTGGATGGGTCATCGACCTGATCCAGCAGACTCTTCTTATGCTGTGGGAGACTCTCAGAAAGGACCTGAATGCAACAGCATTCTCTCCTTCTGAGGTATACTGCCTCTGACAGAAATAAAGCCTGCATCCCCCGAAAATGGCTGGCTGGGGCAAAGTTGGCTCTTGTTCCAAAGGTCCTTGGTCAGGGCTGGACTCTTTCCCCAGCTGTTTTCGGGAGTAGAAAATCAAAAAGGCTCTCTCTCCACCAGCCATTTTTGGGGTTCAGTTTTTTTCTATGCAAATCAATGGAGAAATCAATGTCTTCATTTGTTTGCATAGGGTAAAAAAAACACCCTGTAGCCCTGAAGTTGTCTGGTGAGAGGAAAAGCCCACCCATTCCCAGCAAGGACCCTGTTGCTGAAGAATCTTTGTTGGGGTGGGGTAGAATAGGGTCTAGGTAGGTTCCCCTCTCTGCCATTTTCATATGAGATTCAATGGGGATACATGGAGCTTTGTGTTTGCTGCAGCAAGATTTTCCTTTGGACCCGAGGTAAAGCAGCTTTTCTTGGAAGTGGTCTAAGCCAAACTGGTCTGCCATCTGAAGTGCTGCAGCAGGGTCTGAATTTGATCTTCTCTTTATTTATTTAGAAAATTTCTAACTTGCTATTAAATAGAAATCCAGAGTGGGGTACAATTTTACAAATCAGAATACATAATAAAACCAACATTTAGCATAAAACCCAACAGAACCATAAAACAGTCCACAACAAAATAGCAAAGTCAAGCACGAGAATCTTCAGTGGTCAGTCACCTCATTTTTATCATTGTTTACCTTCTATCATTCTGTAAGTCACCAGTCCTAATACTTGTTTCACCGGGCACGTTTCATTAGTGGGGTAATAAAACAGGTAGCAATTTGGGTTATTGCCTTTCCTTCTGGTATCAAAAACTACATAGTTGCACTTCTTGTCTGGAAAACACACACACAACCAAATGAATAATAACAGAAATGCATTTTGTATCTGATAGATTTATGATTAACCCCCCCCCCCCCAATGCAGAGTATAACAGTTCTCAACATTCTGTCTTACTGGCTTAGTTCTCATTCAGGTGATAAACTTGTGGCAGGGTTGTACCACTTTAGAGTGCAGGTGGGGGCTCCCAAGGCTGATGCTCCTCTATACGTAAAAAAATCTATATACATATGAAACTAGTAAGTCAGATAAGGTTTTAGCTTAGCCCATAAGTTCCCAAACTGGTCTGTGGACCACCTGTGGTCCATGAGCTTAATTCAGGGGGTCTGCAGCTTGTCTATGGATTTGTGGCTGAAGAACAGAGAATGCACATCCATCACATTCAGATTGATTTTTAATTGTATTTTTATTCCTTATTTTTTCCCTTATGTTGTATTTTAATGTATTACAATTTGAATTCTATGAAATGCAAATTGCAATATAGGAAAGGAGGAAGCAATAAAAATAGTTTCAAATCATACAGCATCTAGCACAGTGTCAGGCTCTGCAGACTGAGTTGAAATAGTTTATAGCTGCAGTAAAATAATTAGCAGATAATTAGCAGCCGGACCATAAATCTGTCAAGCTTGAGTTGAGGTGGAGAGGCCAACAACTACAGCAAGCGTGAATACCAGATAGGAACAGCTGAGAGAATGTAGAACGGATGAGTCCAAAATCCAGATACCAGAGATCCAATCAGTCAGGGTAGGATCGAAGGCACGGAATCATGCGCAGGGCTGGCCACGATCTGACATGGAGGCCTGATGTTGTTTCCAGCAACAGCCCAGGCCACTCACAGCCTTTTAAGCACAGTGTCTGAGGCCAGGTGTTTGCAATCAGCCTTCCCTCTTTCGAGAGCTTGTGGTTCTTAAACGGGCCAACGTCTCCATTGTTCCAACACCTGTTGGCGTCTCCTGTCTGCTGGGGTCAGAGTAACTTCTTGGTTGCTCTCTGAATCTGACAGGATGGCTCCAGCAGGATCTTTGCCTGAGGGCGAAGGGTCTTGAGCTGCCTCTCTGCTCATTCCTTTCACTGGGTCTGAAGTCTCCCAATACCCTTCATCCTCTGTTGAGTCCTCTGAGGGAGGCATGACATAACCCCCTGCCCTGGGACCAGCTTTCCTCCAAGCCCCCAGTCCCAGTTTGACTGGGTAGCGAAGGTGGAAATGGCAGACAAGCAGGGTGGCATGTACCTGGGAGGCATCTTTCCAGGATCGTTCTTCAGGGCCATATCCCTTCCAATCTATCAGCCGGTCACGACATCTGCATGAGTGTAGAATCTCCTCCTCCCTGTTGACCTGGATGGGTAGTGGTGGCCATGGTTGAGTACTCAAGGGATGAGGTGGGAGAGCTGGACTGAGCAGCAATCGATAGAACACGGGATGGATGCGAAGGGATGCTTGGAGCTGCAGCTGAAAAGCCACTGGGTTGATCTGTCAGGTGATCAGGAGGGGGCCAATGTGTCGAGCGTCCAGCTTCCTGGTTTCCCTTTGGGAATGCAAGAACTTGGTTGAGAGCCACACCCAGTCCCTACCTTCAATGAAGGGCCAGGCTGGCAATGGCAGTCATCAAATCATTTGTATGCTTCATTTGCCTGATCCATCTGATCCCTCAGGATTGCCTGTATGGCCTGCAATTCCTGCAGCATGAGCTCTGCAGTGGGAACTGGTGAGGGAGTCAAGACTGATGGAAAAAAACAGAGATGGAGCTGTAATTGCTGAAGAAGAGCGTTTGTTGTGTGGATGCATGAGGAAAGTTATTGTGAGCAAATTCTGCCAGAGGCAGCAGATCCACTCAATTGTCCTGCTGGAGGCTGGCATAAGATCACAAGTATTGCTCCACTGTGGCATTTGTGTGTTCTGTCTGACTGTCCGATTGAGGATGGTGGGCCGAGGACAGATGGATTTGGATGTCAAGTGTTCGAAACAGGGCTGTGAACTGGGCTCCAGTCTGATATCAGTCGGTCCGGAAGGCCATGTAGACGGAACACCCAGACAAGAAATATCAGCAGTCTCTGGGGCTGAGGGAGCCCATGGGAGGAAGTGAGCCATCTCTGTGAACAGGTTCACCACGACAAAGATAGTGGTCATCAACCCTGGAGACAGGTAGATCAGTGATGAAGTCCCAGGAGACGAACCACCAGAGTCCTGGGGGGGGGGTTGGGAGAGGGAGCAGGAGCCCTGGCGGTTTCTTGGACTGCACCTTAGCCCATTGGCAGGTGTTATAGGTAGCTCCATAATCTTTCACATCAGCATGTTCCTGGGCCCACCAGAACTCTCTCAAAACTAGGTGGAGAATTTTGTAGGTTCCAAATTGCCGTGCTGGCTGACTGTCATGGCACAGGTGAACCACCTCCCCTTGAAGGGTGCCTGGGAGCACATACAGCCAGTTCCAGTGATATATGGCACCCACTGTGTAGTGAGAACGGGCTGTCTGTGGCAGTGGTTCCTGACTGGCGTTCTTCCATGTGTGCCTGAGCGTACGGGTTCTTTTGCTGCTGCCCTCTTACCTGGTCCATCAGAGGTGGTTGCTGGATGGCTGCAAAGTTTTCTGGGCACAGGATGGGGCAAAGGGGGGGTGTCACTCAATTCGGCCCAGAATTCTGGTTTGCAGGAGAGTGCATCTGCTTGTTTGTTCTGATGGCCAGGGAGGTAAGTGACTGTGAAGCTGAACTGGGAGAAGAAAAGGGATCACTGGATCTGGTGTTGATTAAACCATCTGGTGGTTTGCAAGTACTATAGGTTCTGATTATCAGTCCATACTTGCACCAGATGATGCACCAATTCTAGAAGATGGTGCCATGTCTCAAACACCACTTTGACTGCCAGTTCATTTTCCCAAATGTTGTAGATCTGCTCTGAAGAGCTGAGTTTCCAAGAGTGAAACGTGCTTGGGAGCAGGGCCTGCAACAGTACTGCTGCCACGGCCTTGTCAGAAGCATTGGCTTCCTCACTGAAAGCTCTAGCAGGGTCCGGCTGTTTGAAGATGAGTTCTGAGATGAAGGCCTCCTTGAGGCACTGGAACACCTGCTGAGCCGCGTCCATCCAACAGAATTTGTCCTTGGCTCAGAGAAGGTCTGAGATGGGCACGGTCAACCTGGAAAAGTGGGATATGAACCGGCAGTAGTAATTGGCAAAACTTAATAAACGTTGCAAGTCCTTGATGCAGTGGGGAGCTTGCCATTGCTGGATGGTCTCTACCTTTGCTGGGTCCATCTGGATGCCAGAGGGGGAGATACGAAAGCCGAGGAAATTGACAGTGACCAGGTCGTATTTGCACTTTTCCAACTTGGCAAACAGGTGGTTTTTCCCTCAGGCACCGCAACACTGCTCAGATGTGTTTCTTGTGTTCTTGGAGGTTTCATGAATAGATGAGGATGTCATCCAGATAAAATCATCAAGAAGCGGTCTAGGAAGTCCCGGAAGATATTGTTCATAAAATATTGGAAGACTACGGGGCATTACACAGACAAAATTGTATCACCATGTACTCAAAGTATCCATATCTGGTATGAAAGGCTGTCTTCCATTCATTCCCTTACCGGATGCGCACTAGGTTGTAGGTCTCCTGCATGTCCAACTTGGTAAAAATACGGGCCTCATGTAACTGCTCCAGGAGTTCTGGGATCAGAGGTAAAGGGTACTGGTTCCAAACAAAGTTCCAGTTCAAGGCCCAGTAATCATTGCAAAGCCAGAGCTCCTCCCACTACTCCTTACAAACAGCGGCAGCTGGGAACATGGAGGGTCGGATAAATCCCCAGCCCACTTTCTTGTCATTGAACTCGTGTAGGCCAATTCAGTCTCGGATAAGGAATAAATTCATCCCACCAGAATCTTGGCCCCAGGTGTCAACTCGATTGGGCAGTCATAAGAGTGATGAGGTGGTAGCTGATCTGTCTCTCGCTTCCCTGGAGGGAACTCCTGATACTTTTTCAGCAGTTTGTCCAGTTCGGGGGCCTCTTCTGAGGTGATTATGACCAGCTCCATCTGGACCCGACAAGCAGTTTGACAATATGAGGAAGGGAAGGACACTGGCTTGTTGACCACCGGATACACAGGTTGTGTTGCTTGAGCCAAGCCAACCAAGCACTACTGGAAAGTGGGGGGCCACTGCCAGGTAGAACTGTATACATTCCTGGTGTCCTGCCAGGGTCATTTCTAAGTCACAGTCTCCTGCACCACTGGTCCGGAGGTCAGGAGTCAGCCATGAATGGTTTCCACCAGTACAGACTGGGCGGTAGGCTGGTGTGGGATGTGGTGCAGGGCAGCAAAAGAAATGTCCATAATGTTGCTGGTGGAGCCTGAATCCAGCATGGCCTGCACTTGCATGGTCCCTTGTTCTGGGATCTTCAGGGTGACCAACACGGTCAGGTGTTTGGATGGTGGGAGGCTGGGTTGGCAGGCCCTCTTGATGGGATGGCAAGGTCACTCCAGTCTAGGGGACCTTTGTGATCGGGGTGCTGCAGTTTTCCAAGATTGAGGATGGTGGTCGCTTGGCTAGGCACTGGGCCCAGGGCTGGATTAAGCTGAGGAGGGCCCCTAGGCTGATTGGTGTTTGGGGGGCCCTTCTCCTCTTAGGCAGATCCACGGAAACAGCCGCAAGAGGGATCGCAGGACAGGAGCTTCTGAGCCATCCACCATCCCATCCCCCCGCTTCACCTACCTTTCCGCTTTTTTTGTGGCTGCGCGCACAGGTTCGCCATCAATCAAGATGAAGGCCGAGGTTTCCCTAAGGGGCTGAAGCCTCTGCCGCCATCTTGGTTGATGGCAGCAATGCGCATGTGTAGCATGCGTGCCATCAACCAAGATGGCGGCAGAGGCTTCAGCCCCTTAGGGAAACCTCAGCTGCCATCTTGATTGATGGCAAACCACAAAAAACAGCGGAGAAAAAGTGAAGCTGGGGGATGGCGGGCGGTTCAGAAGCTCTTGCACGGGCCCCCAAGAGCTCTGGGCCCCTAGGCTTCAGCCTACTAAGCCTACAAAATGGCCTCACAGTATAGGCATAGGCCAAGCTGCCTTCCCTCTTTCAACCGTTTATGGTTCTTAAACGGGCTGACTGCCTCCTTTGTTTCAGCATCCGCTGGTGTCTCCTCTTTGCTGGGGTGGAATAGCTTCTTGGTCAGTCTGAATCTCAGGATGGTTCCAGCAGGATCCTGCTCCTTGTCTGAAGGTGGAGAGTCTTCAACTGCCTCTCTGCTCGTCCCTTCCACTGGGTCTGAAGTCTCCCATTCCCCTTCATCCTCTATTGAGTCTCCAAGGGAGGCATGACACACAGCGCATTACAATTGCTACAACAGGTAGAAAAATCTTTAAGTGGTCTGCCAAGTCCCTCAGCAATTTTCAAATGGTTTGTGGGGGGAAAAGGTTTGGGAATCACTGGCTTAGCCTTCTAACCTGACAGGCTAGATTTACTATTGTTCTTTATATGGAGGAGTCTCCCTTATGTGCTCCCCTGAGTCTGAAGTGGTATAGCCCAGTGATGGTTTCACATTCTCCATGAGAAGAACTAGACTTTTTTCATGCGCTCGTAGTGCCAGTGTGTCACTGCACAATATTACTTTGAGATTCATTCTCTCTCCCTGCTGTATGGGGAAGGATTGTAGCTCCGTGGCAGAGCATCTGCTTTGCATGCAGAAGGTCCCAGGTTCAATCCCCAGCATCTCCAGGGAGGGCTGGGAGGGACTCCCTGCCTGAAACTCTGAAGAGCCGTTGCCAGTCAGTGTAGGCAGGACTGAACTAGATGGATCAATGGGTCCGACTTAGTATGAGGCAGCTTTCTATGTGGGTTTTTCTCCCATTCTGTATTCACAACTCTGTGAGGTAGGTTAGGCTGAGAAAACACACTTGTTACTGGCTCTATATCACACTGAGGAAAAGGCATCACTGTTACCATCTCTGTATTATCCAATCCATCTTCACCTTAGCTAGCAGCTATATCACTGTAGCAAACCATGTGCACTCTAGGAGCAGCTGTTCCTTGAGTGTGTAAGACATGGCTACTTTCAAAAAGCTTGGGTGGTGTGAGCACCAGCCAAGATGACTAGAGCTGTCAGGTCTCCTAAGGCATAAACCCTGAGACTCAGGGGCAGAGCCTGGCAGATAAAGAATAGTACACTAGGTTCAGGAGGTGGGGACTGGCTCAGGGACAGAGCCCAGTTGCGCATGGAGACTCGGAGCATAGCCTGAGAAACATCAGGGCAGAGTTATTAGCAAAAGTTCTGAATTCAAGGGAAAACTCCCTTTCATTCTATTCCTTCATCCCAAGATGTTTATTCTTCTCATGGAGACCCTGGAAATGATAAAATCCTAAAACTTCAAATAAAATCAATGGCTGGGGCACGAGAGAGAGATTGAATGAGTGAGTGAGTTCCTCCTCAGCTCCAAAGATGTCAATGAGGTAAAGGAGTTATCAGCAGCTATTATCCACGATAGCTAAATGGCTCCTCTGTGTCCAGAGATTGTATGTGTCTGTGTATCAGCTGCTGTGGGGCATAAAATGGGGAAAGATCCTCAAGCCCTGCTTGTAAGCTTCCCAGAAGTATCTGATTGCCACTGCTGGAACCAGGATGCTGTCCTAGATAGGCCTTTTGCCTGATCTAGCAAGGCTGATTTTATACACTGCCCCTGAGAGACTCTCCATCCTGACCCCAATAGGGGTACTGGGCAGTAGTGTAAGGGAGTGTTTGTTCCTCATGATTCCAAAACACAAAAACAAGCATAGAATTAGATCTCCCCTGTAATTGCTAGTCAGACTGCAATCACTTGGTTTTTGGGTGACATTCTGGGAGTGAGGGGGCAGATTAAAGCACAGTTCAAAGCCCTGTTATTGGATATATTTAAAGTTGAATTTTCTATATCCTGATTTCCAGAGATATAGGTGCTCTTGAGGAATAATTGTATGTGACTGGAAACGTGGATCTAGAGATGTGGAGTAGGGGAGAAGTCACATATTAACATTTGAAGAGATTACATGGAAAGTGCCAGTTATGTTTGAGCTCCCAAAATTGATTCAAGCTATGGCTCAACCCATCCCAGTTCACTGCAAGTACAATCAAGTAACATATCTACTCAACAAACTCACATTGATTTCATGCCAGTTGTAACTGCATGACTTCCCCTCATCCCCCCTCCCCTAGTTCTGGGAACTGTACCTTGGTGAAAGTGCTGAGAATTCTGTAATTCTCACACAACCACACAGGCAGGATGACAGTTGCTAGGGTTCCCTAGAGAGACAGAAAGAATGGCTGTTAAACCAATTTAAGCCTATAACGTAGATGCAACCAAAGAGCACGGTTTTTACCTATATCCAGACAGCAAACATTAACACAGGCTTCCCAAGATGCAGCGTGGATTGGATCTGTCCCCCGGATACCTTTGGAAAAGGCTGCTTTGATGTCAATAGTGATGTTCTCCATCTTCTCTGTGGAACAAACTTGACTTTGCGATGGCTTTAGCATGACACAAAACACCACAACGAATGTGCAAGGAGAGCACCATGCAATCTGGATGGACATTTCTTTCCCACAGGTGTGACTCCTCAGGGTTTTTTAAATACCATCAGGCCATTTAAACTCAGGATACAATAATTTTAAGAAGGTGGCGTTGCTTGCATTTGTTCTAGTGAGAAAAATGATGAGATAATCACATACTGTCTGTCACACATATAAAAAGAATTCTGATTTTTATTAGTATTCATGTAGAATTAAGATTTCAAATCAATTTAAAGTAAATATGTGAACTAAGAGAACAGGACAAATGTTAAAAGTAGGCCATAACTCATTGTCAGACCAAGTGCTTTAGGAACAAAAGAAGAGCCTGCTGGATCAGGCCACTGGCCCGCCTAGTCCAGCATCCTGTTCTCACAGTGGCTAACCAGATGCCTATAGGAAGCCTGAAAGCAGGACCTGGGTGCAAAAGCACTCTCCTCTCATGCAGTTTCCAGCAACTGGTATTCAGAAGCATACTACCTCTGGCCCTGGAGGGAAAGCCTAGCCATTGTGGCTAGTAGCCACTGATCGCCTTATCCTCCATATATGTGTCTAATCCTCTTTTAAGGCCTTCCAAGTTGATGGCCGCCACTACATCTTGTGGGAGCAAATTTCACAGCTTAACAATGAGACTTGTGTGAAGAAGTATCTCCTTTTGTCTGTCCTAAATCTTCCAAAGTTCAGCTTCAATGGATGGTCCTGGGTTCTAGTATTAAGAGAAAGGGATAAACTACTTTCTGCACACCATGCATAATTTTATACATCTCTATCAAGCCCCTTCTTCCTTGCCTTTTTTCTAAACAAAAAAGCCCCCCAAATTGTAACCTTTCCTTCCTCAAAGGGGAGTTCCTCCACCCCCTTGATAATTTTGGTTGCCCTTTTCTGGACCTTTTCTAGCGCTACAATATCCTTTTTGAAATGAGGTGATCAGAACTGTACACAGTATTCAAAGTGTGGTCACACCAGTTTTGTATCACAGCATTTTGATATTCACAGTTTTATTTTCAGTTCCTTTCCTAAAGATCCCTATCATGGAATCAACATTTTTCACAGCTGCAGCACACCGGCTCAACAGCTTAATCAAGCTTTGTATGCAGAAAGTCTCTGCTTTAGTTCATGGCTTCCCCATGATCTCAGGCAGCTGCAACTAGGAAAGGCCTGAGCTTAAGATGCTAGTGAGCTGCTGTCAGTATGGATTGCGCTAGGTTGGATGGACCAGTGATCTAACACAGGATAAAGCAACTTCATATGAAAGAAGGGCTATAGCTGAGTGACAGCACACATGCGCTGCATGTAGAGAGTCCTAGATTTAGTCCTAACATCTATAGCTAATGGATGTCAGGTAACAAGTATGATAGCTGTGACACGCTACGTTCGTTTCTCCTGGGTTTCCCTTACATTCTCACAAAACAATTTTTTAAAATTTTTACTTTTTTTGGTAACAAATGGATCTACAAGATGCTGAACTGCAAGGAACACCAGAACTGTAAGGAGCCTCTTTCGTTTTGCCAGTTTATGAGGAGCAGGCAAAAAACAATTTTAAAAGAACAGAAGAAGCCATCAACATTAATAACAAAGAAAATTATTTATGTCTCTGCTAGTCCTCCACAGTGTCAAGCAGACATAAAGCATCCATTCCCATAAAAAGAACTGAGAAAAAGGGTGGGGGGACCAAGATTCAATGAAACATTTTATTCATCATGATAAAACATTCCATAATCCATTTTTTCTTCTTTTTAATATTTCAGAAAAAAACCCAAAAAAAATGGCTTCAGGGGAAAAAAGTTTTTTTCTGAATTTTCCCGGGTTTTCTCCGGGCCTTCGTATCTCTAACCAGAAATGAAAATTCAAAATTTAAAACAACCAGGTCAGGTAAGCCTTGCATACAGACTACTTGAAGGCTTCTTCCAAAATGCATCCAGAGATGCCTGCCTTGCCTTTTTTCTTTTATCATGTAGCATCTTGCTATAGCAATCTAAACCTTTGAGCACAGTTCTCCTCTCTGTACACTCAAGCAGGCAGGCAAGGGGTAGCCCCCTGTGTGTGTGTGTGTCTACTGTGGAGATGCTTGCGCCACCTGGCAAAGAGTGCCATTCCAGCCACACATGACAGAACTGCCTGCAGCAGCCACAATCCAGTATATAAGGAGCCACATTCTGACTATGTCAGAGTGTGTGGCACCCCCACCCAAAAAAGACATTGTTAAAAGAAGATTCTTTCCTGGAGGATTTGTTAACTGAGGTATTCCTGTAAAACAAACATTACAAAACACAATAAATCTCCAGTACTCTCATATCTAAAGGAAACTAATCCCAGTAGTGCTGTCCAGAACATCTCTCTTTATTATGCTATTTTGTGGAATGCTTTTCAATTCTTACTTTAAAACAGCCCTATGAGGTTGGAGATAAGAGATTGATAGCATTTGGAAAGCCGTTATCTGGCTCCATAGAAGACCCAGAATTTTAACCTAAGTATCCAGGTCGAACTAACTTTTAAACTAATTTATTAATATTTTTCTGTACTGCGTTTTCATTTTCCTTTCTGACAGGGCCCCTGGGCTTTTTAACAACTGCAGGGTATGCATTTCTTCATGACAAGGAAATATTTTCTTGTTAAATTTCTGCTTGTCAGAAAGCTGTAATAATACATAACAGTTTTAACAGTAATAGTATTTAATAGTTAAAGGAACCAAAGCACTGCCAGATAAAGTAACGTAAGTAACCCCAGATCTAACCCAACCATTCCATAACATAAAGCAACACTTCTGGAAAGTCAGATTACTGGGTGGGTCAACAGACTTTCCAGCACACAAAGCTAAGAAAAGACTGATTTGGCCTCAAAGGGTGACTCCGTAACAGATAAGATTGCATTGTTAAGTCCACTTAGGAAAAAAAATTGGGAACTACGCCCTTCATTTAAAAAATACCACAATTACCTTATGGCTGAGAGAGTCACACATTACACTATTATCAATGCATCACACTTAATTTTCTTGGGGGAAAATGTGGCGGCTCAAGTCGTTCTAAGGACAATATCCTCTGATCTGGAAGCCATTTCCCCATATGCTTGAAGACTCTGAAATACTAGCAAGTTGAGAGGAAGAGCAGTGAGACATCCAAGAACTATCCCCTCTTTTGCCCTTCCCTCCAACAATCCCAATAAGACAGCACTGTGAGGGAGGGGGGCGATTCTCAAACCCAGGAAATGGGCGCGCAATCTATTCTAGATGGGATTACACTGAAAAAGTGTAATACACACTTGAGGCGACTCCTGGATCCAGTATTATGTCTTTTACCACTGGGCTGGTTTGCCACCTACTATTTTTTCTGGACAGGGATAACCCTTGTTAGTTTACAGTGTTTACGTGGGGCTGCCCTTGAAGACATCCCGGAAGCTGCAACTGGCGCAGAATGTAGTAGGCAGAATTTTAACTGCCACAGCTAGTCAGATCCAAGAGAAGAGACTGGCTCTGGTGCTATGTATCAGATTTGAGTGCTCTATGCGTTTCGGATAATATATCTCCTTCCTCAAAAGCTAAAAACACAAACATTCAAATAGACAAAATTAATAGCAACAACAACAATAATGGAATGGAAAGGAAGAAGGGGGCAGCCAAGAGACAGAAGCACATGGGAGCATAGGATTACTATCCATAGCGCCCATCTTTTTATGCAAGCATTTGCTTAAATTTCTACCCCTTTGTACTGATGTTTTGAAGGATTTTAGATTTGTTTATGTATGGCTCTTTGTATGTTTTTGTATTTTTAAATTTCTGTATGGTTATGTATGTTTTGTATTTTCAAATCTATGTAATTCGTCTCAGGACCCACATTCCAGTTGAAAGGCAGACAACAAAATAAATGTATTATTATTATTATTACTATTATTAGGTTTCCATGGAAGCTGAAACCCTGTGCAGTTGGGATTTCAGTTCCTGTGGAAGTCTATGCACATAAAGGTCTATGTGCATAGACTTCTTAAGTATCCACACTCAACATGTGACTTCTTTCACTTTATGGGCCTCCTTCACATGAATGAGGTTTAGGTCTAAATAACGGGGCTGAATCTAAAGAAAACCTGCTTCTTGTGGTTTCTTCTGCCACTGCTGTATTGTGGCCTGGCAAGTGGCAACCCAAAGAGGGCCACAAGGACCAAGAAATGAGCAGAGCGGCTGAATTCCCATGCTGATTTGAACCAACCACCTAAAGTTTTACTGTAGACTTCTAGTACTAATAATAGCCGCATTATTTGTTACGTTTTAGGGCGGAGGGCTATCTTGAAAAACTACTAGGTGAGGGAAGCCTGAGGCCAGGCACAAATCAAGTTTCACCAATATGTAAAGTTCCGATAGCCTCTTTGCCTAGAGTTTTGGTAAACATCGGAAGGGCCACACATTCCCCATTGCTCATCTGGAGGAAACGACAGCGGCTGGGAAAGTTAACACGAAGACTACACAATTTGTTTGCGAATTTGTTTGCGGTTAAATTGCAGTAAGTATGCATCTGTTTTCTCTACCTTGAATCCTAAGCTAGTTTGGAATGCGGACCTTCCTCCTATTGTTCCGAAGAGCACTGAAGCAGAGTCCGACTTCTAGCTTAAGTCTGCAATCCTATCGGAAGAGAACTCCGTGGGCTTGACTTAGACATACTTCATTCGCACTACACGAGGTTGTTGGTTTCCTACCTACTTAAACACTCGGATCTGGGCTTACCTGGCAATATACCCTGTGCGCTTTTCTTCAGATGAAATGAGAAAAGTATAGACCAGGAATGGAGAGTTGCAAAACTGCCAGCTTTCTTACGCTGGTGCTTGGAAACTCCTTCGAGGTTTCTCCGCCCACAAGCCGGGGGAGGAGTTGTAAGGTGCAACTGCGTTAAAGAACGATGGGCAGTGATATAATTTGATGTAGAATTACTACGGAGAAAAGCTGCAGACAGACTCAGTTTGTAGGCCAAGCATATGCATTTCCCGCTTTTATTCAATGGGAATTATTTCGAAGTTAGCCCGATCATAGAACTGCAGCTTTGCAGCCCGATCTATGCCTCCTTACTCGGGTGTGCGTCCCACTGAGTTCAACAGGATTTACTCCCAATTACTTTCAAAGCTGCAGATCTAATGACATTTACTCAGAAGTAAGCCCCACTGTAGTCACTAGATTTACATCCGAGAAAACAGACAGATCGGATTGCAAAGCGACGCATCCTTACTCGGGAATTGATCTCCGTGAGGAACCTGCAGAAGACAGGGCTGCAAACGTCTTTCTCTATAGGGGAAGGCTCTGACGCTAGGCCTTAACGCAGGCGCCACCACCACCTCCTTTCTCTGTGAGGGCGCGGCTTTCTCCTGACCCGGGAACCGAAACAAGCTAGTTGCTGGGGAGCCGGAAGCGTCTGATCCGGGCGTGCAACAAGAGGCAGTGCTGTGCGCGAGAGCCGCTTCGGGGCGGTTGTCGGCTCCGTGACGTGAAGAGCTGTGCTGGGTTGCAAGCTGAATGGCATGAACTTGGCTTGGGAGAGCCGCCCGCTGATGCTGTTGCCTGCCCAGGGCTAAGTGTGCCTGCCCCTTTCAGTAGAGCTGACACTCGCAACAAGCCATTCCTCTTTCCTGGCATTTCTCTTTCAAGCCCCGCTATCTCGCTATGGGAGCCGAGCAGAGCACAGATGCTGAAAATCGGCCTCATGATCCGAATACATCATGTGAGTGCCTCTTCCTCCCCACCTCAAGGCTTTGTTTGAGTGCTTACTTTCGGTGGTCTCCTGGTCCTCGTTAATATGGTAAACCAGGGCATGGGGTTGTACCTCTCCAGACTAGCACTGCATAAGGGCTGGGCTGTTTCATAAGGCCAAACGCCCTGCTGTTCAAAACGATTCCCTCGACAAAACTATTTAGGCTAGAGAGAAAGGTTTAACTCCTCCCCTGGTATGACTCTGTCTAATCCCTTCCCATAGTCAAAGCCAGTGGCCCTCCTCACATCTTGTGGTAGTGAATCCCATCCCAGAAGTTAGTTTTGCATTTTGCAAAGAAGTACTGTTAGTAGAATGAGATGGTAGAGGCTTGAGGTGGCACACTTTACCTGCCATGGGGGCAACTCACATTTTTAACTATGTACTCTGTTATGTATGAACAAACCAACAACAGACTTTGAAGAAAAAAGGAAGCTGGTCCAGGGCCATTTCCTCTAAAGTGCAAGCTTTTTGATTTATTTGTAGGAACTGTGATACATGGCATGGAAACATGGGATCAATACAGTCTCTGAGTTCTACCACTTGGGTGGGTTCTACTACATGTCTAAACTAGGCCTGACTGATTTGACTGAGCACCATTTTTATATCAACTTTTGCAAAAGGGTCAGTCTTTAAATTTCTTCTTCTGAGGCATCTTCATCTTATCTGAGTTGCTATCTCTATGCAACCTGCATTCACAGATCAGGAAGGGCAGGGGAAAATGCCACCCGTGATTCACGTCTTGGTCCTATCTCATAGGCAGCACTTTACAATGGACACAGTTCATACAAACATCTGCAAGTGATATTTTTTGTCAGATTATGTACCGGCATGTGTGAATTGGCCCTTGGACACCAAAAGAACATTCTGGAATTTGCAACAAGAAGAGAAAATGGGCAGTCCAATAAGGAATTAATTGTATGAGGAATATATAGTTTTCTGAATGGACTGGTTTGCATGTAATATGAAGCCCTATAGTCTAAAATAGATCTTCACTAACTCTGAGTGAGCAGCTTGCTAGTTGCACATTGCTGATCTATACCAAAACTACCTCCTTGTGCCACATGGGAGAGGAAACAAACCAGCACTTGTGGCTTGTGACTTCCAAACAAACCATAAGTGGTAAGCCAAGGTTTGTTCTTGGCTTATCACGTATGGTTTGTTTGGGATAATCAAACTATGAGGACTGGTTTGCATGCAATGCTAAATGAGCACCCTGGTTGTTTCCTCTCCTCTGGTATTGGGAGTTGGGGATTGGGTGTGAATGATCAATGTACACCAGCATGTTTCTCATTCACAATATGCCATGATTTGTTTCAGATCATGGTTTCACATTATGTACAAATCAGGTTAGTGAATAGTTCTGTCGCAATAGGTAAGAGTGTGTGTGTGTGTTTTAAGGCAATACTGGGTAAATCGCCTTTTCTTGCAGATGCCAGCTGAGGGGGGAACATAATTGTTGCAGTGGTTTTGTGTTTCCTTATTTTACTTGTCTGGATATTTCCCCCAGCATCTCCGTCACCAGCCAAACAGAGAGCTAAAATGGATGATATTGTTGTGGTGGCACAAGGGACACAATCATCGCGGAATGTCAGCAATGATCCAGATGTCATTAAGTTGCAGGAAATTCCAACTTTCCAACCCCTTTTGAAAGGTAACGTATTACTTCAATTTCACACAAAAAAATAAGGTCGATGGGAGTATTCCCCACTTTCCCCTTTCAACCTCCTGGTTCTTAACACTCCTGGTTCTTGATTATTTAATTTTCTTCTTCTGATTTGTTTTGTTATGCGTTGTTGAATTGCCATACTTCTATGAAGTAGTAGAGAGAACTGGATAAAAAGCATGACTGTTCTGATGGCTTGATATGCTAAAAGCTAGTGACTTGTAGTTAGCCCAGAGAACAGTTATATTTGTGCTGCTAATTCTGTTGAGTCATTCTGTTTAGCAGAGTGAAGAGATGACCCCAGAGAAGGCTTGGGACAGGGGTGAGGAACCTTTTCAGACTAGGGGCCACATGGGTAGGGCCAGAGGCAAAAGTGTGGGGAGTAATGAATGTGCTTGTTACCTTTGTACAGTAAGATAGTTTCCACACACACTCACACACCCTTCCATCAAGGCATGCAAGAGGCATTATCAGAGTCCAAGAACACAATGGTACCTGGCAAAAAACTCAAGGAGGGTGCAAAATAGGGCTGGGGAGGGGTGTGGCCTGGGGAAGGGAGGGGTGTAGCCTAGGGAGAGTCTTAAGGACCAGATAGAGATGCTTTTAGGGCCAGCTGTATTTGGTGCCCAGGCTTGAGGCTTCCCACCCCTGATTTAGGAATAACCTGGGAAACAATGGTGGCTTGGTTAATGTGGTATTTTGATGCCCCTTGTCTCAAATTAGGCACCCCCTTGTTTATAATCTGACAGCAAGTTCACTGAAAGCTATTTTTAAAATTCTGGTTGCTAGTACTGCCTGTATGCTTGCTTCTGCACCTTTCAACACCATCTTGATATGTACATTTGGAAATAAAACCACATAATACAGGATAAAGGAAATAAAATAAATTTGGCATTCTTGACCTTTGCAATGTTAATTCATCATACCACCTATCCCCTTTCTTAAGAACGACCCGCATAATGTGTGTTCTAGATCAGTGGGTTTCAGACTGTCTGCCTTTAGGGAAAAGTTGGTTTGACAGCTGATGAACCCTTGCCTGGCTCCACAAGAGTCCAGTGTGTTTCTGGGGCATACAGAGTTCCAGAACATTTGCCTGGCTTGTTAGACCTCACTCTTGCTCCAGTTGTATAGTGTGTGTGACTATATATGCCATGTATATCTATTGTTACACATTGGAGGGCAAGAGTAGCAACATTGGGCACCTTATCCTTGAAGGAAACTTCAAACTGAGGAACACCTGCCAAGCTTCTAAAGAACCCCAAGAGTCCTGTGGAGCAGAGTTTTATAGGCAATCACAAGTCTCTGTCAATATATACTGACATCTGGTGCCTCTTGGGAAATTTATTTATTTTATTTATTTATTAAATTTATTAGTCACCCATCTGGCTGGCAATCCAGCCACTCTGGGCGACGTACAAAATTATGTTGTGCACCGCCCTGAGAGCCTTAGGGCTGTGGGCGGTATATAAATTGAATAAAATAAATAAATAAATAAAACATATAGTTACATTAAAATATTAAAATCTCAACCAATAATAATAAAACCTAAAAGGTAAAGTAAAGGTAAAGGTGTCCCCGCACTTGTAGTGCGAGTCATTTCCAACTATTAGGGTGACGTCTTGCGACGTTTACTTGGCAGACCGTATATATGGGATGGGATTGCCAATTCCTTCCCCGGCCTTTCTTTACCCCCCAGCATATGCCGGGTACTCATTTTACTGACCATGGATGGATGGAAGGTTGAGTGGACCTCAACCCCTTTTACCGGAGATTCGACTTCCTCCTTCCGTTAGAATCGTACTCCGGCCGTGAGCAGAGCTTTTGGCTGAGTTACCACCGCTTACCACTCATCATAGAGGGGGCATGGCGGAGATCATCTGGGGGGGAATTCCACAGAGTGGGGGCCACAATTGAAAAAGCCTTCTCCCTAGTCCTCATACTGCAACCAGTGCACTGAAGTTGGACCTTTTGATTTGGGAATCTGTGTGATTGTTACTGAAATACTAAGAAATTTATGTGAGTTTATTTTGTGTATTTTACATTTAATCACTAACAGTCAGAACAACTTAAATGTATAATATAGGAATATTCTATTGTGTATATGCAGAATACATAGTAGGAGCATTATTAGAAAAACGACAAAAGGTTTAAATGAGAAAGCATGTACCTTAGTAAGTGTTAAATCTTAAGAAAAACTGCTCAGGAAAAAAAGAAGGCGGAAGAACAACTTGTTTTCTCTGCAGACTATTTAGGAGCCCATAAATATTGGCTGGTCATGGTAACCCAACTATTGCTTTCAATAGTCAGCACAGCTTGGTTTTTTCACTCCTTCCACTACAGAGGAAGGCAAGTACATACTTTTTGTACCTGCTACCCAGCTAGACAGTTTCATGTGCGTGCATGGAACTCTTCCCCACCCAACTTATGATGTGAATGCTGTGGTCTAGTGCTGCTTTGAAAGATGCACACCCTGTTTCCCAGTATTGCTGGTGGCTTTTAGAATTTTGTTATTCCTTTGGCAGAGAATACTAGGGGTTTTTGGCACTAGTTGCTAGAATTAAATGTATGGTTGCCACTGGCAACTTAGCATCCATATTTGTTGCTAATAGTAGTGGATGGAGAATTAAACTTGCTGCAGGACATCCTGTTTGTCCATTAGTGTCATCTTCTTATGGGCACTCCTGCCTGGTGAGATGACAGGTGACTGTCGGTGTATCTCCATAGAAGAGGATGCATAAAAGATCCTTCCCAGAAACAACCACTTGCACTGGATTTTTTTTAGGTGCCAGGTTTAAACTTTTCTTTTAGCAAGGTTTTTGATTGGATTTTGCTGGTTTCTGGTTTTATTTTTTAAAGGATTTTTGTGCTTTATGCTGCACGTTGTGTTTGACATTTTGTTGTTTTTATTATTATAATTGTGAGTTTTATTTTAGATATGATGCCTTGTATACCTTCTAGTTAGAAGGTGCCTAAAAATCGTATAAATAAATCCCTGTCTATCTATGAAGCTCATTCGGTGGCTTGGGCCAAGTATCTCTCTAGCCCTCTTCAGATGGTCCAAATCCAGCTAATTATGCCAGGTGGGACCTGCAGAGATGAGCACACTACTTACATCACTGTTTTCATTACCCTCCAGAAGATGGAGGACAACCTTCTGAAGCAGGGAGCTTACTCTTCTAATTTTCCAGATTCTAAAACATACAGGGAGCCTACCCAAGTATTTATTCTGAACACCTGAAGAGGCTTCTCTCTCTTATCACCTTCTTATAGGGTAACTTCCATGTTCTGCTCTCAGCTTTCTAGAGAAAATGTAGGATACAAACAGAATAGCATTCTAAAAAAAGAAATAGGTAAAACTTGGATCCAAATTACTGTATTGGGCCCAAAAAAATCTGTTAGCGTCCCATAGCTCAGAGGAAGCCCTGATAACAAGAGCCAGTTTATTTTTCTCTCTCGGAGTCAGCCTAAGTGTGTCTGTGTGTGTGCATCAGCATATGCGTATTTGTGCCATGGGACCTGTACTCTTGAGTCTTTCAATTACCTAACAATGGCCAAGTTGGCTAAGGGCCAAACTAGTTGTTATCTTAATTGGATGAATACACTTTTTTGGTTACATAAACAGCAGCCATGGGGAAGCCTTAACACGGTGCAGTGCCACAGTCCTGACAAAAATCAAGCTCCCACTGCTGCCAAAAGAGGCTTTGCTTGAAATACATTTTTTTTGAGAGAGAGGGAGGTGTAGTGGAGGGGGGGCAGGGAGAGTTAAACTTTCTCTTCTCACCTCCAAGGCTGTTCAGGCCTCTCCAGAATGACTACTTATGTAGTAAGTTGCATCCTGTCTACTTTGGCCTTCAAAGACTATAAGACTAGTCCCAAAGAAAGATTTGTATATTTATTTATTTATTAAATTTATTAGTCGCCCATCTGGCTGGTTGTCCAGCCACTCTGGGCGACGTACAAGATAAAAAACAATACATTAAAACGTTAAAATTTAAAACCATAACAGTAAAAACCTAACCCACCCCAAAAGCCTGCCTGAAGAGCCAGGTCTTCAAGGCCCGGCGGAAGCTCATCATAGAAGGGGCATGGCGGAGATCATTTGGGAGAGAGTTCCACAGGGTGGGGGCCACTATAAACAGACTGTAGGAAAGTAGTGAAGTACCTCATACAGTTGACCACTGCAACTCATAATATTATTACCAGCTGAGCTCACATTATCTTCTGGGATGTCAGTTCTACTACTATTGATCTTTCACTTGTTAATAACTTGATCTTTTTAATAATTTGCTAGTTCCAGTGCCAGCCACTCAAAAAACATTGTATGTGAGATTAATATTGTTTCCAACAGGTGGCGCTATTCACTGCCTCTTTGGTGTATTCCATTATTATTTTCAGAAGAAGAGCTTATGTTTACAACATGATAGGGGACTAAGAGTTTGGCAACAGGAGAGCAAGCAGCAAGATCTACCATGAGTGAAGTCCTTACAGGGTTAAAGTCTTGTGAAGAATTTGTTTCACAATCCTTTTTTAACAGGAAGTGGAACTGAGGGAGACTAATATGGTGTGTGGAGCCATTGGTATTGGGGAGCAGGGCAGGGAAAGGCTTCCCCCAAGACCAGTCAGACGAAACAAAAGCTGAGACAGTGTGATATACCTGTATTTCGTTTATATATAGAAGAAATGTCTAGCTCTCTCTTCATTAGCATAAGCCAAGAGTAGGTTAGTGGTTAGAGTGCCAGTCTAGGACTGGGGAGAC
Organism: Rhineura floridana; assembly: GCF_030035675.1. Classification (NCBI taxonomy): domain Eukaryota; kingdom Metazoa; phylum Chordata; class Lepidosauria; order Squamata; family Rhineuridae; genus Rhineura; species Rhineura floridana. The sequence goes on from NC_084487.1 coordinate 129,333,870, forward strand.
TTGAGTTCAAATCTCTAGTCACTGGGATGACCTTTGGCCAGTCACCATCCCCTCAGCCTAACCTACCTCCCAGGAATGAGAGGACAAAATGGGGGTAACATGTACAGTGCCTTGCACAAGTAATCAGACCCCTGACCAAGGCTCTCATATTACTGAATTACAAATGGTACATTGTAATTTCGTTCTGTATGATATTTTATTTTGAAACACTGAAACTCAAAATCAATTATTGTAAGCCGACATTGGTTTTACGCTGGGAAATGTTTGTAAGAAAAATAAAAAAACTGAAAGATGTTGCTTGTATAAGTATTCAGCCCCCCCCCCGCACTAATATTTGGTAGAGCCACCTTTTGCTGCAATAACAGCTTTAAGTCTTTGGGGATAGGTATGTACCAGCTTGCACACAGAGGAATTTTGGCCCATTCTTCTTGGCAGATTCGCTGTAGGTCATTCAGGGTGGTTGGATGTCGCTTGTGGACTGCAAATTTCAAAGAGTGCCACAGATTCACAATGGGATTGAGATCAGGACTTTGACTGGGTCACTGTAGAACATTCACCATTTTATTCTTGAGCCACTCCAATGTGCTTTGGCCTTGTGCTTGGGATCATTGTCCTGCTGAAAAGGGAATTTCCTCCCAAGCTTCAGAGTTTTAGTGGACTGAAGCAGGTTCTCTTGCACTATTTCTCTGTATTTTGCTCCATCCATTCTTCCTTCAATTTTAACAAGATACCCAGTCCCTGCTGATGAGAAGCATCCCCACAGCATGATGCTGCCACCACCATCATACTTCACTGTAGGGGTGGTGTGACTTGAGGCATGGGCAGTGATAGGTTTGCACCTCACATAGCGCTTTGAGTTTTGGCCAAAAAGCTCTATCTTGGTCTCATCTGACCACAAAATCTTTTCCCACATCACAGCTGGGGCACTCTCATGCTTTCTGGCAAACTCCAGACATGCTTTCAGAAGGTACTTTTTGAGTAACAGCTTCTTTCTTGCCACCCTCCCATACAGGCCAGTGCCATGCAGAGCACTTGATATGGTTGACTGGTCACCATTACTCCACTCCCAACCACTGAACTTTGTAGCTCCTTCAAAGGGATTGTTGGCCTCTGTGGATTCTCTCACAAGTCTTCTCCTTGTTTGAGTGCTGAGTTTTGAGCACCGGCCTTTTCTTGGAAGTGCCTGGGGGGTGTGATGTACCTTCCACTTCCTGATGATTGATCCAACTGTGCTCACTGGGATATCCAAACATTTAGATATTCTTTTGTACCCTTTTCCTAATCTATGGATTTGTATTACATTATCTCTCACTTCTGCAGAATGCTCTTTGGTCTTCATTTTCCTTCAGATCCACGGCCTGACGAATGATCCTTCAACAGTGGGGTTTTTATTCTGACAGTGTGACAGCACCTTTAATGGTTCACAGGTGGAGGGCAATGATAAGATAATTGTGTCCTCCATAGGGCAATTTCTTTCATCTGTGTACAATGGGAGCTTCCACAGCACAGGAGTCGAATACTTATGCATGCAACATGTTTCAGTTTTTTATGTTTCTTACAAACATTTCCCAACATAAAACCAATATCACCTTACAATAATTGATTTTGAGTCTCAGTGTCAGAATAAAATAAACAGAATGAAATTACAATGTACCATTTGTAATTTAGTAATATGAGAGCACTGGTCAGGGGTCTGATTTCTTTTGCCAGGCACTGTATACTGCTTTCGGCCTGTTGGAGGAAAAGAGGGATATATATGTAATAACTAAAATATTGGGGTAAATGGACCACTAGTTTGACTCTGTACTAAGATCCTTTATATGTCCATAGCATCATCATGTCTGAAAGTGAGAACAAGAGTTTAACCCGAGTTTAAGATTCCATTAAATTAAAGCAACAATTTGTGTGGACATAAGCTCTTTCCTTTTATTCTTATGCACCTGCTAATTTGGCCTCTACTTCTCTTGTTGTATTGGCAAGCAAAAACATTTTTAGTTGGTTTGGAGGGCTCCTCCTCTTCAGTCAGTGGGGATGAGAGATGTCGGGACTGGCTTACTGGTGCCCTGCCCTGCACTCTCAAAGGGGAGCAACATACGTTTTAGTTATGAAAGCCAAAACATAATCCAGACAAGGCAGGGGTTCTGTTGGTTGAAGGAGGTCTGCTGATCTGGGTTTAGGTGTTCATCCTATTTTGGATGAGGTTGCACTTAAGAACGGTATGCTGCTTGGAAGAGCTTCTAAATAAAATGCTGCTCCTGGATCCTGGTAGTGATTTTCAGCAACTTTGCATCCAGTTGCATATTTTTCTGGAGAAATTGGACCTAGCCACAGTCATTCATTCTCTATGTCCAGACTACAGAACTGTAAACAGGATGCAAGTGAGACTGCTTTTGAAAATTGTTCAAAAGTATAAGTTGGTTTTGAATACGACAGCCAGATTATTTTCTGGTGTAAATTGTTCTGATCATACCTCTCCATTGTTTCAGCTACATTGGCTACCAATCCACTCCCTGGCCTAATTCAAAAGTGCTGGCCTTATGTGAACCTAGACCATTTAAGCCCTTAAAGGAACTTAGCTTGGGCAGCTAAACCATGGTTTAGTTTTATGTGCAAACTCACTGACTCCATCTTCCTGGTGTCCAGTTTGCATGGACCCCTTCCCCCCCACTTGCCTTAATTTGAGCAATATGTAAGTAGTACATTATTCTCTGAAGATAAATTAAGCTTGTTCTTCAGTAGTCTCCAAAAGCACCTACTTTTGATCATTTTCAAATACACTCTATAAATTTAATCAACCAAATGGCTTGTGTTGTTTGATCATATAAAAGACTGTAATTCTTTGAGGCATGAGCCGGTAGAGGATCTTGCACATAGTTGGGATCTCCCTGTATAGCCAGACAGGCAAACACTTTAAACTCACAGACATCTTGCCTGTTCAGCTGTGCAAGTTTCTGCAGTAGAAACATCAGACACCTCCAACTATATAAGCACTTCTTTCCTGCACATAGACTTGTAGGAATGCAGCCTAAATTTTAAATAATTTATATTGTATGGTGTGTCCCTCTTATATATACAAAAACAGTTATGTTTGATTCTCCTCAGAATTGTGTTTTCATTTAAAGATGCAGCTGTAGCTCTATGGGCTGCTTGCAAAGTTTTCTACAACATGAGCTGATATCTTTTAAAGAGATATTGGAATGTCCAGCCAATTGGGTAGGATGTTGCATCCCAGACATTTTCCAGAGCTTCATCACTTATAACATCCTTGACAGCTAACAATGCAAACCTGTCACTTGGCAATAGCAAGCTCACTGTTTCAAGCCAAAAAGTTGGTGGAAGGGATATGTGTTCTTCTACAGACAGATGTGCTGAATTTCTGGATTATAATTATTTTGTCTGGTCTACAGCAAGGGTGGAACATTGGTACAGAGTCACAATGTATGTCTTGTAAAAATCCATTTTGTCTTTCTTGAACCTGTTCAGATGTTTGTTTTTCTGGTATGAAAGGAGGAAGGGGTGAGGCCCAGGGTTGCACAAGATCTCATTATACTCTTCAATCCCAAATAGATTTGGGGACATCTGAGTACAGGGATTTTTCCTTCTCTTATGCTAGCTTTTTTTTTTAACATTTTATTTCTTCTTTGCCATACAAATATCAGAACAGTATAAGACAATACATAACACACAAGAAAAGAAAGAAAAAGGAGCATTAATCACGTGGTTGCATTTAAAGAAGTCAATTTTGTGTTAATTGACCTTTTTTAGTAATTGTTCTCATTTCCACGTTGAGTCTCTTATGCGAGCTTGAGAAACGAAAGTTTAACCTGTCTGTTCCCTATAGAGGTGCTCCAGAGGTGCACTGGGACACCAGCAGCTTTGGATGGTGGGCTCTGACATATTCCACACATCAGTCTTCTCCTGTATCTTAGCTGAAATATAATGCTTCCAGTCCCTTCCAAATGTTGCATGAATTTGTCCTCCCCCTGCCCCACCTTTCTCTTTGAACATACACAGCTGTGGTGTGCAGTTAGATCATTGACCTATTTCACCAGTGCTGTCCAGTAACAGTAGCGATAATTATAATTTCATTTGTATAGCAATTTTAGTGTATAAAGAGCTTTATATTCATTAACTAGTTCTCATTCTTACAACCACCCTGCAAGGTAAGTCTGTATTGTTATTGGAGAGAGCAGCTTGGCAGGCCTCCTAGTGAGTTCATGGTAGAGATTTTGTGAATTATAGCTCATTCTCTTATGCATTTCACTACACCAGTTCTTGATATCCTTTGGGAGTTACCTTCTGAGCAGATGTAATATTGTATCATGGTTAACTGAGACCAAACTTTGCAAACCCAGTTCTAACAATGGTGTTGCAAACTCTAGTTTAGGGTAGCTAAAGTAGTGCCCTCCCGATGTGGATTACAGCTTCCATTTTCCCTGGCCATTGGCTCTGCTGGTTGGGACTGTCGGGAATTGTAGCCCAAAACATTTGGAGGGCACTACACTGGTTACTCGTGCTCTAGTTAATGATCACTATAGTTACCTTCAGTCATTGCAGAAGATCCTGTGGAATACTCCCAGTCTTTTAACCATGGCATAGTGTTGGGTAGACATAGATGCCAATGCTAGCTATGGTTAAAGATGGAAGTGTATACTTATGCACTGGACATATACCATCTCTATGAGGTCTGTCATTGCACATGCCTGTCAGCGTATGCACAGCCTTGGCTGTGCCTCAAGTTCTTAAGTTGCACCATCGCTATTGGAGTTTAAACGGATAAGCAAGTAGATAGGTATTTTATGTGTGTCATTCTTAGAATCATAGAATTGAAAGGGGCCTATAAAGCCATCAAGTCCAACCCCCTGTTCAATGCAGAAATCCAACTTAAAGCATACCTGACAGGTGCCCGACCAGCTGCCTCTTGAATGCCTCCAGTGCTGGAGAGCCCACCACCTCCCTAGGTAATTGGTTCCATTGTCATACCGTCTACCAGTTAGGGCTTTGTTTCCAGGCCGCTGATCATCCTTGTTGCCATCCTCTGACCCTGTTCCAGTTTGTCTGCATCCTTCTTAAAATGCAGTGTCCAGAACTGGATGCACTACTCAAGATGAGGCCTAACCAGTGCTGAATATCACTTCACTTGATTTGGAAACTATCCTTCTGTTAATGCAATCTAAAATAGAATTTGCCTTTTTTTGTAGCCACATTGCACTTTTGGCCCATTCAGCTTGTGATCAACAATAATCCCAAGATCCTTCTCTCACTTAGTATTGCTGAGCCAAGTATCCCCCAGTAAGAAAGACTCAAGTATGGTAACTGGCCCCAAAACCAATTTAATGTAATCTGCAAAGTATTACTTCAAACATCCAGATAACTATTTGGCTCAATGCATTCTTCATACTTCAAATTTCATCTAATTTATGGTTCCTGTATGGGTTTGAACTATGTTATAATTTAAAATAAATTATATTTATTTTATATTTTATATTTTATTTATATTTATGCATATTCCATCTGCATCCAGGCTATACATCTCTGGGAAGATGTGGAACCATGAGGTAGTTTGCTGTTTACCTCTATTGTAAGTATAGATTAGGCTAGACAGTTTTGTTATTTTTGTTTGTGACTGTAACTCTCTTTGGATTTTACCTGGCCCACAGGGGTGTGGGTTTTAAGGAATCATCTTACTGCAATATCTTTGTGCATTTATATTTTTGTTCTAATAAAGCTATTTCTTATTTACCATTGCAGGGGAGATTTGGCTCTGAGTCCAGCACCTTGGCCATTTAGCCACAGACTACTGGATATTTGGGTATTTTGCCTAAAGGCCCCAGGACAAAGAGTGTACTTTTGGCTCTTGTCTTTGGAATCCTTGGCAGGTCTTTTTCTTTGGGTTTGGCACTTTGGGTTTCCCCTTGTCCCGGAATGGGTGACCAGGATTAAGGAGTGGTGGCAGCCTACCTACCTTGCAGGGTTGTTGTTGGTTTACTCAGCCCTGGGAAGGGAGGCACAGGTTGTGCCTGGCCAGGATCAATTGTCCTGGGTTTGGGAATTGAGACCTAGGACTAAACCGGGGCGGTTCATGACAATGCTGCATTTCATTTCCCCCAGAATTTCAGTTTACCCTGAGCACTTTAGTAATATGTTGCTACCTTTACAATAAAAATTGACTTTTTAAAAATGTGCCAAATGACTTTCTAATATGCATGCAAGGGATATTAGTATTCAAAAACCTTGATACAACCATCACAATAATAAGCTCTACTGTTTTACTGCATTTTCTTTTGAACCAAATAAAATTAATCTTGGTATATTTACATACACAGAGAACTTGTGCCAGCCCTTTACTTTTTTCTGGCAGATAGTCTATGTAGTGGGGTGCTGTTAGCAACAGAAGCCAAGAATGCATAAGCTGTTGCTGTTCTTGGGCTGGTCATTTTGTTGCATGCCACCCCAATCTCTGAGCGGTGCAAGGCTTCCAGGGGTCCCTGCGCTTCCCCAGGGTTTGGTTTCCTCGGAAAGAAGGTCAGTGGAGACTCTGGTGTCTTTTATGAAATATGATTTTTATTTACACACATTCTAACCTGAGCTTAAGATGGAGGGATTCAAAGCATTAGCAGTCCAATAGATCTTGCTTTTCCATCAGGCTTGTAAACAGGCATCCCAAAGCCATGGTGCAGAGAGCAAACCTCTCTGTGTGTTCCTGGTTCCCAGCTTCTCAAGAGTAGACTGAAAACACAAGCCTTTCACTTCACTTTGCTAGTGTGACCTCACACAATTAAATGCTTCTCTATACGAGGGAAAAAAAAGAATCCTTGCATGTAAAAGGCTAGCTCAAACCCTTCTGCCTCACATCTAGAGTTCACGTAGAGGTGATTTTTGTATAAAAGAGTATTCTGAAGTGAATACGAGCAGTCATAAATGGTGTAACCCAAACATAGATCTACAAGGTTAGTGAGAAGGCTTGTGTGTTAGTTATATAATCAGTTTTGTAGTGTGCTGAGGATAGTGTTATAACTATGAGGAGTGTTAATGTTCTGCCTCTGGGTCAAATTTTTAGGTATTTATTACAGGTCTGTAGCTTTTTAAATGTGCAAAAAAGAATCATAATCACTCTTGCTGTGTAGGGAAAAAAAGTAAATTCCTGATGAAAGGAATCTCTTGAAGATTGGTGCAAATGACTATTTTTATGTTTTTTGAGTAGAGTGACTTGTTGCATGTGTAAAACCAAGCAAAGAGTACTGGTGAAAAAGCAGCAAATGCAGATAGCAAAAGGCCACCAATAATCTTGAGGCTTTGAAACTGCAAATGTTTGCTTGAGTGAAATTCTCCTGCATGTCATTGAATAAGAATGAGCTGAGGTCACCCTTGGCAAGAGCAGGACTCTATTTTTTTCCACATGAACAGCACAACATGTGAAAGGGGGGGGAAGGGGGTCAGGGGAAGAAAAAGGAATCTGGAAGGAGGAGAACAGTGTGTTGTAAACATAATTTTTATTTGAATATATATATTTGTTTTCTTTGCAAGCCTTGAGAACATAAATGAAGATTAGGTACACTTTTGTTGTCTTTAGTATAGTATAACTGTGGCACAGAGTTCCCTGCTTAAAGTTGCCTAATTCTTTTTTGGTTCTTGTCCATTTATATTCTGGGGCCTGTCCCAGTTTAAGTCTCCACTCCAGCAAAATTGCCAGAATTCAGTAGGTTCTTGCCTGAGTTTTACAACTCATGACATTTCATAGATAGGCAACTGGCAGCCCAATAACTTGATCCAGCCCCTGGCAGCTGCCCACCCGAGAAGCCCCCACTCCCAAAGAGATTTTCCCATAGTCACTCTTGATGACACAGACCAAAGGCTACTGAACCTGCGACATACGCATCATGTGAGCGGCAACACAGTTATGGCGTTTGGGCATGTCAAATGTTGGGATTGATATTTTTATCTATTGAATTATGTCTTACTACACTTTTGTTTTTATTGTTACATTGTTATGTTTTGTTACTTACATACACAGTGTTATTGTATATGTTTTAAATTGTATATTTTTATTAATTTCAAAGCCTTTTTATTGGTCAATGTAATATGATGGTGAAGACAGCCTTTTGTGTTTCAAACTGGAGGTTATGTTGTATTTCTATTTTGGGTGCATTAAGAGTTGAATCTGAAACTGCAGTTTGATGTAAAATCAGACTGATTACAATATGTTGCTACTTAAGCAATGGCTCTAGCTGTTGGAAAAAAACAAACTTGGCCTGCCCAAGGTGCATGTTTTCAGCCTGCTATGCTTAAACCACTCCACTTAAGGAAAGGTGGGCATGGTCAGTTAAAAACATAGAGCACACCTAGAAATTTGCTAGAATATATTTCACCTCCCACTGTTTTATCTTGTACAAACTGAGACACTCCTTATGTCCAATGGAGACTATTCTGCAGAACAGCAAGTGCTATTATTCCACAATTGTTTTTGGAGATTTTTAGGTTGCAAAGTGTTGCTGTACTTCACATATTCACAGAAACAGAAGCAAAAGAAAATGATTTACTATAGGAAATTTCACTAAAATTGCAAAGTAAATCAAACATTTGAAGTGATTATCTGAACTATATCAACAGTCTTAATGTTGCTTCCACCCTGCTAAAACAAGATCAGCACAGCACATGTCTTGTTTTTGTTATTTGGGCGGATTGCAAGTGTTGCCATCACTCACCATATGCTCAGAGTCACATGTTGCCAAATTCTTCCAAGCTACACAGGAAGTGGATTGGACTGTGAAAGACCAACCCAAATTGTGTTTGCTTTTTTATAAATTTGTAGGGCAGTACAATATCTCAGAGAGGAGTTCAGGTCTCCTGCTCCCCTGGTGCATTCACTTTAGCTGCCCAATTTCCCTGCTTTTTAAATTTGATAGAAATATCTGTTGGCTATAGGTACATTCTTAAACCACAAGTTTTTTTTTCCTATTAGTGAATAACTTCTAGGGACTACCAGTTCTCAGACAAACGCACAACAGGAAAGATGTATCCTGGTTGCTAGGGGGAAAACAACCATAGAAAATAAGACAGAATCAAGAAAGGGGCCCTAAAGGAAATCAGCAGCTTTTTAGGATCCAATGGATTCCTATTGTTTAGTGTCTGAACAACTCACCAGTTGCAGCTCTGACTTTGGTCATGGGCTAAAAGCACTAACAGGTGGGAGCAGCCAGACTGACCTGTTTCACATAAATCATTTAGAAGGGAACCTGCACATTTTACTTCATGGTTTTCTTTCTAAGAGGGAGATTTACTTTTAAAAAAATAGAAACCTAAGAGTCTGGGGGCCCTGCGCATGGGCTCCAATGATGGCCTTTGTGGGTGTTGGCTTGGTGGCCCCCACCATAAGCAATTTTATATGGGGGCCTGCTTGGGAGAAAAAACCAAAATTCTGGGCAAGGCCAGATCACTGAGTATAGCCAACAAAGTTTTCTGGATCTGAACCATAAACTGCAAATGTGACAAACATTTTTGATAACGTGGATCATACAGGTACTCTGATTGGAGAGCTGGGATTGGCTTTAATCCTTTGTTAAGGTACATGGTAGCTAACCTCTGTTTGCTGCTGTTTAATATGCAGAACAGCCTGTAGTACAATAAAGTTTCCTGCTGAAGCCTTGTGCAGAGGGGCAGATGATCACAACTGCTCGGGCCTGGCAACTGTTTCTTGCTTGCATAGACTTCTAGACGCAAGTGGCTTAGCCTGGACCTAAGCATTCAGGCAAAGGTTTGCTTAATATTAACTACCATCTCTTGACTAGCTCTGAGGTGTAGGAAGGGTATATATGTAGGAATTAAATCCACCCTCCCCAAGAGGTGCCTGCACACCCACCCCCTTGCTGACCAAGAAACAAACAGGAGGAATGGTACCTGTAAATGTGCAGTGTCAGAAATGGAAATGGAAATTGAGGAGGAGATTCACTAGCAACTCTCCAGTCTATTCTCAAAGTGGCTACTTGACAAAACTAGTTGCAGGTCAGGCATCTAGTGGTACAGACTTATTTTCCTCAGGCTTCCAGTGCTGTTGACCCACCTGCCCTCTAAGAGTCTATAGATTTCCCTGTGGAGATTATTTTAACAGGGCAACTTTGCTAAGGTTGCTCTCATGTAAATGTGTTACATGGGTAAAAGGGTACATTATAATTGCTGTCCATGTGCTGGCTTATTCTTCATTAAATTGTGCTAACCATAGAAGGAATTTAAGTTTTGTACAAAGTCCGTAAGTACTGTTTTCTTCAGAAAATGAGTTTGGTCACTCTCATCACTGGAGGCCTCTTCAAAAACTACTGTTTGAATCCTAAAATAAGTTACCTTGAGGAAGATTATGGAAGGAGAGTTGTCCATCCCCTGCCTCCCAGTCTCCTGTGGCTCCTGAAAAGCTTCTCTGGAGGGTTAGGAGAACCTTCTGAACAATATGAGATGGTGCGCGAGGGTCATTGGAACAGGAAGGAATTGCCCAAAATCAGGGTTGGATCCTACGATACAATAAGGAAGTTCAGGAAAGTTTCCAACTTCCCATCCCACGTTGTTAAGGAGCCCCTCCCCTCCCTCAGGCTTTTGAGGGCTGGAGGGAGGAAGAAAAGAGGAGAAACTTATCATTATTATTTATTGGTTAGTTTGTTTATTGCATTTGTATACTGTCCCATAGCCGAAGCTCTCTGGGCGGTTTACAACAATTAAAAACATTAAAAACAAATAAAGAAATTTAAAAACACATTTTTTTTAAAAAAAAGCAATTTAAAAACATTATTGTTGTTGTTGTTGTTGCTTATTTCTCTCCAGCCTTTTGGCCAAAAGGCCCTCAAGGTGGCTTACAAAACATAAACACAAATATAGAAATACATATCAATAAAAACAGTACAATTTACAAAAATTAAATAACAAAGTAATAACATTATTAAAAAGCAACAATAACAACTTTTAATGAATATCCAATAACAAATCACACTTTCCTACCACTTATTCCTAACAATAATGTCTACTAACTCTTGCATCAATATGTTGAGATCAAAACATAATACCATTGAGGTGTCCTGCTGGTACTGCATCTGCCAGTCCTAAAACAAGAAAAGGAGTAGGAGCAGTCCAGCTTTTTGCCAACAGAGACCGATATCCATGGTAAGCAGTACTTCAGCTTGATCACAGGGGTGAAGCTGTCGACATTCCTGCTGTCGTACGTCGTTGCAAAGGTGGAAACGATGGGCTCGGAAGGAAGTAGAAGCCTGCTTGGCGTGGGTGGGTCTACCCGCAGGAGAGAGAGAAACAACGGGCTCTGAGACGAAAAGGGTGTAGGCCTGTTTGGCATAGATGGATTTGCCCACAGGGGAAGCCAGAGCTCTCATCTTTGGAGAGTTGGTACGGGTCTGCCATAACAGCTGGGTTGGATGACGAGAGGCCCAGCAGGGAGAGCAGCAGCAAAAAAAGTTGCGGTGGTGAAGACGGGCAGGCGGCGCTTGGTGGCTCTGGGGCTTTCAAAGATGAAGGTGGCACAGCTGCACCTCCACCAAACAGGGCAACAAAAAGCCCAAGAGGGAGGGCAGCGGCAAGGAAGATGCGGCAGCGGAGACAAGCGGGCGGCATTCGATAGTTCCGGAGCTTTTCAAAAATAAAGGTGGCACAACTGCACCTCTGCCTGTAACTCTGCTCTGCGCAGGTTCCGAGTGGCAAAGGTGTTCAAAATAAAGCACCAGCAGCTTGCCCGCCGCTGTCTCTCTGCTGTCTTCTTGCAACCTCGCAGGAAACCGTTCACACTGCCGCTCATGCTGCCGCCATCTTTTCGGCTGTAAACTTTCTTAAGTTAACTTACTTTATAGGATCCAAGCTTATTTCTGGACAGGAGCCAACGTGGGCAAAGATAGTATCTTTAGTTTTGCAATAGAGACCTAGTGGAAGCAGCAGGCCAGATAGAATGGCCCTGTAGCAGCCTAACACAGCGAAGCACATTCAGTCACAGAATGCAGCTGTTGAGAGAGGAGAAAAATGGGAAAAAATATATGTACAGCTGTAGCTGAACAGAAACTCATCTCTGTGCTCTTGTTTTGCAAAAGGACTTTGAGCAATCTGTTTGAGCACTGAGTAAAAAGGCCACAACCATTCTTAATTTGCCCCAATATCCCAGATCTTTTAATGCTGAATTTATGTGGTGTCGGTCCCTGGGGCAGGGGAAGAGAACACAGGATTGGTTGCCTGCATCAGGCATAAAAATATTTAGTTATGACGATGGGGTAGCTAAACATTAGTATACAAATTCTAATTCTGAATTCTTGGCCATTCAGAATTAGCTGTGGCATGGCCTTGAATCAGTAGAGAACGTATCTGTTTACTGATTTTTAAACCTATTTAAGTTCATAGAGTAAATTGTTTAAATTGGTATTTTCCAGATTTTTGATAGCAGAGGCACAGTTCTTTTCCTTTTGAATTAAATAGGGGAATTTGGAGACATGCCTTCACTTGTGTGCCCTCAACAATTTACTCTGAGAGTCATAAAGTATAAATTAGGCTCTCTGAAGAGCTTGCTCTGTATTTCTGTGCAAGTGTCTGTTCTGTGCATTCTTCCTGACCGGAAGACCAGAACAAGTTACTGTCTCTGCGAGTGGGTAATTCTGCATTCCACACCTTATCACAGAGATGGGGGAGAGTTACATGAACCAAGGAAGTGATGATTCAGAGGAGATAAGGGCAGAGGAGTATATTGTGTAGTGATGGAATAGGTACCCTTGTCTGTGGATGGACTCTCAAGAGCCTTTTAAGTATGTAATTGATTTGATGTGGCACCAACACCTCTCTGACAGCATACTGTTTCAGAAATACATAGTCTAAATGCTCTGTAATTAGAAATGATAGAAGTGTATAAAGTATGCATGGCATGGAAAAAGTAGACAGAAATGTTTTTCTCCCTCATAAACACAAGAATTTGGGGACATTCAATGAAGCTGAATGTTGGAAGAGTCAGAACAAAGGAAAGTGCTTCTTCACACAGCACATAGTTGAACTGTGGAATTCGCTGTCACAGGAGGCAGTGATGGCCCCCACCTGAGAAGACTTTAAAAGAAGATGAGACAAATTCAAGGAGGAAAAGGCTATTAGTGGCTACTAGCCATGGTGGCTGTGCTCTGTCACCATAGTCAGATGCAGTATGCTTCTAAAAACCAGTTGTCGGTAGGCACAGGAGGGGAGAGTGCCTTTGTATTCAGGTCCTGCTTGTGGGCTTCCCATGGGCGGCTGGTTGGCCACTGGGAGAACAGGAGGCTGGACTTGCCTGATCCAGCAGGCTCTTCTTATGTTCTTGAAGAGAGGCTAAGGTTGAGGAAGCTGGTTGCGACAATGGAAGCAAGTAGACTGATGATACCTCTTAGACCTATATTGGAAGATCCTTCTCCTTTACTACTAACCCTTGGAGAATGGGGCATTTCGGAGCTCTCTCCCAGGTGAGTGGTCAATTCTTAGCCCACGCTTACCCACTCACATTTCTGATGGTACCTTTCTTGCCTATACTGCTGAAGTTATGCAAGAGGAGGAAGTTGGCAGACAGACTTATAATCACAGTACCATTATTTTACTGCACATTGCAATTTAGAAGGCCTTCAGAGTTCTCTACTGCCCCAGAGTTTGAAAAGAAAGGTGGCAAAGGAGGAGGTGGTAGTGAAGATGGAGGAAATGTCCAGGTTCAGGAGGTAAGCCACCTTTAAGGAGGCATTCCATTAGGGACATGAACAAGCTAAGTGAGAGGGAGAGCCCCTGTATAATTCTGTAATTAAGTGACTAAACGATAACATGGTTATTATGTTTGGGTTACTAGAAATGGGAAGAATTCCAGATGTACTTCAAGTGCAACTCTGTCCTGAGACTGACAGGAAATACTAAGCAGATGGTGCAACTAAACATCCTGTGATTCCTTGCTCATATAAATGAGGGTGGTTTTAATCAGGAATTGAGACTGAATTGGTACCCTCTGGAATCCTTGATTTTATAAACAGAACTTAACACATCAATTTCTACACATAAAACTTTATAAGTTACTGTTGCCTATCTTGCTGAATATGAGTAATGCATAGGCCTTACACTTTAATTACATGTCATTCAGATGTAATATTTGACTATCTTGTTATCTGTGAAAATCCCTCTTGTTAATTCTGGTGTTCTAAGGAAAAATGGAACTAAGTATTGAATAGGATTTTCAAAATGCTCCCTCATGACTGAATAATATGTGGCATATTTTCAGTTTCTTTTTTTTTTTTTTAATAATTTTTATTCAAATTTTTCCAAAAACAAACAAAACAAAGTCAAAAAGACATAACAATACATCAACAAAAAATGAAAATAAAATCGTTGACTTCCGATTTGTCGCAGATCAGCTATAAGTATATAATATACATCAAACCTGTCCCTTAATGTATACATACAGAGTCCCTTTTCTCCATAGGCTGTCTTAATTAATCGTCAAATCCCAGTATCATCATTTTATTTTGATCTTTCAACAAAAAGTCTAAGAGAGGTTTCCATTCCTTAAGAAATGTATCTGTCGATTTTTCTCTAAGTAAACATGTCAATTTATCCATTTCTACTAAGTCCATTAATTTCAATAACCATTCTTCCATTGTTGGTGTTGATTCCATTTTCCACTTTTGTGCATATAATAATCTTGCTGCCGTAATCATATATAATATTATTTTCAGTTTCTATATCATTTTTGTTAGTAAATTCTGCCAACTTGAGGAGGCCTAGATAGTTGCATATATCAACTGATGTCAGCTGATGGGCAGGAGGATGGTGTTCAATTATGTGTTGGCTGTGTGTGCCAGTTCCATGCAGTTCTCCATGTGTCCCAGTTCCCCCCCAGCCAATGCAGCAGGATTTATCCAGGTTAAATCCTGTTCAGTTTGTTGGGATTCAGTGCAAACTCCTTCCTGATTAGGAAGGGTTTTGCATTGAAACTCCTGCTAAAATGACATTTCCCCCCTCCATTTTAGCAGCATCTTGTTGCTTGCAAGGTGCTCTGAAGTCTCAGTATTGGGACTTCAAATGTCTAGTCACCTAACATCAGGGGATTGCTGCCCACCTGTCAAATTTAGTCCATGAGGCCAATCATGATATGAATTTGGTCCATGGAGCCAAAAGGTTTCTGCACCCCTGCCATACAATGTTGTAATCTGCTAGCAAAGAAATCGTGGAACCAGACCGTCAAAATTAGGCTGCTCTGAAAGTGTAAAACAGTTCGCAAATGTAGCTAGTTCCCAAAATAGAATTTGTTACTTTTAAAAGGGAAGCGTTTGTGGCCACTTGCGAAGTGTAGGCCAGGCTCATCTCAGTAATGATCACACAACAGTCAAGGTAGTATAAATTGTCTCTAAGTAAAAGCAGCTCATGTGTGGTTTCAGACAATTCTACATAATAAGTCACATATCAAAATGGTTGTACTTCCAGCCCAATATGCCACAATTTGGAAAACTAAGTAATGATTCAATATTGGTTGATGATAATGACTTAACCCCCTCTGACTATATGATAACTGTGAGTATCCTTCTACATTAAATCTGTAATGAGAGATAATATACTACTTTAGCTGTCATATTACTGTAGTTCTCAGGCCATTTCTTTAGTCCAGAGTTTTATTTGTTTTTTTTGGTGTTTCTGTTTGATACATGCAAATAACTGGGGTTCTCAATAAAATATAATGTAAAAGAATTACTTCCTGCAAATCTGTCTCATCCTGTAAGGATTCCCCCCCATCAGTCATCCAGCTGTGAAGAGCAGGCTTTAAATAACTATTATTTTTTCTTACTAGGATTTGATTTGTTGCAGCTATAAAATGAATTTCTCCCAACAAGAATATGATGACTTGGGAAAGAAATTATTTTAACTTTTTATTCTGTATCAAAACAATGAGAAGTTTGTCATGTTGGGGAGGATCAATTAGCTTTGCCAGGATAATATGCTACCCTCTGTTGGAAAAAAAGGCATTTAGGCTATAGTCCCAACACTGTTAATAGGGACTGGAGTTAGCTCCACTGAACACATTGGGGCTGAGCAGTGAATTTTCTGTCCAAAAGCAGCTGCCTGTGGTTATACAGATCAGGTTGGTAGGAGGAAATAAGAGAAGCTGGCTCCTAGATTTATGACTGGGGGTAGGAGAGAGTCTTTCTACTTACACAGTTCAGCTTTAAAATTAGAGAATAATCTCTAATCTTTAAGAGGTGTCAAAACCTTTTAAATATTTCTTTCAGCCTGGATGTAGCTCTAGCTCTGGTCAACTAGCAGGGAACCTCTGACCCACAGGTCTTATTAGCCTGCCAGGCTATTTAATAGAATTATAGAATACTAGAGTTGAAAGGGGTCTATAAGGCCAATGAGTCCAACCTCCTGCTCAATGCAGGAATCCAAGTTTAATCATACCCACCTGCCGTACACCTGATGTCATATGATATCATGGGACAGATAAAGCCATGGCTCTTTTGGGGTTTACAGGCACTGGCCCCCATTGGGTTTACAGGGAAAGGCACAGGGCTTTGCAAGTGTCGACAATCAGCTGATTGGCAGCACTTGCAAAGCTCTGTGCCTTTGCCTGTGCAGTTTGATTTCAAACTGCATGGGCATAGGAAAATGGGTCACCTGATGTCATTGTGCTGTCAGATGGCTGACAGATGTGCAGCCCCACTCACCTGTCACTGATGGCCCACAGGGGTAGGGGAGGTCAGTTCCAGCCAGATCCAATTGCCCACCCCTGCGCTAGTCTTCTGCTTCATCTTCTGCAATTTACTTGCTTCTTGGTGCCTCTCTCTCTCTCTCTCTCTCTCATATATATATATATCTGTCAGGCCGATATCCAGATATGTTATGATGAGGGAGCTTTGGAATACAGAGTTGGTGAATAGTATAATAAAAACTAAGAGAATGAGCTACAAATCAAGAAGTCTGCAGTTCCCTAGGTGGCCTTAGGTGAGCTTACTCCAATATGCATAAGGGTGATAATAACACTGATTTACCGTATAGAGTTAGTGTAAGGATTACAACTAGATAATGCATGTGAAGAACTTTGAACACTTGAAAATGCTATTCAGTATTTATTATTTGTATTATTAAGTCAATGTGAAATACTAAAAGCTAAATATAAGTTTGGTATGTCTGGAAGTTTGTTATTGTATTTTATGTATTTTAATTATATTTTATGTGTTTTAATTTATTTTAATGCTCTGTGATTCTGTTTACAATTTTATTATGTACGTGTTTGATTTTATTTTTGTAAGCTGCCCTGAGTGTCCTATTACAGGGTAGAAGGGTGGGATAGAAATATTTTAAATAAATAAATAAATTGTTTGATTTAAAAAAAATTGAATTAGATTTTTAAGGTGACCAAGTGCTTGTCTAAGCCCATGATTCTAGCAGGACTGTGGAGTCGGAGTCGTGGAGTCGGAGTCGGGAGCAATTTTGGGTGGAGTCGGAGTCGGTAGAAATGTACCGACTCTGACATCCAAATAAATTTCGATTGACAAGAAGCAATTTTGGGTGGAGTCGGAGTCGGACAGTAGAAAAATAGAGGAGTCAGAGTTGAAGGTTTGGTGTACCGACTCCACAGCCCTGGATTCTAGGCTGACCAGTGACATGATATTCCATTTCAAACACAGAAACTGTACCCAGTCAATGTACCATTATCTGACTCACCCGTTTTTGTAAGTCACCATAAAGCCACTAACGAGAATAATGTTTCATCCTGATATATGGCAGCAGATAATTGAGAACCTCTAAGCAGTTGCAAGGATGACAATAATGTAGAAGCAAAAATGTGTCACTCTGAATTTCTTCTTAGAAGTATCATCTGAAAACAGCTTGGGTTTTCAGTTAATGATGAGGAAAGGGGGAGAGTGGCAGGGCCAGAGATGGCACTGGAGCACATCATCCAACTATACCTTATTTGATTTGTAAAATGACTTTTCCCTTCCTTGGGAACTGGATCCCTCATTTTGCTAATGATTTCTTTTTGTTGTTATTATTCTGAAGAACATTTATATAAGGATGCAGTGAACATTTGAGATACCTGAAATGTAAAGCCTGCACTTGTGTGAAGCTAATCTGTTATGTATTTTAAAAACTCTGTAACATGGCATAACATCAACTATCCTGGGAGAAGTGAGTTGCCTATAACCATTCTATGACCCCTTGAGGGGGATTCTGGAAGGAGAGGAAGGGAGAGATATGATGGCTTTTCTGGTGTCCTGGCTTTCTAAACTAGACCTGGGGCTGCAGCTCTCTGACAATACTGAGCGGACACATGTGAGTAAAAATGGCGACCCTCCCAGAGACATTATAATATGTTTTGCATTGGTACAGGAAGAAGGAGCAGGTCTATAATGCTGTTTGGAGTCTCTGCAGGCTTTTATACCATATTGAACCAGTGCAAGTGTACCAGGATCTATTTGAAGAAACCCTTGCTAGATGCAAGAAACTCAGACTATAAACTGAAGTCCTCCAAAAAGTTAATGTGTGTTATTGCTGGGTCTTCCCCTTTAAACAGGTGGTGTATCATGAAGAGCACTTTTACAGGGTCTACAGGGCCTCAGACCTGCGGAACACTCCATTACAACCCTCACCAGAATGGTCACGGGGCAGAGCCTCCAGAGAGGATGGGAGAGATCTGCAACACGAAACCCTCAGAAAAGAACATAGCCCTTCAGCAATGTCTGTTTAAGTTTCTCACTTGCTCTATGTCTCACTTGAATTCTCCCTCCTCTCTCCACTCTTGCTTCCCCCTTCGTTTCTCTCTTTGCAGAATGCCGTATGGACTGGTGACCCCTTTGTGCTTCCCTTAGCTATTTTTCTCTCCCTCCTGCCCTTGTTAAGTGCCTCAAGTTGATGGTCACTATGGGTGATTATGTGGAAGCTTGCTGTTATGAAACTCAGCCTGTGAAGGGTGATAGTTTTTGATGTTTCCTGTTACTGGTGGTGTTTGGGTTTTTTCCTGTTTTGCTCTGGAACAATTGCTGCTCTTCTGTGCCTGAACCAGCTCCTCATAATTATTCATTCTAGCTCAATGATGGGGGATGAACGTGAGATCCTTTCCTTAATTTGAAAGGCCTGGGCATGTTTGTGAAGCGATCCAGAATTGAATTGTGGCTCCCAGGGGAAATCTGCACATTGTACTCCTGCAGAAAACTCACCAGAAATCCCGCCTTTCTAACAGACTAAAAGGCAAATGGATTAGGGCAGTAGTTCCAAACTCCCCCCCCCTACAGATCACTTAAAAATTTCTGATGGTCTTGGCAGACCGCTTAATGGCTTCTGCCTGTTGTTGCAATTGTAATGCACTGTGCTAGATGCTGTATGGTTTTTTTAAAATATATTTTTTTATTTCTTATATTTCATTGTATTATATTTTGTGTTCCATAGAATTCAAATTGTAATACAGTAAAATACAACATAAGAAACAAAGGAAGCAATACAAGTACAATTAAAAATAAATATGAATATTAATGTGGACATGCCATGGACTACCTGAATGAAGCTCATGGCATGGACCACAGTTTGGGAACGCCTGAATTAGGAAACATCTTTGCTCCTCTGGGACCTCCAAATTGGGGGTGGGGTGGGGGGTGGTTATTCTTATTGGACAGAAGTTCCCTTTTCATGTCTCTGAAGTGAAATGTGATATTCGGGGGTGAACAAATGCCTTTTCTTTCTGAAGTACTGGATGAAATAGAAATACTTCAGCAAGGGACAGTTGTTTTGGGTGGTGACGTGAGTTCTGTTCCTGACATGATGTGTAACCATTCTAGCATGCAGTATTTTTCATGGGACACAACCCCTACCGTATCCAAACCTTGTGTAGATCATGCCATATGTGACATATGGAGGGTTTTGCAGTCGAGAGGGATTTTACCTTTTTCCTCATAGCGGCACAGGTCTTACTGTTGCATTGACTTGATGCTGATCTCCACTGCTGTAAAGGACCAAAACTTTGGATCAATCATTTTGCCTGATCATGCATTAGTGCTTGTGACATTGACACCTGATGGCCACTATTTAGGTGCTTATGCATCGTAACTCAATCCACAACTTTTAACTAAGCAGCTAGCGAGGGAGCAACTGGAAAAATACTTAGGGGAATACTTTCAGTTTAATGATTTGCCTGAGACTTCAAATGACATACTTTGGGAGTCAATGAAACCTGTCGTGTGGGATATATATTAGGGAAGCTTCTAAGCTAAAACAAACAAGAGGAAGGCTGCCTGCATCCAATTAGGGATACTGCAGGGTTAGAGGCCAAACATAAAAGAACTGGGAGCACTAGAGTTTACCATAGGCTTGTCAGCAAAAGGAGTGAATTGGCGGCCACTGCGGTTCATAAAGTTCAAAGGTCAATGATGTAACTGAATAGACTATATTATGAATTTAGTAATAAAAGTTAAAAATTGCTGGCTAGAGCTTTGCAGGGGGAAATCGCCCAAACCCAAGTTGCACAAATGAAAGACGGGGGTGGGTGGGTTATCCACTATAAGCCCACAAATATCTGTCACACATTTGCTTGGATATTATACTGATCTGCATTACACTGAGCAACCTGATCTTGGGCTCATTGACACTGTTAATATGCCTCTGTTGACCACTGAGCACAGGGAGTTTCTCAACCACCCTATAATAGTGGATGAAATTGAAGCAACAATTAAGCACTTGAGAAATTGGAAGGCTCCAGTTGTCAGTGGTTTGGATGTGTGTGTGTGTGTGTGTTTTATAAAATATCTAAACTGTTTAGTGGTATGGGGGGGTTGCGATCCCAGAGATGTGGCATCACTCCCAACCGGCTGTCATTCTGAAGCCGAGTAGGGATCCAGAGTCTGGGATCATACTGCCCTGTAGCGCTACTAAACCAGGATACCAAACTCGTCACCTCTATCTTGGCAAAAAGACTGAATTGTTTATAGCTACCTAGCCGAGGACCAAACTGGCGTCATGCCAGCGCAACAGTTGGCTGGTTCAATCCAGCAAGTGCTTAACCTGATCCACAATAGTGAGGTGCACACAACTCCCCTGGCCTTATTGTCATTGGGTGTCTTCAAGACATTTGACCACTTTGAATGGTCAATGCCCAGCAACTTGTTTTCAGGCTAGAAAAAACAATACACATCTGGGTGACTGCAACAGAATGGTGATTCTAGTGGGCACATTTGCAAACATCTTACATGTTTGATTACCAGGAGGTTGTCCTGGGTTTGTGTGGGTATAACAGGCTGTTGACCTGCTCCTGGGTTTGTCTCTGTGTAGCATGTTAAATGGCCCTAAAAACAGGTTAAAAATGTGGATTTGAGTTAAGAAACTGTTACTTGTATTTTGATTCTGCCCACTTTAATCACTTTGCTAGTTCTATTAGCCATTTTAGTAATTTGCTTTGTTATTGATTTTCTTCTAGGTCTTCTTAGTGGACAGACATCTCCTACCAACATTAAACTTGAGAAACTAGACTCTCAGCAAGTTCTACAGCTCTGCCTCCGGTACCAAGACCACCTTCACCAGTGTGCGGAAGCTGTTGCCTTTGACCAGAATGCTTTAGTCAAACGGATCAAAGAGGTATGGAG
Source organism: Rhineura floridana (assembly GCF_030035675.1). Lineage (NCBI taxonomy): Eukaryota > Metazoa > Chordata > Lepidosauria > Squamata > Rhineuridae > Rhineura > Rhineura floridana. The sequence goes on from NC_084487.1 coordinate 129,355,460, forward strand.
TATGCTGTGGTTGGAGAATGAAAGGGGGTTCCATAAAAGTGTCATTAACATTTCTTGTCTTTTTGAGGCAAGAAAAAATTGATGCCTGTTACAAAACAGTATGTTTAACCTTGTTTTAAAATGTGTTCTATTATGAAATAGTTAATGGAATGCTAGGAGGTGTGGATGATGTAAGACTGGCAGGTGGGAGGGGCTGTGTGAGTAAGAGTTCTTAGCAAGTTTTGAAAAGCGGTTTTGTCAGGGGAGACGGATTAGATCTTGAAGAGTTAGGGTATGTTTTTAGGAAGGATAGGATTGGGAGGTTGTTGAGGGAGGATTTTATTAGGATTAGAGGAGTAGAGTGGGTAGGGTGGATAGGGACTATAACAATACTTTATTTCTAATATTTATCTTGTAATTAATAAAGTTTATTTTGTATGGTTAGAATCCTGCGTGTCAGCTTGGTTACATATGCTACCACAACAGGGTCCAGTTCCATACCATACCTGTACCTATACCAGTACAGCTATCGGTGTACCAGTGGTCACCTTTTGAGGAGAAAGTTGTGGGCTGAAGCTTGTGGTATATGTGACAGGATGAGGCAGATGTCCCATGAGGGATTTCCTGATCCAAGCATGCGGTATCAGAGGTAGAATCCTGGACAGGCAGAGATATTGTTACAGCTACTCAATCTGGACTTTAGTGTGTTTTTGTCATTGTGCATTTTTTAGTATGTTTTTATTATGTTTTATTGTATATATAGCGAAACACAAACTCCTACTGGGAGAAAGGGCAGGATATAAATCTAATAAATAAATAAAATAAATAGAGGGGATATTTTTAGTGTAAAGTTGTATGCAAATCTTATCAATCAATAAAATCAAGTTGCATTTTCCATTTTCCTGCTGCAGTCCTACTTTCCTCATGTATCATCTGTTTTAGATTATAAACTTCTATAGACACTGACCAGTTTCTAGTTTATGTACAACACCTAGGTGTTGTAGATGCTTGATAATTAGTATTAGTGTTTGACGTGCTTACATATATGGAGAAAATCCATGTCCAGTGAATGCTATTACAACTTGGATTGTGAGATCATAGTGTTATATTTATTAGTGATTCAACATACTTTGTTCTAAATGGGTAATTGTATGTTGCTAAGCATATATCTGCCAAACATCCCATTGCAAACTAGAATATCTCTTTCTTAAAAGTAAACAGTGAACATCAATATGTTAATTTTACAGTGTGGTTGCTTAATCTTTACTTTCTTTCCATACAGAGCAGCCAGGATTTATAGTTAGTGTGACTCAGAACTCAGAACTTCCATATGGCTAGCTGAACAATAAATATGATTCACTGTATTTGTTGAGTGACCGCAATCAGTTCATGCTGTGTTGAATCCCAGTTCAGATGAAACCAATGTTTTTAAAAAAGGTATTTTTGGTCAACAAATAATCTTGAAGCCAGCTAATTACGCAAGGTGTAAATGTATCTGCAGATGTTGGTGACTAGGGATAGAGTTCGCTGCATGGTGCCAATCGACCTTTATATATGGCGTTTATTGATCTGTCTAAGGCCTTTGACACTGTGAATCGAACCTCTCTCTGGACCATCCTTCTGAAAACTGGATGCCCTGATAAATTTGTGAATATTTTGCAACTCCTTCATGACAACATGACAGCAACTGTTTTGGACAACAATGGCTTTCAGAGCGATCTATTCAGAGTTGGATCAGGTGTAAAACAGGATGCGTCATTGCTGCTACCTTATTTGCTATCTCCATTGCTATGATTCTATACCTTATTGAGGGGAAATTTCCTACTGGTGTGGAAATCATATATCGAACAGATGGAAAGCTTTTTAATCTCAGTAGGCTGAAAGCAAAAAGTAAGGTAATGTCAACCTCTGTCGTAGAACTTCAATATGCTGATGATAATGTAGTCTCTGCACATTCAGAGAAAGAACTTCAAACTATCCTAAATGTCTTCGCAGAAGCATATGGAAAGCTTGGGCTCTCACTTAATATTAAAAAAACCAAAGTGCTTCATCAACAGGTGCGAACTAGTCCCTCCAGCACCATCAATCTAGCTTAATGGTGTGACATTGGAGAACGTTGATAACTTCTCCTCTCGGCAGCCAACTGGGAAGTCTTGGCCCATGAACGTCCCAAATGGAGGTCATCTATTATCAAAGGAGCTGTGGACTTTGAAGAAGCACGAATACAGGGCTAACGGGACAAACGAGCTAAGCAGAAGGCACGTCAAACAAATCCTCATTGCGACCATCTTCCATCTGGAAACCTATGTGCTCACTGTGGGAGGCTGTGTGGATCCAGAATTGGCCTCCACAGTCACTTACGGACCCACTGTTAAAGACCTTATCTTGGAAGACAGTCTTACTCGGCCATGAGTGATCGCTAATGAATGAATGAATTTCGATAGTCCATCGTTTCTTTATTGGTCCATCCTTGTTTTGTTTCTGCTTTCTCTGGTGCTTGCCAATTCAATCTGCTGCGCATGTTTTTGGGTGATGCAATCCACAGGTGTTTTTTTGGGGGGGTGTTGCAAAAATTACGTTATTATTTTCATAGATACTTATGTAAATGACAGCATTCCACTTAGTTTTTTAGTGGCAGAGAAAAACATTGTGTAATTTTTAGGTCGCTTACATGAATGACCACAGTGTTCCATGTGGTGTTTTGGTGGAGGGGGAAAACATTGCACAATTTTTATGTAGCTGCTGAGGTTGAATGATCAGATCACAGTGTTCCATGCGGTTTTTTGGTAGTGGGAAAAACATTGCGTAATTCTCAGGTACCTGCTGTGACATTGTCAGTCACTGTCAGTCACACAGTGACGCACACACACACACTTAGCACAGAGAGAGTGAGAGAGAGACGGCCCTTGATTAGCTTAGAACAGCAGCAATGAAAGAGGGGTGGGGTGAGGCGAGGCGGGTAGCGTGGGTCAGTCTCATCATCATCATCATGTTTCCCATGTAAGAGATTCAGAATGCTTTGAGATACCTTGTTTGAAAAACATGACATTGCATGATGATTTGACAACATTGAAGACATATATAGCCAGGGTTGTTGTTTTTTACATTATATTGCAATAATAACATTTTTTTATAATCTATAATGGACAAATGGAAAGCCTGTGGTTGACACAACATCTTAATTACGAAAAAAATTATGTAAAATGGGGAGAGGATTTAAAACAAATTTTTTTTTGCCGGTTGCAGTCGTGACTGCAAAATCTGTGCTGATTACAGCTGCGGCCTGGCGCAAGAGATTGGTGCCGCTCCGAAGGGATCGCGAACTCAGTCAGGATCTGGTACCAAGGTCAATTTTGTCGGATATTCTCCCTTATCCCTATTGGTGATTCACATTACTTAAATATCCAGCAATTTTTCTCATTGCCAACTTGATGAAACTATGTTTTCAAATAAACTCTGTAAACCTTTCTGAAATTGAATGAATCTCTCTGTCACACTCTGGTGCTGACTGCTCTTGCTTTTAGTTGGAGTGGGGGAATAAGAGGCTAAAGCAACTGCCACTAGAGAGGAAACGAAACAGGCTGTACAGCAGTTTCCTCATTCTCTGTGGAGAGAAAGCTGAAGATTTTTCAAGGGCAAAGGTTCTCAGCTTGTTGGGGTACAAGGTGAACAGTTAACAGGAGAGCGATGTCCCCTTGCCTCTTAAAATATCCACAACAGCACCTTGGCTCCAAAAGGGTTAATTTTGTCTGGTGGAAAAAAACAGCAGTGACTTGGCTGCATAGGAAACATGAGGAAAGTTTTGTGCTGAAATTTTCTGTTGACCTGGATGAGGGAGTGGCTTCACCCACTGTTCAGTAGCATGAAGAGTGTTTCAGTTGAATGTGTCATTATACACCTCTTGACTGGTTTTCTAGAGCCGTAAAGAGGAAAAGCACTGTACATAAAACAGTATACCCACGTAAAAAAAGCCAATCTTGCTAAGGACAATTGTGTTTCTTTTGTGTCTCTTCCTAGCAGCATTTTTCTTTTTTATAAACTTTCTTTTTATACCAGATCATATAGCTGACCAAGCCTGCCAGAATCCTGAGCTCCATTCTTCCAGAGTATCCAGAACATCCTGAATCCTGCAATAGTCTTTTGTTAGCTTTGCTGGTAGATCCTCTTTCCTGCCTCTGTTGTGGAGCTCCCAGTTGTGCTGCTCACTTCATCATTCCTCCTACTCTTTCTATTTCTTTCCTTCTGGGAAGCCTCATACTTAACCATTTAATTGCTGTTTATCATACTCTTCCAGTAAACCTTTTTCTGGGAATACCTTACAAGGGTACTCATCTACCCATACTAAACATTTCAAACATTACTGGCACCTGACTCGTTTTGGAATTTTCCTTTAAACATGATAGAAGGACCAGCTTTTCTGGAAGGACTTCAACCCCTGGCAGAATAAAGTCAGGGTTGTTACAGGCCCCCTTATTTTGGGCCCTTTCAAGGTCTCCAAGGTTGAATAAAATGTGTTAAAATGGGAGACGAGTTCATTTTGTATAGAAAAACACCCAGCTGGAAGCATAGCCTAGTTCCTGACAGCTAGCTGCTATAAGGGTTACGTTTATTTAATTCCGCCTCCTTCCTCCTCCCTTTCTAAAGACTGGGCAATCTCCCACCTCTCTTGCTTACACAGATGTTAGAAGACTCTGCTGCTGAGTCTGGGAAGACAGTCAAGAAGAAGAGGAGAGAAAAATTGGAAATGAGGTCTTTTTTACCAGCTACAGCTCACACATTGTCACACTTTTAAAAGGCGACAGGAACTAAACATACCAAGCCTCAGAGGAAGTCCCCCCCCCCATGTGCAAACCTCAAGCTGGCCTATAAAAAAGCCAGAACGAAGCTGTTTTTCTACCAGTCCTAACGGACATGGTCCAACACTAAGCTTGCTGCTGCTCAACTGATTAATGGAGACTGGAGTCATAAAGGCATAATATATTGTAAGGAGACATTCTTTGTTAAATTTATGAATACCTAAAAGAGATAAAGGGAAAACCTTATAGCATTTAAAGCTGTTGTAAGTAAGGGGCTTTTGTAGCAATGTTATTTGCCTTAAGGCATAGCCTGTTTAAATATTATGCCCTGGTTGCAGCCAGCTTTATATCTGTCTATGAATTGTGCACTGGCCAAGGCCACATGTATTCTATAAGTTAGAATCTGTGCATAAAAAGAGCAATGATTTTGCACATGCTTTAGCCCAATTCACCTCCAATGCAGCAGCTATATAAATGCTGTTACAAACACAGCAGTAACAATTAAAAATAAAAAGATAAGATTACTAGGCCATCCTTGAGGTTGAAGCAAAGATACTGATGCGAAAGCCAAAGCAACCTGCGCCATTTTATAGAACTACATAAAAGAGTAGAAGCTTACTTTTCCAGAAGCAAAAGTTTGTATTGTAGCGTGTTTTGGCAGGTATTATAAAAGTTTCAAATCCTTTAGCAGATACTAAAGAGAGAACATAACATTTTCATACTCTTTCCGAAAAAGAGGATATAAGTTTATATTGAAGTTTAGCAGGTCAGTTAACACTGCAAAAAGTGTAAGAAATATATATATAAAAGAGATATAATTATATAAAGTTTAAAGACCCTTTAGCTATGACTAAAGAGAATTATTATATGAAGCCTAAAACCTTTAGCTAAGGCCAAAGAGGATTGTTTGTACAACTAAGAAGGGGCTGTTTGTACAAATAAGAAGTGAACAATGCTTGTTAGATAAATCCTTGAAGAATAGAGTTGTTTGCATAAAGCTATTACTAGATAAAATGTTACATTAAGGCGTGTAACTGCCTCTCACATACAAGCCTCACAATTATAAGTACTAGATAATTAGTGAAATCCAGCCTAGTGATGCTTTAAATACTAAGTTTAAAATAAAGACAGCTATGAGCCGCTTTAAGATCCTCCGTGGTGCAGAGTGGTAAGTGGCGGTAACGCAGCCAAAAGCTCTGCTCACGGCCGGAGTTCGATTCCAACGAAAGGAGGAAGTTGAATCTCCGGTAAAAGGGGTCGAGGTCCACTCAGCCTTCCATCCATCCGTGGTCGGTAAAATGAGTACCCAGCATATGCTGGGGGGTAAAAAAAGGCCAGGGAAGGAACTGGCAATCCCACCCCATATATATGGTCTGCCTAGTAAATGTCGCAAGACGTCGCCCTAAGAGTTGGAAACGACTCACACTACAAGTGCGGGGACACTTTTACCTTTACGAGCCGGTTTCATTATTATGTTTAAGATAACGCCAGTTATATCCCTATCTAACCCATGTGAAGTAAGATTGGGTGTGTTTAAGTATTATGCTCTGGCTATGGCCAGTAATATATGGCTGTTTAAATATTTTACTGTTAAGCTACTGGCTATGACCAGATTCTCTTTATAAATCATGTATACACCATTTCTGCACTGGCTGAGGCCACTTACTTGTTTGTCTAGTCTACCCCAGACTATAGTATTGAAATAAAGAAATATAGTTGTATTTTCCACTGTGGAACTTTATTATTATATTAGCTGCTATATACTTAGCCCTGCAGAGGAACTTGGGTAGGATTTGTTTTGCTAGGTTTACCTAGCCAGTTGTCTGCTGTAGGTAACAGGACTCACTTAGGTGAGGACAATGTTTTACATATAAGGCTATGAGTAGACATTGTCATGAACCACCCCAGTTCAGTCCCAGTCTCTGGCCTAAAGATGGGCACTCCTTCTCTGTTCCATAGCTTAAGAACATAAGAACATAAGAAGAGCCTGCTGGATCAGGCCAGTGGCCCATCTAGTCCAGCATCCTGTTCTCACAGTGGCCAACCAGGTGCCTGGGGGAAGCCCGCAAGCAGGACCCGAGTGCAAGAACACTCTCCCCTCCTGAGGCTTCTGGCAACTGGTTTTCAGAAGCATGGTGCCTCTGACTAGGGTGGCAGAGCACAGCCATCACAGCTAGTAGCCATTGATAGCCCTGTCCTCCATGAATTTGTCTAATCTTCTTTTAAAGCCATCCAAGCTGGTGGCCATTACTGCATCTTGTGGGAGCAAATTCCATAGTTTAACTATGCGCTGAGTAAAGAAGTACTTCCTTTTGTCTGTCCTGAATCTTCCAACATTCAGCTTCTTTGAATGTCCACGAGTTCTAGTATTATGAGAGAGGGAGAAGAACTTTTCTCTATCCACTGTCTCAATGCCATGCATAATTTTATACACTTCTATCATGTCTCCTCTGACCCGCCTTTTCTCTAAACTAAAAAGCCCCAAATGCTGCAACCTTTCCTCATAAGGGAGTCGCTCCATCCCCTTGATCATTCTGGTTGCCCTCCTCTGAACCTTTTCCAACTCTAGAATATCCTTTTTGAGATGAGGCGACCAGAACTGTACACAGTATTCCAAATGCGGCCGCACCATAGATTTATACAACGGCATTATGATATCGGCTGTTTTATTTTCAATACCTTTCCTAATTATTGCTAGCATGGAATTTGCCTTTTTCACAGCTGCCGCACACTGGGTTGACATTTTCATCGTGCTGTCCACTACAACCCCGAGGTCTCTCTCCTGGTCGGTCACCGCCAGTTCAGACCCCATGAGCGTATATGTGAAATTAAGATTTTTTGCTCCAATATGCATAATTTTACACTTGTTTATATTGAATTGCATTTGCCATTTTTCTGCCCATTCACTCAGTTTGGAGAGGTCTTTTTGGAGCTCTTCGCAATCCCTTTTTGTTTTAACAACCCTGAACAATTTAGTGTCATCAGCAAACTTGGCCACTTCACTGCTCACTCCTAATTCTAGGTCATTAATGAACAAGTTGAAAAGTACAGGTCCCAATACCGATCCTTGAGGGACTCCACTTTCTACAGCCCTCCATTGGGAGAACTGTCCGTTTATTCCTACTCTCTGCTTTCTGCTTCTTAACCAATTCCTTATCCGCAAGAGGACCTCTCCTCTTATTCCATGACTGCTAAGCTTCCTCAGAAGCCTTTGGTGAGGTACCTTGTCAAACGCTTTTTGAAAGTCTAAGTACACTATGTCCACTGGATCACCTCTATCTATATGCTTGTTGACACTCTCAAAGAATTCTAATAGGTTACTGAGACAGAACTTTCCCTTGCAGAAGCCATGCTGGCTCTGCTTCAGCAAGGCTTGTTCTTCTATGTGCTTAGTTAATCTAGCTTTAATAATACTTTCTACCATTTATCCAGGGACAGAAGTTAAGCTAACTGGCCTGTAATTTCCAGGATCCCCTCTGGATCCCTTTTTGAAGTTTGGCGTTACATTTGCCACTTTCCAGTCCTCAGGCACGGAGGAGGACCCGAGGGACAAGTTACATATTTTAGTTAGCAGATCAGCAATTTCACCTTTGAGTTCTTTGAGAACTCTCGGGTGGATGCCATCCGGGCCCGGTGATTTGTCAGTTTTTATATTGTCCATTAAGCTTAGAACTTCCTCTCTCGTTACCACTATTTGTCTTAGTTCCTCAGAATCCCTTCCTTCAAATGTTAGTTCAGGTTCAGGGATCTGCCCTATATCTTCCACTGTGAAGACAGATGCAAAGAATTCATTTAGCTTCTCTGCAATCTCCTTATCATTCTTTAGTACACCTTTGACTCCCTTATCATCCAAGGGTCCAATCGTCTCCCTAGATGGTCTCCTGCTTTGAATGTATTTATAGAATTTTTTGTTGTTGGTTTTTATGTTCTTAGCAATGTGCTCCTCAAATTATTTTTTAGCATCCGTTATTGTCTTCTTGCATTTCTTTTGCCAGAGTTTGTGTTCTTTTTTATTTTCTTCATTCGGACAAGACTTCCATTTTCTGAAGGAAGACTTTTTGCCTCTAGGAGCTTCCTTGACTTTGCTCGTTAACCATGCTGGCATCTTCTTGGCCCTGGCGGTACCTTTTCTGATCTGTGCTATGCACTCCAGTTGAGCTTCTAATATAGTGTTTTTAAACAACTTCCAAGCATTTTCGAGTGATGTGACCCTCTGGACTTTGTTTTTCAGCTTTCTTTTTACCAATCCCCTCATTTTTGTGAAGTTTTCTCTTTTGAAGTCAAATGTGACCGTGTTGAATTTTCTTGGCAATTGGCCATTTACATGTATGTTTAATTTAATAGCACTATGGTCACTGCTCCCAATCGGTTCAACAACACTTACATCTCGCACCAGGTCCCGGTCCCCACTGAGGATTAAGTCCAGGGTTGCCGTCCCTCTGGTCGGTTCCATGACCAAACGGTCTAGGGCATAGTCATTTAGAATATCTAGAAACTTTGCTTCTTTGTCATGACTGGAACACATATGCAGCCAGTCTATGTCCGGGTAGTTGAAGTCACCCATTACTACCACATTTCCTAGTTTGGATGCTTCCTCAATTTCATATCTCATCTCAAGGTCTCCCTGAGCATTTTGATCAGGGGGACGATAGATCGTTCCCAGTATTAAGTCCCTCCTGGGGCACGGTATCACCACCCACAACGATTCTGTGGAGGAGTCTGCCTCTTTTGGGGTTTTGAGCTTGCTGGATTCAATGCCTTCTTTCACGTATAGAGCGACTCCGCCACCAATACGTCCTTCCCTGTCCTTCCGATATAGTTTATATCCAGGGATAACCGTATCCCACTGGTTTTCTCCATTCCACCAGGTCTCGGTTATGCTCACTATATCAATGCTCTTCTCTAAGACCAAGCACTCCAGTTCTCCCATCTTGGTTCGGAGGCTCCTAGCATTAGCGTACAGGCACTTGTAAGCAGTGTCTCTCTTCAAGTGTCTTTGGCACTTGTGGTTAGGCCTGTGGTAATTTTGCTCTTCTGAATTTATATCCTGTGCCCCTGCTCTCACAATGCCTACTTCTAGGCCTACCCCTTTTAAAATTTCATCATTTCTTTGGTTTTTATCCCAGGGGGGAGGTTTATTCCGAACCGGACCTTTCTCAGCTCCTGTCGGGTTTCCCCCCTCAGTCAGTTTAAAAGCTGCTCTGCTACCTTTTTAATTTTAAGTGCCAGCAGTCTGGTTCCATTCTGGTTCAAGTGGAGCCCGTCCCTTTTGTACAGGCCCGGCTTGTCCCAAAATGTTCCCCAGTGCCTAACAAATCCAAACCCTTCCACCCGACACCATCGTCTCATCCACGCATTGAGACTGCGAAGCTGGGCCTGTCTGGCTGGTCCTGCGCGTGGAACCGGTAGCATTTCAGAGAAAGCCACCTTGGAGGTCCTGGCTTTCAGCATCCTACCTAGCAACCTAAATTTTGCTTCCAGGACCTCACGGCTGCATTTCCCCATGTCGTTGGTGCCAACGTGCACCACGGCCACTGACTCCTTCCCAGCACTGTCTACCAAACTATCTAAACGACGGGCGATATCCGCAACCTTCGCACCAGGCAGGCAAAACACCTTGCGGTCTACATGCCCATCACACACCCCACTGTCTATGTTCCTAATGATCGAATCACCCACTACAAGGATCCCTCCACCCCCTGGAGATATATCCTTGGCACGAGAGGATAGCTGCTCATCCCCCAAGGAATGGGTCCCTTCTAAGGGATCGTTTCCCTCTTCCTCAGCTGGATGCTCTCCTTCCCCGAGACCATCGTTCTCCATGATAGCAGGAGAGCTATCATCATTGGAGTGGGACACAGCTATAACGTCCCTGAAGGCCTCCTCCACACACCTCTCTGCCTCTCTCAGCTTTTCCAGGTCCGCCACCTTGGCCTCAAGGAAATGAAGTCGTTCCCGGAGAGCCAGGAGCTCATTGCACCGAGAGCACACCCACGATTTCTGTCCAACAGGCAGATAGTCGTACATGCTGCAGGCGGTGCAAAACACTGGAAAGCCCCCACACCCCTGCTGGCTTCTTACCTGCATAGTTTTGTTTAAGGTTTATTACGTTAATGGGTTGGAGACTGCGTTTAGTTGAGGTCAGGGAACAGACGGGCAGAGTGGGGGGCCCTGGCCTCCTCACCCTGCTGCCGAACTCGCTCTGCTGCTTAACTCACCTTGATGCTTTGTCAGCTGGGGCTCCCTCTAGCTCGTGGAGCAGGCTCCCTCACTAGGGTGCTCTGACTTTATATATGTGGCTGGCTCCTCCCAGCTGCTGCTGCCAGCCAATGATGTGTTACTTGAGGCTGATGGCTATCAGCTGGGGCTTAACTCTTTAGTATTCTCTCAGGCTTCCTTCCTTCCTGAGCGAGGGGCGGGGCTGTTTAAGCTTTTGGCTGCTTTTAATCTAATCAAGGGGCTGCGCCTTCCAGGCAAGTCTTTTGTGTTTGTTGTTTTCCCACCTAGAACAGCCTGACCTTTCTTTAACCTAGCTTCCTTCCTGGTGCTGCACTGCTGGACTGGTGAGGTACTGTGGATGACATTTGGTTTGTCAGGCTCAGGAGAAGGTGCCTGTGGGACTCCTGGCATTGGCCCTACAAGTCCTGGTGGTAAAAGAGGTTCTTCTGTGGGCTCCTGTCTGTCAGCCTCAGATGCAGTGCTTTCCTGGTCTCCAGCAACAGACTCAGAGCCCTAAATACAGTCTTTCTCCTTCGCTGGAGTCCCTGCAGCCTCTGACTCGTGAGTCTAGATTGTAATGACTCTGCAGTCATTACAAAACCTAATTTCAGAAGGGAAACAGGACCCTGCGGACTTCAGGAAAAGCCTCTGTGTCTAAATGTGTGCCCACCAGGGCTGTGGAGTTGGAGTTGGAGTTGGAAGCAATTTTGGGTGGAGTTGGAGTCGGCACAAATGTACTGACTCCGACTTCAAAATAAAATTAATATTTTAATATGAATATTAATTTGTTAATATTAATACATTAATATACATTTGCCATTTATGAAGGAGTCAGAGTACGAGTCAGACAGTAGAAAAATTAATATACATTTGCCATTTATGAAGGAGTCGGACTCGGACAGGAGAAAAATAGAGGAGTCGGAGTCGAAGGTTTGACGTACCAACTCCACAGTCCTGGTGCCCACAGGCACCACATTGGTCCCAAATTGTGGTCTGTGGACCAGCATGGTTTATGAGCTTTGTTCAGGTGGTCTGTGGCATGTTTGTGGATTTGTTATTGAAGATGGGGAAACAGCGTATCCATCATATTGAATATTCACATTTGATTTTTAATCTTATCTTTATTGCTGCTTTTATTTCTTATATTGTAATGTATTGTACAGCCATGAGAGTGGCTCTATGCTATAGCCGGCAAGGATTTTTCACATTCCGCCATATTAAATGGAAAATACCCACCATGCCATTCTGATGCTTCCCATAAGCTCATTTCAAAACAAAACTTTACAAAACTTACAGTCCTGAACTCAGAAACGCTTGCTTAACAACCCTCTCAATTTTCATAGCGATACAGAAAGCAGTCAGAGAGAATAGAGAGTTCAAAGTCTAAAAAGAGAGAGAAAAAACCCAACCCCCTTTTGGACTTTTTTCTGTCAGAGTTCTCATAATCTGTTCAAATTCATTAAAAATCACCAATGTTCACAGAGTACCTGTAATCCTATTACTGACCTTGCCCCATACTCTGACCTTCATCTTCTGCAGTTCGAAAGTTTAAAAAGTGCCTGGCTGATTTTTAATTAATTTAATTAATTAAAATAGTAATTTAATTAGTAGTAATGGGCGACTTCAACTACCCAGACATAGACTGGCCGCATATGTGTTCCAGTCATGACAAAGAAGCAAAATTTCTAGATATTCTAAATGACTATGCCCTAGACCGTTTGGTCATGGAACCGACCAGAGGGACGGCAACCCTGGACTTAATCCTCAGTGGGGACCGGGACCTGGTGCGAGATGTAAGTGTTGTTGAACCGATTGGGAGCAGTGACCATAGTGCTATTAAATTAAACATACATGTAAATGGCCAATTGCCAAGAAAATTCAACACGGTCACATTTGACTTCAAAAGAGAAAACTTCACAAAAATGAGGGGATTGGTAAAAAGAAAGCTGAAAAACAAAGTCCAGAGGGTCACATCACTCGAAAATGCTTGGAAGTTGTTTAAAAACACTATATTAGAAGCTCAACTGGAGTGCATACCACAGATCAGAAAAGGTACCGCCAGGGCCAAGAAGATGCCAGCATGGTTAACGAGCAAAGTCAAGGAAGCTCCTAGAGGCAAAAAGTCTTCCTTCAGAAAATGGAAGTCTTGTCCGAATGAAGAAAATAAAAAAGAACACAAACTCTGGCAAAAGAAATGCAAGAAGACAATAACGGATGCTAAAAAATAATTTGAGGAGCACATTGCTAAGAACATAAAAACCAACAACAAAAAATTCTATAAATACATTCAAAGCAGGAGACCATCTAGGGAGGCTATTGGACCCTTGGATGATAAGGGAGTCAAAGGAGTATTAAAGAACGATAAGGAGATTGCAGAGAAGCTAAATGAATTCTTTGCATCTGTCTTCACAGTGGAAGATATAGGGCAGATCCCTGAACCTGAACTAACATTTGCAGGAAGGGATTCTGAGGAACTGAGACAAATAGTGGTAACGAGAGAGGAAGTTCTATGCTTAATGGACAATATAAAAACTGACAAATCACCAGGCCCGGATGGTATCCACCCGAGAGTTCTCAAGGAACTCAAATGTGAAATTGCTGATCTAACTAAAATATGTAACTTGTCCCTCGGGTCCTCCTCCGTGCCTGAGGACTGGAAAGTGGCAAATGTAACGCCAATCTTCAAAAAGGGATCCAGGGGGGATCCTGGAAATTACAGGCCAGTTAGCTTAACTTCTGTCCCTGGAAAACTGGTAGAAAGTATGATTAAAGCTAGATTAACTAAGCACATAGAAGAACAAGCCTTGCTGAAGCAGAGCCAGCATGGCTTCTGCAAGGGAAAGTTCTGTCTCAGTAACCTATTAGAATTCTTTGAGAGTGTCAACAAGCATATAGATAGAGGTGATCCAGTGGACATAGTGTACTTAGACTTTCAAAAAGCGTTTGACAAGGTACCTCACCAAAGACTTCTGAGGAAGCTTAGCAGTCATGGAATAAGAGGAGAGGTCCTCTTGTGGATAAGAAATTGGTTAAGAAACAGAAAGCAGAGAGTAGGAATAAACGGACATTTCTCCCAATGGAGGGCTGTAGAAAATGGAGTCCCTCAAGGATCAGTATTGGACCTGTACTTTTCAACTTGTTCATTAATGACCTAGAATTAGGAGTGAGCAGTGAAGTGGCCAAGTTTGCTGATGACACTAAATTGTTCAGGGTTGTTAAAACAAAAAGGGATTGCGAAGAGCTCCAAAAAGATCTCTCCAAACTGAGTGAATGGGCAGAAAAATGGCAAATGCAATTCAATATAAACAAGTGTAAAATTATGCATATTGGAGCAAAAAAATCTGAATTTCACATATACGCTCATGGGGTCTGAACTGGCGGTGACCGACCAGGAGAGAGACCTCAGGGTTGTAGTGGACAGCACGATGAAAATGTCGACCCAGTGTGCGGCAGCTGTGAAAAAGGCAAATTCCATGCTAGCGATAATTAGGAAAGGTATTGAAAATAAAACAGCCGATATCATAATGCCGTTGTACAAATCTATGGTGCGGCCGCATTTGGAATATTGTGTACAGTTCTGGTCGCCTCATCTCAAAAAGGATATTCTAGAGTTGGAAAAGGTTCAGAAGAGGGCAACCAGAATGATCAAGGGGATGGAGCGACTCCCTTACGAGGAAAGGTTGCAGCATTTGGGGCTTTTTAGTTTAGAGAAAAGGCAGGTCAGAGGAGACATGATAGAAGTGTATAAAATTATGCATGGCATTGAGAAAGTGGATAGAGAAAAGTTCTCCCTCTCTCATAATACTAGAACTCATGGACATTCAAAGAAGCTGAATGTTGGAAGATTCAGGACAGACAAAAGGGAGTACTTCTTTACTCAGCGCATAGTTAAACTATGGAATTTGCTCCCACAAGATGCAGTAATGGCCACCAGCTTGGATGGCTTTAAAAGAAGATTAGACAAATTCATGGAGGACAGGGCTATCAATGGCTACTAGCCATGATGGCTGTGCTGTGCCACCCTAGTCAGAGGCAGCATGCTTCTGAAAACCAGTTGCCGGAAGCCTCAGGAGGGGAGAGTGTTCTTGCACTCGGGTCCTGCTTGCGGGCTTCCCCCAGGCACCTGGTTGGCCACTGTGAGAACAGGATGCTGGACTAGATGGGCCACTGGCCTGATCCAGCAGGCTCTTCTTATGTTCTTATGTTCTTAATAAATTTTGCATTGAACTAAATGGTAGTGTCGGGCATGCTCAGTAAGAACCAATTGTCAGTGTTCTAAAAGCCAGACTCGCAGCTGCTTGGCTTGGCTTGCCTAATCAGGGGGCCACACCCACACCAGTCTTTGATTTCACATGAGACAGTCATGGCTTCCCCCAAAGAATCCTGGGAAGTGTAGTTTGTGCAGGGGGCTGAGAGGAGACTCCTATTCCCCTGACAGAGCTCCAGTGGCCAGACTGGTTTAACAGTCAGCCACCCTGAGTGAAGGTCTGTGAGGGAAACAGGGCCTCTCCTACCAACTCTCAGCACCCTTCACTAACTACACTTCCCAGGATTCTTTGTGAGAAGCCATGACTGTCCAAAGTGAAATAAAGGCCTGGTGTTGATGTGGCCAGGGACAGCTTTGGTTTATATTTGGGTGGGAGGCTACATGTGCCTGCTGTAGAATTAAAAGTTGGGGGAAACCCTGAAAAAGAATGATTCTGTTTACAATGTTTTCCTTTTGGAAAGGAAAGGGGCTTCCTTTCTGCCCAGTGCCCACCCATCCAATCTCCTCCCCTCCTCCTATCCTCCATGCTCCTCCCCCAGGTCAGTGTTGGACTACGACCTGGTAGACCAGGGTTCATATCCCCACACAGCCATGAAGCTCACTGGGTGACCTTGGGCTAGTCATTGCCTCTCAGCCTCAGAGGAAGGCAATGGTAAAACCACCTGTGAATACCATTTACCATGAAAACCCTATTCATAGGGTTGCCAGAAGTCGGGATCGACTTGAAAGCAGTCCATTTCCATTTTCAAACATGATTGTACAGAAATAAATCCCATTGAACTCAAAAACTATGCAAATAATCAAACCCACCCTCCCTTCTCCTCCCTCCTATCTTCTCCCTCTTGCCCCTTCCCTCCTCCTCCCTTTGCCCCTCTCTCCTTCCCATCCAATCCCTTCCTTCCCCCTCCTCCCCCTCCCCTTCCTTCTTCCCATGGTCAGTTTTACCTGTCTTAAGCATGATTGCACAGGAGTAAGTCATATTGAACGCAATAGGCATGCAAATGATCAGACCTGCCTTTCCCCTCCTTCCCCTCTCCTCTCCCTTCCTCCTCCCTTCCCCTTTTCCTTCTTCCTCCTCCACAATCCACTCCACCCCTCCCTCCCCCCTGGTCAGTTTTACCCATCCTAAGCATGATTGCACGGAGTAAATCCCATTGAACTCAATAAACATGCAAATGATCGAACCTGTCCTTCTCCTCCCCTTCTCCTCCTGCCTGCTCCCATCCCAGTCCTTCCCTCTGCCTTTCTTCTCCTCCATTCTCCTTCTCCCTTCCTCATACCCTATGATCAGTTTCACCTATCCTAAGCATGATTGCAGGGGAGTAAATCCCACTGGAAATAAGCATGCAAATGATCAATCTATTCTCGGCAAACTTGCACAGGATCCCATTTCTTACCTCCCAGATTAAAAAGCAGAGAAATTCACTAATAGGTACTTTCTTAAACAGTAAGGTTTTTTGCCTATTAGTAAATTACAATTTAAATTCTATGGAATTACAATTGCTACAACAGGCAGAAAAATAATTAAGTGGTCCGCCAAACCCTCAGCAATTTTCAAGTCGGTAGGGAAAAAGGTTTGGGAACCACTGGTGTAGTCAGTTGTTTGGTTAGAAACCTTTTAATCAGTTTTAAAAGTTCCCCTTGCTTGATTGGTCTCTAGACTTGTATTAATACAATTTGTAATGGAAGGAGGAGTCTTTCCCTATTTGTGTAAAAGTTCCCCTTAAAAAAGTCCGGGCTAGTCAACTGCTTGGGGAGAGGGCAGAATCTAAGCAAATGTGGATTTGGAAATAAAACCCAGAATAACTTTCTGTTCAGAGCTTCTCAGCAGGGTTTCCTAATCCTAGAACTCTAGATGGCACTGTTGGTTTGCTTCAGAATATAGGGGTTTGTCACAGGTGACAGACATTCCCACTTCACATTCATTAATCCCTCTTTGATGATGGTGCTTGCTGTGACACAGATATGCATCAAAGCCAGTATGCTTCGTTTGCATATGAATACATAAAGTCAGAAACTCTGCTGAAATACCTCTCCACCTCACAGCCTCAGTTGGGAGCTGGGTCTTACATATGAATGGCCAATCACACAAAGATTCAGTTCGTGTGATCCCCCCACCCTTTTTTGAGGGGAGGTGAAATCCCTTTAACAGCCTCCATATGATCAATCTCTCAGGCAGAGGGCCTGGTGCACACTGGAGTGTGTGTGGAAGAGGGGTGGAACTTGTGCCTTCCCCTGTCGTACTGTTTCTGCATGGCTCCCAGCTGAAAGTACGAACTCTGGCTAAGATTTGCCGTATACCTTATTCTTTGGCTGTAGAACAAGGACCAATAGTTAGAACTGTTGTAATTGACTTATTGAGCTCTCAGGAAAAGCAACAGCTGTCAGCTGAATGCATGAATCTGACATCAACAGAACTGAAAGCCTGCAAAATAAATAGCGTGGACTTTGATAATGTATCTTACCTAAACACCTTTTACTCTTGCAAGGCAATTCTCGCAAAGATCACTTCATATATCAGCTGAGTTTTAAGAATCAAAGTCTTCAAAGATGTACATGTACAGGGAGGTGCATTGTGGGGGGAAGAGGGAGAAGGAGGGAGAAGGAGGGCTGGAAGAAACTCAGAATTCGCCAAAATGGTAAATTGTCCTTACACATAACAGCTGTGTCTGCATTTGGGATTTTTGAGGATGACTAATGTGTTGTCGTCATTAGAAGCAGGGGAAATGGGAGGTTGCAGGCTGTAATACTGAGCTGTAGAAAGCTAATATGTATAATATCTTTCTACACCTTTATTTTCGTTGTCTTCATTTAAAATAGTCAAGTGCTTCCTAAATTTTATCCTGTAGAATTTTGCCTTCTCAGAGCTTATGTGCTTCCCAAACCTCTTGATGGTTGAGGCAACCCTTTTTCTGAAATAAAAACAAAGGTATATATACTTCAGTCTTCATGCTTGCTGCTGACAGGATTTACTCTTAGGACAAAGACTACCTGTTTCAGAGGAACGAGACCCCTTTTCTGGAGGCATGCCTCCTCAGAGGATAGATGTGATGTTTTGGGGTTCAAATATCTCCAAAATGTATAGACACACTTGTTAACAGGCTGCCATTACATCTGATTATTGGGCTTGCCTCAGATGAAACCCTCAATAAACACCGTGCTGAAAAGGAAGTTAAAGCAACCCTGCTATATGTAGGGGTGGCTCAAAATCCCTTAATAGCATAGGCACAGCAGTAGGGTGAGTAGAAATTAATCTTCAGGCAGAGGCTTGTGGTGGTGGGTGGTGATAAATAAATAAATAATATATTATTTAACAGATTTGTAGTTTATATGGCATAAAGTAAAAAGATAAGGAAAGATTCATTAGAAGCACAAAAGAATGCAAGTGCAAGTTTAAAATGCAAATGTACCTGTGAAGTATTAACCCATCTATGCACACACTCACTCACATGCTTTCTATGTCAAACAAAACAAAAATGTCTTCTACCAAGTCAGACTGTTCATCTATCATACCCAGTGTTGACTGATCTGACTGGCAGCAGCTGTTTAGGTTCCCCAATAGAGGCCTTCCCCACTGCCTGCTACTTCATTTTCTTTTGGCCTCTGCAGCTGCCAGGGCTTCCTGCATATAAAGCACATGTTGTACCACTAAATGATGGCCTTAACCCACAGACAGAGTTCAATTCTCCAAGGAATTATACATACATCTACACCAACAGTCTGTTTCCAACATTTTGTGTCTCAAAATACAGAATGGCGCAAGTTGGTTGACTGAATTTTAAAGACACAGTGGTTTGGGACAGTGCCGTGTGGCAGTGGTCTTGATTGGCAGTGAGAGCTAATTGATCAGGATTCAAAACATTGTTAAAGCAAGAACAAAATGGCATATAGAAGAAATGAAATATGGTCTGATGAATATGAAATACTTCCAAGATTGCACTTTCCTCTGTGTCCTGATAGTATGCTGTATATATTTGATAGCATACAGTTCTAGGATAACTACCTTTGATTTGCACCCAAGAAACCACCACTCCCAGAATGTCCTGGGGAAGAAAGCTATAGTAGATACAAATGTAATCATACGCATGTTGGCAACAGACACCATAAAGGTGGTCACAGTTTTCCCCATAAAAGAAGTAGACCACAGAATTCATGATATCGATAGCCAAGGGAAGTCATCAGCCTGATTATAGACCTGACCATTCTTTGAGATCCTCAGACGAAGGCCACCTGCTAGTACTATGGCTTTCAGAAACTTGACGGAGGGCCTTCATGGTAGTAGCACCTACCATGTGGAGCAGCCTCCCCAAGAAATAAAACATGTGCCAATGGTATTATGTTTCTGGCACATTCTGAAAATGTACCTGCTTACTCAGGCACTTCCTGTTAGTCTGTTGCCGCATAATCAACAAAGAGTTTTGTGGCATTTTAAAGACAAACATATTATTATATCATAAGCTTTGGTGGACTTGTTGGAAGTGTAACAGCAGGGATCATTCCATTTGTAACAAGGGTGGGCAGAGCAATCAGCAGGAGCGAAGCCAGTGGAGGTGGAGCCAGCGAAAGGGACTGCCATATTCTGCTGCCGCTCAGAGGCCTCTTGGAGGAAAGGATGCCCAGCTGCGCCAGCAGGCCACATCAGAAGGAAGGAAACAAAATATATGTTTTCTTTTGCCACCCCTTTTCTAGGCGTACTGGCTGCTGTGACACAAGGCCATGGGCAGGGAGCTGAACGGGACTTGGATATTGGGCAAGACCTCTCCAGCTCTTCCTCCAACACACCCCTGGGTGCAGGCCTTCCACTGGCTTTTCTTATGCCAGAGTGGGCTTCTCCCGCAGACCTCTGGCTAAGTCAGCCAGGATGAGGGACTTACGCTGGTGTAGCCCAGCTGGCTCAGCTGGAGGTCCACCATATCCAACTCCCCTCAGCCCTGTGTAAATGCAAGTTGGATTTCATGGTGATACACAAAACAGTCAGAGAGAATCAAGAGTTCAAAATGTAAAAAGAGAGAGAGAAAAACCAGCCCTTTTGGGACTTTTTTAATGTCAGAGTTCTCATAATCTGTTGAAATTAATTAAAAATTAGCCATGTTCACAGAGTACCTGTAATCCTATCACTGACCTTGCCCCATACTCTGACCTTCATCGTCTGCAGTTTAAAAGTTACAAAAATGCCTGGTTGACTTTTAATTAATTTAAGAAATTTAGCATTGGAGTTAATGATAAGCCCAGGCATGCTCAGTAAGAACCAACTGTCAGTGTTCTAAAAGCCGGACTCACAGCTGCTTGGCTTGCCTAATCAGGGGGCCATACCCACACCAGACCTTTATTTCACTTTAGGCAGTCCTCGCTTCCCCAAAAGAATCCTGGGAAATGTAGTTTGTGAAGGGGACTGAGAGGAGACTCCTATTCCCCTGACAGAGCTCCAGTGGCCAGAGTGGTTTAACAATCAGCCGCTCTGACAGAAGCTCTGTGAGGGAAACAGGGCCTCTCCTACCAACTCTCAGCACCCTTCACTAACTACACTTCCCAGGATTCTTTGGGAGAAGTCATGACTGTCCAAAGTGAAATAAAGGTCTGATGTAGATGTGGCCAGTGACAGCTTTGGTTTAAATTTGAGTGGGAGACTACATGTGCCTGCTGTAGAATAAAAAGGTGGGGAAACCCTGAAAAACAATGATAGCGTTCACAATGTTTTCCTTTTGGAAAAGAAAGGGGCTTCCCCTCTGAATGCACCAGGGGAGCAGGAGACCTGACCTCTGAAATGTTGTACTTCCCTACAAATTTGCCAAAATGCAAACACAATTTGGGTTGGTCTTTCACAGTCCAGTCCACTTCCTGTGTAGCTTGGAAGAATTTGATAACTTGTACCTCTGAGCATATGGTGTATGGTGGTAACATCTCAAAGAGGAGGTCAGGTCTCCTGCTCCCCTGGTGCATTTACTATAGCTGCCCAATTTCCTTGCTTTTTAAAGTTTGATAGAAATATCTGTTGGCAATAGGTATGTTTTTAAACTGCAAGCTTTTTTTGACTATTAGTGAATTCAGTTTGTCTTGTTATACTCCCAAGATTCCTTTACATAAAAGTAGACCAAAGTTAGTTTCTTATTTTATTTTAGCCAAATACCCACATTTCAAACAAAAATAGACAAAACATGCCATTTCATTTTTTAAACTTAAGAATCCTCTTTTGATCTCAACAAGAGGGATTTCTGGAGTGTCCCACGTTTATGGATTCTTGATATTTTGTTTAGTTCATTTTTCTGAATGTCCTCTTATAAGAAACATTTGTGTTGCAGTTTTGCCATTTTTCTGCCTTATCTCTCCTAAGCTATGGCAGTTTGTTCTATGTAGACAGCAGATGACATACATTACCTTGAAAGATGTGCAGGCAAATAGATCCATGATATTAGTTACTGTAATTTTTCCGAGTTGGTATCTGGTTTTGTTACAGCCATTGTTCCTGTGGCTATGGAGCTAACAATTGTTGTTGGTGAGTAATTATTTTAGTTTAGGGGCCCATCTGCAAGCGAGGACAGAAGTGTTATTCAAGATCTGTGAGAGAATCAGGGTAGCTGATTGGGAAAGCAGAGATGAGTGGAGTGGAGGGAATAGGTGTTCTGACCTGAAACACTGATTACTTGCAGGGATATAATTTCTTCATTAAAAGAAAAATAGATTAGGGTGTTCAAGGAGTGAGATCTTGCTCAGAGCATTATAATCAGGGTTGCATATGCACCCAGTCAAAATTCTTTTTCAAGAAATTCCACAAGCTGTGTGTGTTATGCAAATTTACTCAATTTGCACAATTCTACAACTTTTAAAGGTTTGCATAACATACTCTTGTTTGGCTAGCCACAAGTAGAAGAAAGGAGCTATGCAGGACCATGATCCTACTCATTAACCTTTGGAAATTTTATTTAGTTACTTCTCTGGCTTCTGAGATTTCCCTGACAGCGCATTCACATTTTCATGCATTTATTTACAGCCATAAGGGCTAGAAACTTGCTTTTTCTGTAAGCCACGGTTTCAAAAAAAACCCTGCTTCCTGAACTGTAGTCTGTATTCTGATAGATTTAGAGGATATACACAGCCCTAATTATATAAGACACTTCATTAGGAGGAAGATTTAGCCCTGCCTTGTTCTTCTAAATCTACCAAGACAAGCTACAGAAGTGGAAGAGAAGGTGCTGGATTAGAGCTCAGAGAACAAGCCTAGATGAAAGGCAACTGTTTTTGAAATGTCTGCTTGGTAACTCTCCAGGAAAACAGTATTTGCAATTGACCCTGGCTCTTCAACAGTGGGGTGAAGGCTTCCTGGCTGGCTTTGTATCTTTTGCATGTTGTGTACTGTTGGTTGGCTTGCCTGCCATGTTTCTCATTGTGAGGCAAATTAAATTCAGATGCTATGTTTGAAGAGGAAAGACAATGCTGTGATTGGAAGCAAGTCTCTGGTTGGATGGCACCCTCCTCCCTTTCCATAGACAGAAGGTCACTTTTGAATGGAGCTGTTTTGTATTTATCAGCCCTCATGATCTCCATAGTTTTATAGCTTGCCCTCCTGCTGCCATTTCAATCTAGATCACAAGTACCCGGAGTTTCTGCATACACAGAAATTGCATTACCAGAGCATTTTAAAAGTTGCTGTCAATAATATGGTAAGGGGAAGAGTGGATATGAGCCTGAGGCTTACTACTGCTTTGTTTCTGCTCTCTCTGGAAATTAGCATGTGTACAGGACAGCTGGTATAGCACAGTGGGGAGGAGAGCCTGGCTGGGAGTCCAGAGTCTGTGAGTTCAAATCCCCACTCGTGTCTCCTGGGTGTCAAGGGCCAGCTAAAGATCATCCCCAAGGGTTACATGCCCTGCCACCTGTGCAGCTGTGGGCAAGCTTCATAGTCCCAAGGAGCCCAGTTGCCCCCCAGCTGGCAGTTGCGGACGAGGAAGGGGCTGGCTTTTGCAGCTGTGGCAAGCTGAGCAGGCCCGAGCCAGCTGGGGAGGACTAGCCCCAGGGGGAGGCAATGGGAAACCCCCTCTGAATACCGCTTACCATGAAAACCCTATTCATAGGGTAGCCGTAAGTCAGGATCGACTTGAAGGCAGTCCATTTCCATTTTCACAGGACTGTAGAATGGACACTATCTAGACTTTAAGCAACCTTTACTTTCCTCAGGTATTAGTATTTTCTGTCATTCCTTGTTCCAAGGCTTTGGAGTAAGTTACAATGTTAAAATAAAAAACCTGCATGCCACACAAATCAAGCAAATACCCAGTGCTCCAGGACCATTGAATGCCATCCCAACGGTGGAAGGTTTATGGCTCTTCTGGACAGTATCTAAGTTGTAATTTTGACAAATCTCTAGAAGATGAGAGTGCCACAACCTCAGAGAATACCTCTCTCTGTACCCTTCTTGTTCCAACTTTCCAAGAAAGCAATCCTGGTGATCCTCTAAGAGTTGGGAGTTGGTGAAGGTGATCTCCAAGGTGTGTTGGGCACACTAAAGCCTTGTCCCACCCTGGGCTCCTTTCCGAGGAAGAGTGGGATATAAAGTTGTTGTTGTTGTTGTTGTTGTTAACAACAACAGTAAATAGGTTGGTACATCAAAACCAGCTCCTTGAATTGTGTCTGGAAGATATTTGCGAGGGCAGTCACCCAGGTTTACAAGCTAATGTGCTTGAATGTTTTCTCTTAAATTACAATTTTCTATACATTCAGTTTGATTTACTGGGTTGTCTAAACTCCCAATTTAGATTGATTAAATTCCATCTTGTCCCATTGGAATGATAAGTTTTTCACTGCTTTCTGGAAAACACAGAGGCTTGAGTTAGGTTGTGATGACTCATAGGTGTGTGGAAGTGGTTTTATATCATCAACCCAAGCCATTTAGGTCTGTGCACGTCAGGGGTTGCCAATCTTTTTGGACAAGGGGGTATATTTCAAGTTTTGAGAATCTGCTGAGGTCACAAAACGGCTACCATGAGTGCATGGCAAAACACAAAATGGCTGCCAGGAGGCATGGCATAGCACATAATTAGAGAGAGTACAGTCATTGCGGCTGCTTTCTTTCTCTCCCCCACTCATCCACCGTGGAACAACCTCAAGTTTACCATGGGAAGTCAGCTTTGTCATTGTTCTAATTGTGGAGATACAACTGTTAAAGGTACAATAACCCTGTTTCCCCCAATGCCAATCCTAAACCAAAGCCTATATTTTGCAGAAAATAACTTTTAGGGAGTACCTGGTCTCAGACAAATCCACCACAGGGAATATGTGTCCTGGTTACTAGGTAAAAAGGAAGGGCAAACAGCAGAGATTCCAAGAACTATTAGGAAATAAGGCAGAAGCAGGAAAAGTGCTCTAAAGGGGAGGGGATAACAGAAGCTCTTCAGGACCCCAAGGATTTCTATTGCCTGGCTTCCCAAAAACTCATGTATAAGTCATAGCTCTGACTTCACGCATTGGCTTAAAATAATGACAGGCAGGAGCAGTCAGGCGGCCTCATTTCACAGAAATTGCTTAGAAGGGCATCTGCACAGTTTGCTTCATAATTTTCTTTCTAGGAGGGATAGAGGCTTACTTTAAAAAAAGAAAGAAAGCAGTGCCCATGCCATGGCAACCCATAGTATACATCAGTATACGTTGAATTAAGACTGGAAAGCAGCAAGGAGACAGTGGAGATCCTGGTGGACTGTTTCAGGGCACCATGCAACTCACCCCATGAGAAGGTGGACCATAGCATTAAAAGAGCAGTGGATTTCTTGCTTATTAGTAGCTGTAATCTATTTACATCTACGTTCTTTTGACACACTGGAGGATTGGAGAGCCATCCCAAGATACCTCTTTGGAGTTAGCCTTTCAAAACCTAAGAGTCCTTGTGTTGCTCAATTTAATGAGGCATACCAAGTTTTGGTAGCATTCCAATTGGCTCCCATTCTGTAGCCCTGTCTCTCATTAGATGGAACAATCAGTTTGAAAATTCTGGCTAACATTTTCTTCCATCCTATACAATGGTTGATCTGCTGGTGGTCTTTTTCCATGCTGACTTTACAGGTTTTACCCTAGCATACAAAGTTTATTAAGCTCAGTTTATCATTTTTTTTTTAATGGAAACGTCTGCACAAGATTGTTTCCATGCCTAGCAGAATGTCTTCCACTGCTGTTTTTCATTTTGTTCCATATGTGAAAAGAGAGGAAGCCACAAGAAAGAACAGGAGAAAGTGATGGTTTGAGCTCCAGCATGACAAAACCAGGCTTGGGCTACATGGCCAAATTATAATCTTGAATTTGAGATTACTGTGGGGACTAGCAGAAATGCTTTTCAGTCTCCAGGTTAAAAGTCTTGCCCAAAGGGTTCATGTGTATGTACACTTTCTCTTCCCCCCACCATAGGAATTTGCACACTTTCTCCCCATGTAGAGAAAATGTACATCTTCTTGCAGGGGCACGTACTTATTCCCGTACCCTTCACGCAAGCCCAGGAAGTGTGAGGTAGAGGACACATCAGACATCAGAGGACACGTCAGAGTTGTTTCCAACAATGTCTTGGGACTGACACATCCCTGAAAATCCTGCTTGTGCAAGTGGTCTACTCGTATGAGCAGTGCAACATGGAAGCGGCACTTGTTGTCCACTTCCTTCCATAAGCTGGAAAGTGGCAGGTTATTTGGCTAATCTTGTATGTGCTTGCTGCTTCCATGAGTAGAGCATTCCTAACAGCTGGTATTTTGTAAAGTATGTTTGTCCCATCAGACAGTAGAAACAGAGTCTTGCTTGTACTTCGCTTGAAAATTGGAAGCACTTCTCCTATCAGGCTTACATTTAATGGGAAGCAACCATTAAACTATTTGAATGATTAGAGTTTCTGTAATTGTGTCAGGTTTTATTTTTAGCTTCTAAACAGGGTGGAGGAAATGCAATCCTGTAAGTGTCTACCATATTTTGACTGATTTAAATGCAAGTAATATGGCCTTTTCATAGTTTCAAGATACACTTAAGGCCTGAATGCTCTGCTCAGTGGAGAGACTGAGATTGCCTGGCTGAACTCTCATGAGGATCACTCATTTCAGCAAAGGATGATTTCAGAGTGTTTGGAATATTTCTGCCAATTTTGACTGAGAGTCTTACGCTTGAGACTGTTCGCTGAATGACACAATTTTAAATAATGGAAGCTGGAACTTGGCCTGCCGTGAATTTGTTGTAAATGACTTAACGGCTGAAACTCTGGGTTTGTTTGGGTGGGTTTTTTTAAAAAACTTTTTTAAGATTGATGGTAATATGCAAAAAATCAGGGATGTACAGTTTTCATGAGGTGCCATGGTGATGGTACCATAAATTAATAATAATGATTGCAATTCCATGCCAGTTACTATATAAAAACACACACACACACAATAATTTCGTAGAGTTAATTCAGAAAAGCAAATAAAAATTAACAGTTTATTATTTCTTTTGGAAACCTGCCGTACATGTGTGTTTAATGTGTGCAGGTGCATTAATCGCAAGTGTACTTTGTGCTGTCATGTAACCTTTCCAGCTATGAGGTGTTCAAATAAACATAAAAAACAACTGTAGTAGTTCACCAAGGAGCTACAATGTAATTAGCTGTCATACAAAGCCATACATTCAGCACAAATTATATGAATATTGGTGGTATTGTAAGCCAATATAAAAATGTTGGAACCAAGTGTTAGAAAAAGCACAGAACATTACAGGACATCATATTCCCAAGACACTGCTGATGACATTTCTTGAGTATGATGAGCAGTTAACTAAAGAAATATAATGAAGTCTTGGTGAGTAATCTTCTGGTTGGTGCTCTGATGCTTAAATAGTGTAAAAAACTAAGGTTGTCATCTCTTGATGTAGGACAATCTGGTATGTCATAATTATGTTGAAACTTATGGCAAATTTTGAATGTTTGGACTGGTTAGAATAGAGTATTATCAAATAAAAAGCACTTGGAGAAATTTGTGGTAATTCGGAATAGTAATTTTCATAATAAGAACGGACAATTGAAAATTCTACCAGTTTTATGGTAAAGACAAGAATGAAGTCACATTGATTTTTATCTGACTTTTCATTAGTTATTTGACTACAACTACTCTTTACCCTTCTTGTTATACATGATTATATGTTGCATTTACTACTACATCACCATCATTATTACTATTATTAACCGCAGATACATTACTTGGCTTTTTTCAGTAATTCCCAATCTCTGTGCTGCAAGAAATTTAATGAAAGGTACCTGTAATCCCAAAGCATCTGTTCGCAGATGTTCCTTCTTGCTACATCTTGGCATGATTCTCTGCTCAGGTCTTGCTTCATTCAGTAAATGTCCACCATGGTTAATCCCAGCTACATTTTGGCATTGGATGTTATTCAATCATTCCTATTGTCAAGGCACAACAGAATTAGCTATTCTCAGAGGAGGCTGCCAGTTGGGTCTTTGTGTGACTCATAGCTCTGAATTTACCATCCCCTAATCTAGGATAATGCTCAAAACAGGGACTCGGTACAGATTTGTGGGGTGTAGAGGCTCCTCAGAGAATGAATATTCTAGAAGTAATCATTTTCAAGTGTAAGCATGTACCTACATAAGAAGAATCTGCTGGATCGGGCCAGTGGCTCATCTCGTCCAGTATCCTGTTCTCACAGTGGCCAACCAGATGCCTGTGGAAAGTCCACAATCAGGACCTGAGTGCAATAGCACTCTCCCCTCCTGTGGTTTCCATCACCTGGTATTCAGAAGCACACTATCTCCGACAGTGGAGGTAGAACATCATGGTTAGTAGCCATTGATAAGCCTCATCCTCCATGAATTTGTCTACACCTCTTTTAAAGTCATCCAAGTTGTCAGCCATCACTGCCTGTTGTGGGAGTGATGTTTTAATTTGGAAAAAAAAACCCAGACATTTATGAAGCACAGGGCAGTATGCTTAGAAAGATTATGGTTGCTTAAGTTACATGTGTCTACTTTGAGATTTCAAACGTTCTTTGGAAGTAACATTGCTTTTGTGTCCCATGTTCAAGCTGCTGTGTATGGTTTTGCTGATTCACCCCAAATCAGTGGTTAGAAAATGTATCACCTCAGGAAAGTTAAAAGAAGAAATTGTTTCCCCTGAGGTGGTGATGGTTATACAAGACCAACTTCTGAAAGGTTGGTGTATGACTAACCCTTCCTACATTGTGTCTTTGTACATCTTCCATATTTATCAGGAGTGGTTCTATGGAGAAAATACCTGAAATGATTTGTTAGGACTAGCCTGAGCTGACGATGTAAAGGTATTCCTTTTATTATTGTACAATTCCATCAAAAGGAAGTTTACAATGTGGAAAAGACAATGTGGGGGCAGAAGTAATAAAATGAGAGAGTGAAGGAATGGGGAAGACAAAAGGAAGACACAGATGAGAGTTGCAGGCAAAAGGACACACAGAGGAAAGACTGGTAATGATTTGTTAATGATCTTGGTGATTGTTGCTATGCTCTGTGGTAGCGGTGGAACATATTCCCCCATGGGCCAGCTTCAGCGGGGTGGGGACATGTCAGTTGTGGGCAGGGCCAGAGACAAAAAGCGGATGGGCCTGGAGGCAAAATGAATCAAATTATTACCATGAGCCAGCACCAAAATTGGTACCAATGTGCTGAATAAACTCGAACGTGATTTTTGCAAGATCTATACCCTAGTAGTTGGAAAATAGGTGACTTTGCAGTTATCACTGTCTTACAGTTTTTATGATCCTGAATTTGGTGTCCAGTTCCCAGTTCCTTTTTCAACAAATTGCTGTGTGAATAGCTTAGATAGTTTTTTTGAGCCTACATCACAAAATATGAGTTGTGATACCTCATATCACACATCTTCATCACTGGGAAACTCTCCTATTTGAGATGCATCATCATTCCCTGGAGCAAAATGTGTTGTTTTTGCACAAAGCACATCAATGCACAATGACTGCAGTCTGCAGTTTAAATAAGGGAGCTGTAGCTGTGCACTCCAAAATAAGCATTGGGCCACCCCAGATGGCATTTCCACAACACCAGGGGAATGTCCTCTACAGCATGCCGTAGAGTTGAGTCCTGCCCATTGCTTTCTTTTTGCGCAAGGCACTGTCAACTATACCAACTTCACAAAAACACTGCACATGTTAATGGAAATGTTTATTTAGTTTCTCTTGGGCATATACGGTCTAACTTAAAATTAGTCATCATAATGATCTTCTCAACAAATAGATGTTCACCATTCTCTGTACTC
Organism: Rhineura floridana; assembly: GCF_030035675.1. NCBI lineage: Eukaryota > Metazoa > Chordata > Lepidosauria > Squamata > Rhineuridae > Rhineura > Rhineura floridana. The sequence goes on from NC_084487.1 coordinate 129,384,973, forward strand.
AAGTCCTGGTTACCACAGTTGGGGAGTAAGCACATGTCAGTGCATGTGATCCTATTTTTCATGCACACACACATTTTGGTAGCTCACACTTCTTTGTGCAATTGCAAGCTAGTAGATTGAGCAAGGCCTGAGGTGCTGGCAGACTGTTCATCCAGTGTTCAGGTAGCTGCTCAATCCCATCGCTGACTTCCAACTTCCAGCCCCTGCCAACAGGACTTGGTGTTCTCATGTCCTGCTCTAAGCACCTCAATATTAATTGTTCCTTGGGCTGGGAAAACATGGATACCCGCATCTATGCCCAACCAAACTAGACAAAGTGTACAGAAAAAAAATAACTGGCAGTGCTCGTCCCAAAATCTGTTGTGGGCCAGGACAAATCATACAGTCAAGCAAAGAGGAGAGTGTCCTCTATGAGATGCCAGTGCATCCCATCTGGCGCAGAGCTTCTTGTGGGTGCACAGTGTGTATAAGTGCATCTATGCACAAGACAAACAGGCAAAATATGTAGAAAGAAATCTGAGTGTGCCTTGAGGGCACCACAAATCATATTACCACACCTATGGGAGAGGGTGCTCTGCAGGATGGCATTGGATGCCACAAAGCCCAGAGCTTTCTGTAGGTACGTGTTACAGGTAAGAGCATCTAGGTATAACAAAAATAGGCAAAATAAATTCTCCAACTTTGGTAACCAGGATTTGAGTACAGAGGATGGTGAACATCTATTTGAGAAAGAGATGGATGATTATTATGATGACTAATTTTAAAATGAACAAGTTAAACCATATATGCCCAGGAGAAACCAAATAAACATTTCAGTTAACATGTGGAATTGTGCAGTTTTTTGTGAAGTTACTACAACAGTGATTTGTGCAAAAAGAAAGCAGGGGGCCAGACTCAACTCTATAGCATGCTGTAGGAGGCATTCCTCTGGTGGTGTGGAAATGTCATTTGAGGTGGTCCAGTGCTTTTTTTGGGTGCACAGCTACAGTCCCCTTATTCATAACTGCAGGCGGTGGTTACTGCGCATTGATGTGCTTTGTACAAAAACAATACCTTTCACCCCAGGGAATGATGATGCATCTTGAAGAGGAGAGTTTCCCAGTGATGGAGATGTATGTTATTGGGTATCATAACTCATATTTTGTGGTGTAGTGCCAAATAAGCTATCTAGGCTATTCACTCAACAATTTGTTGAAAAAGAAACTGGGAACTGGGCACCAAATTCAGCACCATAAAAAAAAGAGTGATAACTGCAACTATTTTCCAACTACTGATGTATACATCTTGCAAAAAATAACACTGAACCTTATTCAGCACTCTTGGTACCAATTCACCACTTTTGGTGGTGTGGCTTGTGTACTTTTTGTACAGTTAGTGACATTCCAGCCATGCAAAAACCAGAGGCTGTCCAGCCGATATAGCTGAATCCCAAGTCTAATCAGGGTGATCCAGATTGATTTCTACAAAGAAATCCAGATCGATCCAGCTCTGGAATTAAAAAAAAGAAAAACTAGAGTCACTGTCTCCAAAATATTCCTAAAAATGAAACAAAATGTATAACAGACTGGTAGGAGGGGAGCTGGACTTCCTTATTGACATCTAGTACCTTCCAATCCAGGTCTAAAATGGCAGGGGAGGGGAACTTGGCTTATGGAGACAGCTGTCTTGCTTCCAGTCCAGTCCTAGGAAATCTCTTAGTTACTTGGGCAGTGTCATCACCCCACCCCACCCCCAATTTTGAGGGGGTTTGCATAGCTTCTCTTGTTGTTATACAGCCTTTAGTCCAGTACCCACCTAATACATTTTCCAATCCTTTCCTAATCAATCATTTCCCCTCCTTCCTCATAGTAAAAAAATAAAGTAATTAAAAATGGTTTGTCTCTGTTTTTTTATATCTTAATAGTTGTCTTAGGCAGTGGTACACAGACCCTGACTCTCTGTTTTGGCCTTGGTCACCCTGCTTGATGACCTGCACCAGGCATCAGATGGGAGTGCATTCCTGTTCATGCTGCTAGACCTCTCAGCGGCTGTCGATACCATCAACCATGGTATCCTTCTGGGCCATCTAGATGGGATGGGATTGGGAGGCACCATTTTATGCTTGGTCCAGTTCTACCTGATGGACAGGTCCCAGAAAGTCGTGCTGGGAGATTACTGCTCGACCCCCTGGCTGCTGCCTTATGGGGTCCCACAGGGTTCCATTCTGTCTTCCATGCTCTTTAACATCTATATGAAACTGCTGGGACAGGTCATCCATTTCAATGCCATCAATATGCTGATGACACACACCTCTGTCTCTCCTTACCACCTAATTGCAGCAAGAGAGTGCTCATCTTAAACCAGTGCCTTGAGGCTGTGAAAGGCTGAATGTGGGCTAACAAACTGAAACCCAGACAAGATGGAAGTGTTGCTGGTCAAGGGGAAAACTGCACCAGGGATAGGGCTGCAACCTGTTCTGGATGGGGTCGCACTACCCTTAAAGAAGCAGGTCCGCAGTTTGAAAGTACTCCTGGATCCTGCTCTGGAGCTTGAATATCAGGTGGTTTGATAGCCAGGAGTTCTTTTGGCCAACTCAAACTGGTCTACCAGCTATGTCCGTTCCTGGAAGCAGTTGACCTGGCCACGGTGACACATGCATTGGGTGATACTGAGACTTGATAATTGCAATGCATTCTATGTGGGGCTGTCTTTGAAAATGGTTTGTAAATTGCAGTTGGTTCAAAATGCAGCAGCCAGAATATTAACTGGATCATAGTGCGGGGAGCATATCACCCCTGTGCTTTATCAACTCCACTGGCTCCCAGTTCGTTTTCGGGCCCAATTCAAAGTGCTGATTCTGACCTTTAAAGCCCTAAATGGTCTTGGCCCAATGTACCTGAGGGACCACTTATGCCCATATGATACACCTGTGATTTAAGATGGGCTGCCTCTAGTCTCCTCTGTGTGCCTGAAATGACTGGCAGGCACACGGGAGAGAGCCTTTTCAGCTGTGGCCCCCAGTTTCTGGAACACCCTACCCCAAGAAGACCGCTTTGCTCCCTCGCTGATGGTTTTCTAGAGACTTCTGAAAACCATCTTGTTCTGAAGAGCCTTTGGGAGGGACTGAAAGTAGAGCCTGTAATTGATTTTATTCCCCCCTTTTTAGTTTTTACCTCTTTAATCTCTCTTAATATCACCCCCTATATTTTTAATTGTATTTTATGTATTTTTATCTGTTTTAATGTTTTTGTGATTTTATTCAGCCTGATTTTATTGTGAGATGCTTTGAATGCCCTATTAAGGGGTAGAAGGGCGAGATAATAAATAAATAATAAAAAAATCACCAGCTTCGGCTGCTAAGACAGATGCGGCTGTTTCTGGACCAGGATAGTTGACCAACCAGGATAGTTGTCTATGCACTGGTAACCTCCTGGCTGGATTACTGTATGTTGGTCGGGAAGCTGTACCTGGTGCAAAATGCAATGGCATGACTGCTCACTGGGGCAAGGTATCGCCAACATGTCACCCTGCTGCTGAAAAAATTGCACTAATTATCTATTAGATACTGGGCTAAGTTCAAGGTTCTGGTTTTGGTGTACAAAGTCCTATACAGCTTGGGACCAGGATACTTGAAAAGACTGTCTTATCCCTTATATACTCAGTTGATCACTGCACTCTGCAGGTCAGGGCCTCCTGCAGATACTATCTTATCAGGAGGTCCGTTCTGCACAATGTAGGAAACAGAACTGTAGTGTAGTGGCACCTACCCTTTGGAATTCCCTCCCCCTAAATATTAAGACAGGAGCCATCTCTGTTATTTTTTTGGCATCTACTGAAGACCTTCCTCTTTCAACAAGCCTTTTAAATAGAGTCTGCGTCTGTGTTGGAATTGCTTTTTAATAATGCTTTTAAAACTTTTTTTAAAAAAAAATATTTTAGTCTGTTTTTATGATGTTAAATTGCTTTTAGTGCTTTTGTTTGCCACTCTGGGCTCCTACTGGGAGGAAGGGTGGGATATAAATCTAATAAACAAACAAATAAATAATAAAATATTCCATGCATTGGTAACCTCGCGACAGGATGACTGCAATATGCTCTGTGTGAGCTGCCCTTGGGCCTGGTCTGGAAACTCCAGTTAATGCAGAATGCAGTGGCTCGACTGCTGATGGGGGACATGGCTGACAGCATGTGACACCTCTGCTAAAACATCTGCACTATCTGTTCATATGCTACCAGGCCTGACTCAAGGCTCTTGCATTGCTATACAAAGCCCTGAACAACTGACCACCTGAACCGTTATATCCCAGCCCAGTCACTGAGATCATCCAGAGGAGCACTGTTAGTTGTCTCTGGGTTGCAGAGGCCCAACTGGCTTCAACCAGAATTTGTGCATTTAGTGTCACTGGTCCCATGCCATGGAAAACTCTTCCAGCAGAGATTTGGCAGGCATTGTAGTGAAATGTGTCTTTAAGTTAGATGCACAGCAAAGAAAGAGCTAACTTTCTCTAGAGGGTATTACACACCCTGGGGGGAGCTAGACTGATTTAGTTACTGGAGTTAGATAGTGTTGTGTGTGCTGGGTGAGGCCTAGCACAGAACAACCTCAGATGTTTTACTGTTTGAGAATTATTAAATAAAGAAGTTGTATTTTATCCTCGGTCTCATCCTGATCAATATAACATGGTGTCAGAAGTTAAGAAATCCTCATAGTGTCTCCAGAGTAGCAAGCTCCTGAGACAACTGGGGGGGAAACCAAAAGAAACAATGGCAAAGTTTTCACCACCAAAGGCCTTTGATTTCACCAGGCCTGCAGCGTGGCCAGACTGGAAGCAGAGGTTTTCCAGATACCACATTGCTACAAAACTAAATGAAGAGAAGGAAGAAATTCAGATATGCTCTTTGATTTATGCCATGGGCCAGCAAGCAGAGCAGATATTTAAATCATTTGAGTTTGCTGCTGCAGAGGACCAGGATGACTACCTCCTAGTGCTGGGGGAATCTAATGAATATTTTGTGCCAAAGAAAAATCTCATTCATGAGAGGGCATGCTTTCACCAGAGACATCAGAAACCAGGAGAATCTGCAGAGGCCTAAATAAGATGGCTGCATGTGAAAGCTGATGAATGTGCTTTTGGGTACACCAGGAGTGAAATGCTCAGACCGATTGGTAGTGGGAATTTTGGATAAAAACCAGTCCCAGAAGCTGCAGATGAAATCCAATCTCACTTTGGAGACGGCTGTGGAAATGATAAGAAACTCAGAGCTCATAAAAGGCCAGTTCCAAGACCAGGGTGCTTTAAAAGGGCTGCAAGAAATAGCCAAGAAACCCCTGGAGAAATGGAAACTCCAAAATATCAGAAACAAATATACAGCCAAACATCTAATGCTCAAATAAAAGTCCCTAAATTTATAAGATGTGGGAAAGGGGCAGTCTATCCTGCAAAGGCTGCAGAATGCCACAAATTCATTTTGCTGCTGTGGGCAGCACCAGAACAGTGAGTGAAACTGTGGAGCAGCAGAAAAGTCAAGAATAATTTTTTCTGGGTCCAGTCACGGGTGGAAAATTCCACAGATCCTTGGGAAGTATCACTACAAATCAGGGGGCTCTCAAAGTTTAAAATAGACAGTGGTGCTCAACAGCAGCAAATGCATCTTACGCCAGAAAGACCTTACATATCTTGGACACTGCATAAATGAGCATAACGTGAGTCCAGATCCTAAGAAAGTAGAAGCCATTTCCACAATCAAACCTCCAGACTCCATCGCAGGACTGAAAAGGTTTTTGGGTATGGTACATTATTTAGGATGCTTCTTGCCAAATTTGGTAGAGAAACTACACCCAGTAAATATACTTTTGAAAGCAGACAGCACATGGTGCTGGGGTCCAAGCCAAGAAAAGGCCTTCTCAACAGTGAAAAAAACTCTTAACAGAGGCTCCAGCACTCGCTTACAAGTTAACCTGCAGGCTGTAGTGAGCGCTGATGCCAGTAGTTATGGCCTGGGAGGAGTACTACTCCAAAATCATGATGGAGAGTTGAAACCAGTGGCCTATTGCTCAAGAACACTAACAGAAGCTGAGACCCAATACGCTCAGAAAGAAAAGGAATGTCTGGCTGCTGTTTGAGCTTGTGAAAAAATTCTCAAAATATATCGATGGGCTAGGATCATTTACACTGTGGACAGACCATAAACCCTTGGTACTGCTGATAAATTGCAAAGACCTGGATCGAGTACCAATACAATATCAGTGACTCCTTTTACTCATGATGAGGTACAATCCTCAAGCAGAATGCAGACAAGGTAAGACTCTTCTTGTAGCAGACTCACTGTCACGAAATCCACTGGAAACTGCAGACCTTGAAACAACCCAGTTAGTTGAGGAAATCAAAGTCTGTGTAAATCTTCTACAAGCTTCTACACCAGTATCTACCACACTTCTTCAATGCATTGACGCAGCTACTAGCACTGACCCAGACCTTTCAACGGTGTTGAAATTTGTCAGAACAGGTTGGCCATTGTACATGTCTGAAGTGACAACTAACCTTAAACCTTTCTTTACAGAAAAGGAAAGCCTTACAGAGTTGGAAGGAACAGTCCTATTTGGTCACAGAATTGTCATCCCTGCTACAATGCGACAGGAAATGTTGGGGAAACTCCATGAAGATCATCAAGGCATCACTAAGTGCAGAGAACGTGCAAGAATGGCTGTTTGGTGGCCACGAATAGGGCAAGACCTCAAGGCAGTAATAGCAAACTGTGAGTTTTGCCAGACAAATAAACCTTCACAGTGGAAGGAACTGCTCATTACCACTCCATTGCCAGATAGAGCATGGAAGAGAGTGGGAGCAGACATCTGTGAATTAGAAGGACAAAAGTAATTAGTTGCAGTAGATTATTTCTCCAGACGCATAGCGATTGCATACATGCCTGATTCAACAAGCTCTACTGTTATCAGTTCTCTGAAGAATATCTTTGCCAAATGAAGTAGTAACAGATAATGGACCACAATTTGCAGGGAAAGGGTTTACTTTGTTCGCAAAGAAATATGACTTTTGTCACATTACAGCCAGTCTCCATTACCCACAAGCCAATGGGGAAGCAGAGAGAGCAGTACAAACAGCAAGGTGAATCTTAGGTCAGGAAGAGCCCTTGCTAGCACTGCTAAGCTACAGAGCAACACCTGTCAATGCAATGAAGTGCAGTCCTGCACAACTGATAATGGGAAGACAAGTAAGAACACCATTTCCAACCTTAGAAGCAAATTTGTATCCTAAGTGGCCAGATTTGGGAAAAGTCAGTGTCACAGACAACATGGCTAAAAGAAACTACAAATATTACTACGGCAGACGTTATGGAGTGAAGACACTTCCAAAACATACAACCTGGTTCACAAGTAAGACTGAAACTGGATGACCAGAAAGAATGGTCTGAACCAGCAACAGTCCAGAGCTAAAGTCAAACTCCAAGATCTTGTGTTGTCACTACCAACAATGGAACATTCTGAAGGAACAGGAGACATCTACAGTTGGTTCCCAAACCACAACCAATTTCACAACAAAGTGAGAATTCAGAGGCAGAAATACCAGAAGAGCAGAATTTATTGCCAGAACAATCTCAAAAGACTGAGAACAAAGAACTGACAAATTCTTGTGAGCAAGCATCACCTGCCAAAGACAGCCTATCTCTTGAGGGTCTGAAGAGAGTGACATCCAGAGGAAGGGTAATTCAAAAATGAGAATGTTATAGGGACTAAATGTTATTCTGCACAATGTGTGCTGATAGAAAAAAAATCACACAAAATAAGTTAGAACTCAAAGAAGGGAAGTGTAGTGAACTGTGTCTTTAAGTTAGATGCACGGCAAAGAAAGAGTTAACTTTCTCTAGAGGGTATTGCACACCCTAGGGCAGCCTTTCCCAACTAGTGTGCCTCCAGATGTTGTTGGACCACAATTCCCATCTTTCCTGACCATTGGCAATGCTGGCTGAGGCTGATGGGAGTTGTGGTCCAACAACACCTGGTGGCCCACTGGTTGGGAAAGGCTGCCCTAGGGGGAGCTAGACTGATTTAGTTACTGGGGTTAGTCAGTGTTGTGTGTGCTCGGTGTAGCCTAGCACGGAACAAGCTCAGATGTTTTACTGTTTATTAAATAAAGATGCTCTATTTTATCCTCGGTCTCATCCTGATCAATATCACAGGCATCATTTCTTTTAACTTTCCAGTGTCACTTGAAGACCCTTTTATGCCAACAGGTCTATGCAGTTGTTTAAAATTTTCTTGAGTAGCTAGTCATTTTATTGATTGTTCTCTACTGCTTTTGATAGTTTTAAAAACATGTTTATATTGCTATACAATGCCCTGATATTTTATGAGAGGGCATTTATAAATAAATAAATAAAAATGCTTTATGGCCTTTGCAAATTGGTATCCTTTAGCGGGGGGCGGGGGTGGGAAAGGGCTCAAAAATAAATCAGGGGCCATAATTAGATGTCTTGACAGAACCCCAGCAGGTGAAACTTCCGATAATTGTATATCCATACTGGAAAAAGCTTGCATTCAATGCAAGCCCAAGTGTAATATTTCAGATGGGGGGGGTGTCAAAAGAGAGATGTCCAAAATTCAGATGTCCATGCTTGGGAAAACTCAAGATTAAATTGTCACATAGTAAACAATGTATTCTAAGAGCATTTGCTGGAGTTATTTATCCTCATAACAACTTTAGCAATGTCATCAACATAGTCACCCTTTTCTTTTTTGAGCAAGGAGGATTTGAACCTTTGACATGAATATACCTATTTAACTGTTACAGTCCTCTTCCAACTGCATTTCCCTGAAAGTCAAAATGCACCAAGAGTGGATAACAACTCTGGACTATACTGCAGGGTTGGCATATGTTACTGGCTCTCAATGGGAGTATAACAACACTGAGCAATTTTGCAGAGCTGAGGTAACTAATGCTATCTCAACCACAATGCCCCCCTCAAATATGGATACACTAATGATAAGCTTAATGTAAGTATGCATCACATAGTATTTTAAAAAATGTTTACAGCATTTACTTTTTTTTTAGTGTTGACCTTTACGTATTCAGAAAAATATATTTTTTTAACATGAAACAAACTTCAGTTGGTATGAATTCCTATCTTTACTGCTTCCTTTTGGGCGCACACACTACTGTCAAGTAGAGTTGCCAGGTAAGAAGCATCCCAAACCCTGAGATTTCAGGGGTAGGCCGTAGTGATGTCATAGGGGTCAGGCGCAAGTGATGTCATTAAGCATGATACATTAAGCATCAACCACAGTTGCTTGGAGCATACCACTCAGACAAAACAATTTCTCTGACTGGAAATTAAGATAGAAATCTTAGCTAAATGAGAGTGTTCCCAGGTCCAGCTGAAGGGACAGGATCATTCCTTTGTACCTGCTTAGAGAACCTGGATAAGTAACATTTAATCTAACCTGCTTGCTTCTGGCAAGAAGGGTTTAAGTGCCCTCAGGCCAGGCCAGTCACCAGAAGGCCATTGGAGGAAGAAGGGAGCCTAGTGTTGTGGAGACGTTAGATGGGAGCACTCAGGAGTAAAGTTGGATGCCCTTGAAGGCTACAATTCTAAACACACTTACTAAGGGACTAAGCCCCATAGAACCCAACAGGACTTACTTCTGAGTAGATATTGGTAGGATTAGGCTGTTGGTAAGGCTTGGCTAGGGATCCTCTTCAACAATATCCATATCAAAGTAGGGTTGGCCACCCCCTGCCTGGAATGCCCAGCCTGTCTTTTAATATGGCTGCTCCAAATTTCTTTACAGACTTGACCCCTCACCACAGAGAGAGGTTTGAGAAATGAGTAAGAGTGAAGAAGATTCTCTGCTGTTTCCTGCCTACTCTATGGGCTGCCATAAACTCACTTTGACAGCCAACCCAATTTCAGTGAATAATAATTGACAAAGAGAAAACATATGGTTTGGTCTACCTTCATGGGCAGTAGATGGGGAACAACAGCAAATGAAAACACACTTCAGAGTATGTGAATTCTCTTTTACCACTGTTGGACAAGAAACAAAAAAATGGAAATAGACTGCCTTCAAGTTGATCCTGACTTATGGTGAACCTATGAATAGGGTTCTCGTGGTAAGCGGTATTCAGAGGGGGTTTACTATTGCCTCCCTCTGAGGCTGAGAGGCAGTGACTGGCCCAAGGTCACCCAGTGAGCTTCATAGCTGTGTGGGCATTCGAATCCTGGTCTCCCAAATCGTAGTCCAGCACCTTAACCACTACACTACAAAACCATCATGCAGTTAACAAGGTGCATCATCAGTGGGCTTAAGGGGGTTGAGCTGACCACATGGAACACTGTTGTTGTTTATATGGCTGTAAGGTAGTACGGTCAGAGGTAAATGAAAAGCAAATAGAAAAAGAAAGTGATGATTTCCTAAATCAATACCATACCAACCACAACAAGGTTCCTATGAGTAAGACAGAAAACTCAGCATCCCACACAAGCAGTCAGGGTTCCCAACCAAAACTTTAAAAATCCTGGCAGCCAGTCAGCCAAGGTCAGAGAAATCCCCATGTAGCACAACCTAACTCAGGGGCTGCAGTTAGTGCAGAATGCTGCAACACAATTGCTGGCATGAGTGAGACCCTGGAAAATGGAAATGGACTCGATTCCGACTCATGGCGACCCTATGAATAAGTTTTTCATGGTAAGCTTTATTCAGAGGTGGTTTACCATTGCCTTCCTCTGAGGCTGAGAGGCAGTGACTGGCCCAAGGTCACCCAGTGAGCTTCATGGCTGTGTGGGGATTCGAACCCTGGTCTTCCAGTTTGTAGTCCAACATTCTAACCACTACGCCACACTGATCCTATCAGCACATAATACCTCTGCTCTGAAATCTTGCACTGGTTGCCGATTTGCTACCAGACCAAGTTCAAGGTGTGCTTTCCATGTCACGGGTTCCACATAGTACTTGTTCTGCTCTTGTAAGAAATTGATTCTTTAGTGTGGCAATATCTACGCTTTGGAACTCCCTGCCTATTGACATCGTTGTACTCATTTTGACACCTGCCACAAACAGTTTTGTTTAGGCAAGCCTACCCAGCCATGTAGAAGTTATGTTTTTTATCTGTTTACCAACTTAATGTTGGTTTTATTATTTTGAATGTTTTTAAATACCTGTCTTTAACTGTTTTTGCCAATAATTTTATTGTCTTAATTCCTTCTGTAAACTGCTTTGAGGTTTTTTTTTTTTTTACAATAAAGCAGTATATAAATGCTGTAAATAAAATACATAAATTTCAGAATCACTGTGGCCCTTGGGTCTCTTTCCTCATTTATACAGAGTCAGGCCATCTGGCACCATCTATTTCAGTACTGGTGATATAGACTAGCATTGGCTCTCCAGGATTCCAGCCAATAGTCTCTTCCAGAGATTGAATTTTGGACCTTTGCATACAAAGCATGTGGCCCACCAATGAACTACAGTCCTGTTTTTAAAAGTATCTTTTAAAATTGTTCTTTTCAATTCACTAATGAATGCACACCATACTTAGTGCAGTTCCACACCATGCATTTAAAGCACATTCAACATACATTTGAAGCACATGAATCCCACCATGTAATCCTGGGATCTGTAGTTTGTTAAGGGTGGTGAGAACTATAACTGTGAGGGGGAAACTACACTTCCTAGGATTCTTTAGGCGAAGTCATGGGCTTTAAATGTGAATTGGATGTGCTTTAAATGTATTATGTGGATCTGCATTATTTCATATACTTTGTCTGCATATAAATCATTTTAATTAAATTTTAAAATGTAAATCAGCTACAAAGTTTACTGGGTGACCATGGGCGACGCACCGTCTCTCAGCTTAATCTGCCCCTGAAGGTGAAAACAACAGAGGGGGACCATGACCACCCCAAGGAAGAAGAGCACACTTAACATGTAGAGGAAATTATAATTTGTAAATAGTAATTTACAACCATAGTGTGAAATCAGATACGTATCAAGACATAGTATAAAGAAATATTTATATAAGTATGAATGTCAAAGATGCTTATTATTTACACAACCTGTAAAGATATTTATAGTGCAATCCTATGTTTGTTTACTCAGAAGCAAGTCCCAATGGATTCAATGAGGCTTATTCAGACAGGGAAGCATGCACAGGACTGGAATTCAGTGATAAGGAACTTCAGCCTCCCAATCCAAAATTCAGAATCATGCTATGTTAAGCTGTTTTGCAACTGTTTTATGGTTACTGGATTTTAAATGGCTTTATTTCTTGTTGTGAGCTGCCTTGGTTTTCAACCCTACCTCACAGGGTTGATGAAAAGACTGCGCGCATGCACACACACACGCACACACACACACACACACTGGAGATATAAAAATACCCCATGTAATAATTTATTGTCAAAATTAGTTGGCCATTGCAGAACATTTTTTTAAATAATAGTTTCCTGTCAAATAAAAGCAGTGACTTCTAAGTAAGCTTAAAAAAAAGGATCAGGAAGAGAGAAATATTTACAATACAATGCTTTTCTATGTTCACTCAAAATCCCACTGATTTTCAGCACAGTCCTAAGCATGTCTACTCAAAAATAAGTCCTACTGAATTCAATTGGATTAGTTCCCAGGCATGTGGAATTAGCATTGCAGCTTTACTCCCAGAAAAGCTTCATACTGGGAAGGTTTTCAAATAGGTTATGAATAAGACAAATAAACTGTCCTCTTCAACTGTCCAGTAAAATTTAAACTTGTTCGACTCCTTAATTTAAGAAGTATAAGTAAATTTAAGAAGTATACTGCAGCATGTACACTTTTTAAAACTTCTGTTCAAAAATTATTTGAAAGTGTATAATATGCCATTTTTGCCATTAAAAAAAATGGCATGTACACTTTTATGACTACCAAGACCCTGCTGTGATCTTCTGTTGTAGTGCAATCCTATGCATGTTTACTCAGAAGCAAGTCCCAATCGTGTACAAAGCTCTCTTTATGCTGCTGAAAGCTATATATTTACTGAATATGTGAGACAAGCAGGAAAAGGAAACTGTGAGTTTAGCTATTGCCTGGGGTCTTGTCAATCACAACCCTGACTTCCCTTATTGGCTATAAATCTGAAAGAGCAAGGATTAGAGCAGCCGGTACTAACAGAAGTTGTGAGGGGAAGTGGCTGACTTATTTATTTATTTATTATTTGATTTATATCCCACCTTTCCTCTCAGCAGGAGCTCAGGGTGGCATTTTGGTTTATACCTTTTGAACCAGACCACCTAGAAACTTTTTTATTTTAAATGAAAGTTAAGAATCCAGAGATTAAGGTGACTCACCCGGAGAGCTAGAGTGGACCTCCAAAAATCAGCATCTCCCAGCGAAAACTGGAGACCTGGCAACCCTACTGTCAAGTCACAACTACCTTAAAATCTTACATTTCTCAGTTGTTCTTTTCTAAGCAACAATTACTACTTTATGAAGGAAGATGAAAAAATGGCTTCAAACTGAACCAGGAACCATTGTCTGGATTTGGGGGTTTCCCTAGGGTGTGTGTTGGTGCCTGCAAACCCCCTTTGGTCCAGCTGTGTAAAGCAGTTGAATATGGCTTGACCAAAATGCACTCATAGGCCAAATGGGGAGGCCTGGCAGACCGCATTACGCTGCCCTGGGCCTGATTCATACCACTTGTAGTCTTGGTAGCCTGGAGAGAATTACGAGGGCCAGATAGAGATGTCTGAAGGGCCATATTTGGCCTATGGTTCCCCACCCACAGTATGTCAAGAGTCTCTTGTTCTTCTGAAAGGTGACTTTAACCTAACGCAATCATTCTGTTGTTTTTGTAAACAGATGGATCTTTCAGTAGAAACCCTCTACAGCTTAATGCAGGAACGCCAGAAAAGATATGCCAAATATGCTGAGCAGATCCAGAAGGTCAATGAGATGTCTGCCATCCTCCGCCGCATCCAGATGGGCATCGACTTGACCATTCCCCTGATGGAGAGGCTGAATAGCATGCTGCCTGAGAGCGAGAGACTGGAGCCATTTAGTATGAGCCCTGACAGGGAGCTCAAGCTGTAGGTTTCTGATACAACAGTCTCCAGTCAACTTTTCCTGGACCCTACTTGATAAGGAACTTACTTGGAACATGCTTCACACGCTAAAGTGAATAGGAGAGAGGTGCTGCTTCTGTGTTAGGTAAGAAGAGTGTTTGGCTTGCAGGGACACAGCAGCTTGGAATAAAACACCATTTGGAGCATACAATTTTCTTACCTTCCCTATCCCATCTACTTACCACCACTTGCCTCCACCCAGCAAAATGTTGCTTTAACCAGGTTCTGACTTAAATCTTCACATCCATCCACTACTGCTGTGGTTTAAATCTGTTTACATTCAGGGAACCCTTTATGCACCAGTTTGCTTGTTGACAAATCCCTTCAAGCTGCAGAGGATTCTGGGGCATGTTCTAATCCAGTAAGATTGATAATTGGCAAACAAACTGCCTGGAAGAGCTTCACTGCCAGTGACAGCCTTCCTCTCTGACAAATAAGGATTCTGCGAGTAACAATTACAGCACACAGAGGATGATGAAAAAGCAGAGAAGACAGGAAGTTTAACAGCCGTTGTTCTAGAGCAAGAGTGGGGAACCTCCAACCCACATGCCAGATTTGGCCTGGCATGAGCTCCGGTTTGGCCTACAAAACCGTTTACCCCAAACCACATCCACCTGCCCTACACCTGACATCATTTGTGACATCAGGTGTGGGGCAGATACACAGCTGGATCGTCTGCACAACTCAGCTCCCCATGTGCAATTTGATTGCACAGCCAATCCCTGCAAAAAGCAGGGCTGAACTCAGGTCCCATCAGCCGGATTGGCTGCATGCCCAAGTTCCCTGTGGGGAACTTGATTGTGCAGCCAACCCCTGCAGAAAGTAGATTTCAGCCTCTTAGGCTGTGGTTAGTAAGTACCTGGCAACCAGCTGGCTGTTGGGTGCACAGGAAGTGCTATGCAAGCAACTAATAGGTGGGTTGCTTGCCCGCTTGTCAGATTTGGCCTGTGAGGGTGAGAACAGATAGCTGTCTGGCCCACTGGGCCAAAAAGGTTTGCCACCCTTGTTTTAGAGCATACAATCAGTCATGTGAAATATGGACCGAGCCTGTTGATGCTTGCCAACTTCTCCAGCCCAGCACTATTTCAAGAGGAGATCAGCAGTAGCAGATAAACGGTCTTTCAGGGAATCTTGTCCTCCATTGTTGACCACCTCATTGAGGACTGCTGAAGTTTCTGAGAATCCCCAGGGTTCTCCATAAGACAAACTGTGTGCCAAGAGCAGTGGTGTTCATACACCCTTGTTTAAACCTCAGCTGGATAGTTTCATCATAGAGCCTTGAGGACCAGACTGGCTGATTGAAAACTGGATAGTGTACTGCCTGGGCTTTTAGGAGGGGAAAGGTTCAATAATCACCTTTTGGTTTATTTAAGTGATAGTTAGCTTTTACAATGTTCTCTGCTCTTAGAAATGTCCATAATCTTTTTGTTGTCGCTAAAGCTGAGTGCGTAAATCCAGAAGTAAACCCACAATGTAATTTGGTTTGTGTGGCAAATGTTTCCGTTTTGAGGTCTTGTCTACCTCTCCTCCTAGAGGTTTTTGTTTGAAATTGGCTTCTAATTTTACAGGGCTATTAAATGTGTAACTACTTGAGCTATTTGACCACCACAGCTTTGCAGGCACCAGAGCTAGAGTCTCCTATGTAGAAATGAGGGTTTAGGTTAGTGTCTTTCTCTCCCTCAGTCCTCAAACTACTTGTTTTCTCCGAGACTTTCTGAATGAAAGGAGTACCTCCCTCTGCTTTTGTATTGATTTGCTTTGCCAAAAGATTCCTGCCAGGATTCATCAAGCCACTTCATGAGGAGGAAAGGTCATGTTTAGTCCACACCCTAAGGATGTTGTAAAACCTGCCAAGCTGAGAAAGGTTAGTTCATATCCTTTTTTCTGAAGGCACTTTGGAGGTGTGCCGTAAAAATGCCACCTTGCCATTTGCATCTCCAAAGATGGCTGCTTTGTATTTTCAGTTCAGGGGCAAGTTTGGACTGATGTCTCTTGCTCTGTAAGTTCAGTACAGCTTTGAAGCTCTGCTGTCACTAGAATTGTAAGGGTTATGGAGACTATACTAGAGATGCTTTCCGTATTTAAAACAAATATACCTTCTGGCAAGTGCCATCAGCACTTCTGTATGTAATCCACTCAGTTTTAGTCCAAGCCTACGTATAATACGCTAATGTGAAAAATACTGCTGTATTCTTCAGTGTGTATGCAGTTACCTACCCAACTGGAGCAATCGTTTTGTTTTCCTTATGCCCTTCCTTTGCTGGTTGGGCCCAAGGAATCCGGAGACTGTCAGACTATCCATTTTTCTACTGGCGTACCAGATCTCCCTCTTATCTCCAAGTCTTGGAAGAAAGGCATAGAAAGCTGCTTTTATATGCCTATAACTACTGGCCTGAGAAAAGTATCCAGGAGGGGAAAGGGAAGAAACAATACTCATCTCTGTGGTAAAAGGATTTAATTTGAGGATGGCCGCTGGAGAATGGGCTCCTGATGGAAAAGGAAGGAATTGAATTGTCAGATAGCAACTGCATTGCTCCCAGGCTGAAGAAGTGACTGGCAAAGTCTGTCTCATATAGTTCTTACTACTGCAGATACCTCAGTGTTTCTGAGGCCTTTAACACACATTCAGTGGTGAGGGAAACCACTCCTCAGGAGGACTGCTCTTCCCCCTGAAAAGGAGAAGCAATACCTAGATCAGAATAAAAGGAGTGAGGGTCTTCTCAAACAGTTCTATGACTGGAAAAAATGTCTAATAGTCTAAAAAGGGTAATACCTTACTGTCAGAAATGACTATGAATAGTAGGAAGGCTTTTGCTGAAATACTTAATTAGTCTCTGTAGAAAGACTCTGGCTGAAGGCCAGGGACAGAGTGTTTCCTGAGGCAATTAGCACTCTAGAAGTTCCATGCTGTGGCCTATGCATGAAGTATCTTATTTTAAGGAACACCTTATGCCATATAAGACTCTCTCTTAGATCTGCATCAGATCCTTTAAAAAGCAGCCCCTCAAGTATGCAATTCCTTCCCTTTGAAGTTGGGTTGGCACACGCCTGCCCTCTCCTCTCCTCAGAGGGAAGCATTGTGGCTTTTTTGTTTGATTTTACTGGATAGTTTTGGAGTTTTGACACTGTGCCATTGTTTTATCTATTTGCTTCCTGCTTTGTTTTGTTGGCGCAACTGCATATTAATGTTAAATTAATTGTGTTGATATCTTAATTTTATTGTTGTGAACTATTTTGAGAACAATTATGGTTGAACTCAGAGTATAAGAATGGTAAATAAATAATACACAATCCCATATGGGGAGACCAAAGGTGTTGTGAATTATCCAAAAGCAGAAAAAGATTTCAGCTGTAGTTCTAGAAGGTTCTAACTTCATCATCAGATCAAATTCCTTTCAAAATGTCATCCAGTCTTTTAAAAATGGATGCAGGTTAGTGTTGTACAACACACCCCTAGCTGAGAAGTAACTCCTGGGACCAACTGAACTTTGAAATGCTAAAACCATATTTGGAGCAACATGCTCAGGGCTGTCAGATTTCAGCATTCAAAATCAAAATGCATACTACCTAAGGCTGGCAATATGCACTTTAGAAGAATTATCCTAAAAGCTGTGCTCCAGCAAAATGTTATTATATCACTTGCTTAGTTTCTAATTTTGGGGACCTGTTCTGCTTGCTTTATTGACTACAACTCTAGCTGGTGAAACATTTTCAATACAATTCATGTCTACACACAATTAAGCTCCATTGAGTTCAATGAGACTCATTTTCAGGTGAGCATAGAACTGAAACCTTAAAGCTTGAAGGAGAATTTTAAATATCTTCATTACTCATTCTGTTACAAGCATATTACCTGGCCAACAGATGTATTCAATTCCTGTGATACACTGGCTCTCATTGGGTCTATTGAGAACCACATTTGGCCCTGTAAATCCTAATTGTACTCTACCTAATTCTGTGCAACAGCAACAGAAATAGCTGTGACATACATTGAACTTCTATATAAAAATGCACTGAGTTAGTTTGAGAACCCTCAAGGTAGGTGGGTCTTTTTGTCTAAGCAATTGACACGGGCATCCTGATCCAGAGAGAGATGCAGAATCAGCTGCCATAGGCAGATTTCCATACCGGATTGGGAACCCTGAAAGTATCTCTGGCTGCATGTCTGCTTTGCAGTGTCCATTTGCATATGATGCAACATTATCACTCTTAAATGGTATGCCCATTTCTATCCAATTGCAATGCAAGTGGAAATGTGTATCCCTAACCACATGCGCTATTATGCACAGCTGTTATCTACTAATAACTCTATTTTGAGGGAAAGTCTGTAGATTGGGGTGGGAAACATTTGGCCCTCCATATGTTGCTGAACTGCAACTCCCATAATCCCTTGCCATTGCCCTTGCCTGCTGGATCTGATGGAACTTGTAGTTCAGCAACATCTGGAGGGCCAAAGGTTTTCACCTCTGCTGTACATGATCCTTACTGAGGCTTGGCTTGCTATGATACCAAATTCTGAAGTGCAAGCACATCAGTTGCTTAGAGCAATGGTTTTCAAAGTGTATTGCATGGAACTCTGGAATTCTGTTTCCTCTTAGGTTAGGAAGTTTACTAGAGGTTTGTCAGTTGAGTGAGTAGCAGCTGGTGCCTGCTAGACCCGGTGGGGCTGGAGCTGCGGCCAATGATGGTCACTGGGGTATGGCCAGGTTGTTCTGGTTTTCTCCTCATCTTCCTGCTTTGCAAACCTGCTGTGGACACTTAAGCACAACAATTCTACAAACAGCACCTAACATAGCTGAAGAGTGTCTTACTTTGCTTCAGAAGGGGTCCCTGCTGCCACAGTTCCTTCTCTGCCAGAAGAAAGGTTGTGTTCCGGTTCTCTCCGTATCCTCCTCCTTAGACACTTTAACATTGCAGTTTTATTAATACTTAGCACTGAAGTGTCTAATCTTGGTTCAGAAGGAGTTCCTGTCATAATTTCTAGTGTGGGTTCACGTCAAAGAAACTGCATTACTCAGAAGTAAGCCCCATTAAGTTCCATAGGGATTGCTCCCTGATAGGTATGTACAGGATTAATCTTAACCATATATGATTCATCTTAAAGGTGCCACACAGGACTGTTAACAAGGAACCCCATACATTTCCAGACCTATAGGGAAATATTATTCTCCTCTCTCATTTTATTAACTTCTACACCTTTTTTCCAGAATGTTGTATAAGGTAGAAGGATATTAAATGGACTTGGACCTTTGGTCAGTCGCTGTCTCTCATTGGGTTGCTGTGAGGATAACATGGAGAAAAGGAGACCCATGAATGCCACCCTGAACTCCTTTCCTCCTGAGGAAAGGTGGAATGGATGTAAACATAATTCTTATAAATAAGGAATAAACAAAATAAAAAAGTTTGTTTCCAGCCTGCCTGCTCCCAATTTTGAATTGGAGGAGGGAACCCAGGTTTTGAATCATGAAATAAAGCTTAACTTAAAAATCCAAGAAAAAATAATCTGGAACATAACAAAGATATTCAAACCTACAAACATTGGACTTTAATGTAAGTCCTTGGCAAATCCAATGTGTGGCTGCCTGCTGGGACAAGCTTGCCTAGGTGGGATGTGTAGGCAGGGTGCAATCCATGATCTTGTACTACATAAAGGCTCTGCACACTGAGTTCTCCTCTGAACCATCATACTTTTTGTAATAACATTGTAATTTGGGCAAAGTATTTTATAGTCTTTTTATCCTCACAACAACCTTGTAAAGTAGATCATAGTGCAATTTTAGCAAAACAACAAAAACAACATTAGCACCTTAAAGGCAAACAAATTTGTTATGGTATAAGCTTTGGGGGGGGGGGCTAAAGTCCACTTCATCAGATGCATCATTCTTGGTAGTCTGTGAACACTTATGAAATAATATATTTGGTAGCCTTTAAAGTGCTTATTGAGTATTGTATCATTTCTGTTATAAGCCAAAGGGATAGTTAAGCTATCCCTTTGATCGAAAGGATACCAGAGTAATGTACCCAACACCACACATTCAGCCAGTGGCAGGGAGAAGGATTTTTAAGTTAACTCTCCAGGTCCTCTGGTGTGCTTGCTTTTTGAAGGTGTAAGTCAATGAGGTTCTTGCCAACTGGCTTCCTGAGAAGGAAAACTGCAGGCAATATTCTACCGAAAATGTGATGCAGCCTACAGGGTTTAACTGTTAGCACCAACAACTCCTCCTCACAGTCAGCTTCCTCTCACAAGTTTGAGTGGAGGAGACATGATTGGGAACTATAAGCCTCAGAAATAAATGGCATGAGCATGTACAGGATGCACCTGCCTTACCTATGCGGAATCCGTATTTAATAAGGTAGTTCTGCAACAGGCATCCTTTGCATAAACAGTACATCTTAAAGTTACCACAGTAGAAGAGCCTGCTGGCTCAGGCCAAAGGCCCATCCAGTCCAACATCCTGTTCTCACAGTAGCCAAATAAACAAACACACAAACAGCACTTTTAAACCTAAAGAACAAGAAGACATGCAAAACCTCCATACTTCTCTTAAACCTAGGGACAAATTCTACCGTTCTAACACCACACAAGTGTTGAAAGTTGCAAGCCACACAGAAGCCACCCACCATTTCCCCTCCTAATCCCCCTGCCCCATCTACAAAATAAATGCAAATGATTAGGTAAAAAATAGATATTATAGAAAAATACACTCTCTGTCACTATTGCCGTCTCTTAACAACCAATATTATTATTTTTCAAAAGCTGCTCAAATTAGCAACCACACCCTTCTGGCTAGTTACAAAGAATGTGCTTTGAGCTGTGGCCTTGGAAAACAGCTCAGAGCATGCTCAGACTACTCTTCAAGGCAGCTGTACTAGGCCTATATCAAGGCTGCTGGTTAGGCCTCATAACAACAGATGGAGTAAGCTTTCTCAGAATAGGCTGGAAAGCACACAATTCTCCAACAGTTAAAATGTGTCATGTGGGTTTTCTGCCTAGAGACACGTGGGAGGGACCTCTTTCCCATAGCTATGCTCTTGGATTAGGATTGGCTGTGTGCTGCAGAGACCTGATTTGCCAGAGAACATTAGATTGGCAGAAATGTTTGTGGAGTTTCTCTCAGAGTTCAAACAGAAGTACAAAATGTGTGTAGGATACGAAAGAGTGCGTAGCTTTGAGAATTTTTGAGGGGAAAGGTTTGTTAAAAATTGCTTGACATTTTCCTTGGAAGGACTGCACCCTAGCAGACCAGCCTCTACAGAGTTGAGTTACTCCTACCAATCTGTCCCTGCAGTTTACAGCCACAGTGCAGTCTGTGGTATGTGATACTTGGCCACAATCTCCACTTTTACAGGACAGTTTCAGTAACCCTGTCTAACAACAATGAAAACTGACTGTGCTTTAGAACATGCCCCAAAATCTTTAGGGATCCCTCAGCAGTTCTACAGTTTTTAAGTGGTCCCTGAAAAGTGTTCATATTTGGGGGACCTTGAAAGTAGAGAGGGAGGAGTCAATGGTGGTGAAATAGTTCCTTGGAGGCTTTGTGTAAAGTGCATTGTGTGTGGATTTTCTTGTATTGCAATGCAACTTCTACCAGTTTGATGGTTCTAGCATTGAACTGCATTACACTATGTGCTATAGCTGCTTCTCTAACACATTATGATCTATACTTGAAATATTTATTATTGTTTTGGTTTTATTAATAAATGGACATGTGACATGCCAGCTTCCTTCTGGGTTGTTTGTTCCTAGTGCTGAGAGAATGGGGTGGGTTTTTTGTTTTAAAGAAATGGTCCACTCTGGGACCAGTTGTTCCGTCAGTAGCTGGAAGCCGTCCTTGCTCCTACCAACCTGCTGCCGTGGGCTCCTTTTTGGAGGAAGGACAGGATATAAATTTAATAAATAAATAAACGAACTTCCCAAATTAGAGTGCCCCGAAATTGTGTTGCTACCACTCCAGAACTACCTCACACTTCTCTTCCCTCTGACTTCACAATTGGGGGCAAGATGTTTGTTGGTCAGTGAAGCATGCTGTGAGACTCACAGACAGGGTTTTTAGCAAAGAGAGTGAAACCTGAAGCAGAAGGGTTAAGCTGTGAGAACAGAGCGCCAGGTTTGCCAAGGTCAGTAGCTGGCTGGGAAGGCTGATAAGATGGGATGTTTGGAAAAGCTCAGAGTGGGGGAAACGCTGTCTGTGGAAAGAACTGTGTCTAATGTCTTTGCCTAGTAAAGACTCTTACAAGAAACTTGCCTGGCCTGGCTTATTCCTGTTCTATGCAACTC
This sequence comes from Rhineura floridana, assembly GCF_030035675.1. NCBI lineage: Eukaryota > Metazoa > Chordata > Lepidosauria > Squamata > Rhineuridae > Rhineura > Rhineura floridana. The sequence continues at coordinate 129,407,333 of NC_084487.1, forward strand.
TTGGATTCCATCCTTGTATGATCTATACACGCACACACGCAACAATGTTCTCCAATGGATTGGATTTGGCCTTGTGTCTGCTAGTTGCTGATCTGTCCTTGAATGAATCTTCAAGTGGTGATCTATGATATAAAATTGGACTAAAATGCAGAAGAATTCCCAGTAATGGTGTGGGTTAATACTATTGACCCCCCAAATGTTAAACGTGAGGCTACCTGCAATGTGACTGGAATACCCCTTGACACCAAGGACTGGTGAGGGGCGGGGAAGCTGCAGCACAGAAGCCAATTAGCCTTTAAAATGTGTTGCTGACCATAGTTTTGCATTGCTGTTTAGCAGCTAGAGTCCACTGAATGTGTTGATGAGGGAATTGCATGCGACAGACAGATGGCATAGGACCAATAAATCCTTAATATTAACACTTCCCATAATATTAATACTTTTCATATACAGTCACATAATCCTTACCAAACTTTTAACAGCTTGGGACCAATTTACTTGTGTGATTGCCTTACTGCTTATGTGTCCACTCAACTGCTTTGATCTGGAGGACTGGTACTGTTCCAGGTGCCAGATAGTACTCATTCCTCACTTGTAAGAAATCGTTTTTAGTGTGGCAGCACCTCCACTTTGGAACTCCCTACCTATTGGCAGGGCAGCACCTTCACTGTATTCTTTTTGGCACCTGTTTAAAACATTTCTATTTGGGCAAATCCTTCCAGAAACATAGTTGTTGATGTGTTTTAATCTCTTTTTAGTTTACTGCTGATTTAAATAGTTTTTAATTTTGTTTTTATTGATAATTTTAATATTTGTCGTAAAATCACTTAGAGGTTTTGTTACAGTCAAGCAGTATATATATTTTGTTAAATAAATACATAAATAAATACCACACATCTTTGCAAGGTAGATAACCAACATCCCCATATTGCAGTGGGGGTGCTAAGGGTGAGACAGTGACTTGTCTTAAGATAACTTGAGTTTTGGTTTGGAGGTAAGATTTGAACAGGGAATATCCTAGGTTACAGGTCCCACTAACTTTCAGCCAGGCATTCACTGATGGAAGCCATCCCCAAGAGATGTTGCTTGAATGCAGATTCTTCCCCTGTAATTCATATGATTTTTTAATCCAGTGTTGCTAATGTTGGATCCATCTATGTGGAAGCACAAACTACATCTTCCTAGTAATACATGAGATTGAAGAGAGATTACACTTAAAGAGTAGTATCAACCCCAGTTGCGTATCAGACTCCATCAGCAACTCAATATGGTTGTGATCATTTATCAAAGTAGAGTGAAACTGACACATTGCTATTGCTGAAGCAAAGAAGATATTGGGGGAAAGGGTGGACCAAAAATTAAAACTTGATTGGAACCGCTTCACTCTACTTTGATAATCACAAGCATGTTGAGTTGCTGATGGCGTCTGATAGGCAACGTTGACTCCTGCTTCAGCACAGTGCCAGTTTGCACTTTGTTTTGAAACAGGGTATAAAAAGCACCTGGGGATTATGTAGCAAAATATATTTTTGGCAGCATCAGTAGTGAATGTGGTGCCTAAAAGGTTACACTACACATGGAAGCAGTGATTGGTGAAAATATCAGGACTCTGCTTCTGGGGTTAAGTGGTCATGTTTCCCTGCATTAAATACACATGCATTCTTCACAACTATGGTATTGTGCATCTGTTTTAACATTTGTACATACAGTGCTTTCTTTCTGTTCTCATGCGTCCATTTTCAGCTTGAATGAGCCAAATGCTAGGTATCAAACATTCTCTACTTCTCATACTAAAGGGCATAACATGAGAGGTAGAGATTTCTTTTCTTGGACACAGAACTGAAACAAACGTGTAGATGGAGAATGAAAAGGGTTATCCAGGAACAATAGCAGTATAGCATTTATTTAATTATGCAAAGCCTCTTAAGAGGAACAGTGCACACTGAAAATGATGCTACTATTATTATTTTTTTGGAAGTAATCGAATTTGGTTTTCCATAATAAAACGTTTTTCTATGCCTTTGCCTCCTTTTCTTCCTCCCCCTACAAGTTTTGCCTTGCAAGCACCAGGTCTTGTATGTAGTCTGGGATGGGCCTGTATTGACCAACATTTCAAATCCATCTGAAAACCTTAACACGTCTGTCTGTAATTGTACCTCTTTGCTAGCCTTCAGTGCTTAAACATAAACATTTGCTATGGGTACAGTTTTGGGGCAATTAGAATTGACTCAGAAAGAGACGTATTTCTCCCATCGTCATCAAGAAGATTGGGCAGAAATCTTCAATGCAAATGTAGACTAGCCCAGTTACTATTGTCTCCTAGTGTCTTGCCTTCCTGTTTGCTCAGCCAGTCTGAGCTCAGACCCTGCATTCTGGACAATGTGATGCTTCTGACTTGTATGAGGGAAGTCAGGTATGTCCTCTCTCCCTTTCTTGGGATAATGTCCCTATATATTGGCAGATTGGGGGGGGATAAATGTTGCATGGAACCTCCAGGGTCTAAAAGTGGTGAATACATCACATGTTAGATTCTAACAGGATAGCTTAATTTTTCAAGACCCACTTCAGCAACTCCAACAGTTCACAAGTTGGGAATCAGATGCAGGCATAATGGACACCATAAACATTTAATGCAATCCTTGATGCCAACCAAAGAGCACTTATGCAGGTAGACAACTAGAAATCCATCTATTCTTTTAAATAGCATCACTTGTCAATTAAAATCCATGTTTTTCAAATAGCAGCCACTACTTATTAACAGACTAGAAAGAAAAATCTGTCCAAGATTCTCATTTTGAGAAGGTTTAGCACTCTTAACTTGGCATTCACACTATCCAGATTAAAGAATGCTAGTTTTCAATCAAACCTTACTAGCACAGAGCAATGTGAGTATTGCATACATTTTTCCCTCTTGAAACAGCAAGGAGCCTTCTAAGTCTGGTTCAATCTCATGTTTTAAAGATTGTTTTATTACGTTTATATACTGAAAAGTTGTTTTTGCTTGCTGTTATGTTACTGTTTTATTTTTGTTATTAGGAAATTGTTTGAGATGTATTTCTGTTCACCTTGCTGTAAGCCACCTTGAGCACAATTTTTTGTGGAAAGGCAGCATACAAATAAAATGATGAATGAATGAATGTTAAGATGCATTGCTGAAGAAATTGGCGACTAACACCAGGTGTGAGGTTGGGCTTTAAATAGAATACTTCAAAAGAATCAAAAGATTTGCTTAGTTCACAAAGGAAGAATCTTTAAATACAATAATATTGTGCAATTGTTTATCTACAACTGCTTCATCTGTCAAGGGAAATTAAAATGTATGAAATAGCTGCCCTTTCTGCCTTAAGGTAGTGGGAGCAGGCAAGACAAGAGGGAAAAAATACCCAACTGCCCACTGCACATATTAGACTTGTCATTTAATTTCTTGCTCTTTTAATTTGCATTCACAGACACACACAATTTTATACCCATACACACATATACAAACCTATTAGCTTCCTTCACACTGAAGACACACAGTTTGCATTCTTTTGAAATTTCAGATTTACAGGGAATTGTTTTACACAGATGGGGGGAAATGTAGATTGTGGCACAGAGGTTCAAGATACTTCAATAATCTCCATGCTGCCTGAGAAGCTAGACTGGCTGCCCACTTTCCCAAGTTCCTCTCGGGACCTGTTCTCCGACATGATACTCTCCCCAAATTCCATCTGGCAGCTCCTTCTCTTGAACTGCTTCTCAAAGGAGCTCTCCTCATGCCAACTCCGTCGTGAATCCCCCCGGTCACCATGCTTCTCCCTCCTGCGTACAGCATAGGTTTGCTCACACCCTGTGGGCAGCTGGCTGCAGCTGTAAGTAGAATAGGCTGTGCTGCTCCCATATATAGCAGAAGCAGAATAAAAGTGAGAGGTATCCGTAGCAAAATACCAGCTATTGGTCAGAGATGTTGTAGAAGCCTGAGGAGGTAAGATGTCCGAATGCCAGCCTTTCAGTCCCAGCCCAGCTGCAGACTTGGCCAAATGCTGCTGGCTGGTGGAAAGGCCAAAGAGGAAGTTTGTTTTATAGTTGTCTTCCATGCTGCCACTTCGATGCAGGGGGTACAAGAGTGGCCTCTGAGTGGCACTAGTGGCTCTCCCCAAGTGCTGCCATTTGCTCTGGCTGTCCAGCTGCCAGGCATTTTGGGACTTCTCAGGAAGCTTTGCTTCTTCTTTATCTGGGCTGCTTTCAGGTGTCTGTTCTGAAACTTCCTGAACGGGGGAGAACTGGCATAGCTTGGTGCCACCTTCTAAGGTGGCTGAATGCTTGTAATATTCTAATGTGTCCTCCAAGGAAGGATATCCCTGTCCTGAAGCAGTAACATAGTTGCTGCTGGCCACACATGATACAGATTTTATATCCAAGGAAAATGAACGCTTTAGCTTGTTACTGTCTTCAACTTTCTCTGAGGATATGTTTAGTCCAATTATGCCTTGTACCAATGGACTGTCCTCTAACGATAGCAAAGAGGAACCTGGTAGCTTCCCAGATTCCACTGGCTTCTGCTCCACAGTCTCTGAGGTAGACGTAGCACAGAGCTGAGAAGAGGAAAGGCGGCTGCTGCTGCTGCTCTGTTCAGCATCCAGTCCCAGCCCGTGGTCACTGCTTTTTTCCAAATGCAAAAGCTTCAGCTTGCTAAGGGGTCCAGTTTGGCCACTTTGGTTCTTTATTTTCTTCTCAAAGTCTAGAAGTTGACCAAGGAAGTTGAAGTTGGGAGAAATGGTTGGCCTCTTCTCTTTCACAAATCTAAACACAAGGGTTTTAAAAATAATCAGTTCAGCAGTCAGTTAATCTATGACATCAGAGTTGAATTCTGTATACGTGTCCTGTACTGTGACAGACCAGACTCCATGTATTGCACACTAGGGTGTGCCAAAGTAAACTGTACAAATTATATAAATTAAGCAAATTCACCTTCTGCCATTCAAAGTTCTCCCGTTCCCTCAAGCAACCCTGCCCTCTCTTCCTGGCTGCCCTTGTGATCGGAGCGTTAAAAGTCCTTTCTCAAACCCACTTACAGTTTTTGGCTTAACCTGTTGTCTTCATCCTCTCCTAGGGACATAAATGCATTTCCACAAATCAGACTCATTGTCCTCATCTCCCTCTCCTATCTCCCCCACATTCGTAATATAGATCGCAAGCTGCTTGGGCCAGGAATGTTTTTTCTGTTAATGGAACACTGTGGAGCATCATGGACTTCGATAGCATTGTAGTATTTTTAAGCACAATGTATACTGCTTCTTCCTGTTAGGCACAGTTAACTCTATTTTTAATAGCCTCAGGGAAGGACAAGAAACTATTCCACAACACTGAACCACACCCCTTGACCACTAGAACCCCCTAGCACCTAATATTTCACCAGACTTTACCCATACTCTTTCAAATATATAAGCATACAAAGTATAAAGATGAAACCATAAGGGCTAAAAACTTGCTTCTCTAAAAATAAAAGCTAAGATTCCTCAGACATAAATTCTGTATCCATATACAGTGCCTTGCAAAAGTAATCAGACCCCTGACCAATGCTCTCATATTACTAAATTACAAACGGTACACTGTAATTTCATTCTGTATGGTATTTTATTCTGAAACACAAACTCAAAATCAATTATTGTAAGGTGCCATTGGTTTTATGCTGGGAAATGTTTGTAAGGAAAAAAAACCCTGAAACATGTTGCTTGCATAAGCATTCAGCCCCTTCACATTAATATTTGATAGAGCCACTTTTCACTGCAATAACAGTTTTAAGTCTTTTGGGGTAGGTAGTAGTACCAGCTTTGCACACAGTGTCGAAGGAATTTTGGCTCATTCTTGGCAGATTCGCTCCAGGTCGCTCAGGTTGGTTGCATGTCGCTTATGGACCGCAGTTTTGAAAGATTCTCAATGCGATTGAGATCAGGACTTTGACTGGGCTGCTATAGGACATTTACCTTTTTGTTCTTGAGCCACTCCAGTGTCGCTTTGGCCTTGTGCTTGAGATCATTGTCCTGCCAAAAAGGGAATTTCCTCCCAAGCTTCAGAGTTTTAGTGGACTGAAGCAGGTTCTCTTGCACTATTTCCCTGTATTTTGCTCCATCCATTCTTCCTTCAATTTTAACAAGATACCCAGTCCCTGCTGATGAGAAGCATCCCCACAGCATGATGCTGCCACCACCATCATACTTCACCGTAGGGATGGTGTGACTTGAGGCATGGGCAGTGATAGGTTTGCACCTCACATAGCGCTTTGAGTTTTGGCCAAAAAGCTCTATCTTGGTCTCATCTGACCACAAAACCTTTTCCCACATTGCAGCCGGGGCACTCTCATGCTTTCTGGCAAACTCCAGACATGCTTTCAGAAGGTACTTTTTGAGTAACAGCTTCTTTCTTGCCACCCTCCCATACAGGCCAGTGTTATGCAGAGCTCTTAATATGGTTGACTGGTCACCATTACTCCACTCCCAACCACTGAACTCGGTAGCTCCTTCAAAGTGATTGTTGGCCTCTCTGTGGCTTCTCTCACAAGTCTTGTTCGAGCGCTGAGTTTTGAGGGATGGCCTTTTCTTGGCAGTGCCTGGTAGTGTGATGCAGCTTCCACTTCCTGATTATTGATCCAACTGTGCTCACTGGGATACCCAAACGCTTAGATATTATTTTGTACCCTTTTCCTAATCTATGGATTTGTATTACATTATCTCTCACTTCTGTAGAATGCTCTTTGGTCTTCATTTTCCTTCAGATCCACAGCCTGACGAATGATTCTTCAACAGTGGGGTTTTTATCCTGACAGTGAGACAGCACCTTTAATGGTTCACAGGTGGAGGCCAATGATAAGGTAATTGTGTCCTCAATAGGGTAATTTCTTTCATCTGTATAAACCAGGAGCTTCCACAGCACAGAATTGAATACTTGTGCAAGAAACATGTTTGTTTGTTTTGTTTCTTACAAACATTTCCCAATATAAAACCAATGTCACCTTACAATAATTCATTTTGAGTTTCAGTATTTCAAAATAAAATATCACATAGAACAAAATTACAATGTACCATTTGTAATTCATTAATATGACAGCATTGGTCAGGGGTCTGATTACCTTTGCAAAGCACTATCAGAATTTTGCACTTTTCTGCGCTCCCTTAGAGTTGCAACATGGACCCAGGAGCCACAGTTTGATAGACCAGGACATGTCCACCACTCTAGCAGTAATTCATTCTCATGGAGGAGAGCTACTCCAGAAGTAGTCTCTCTACCATTTCCCTCATTATGGTGTGTTTAAAAGAAACATTACAAATTTGAACTGTGACCCACAACAGGTTTTTATATGAGTGGCAGTACTTCAGTTACCTTCATATTAACAGAGTTGTGTGCACAGCATGGTCCAACAAAAAGAAAGGTAGGCCTGCATTCTTCCACATCAGACAATACTTCTGGTTGACCTCTGGACCCTGGTTGACCTCTGGAATGGGGAAATGACCAGGGCGGTGGACATGATTGCTCCTGAGCGTCCCCTCTTACGGAGTGGAGCCAAACCAGCTCCCTGGTTTACCAGGGAGCTGGCGGCGATGAAACGAATAAGACCGGGACTTGAGTGACATTGGCAGAAGACTCAGTGCGAGTCTGACCGAACACAGGCTAAAGCCTATTTGAAGGCCTACTCCGTGGCTAAGAAGAAACTTTTCTTTTCTGCCACCATTGTGTCTGCTGGGAGCCGTCCAGCGGAGCTGTTTCGAGTGGTCAGGGGTCTTTTAAACTCTGGCCCCCAGGAGGGTAATATAGACCACTCAACAGCCCGCTGTCAAGAATTTGCACGGCACTTTGCAGATAAAGTCGGTCAGATTCGCTTCGACTTGGACGCTAAAATTGATACAGTCTCAGGGGATGTAACTTTGGCTCCTGCTTGCCCAATAATAATGGATTCCTTTCAATTTGTACAGCCTGAGGATGTTGACAAGATCCTTGGAGAGGCGAGAGCCACCACATGTCTGCTGGATCCTTGCCCTTCCTGGCTCATTAAAAGTGCCAGAGGGGGACTGGCCGAGTGGGTGAGGTGAGTAGTTAATGCCTCTTTACAACAAGGCAGAATTCCATTGTGCCTAAAAGAGGCAGTTGTACGGCCTTTGTTGAAAAAGCCCTCCCTGGATCCCTCCATAATGGGAAATTATCGGCCAGTCTCCAACATTCCATTTTTGGGCAAGGTAATAGAGCATGTGGTGGCTGCCCAGCTCCAGAGATTCTTGGATGAAACGGATTATCTGGATCCATTTCAATCTGGTTTCAGGCCTGGTTACGAGACAGAGACAGCTTTGGTCGCCTTGGTGGATGACCTTCGCAGAGAGCTGGACAGGGGAGTGTGTCCCTGTTAGTTCTACTGGACCTCTCAGCAGCTTTCAATACCATCGACCATGGTATCCTTCTGGACCGCCTTGCTGGGATGGGACTTGGGGGCACTGTGTTACGATGGCTCCATTCCTTTTTGGAGGGACGAACTCAGGTGGTGGTGCTGGGGGACTCCTGTTCGACTCCTTGGCCGTTGACCTATGGGGTCCCTCAGGGTTCAGTTTTGTCCCCCATGTTATTTAACATCTATATGAAACCGCTGGGAGAGGTTGTCCGGGGGTTTGGGGTTCGGTGCCATCAGTATGCGGATGACACCCAACTCTATTTCTCCTTTCCACCTAAAGCCAAGGAAGCTGTCCTGGTCCTGAACCAGTGCCTGGCATCAGTGATGGACTGGATGAGGACGAACAAATTGAAACTAAATCCAGACAAGACAGAGGTGCTCCTGGTCAGTCGAAGGGCAGATCAGGGAATAGGGATTCAGCCTGTGCTGGATGGGGTTACACTCCCCCTGAAGACACAGGTTCACAGTTTGGGTGTGCTCCTGTACTCTGCTCTGAACTTGGAGGCCCAGGTCTTGGCCGTGGCCAGGAGTGCCTTTGCCCATTTAAGACTAGTGCACCAGCTGCGCCCGTTCCTGGAAATGCCTGATTTGACTATGGTAATGCATGCCTTAGTCACATCCCGTTTAGACTACTGTAACGCTCTCTACGTGGGGCTGCCTTTGAAGACTGTTCGGAAACTTAAACTGGTACAAAGAGCTGCAGCCAGAGTATTAACAGGGGCTGGTTACAGGGACCATACAACTCCCTTGTTACAACAGCTCCACTGGCTGCCAGTTTGTTTCCGATCACAATTCAAAGTGCTGGTTTTGACCTTTAAAGCCCTAAACGGCTCAGGTCCAGGCTATCTGTCAGACCGTATCTCCCTATACGAGCCTGCCCAGGCCCTGAGATCTTCAGGAGATCTTCAGTCCCAACACCCTCGCAAGTGCGATTGTTGGGGACGCGAGATAGGGCCTACTCGGTGGCTGCTCCTAGGTTCTGGAACTCCCTTCCTAGGGAGGCACGAATGGCCCCCTCCTTGCCATCCTTCCGTCAGCAAGTAAAGACTTTTTTTATTCCGACAGGCTTTTGGGATAGAAGGTGTTTAGGATTGAGCTTTACAAGGCTTGTTTTATTGTTTTATATTATTATCTGTATTATTTTAAATTGTTTTTAGATTTTTAAGAGCCTTTTACGGTTTTAAGGTTGTGCATAGTTTAATTGTATTTTAATTGTAAGTTTTTCTATGTTTTTTAACTACATGTAGTTTTATTTGTAAGCCGCCCTGAGTTCCAGTTTGGAAAAAGGGCGGGGTAAAAATAAAGTTTCAATTCAATTCAATTATACAATTATATGGGATAAGGTAAACGGGGTCTAAATGGCAAGACTAGGGAGAAGGTACCTGTGCCATATCTCCCAGAGCCTAGCAGAATTACCATGGGATATTTTTCATACAAGTTGTTCAATACACATGGAAAGCCAGTTCAAATGTTACTGAAGCCACATAGGACCCCAGTACAATTCCAGCATCAGCACTCACTTTGAAAAGGTGGCTTTGTGTGGCCACCATTCACATTTCTCACAATGCCCAGGAGCTATGCAACCTCAGGGGTATTGTGGAAATTTTTAATGGCTGCTGGTCATGCCCCAATCACATGGAAACTATTTCCAGCTGCCATGTGGCTATGAGTATATTTGAAATCAGCCATCCATGTGGGTTTCCTCAACAAGGACCCATTTTTCTTACCTGTAGGCTTCATCTAAGGACATATCCATTCTTTTCATTATGTATGCAATTGCAATGGTGGCAGAACGGGATATTCCTGCTAAACAGTGGACTAGAACACAACCATTTGAGGCTTTTGCTTTTTCTGTGGGAAAGGAAAGAAAATGAAGTCAGTCAATGGTGCTCTAAAAGACATTGAAAATGAGAAATCTCACAGGGATCCTCAAGCAAAAATAAAAATTGGAACCTTCCCTATTAAACTTTGAGGTGAAACAATTTTAACAATAAGAACATAAAGCCATTTTCAACTATTCCACCTCTCCCTGAATTCAGGGTGGCTTATACAGTAATCATAAATACGCACAGTTGTATCCTAAACCACTAAATACCTTCAAACATGATAAAAACAAAAAATGGATTGAATAATAATCCTTGGACCTGTTGGAGCAAATCAAACTACGGAGAGAAGTTGGATTAAGGTCTTGTGCCAAGACATTATCTGTTTTCACACATCCATTAACATTCATATAATCATGCCTGAATGCCTACAGACCTGACTCATCTTCACTCTGTCCCCAGACCTAACTTGTAACATTAGATGTAACATAGAGGGGCATCTATGCACAGATGGTCCAATCAAACGCAATTCAAAATTGGGGGAGACAGAGAATGTGTGTGTTTACTACTTTGGGAAGTACATCAGCAGGGACCAGTCAGTCAGTAACTGAAGGGGTTATTCCTGTTAATGGTCTAGGAGACAACAGATTCTGCTTCATTGAAGGTTCTAGTCAGTAGAGTGTTAGCTGACAGCAAGGAAGATGGCTGAGATTTCACAGTTGGAGGGGAAAGTAGTTCTGAATAAGATTTTCTCCTGTGTAGGCCTGATCTTAAACAGACAAACCTGTTTTATTTCTCCTCATATGATATAATGTTCTTGTTCAGTTTACCTCAGTAAAGTGTTTTCAGTTTCTTTTCTCTCCACACATTGTCACTCTGCTGTCACCATGACATGTTACATCCAATACAGGAACGCCACCCAGGCCCATTATTATTATTATTATTATTAACTTTTTAACTTTATTTATACCCTGCCGTTTTTCCAAGTTGGAACTCACGGCGGCTTCCAGATAAAAAACAGATACAATTAAAACCTACCAAAGTTAAAAGCATATAATACATAAATAAATAAATATAGACAGATATAATTAAAAAATGAACTCTAATTTAAAATAGCATTAAACTATGGGGGCACATCTCTCTGCTCCCCTTCTCTAGCTCTACCTTTTGATGTTTCCTTTCAAACTATGAACACAGCTTTAGAAAGCAGGCCACAAAGGTTACTAGCCCATAAATATTTTTGCTAGTCCACCTACCAGCACATACTCATGTTAGTTGTGGCATATCAGTGGCATTAAAGGGAGAGAGAAGTGGAAGATAACCAAATGCTTTTTCAGTATAGCTGACAACAGCTTCATTGCACGGTGGCCTGGACATAATTCTTGCTTGCCACAGGTGCCCAAGATGTGTACAGAGTACACTACAAGATAATTATGATACAGGGCACAGAAGACATAATAATTAAAGAAATGAAAGCAAAAGTAGCTTTTCACAGGGATATGTTGCCTGTTGGTTAAACATTTTCACATATTTTTAAAGAGCTGTAAGAAAATGGAAAAAGGGTGTGAGATAAAAGGCTAAATCTAGATAAAGCAGGGATGGCAACTCTGTAGCCACCCAGATGTTTTTTGGATTACAACCCTCCATCATCTCTGACCAGTGGCAATGCTGACTGGGCCTGATGGGGGTTAGAGACCGACAATATTGGGGGAGGGCACAGATTCCCCATCCTTGTTCTAGGCCCATGAGGGTAGGGGTGGGTGAGGAGATACTGTCCAAGCAGGACTGAACTCTGCAAGCAACAGCTGGTATGCAGGAAGTTCAATTCTGCTGTCTGCAAATGGTGTCAGGTGTGGGGCAAGTGGGTGCGGCTTGAGGACAACACCCTCATGAGCCATAGTCATCAGTAACTACTACCAAACTATCTCCTCCATTAGGGAAGTCACAGAAATCAATACTGACTTCCACCCACGGTGATGAAGGGGGAAACATGCAGAGGTACACACTGTCTAAGTAAGATCAATCCCAGAGAACAAGACTTTCTCAACAGAGCTTTGGTTTTAACTACTCTTGGTGACCTTCACGAGCCAAATCGATAGCATGGTTCCACAGAGTACGTGGAATAACCAAGCGAGTGCCATGAAGAAGGCCATTCTCTGTAATAGTAAGTTCACTCTTTATGTTAGCAAAGGACTGGATGATTGCCGTCGCTTCTGAAGTGCTAGATTATTCAGAAGGTCTTTCCAACAACCACTGTGGACAGTCTTGATTATTGTCTGGAGACACGTATCAGCTTGTGGAGCAGTCTTTATTTTGTGCAGAGAAAGAGCTTTAGGAATGGCATGTGAGACAAGGAAGATGACATGTGCCTTTGTTTCATTTGTAGCTGCGTGATCAGCAGATGGGTGTGTGTGTGTGTGTGTGTGTTTGTTTATTGCATTTGTATACCGCCCCATAGCCGAAGCTCTTTGGGTGGTTTACAACAATTAAAAACATTAAAAACAAATATACAAATTTAAAAACACATTTTTAAAAAGCAATTTAAAAATTGGATATGGGATACCTGGAAAAATAGTCAGCTGGACTATCTTTACCTGGTTGATAGATGACTGTAATCATAACCCTGCAATTTAAGCATCCAGAATTCAATGCAAACTGGTGGCTTAAAGGATGGATTGTGAAACATGGGCTCAAGAGGCTTGTGATCTGTTATGATTGTAACTGGGCATCCATATATGTGTAAATGAAAGCGAGAGCATGCCCGGGCTATGGCAAGAGCTTCCTTTTCTGTCTGAGAATACCACTGTTCTGTAGGTGAAAGAGCTTTGCTGGCATATGCAACAGTAGAAACATGGCCATCTTGATTACCTGCATGAGTACAGCTCCAAGGCCAACTGGGCTGGCATCCACCAAACATTCAGTTCTCTTGCCTGGATCGAAGTATGACATAACTACATCACTTGCAAGTGCTTTTTTAAAAACTCAACAAAAGCAGTTTGATGTTTTTGTGACCATTCCAATGTTTGATCTTTTTTTGTAAGATCCCAGGGTGGCTATGAGATTGTGGCCAGCCTTGGTATAAATTGGCCACAGTAGTTTGGAAGGCCTAGCAGGCTGCAAACCTCAGTAGTATTAGTAGATATAGCAGCATTATGTATAGCCATTACTTTTTGGGGATCAGCTGAAATATCCTCTTTGGAGAATATGTAACTAAAAGGTGCCAAAAGTGGGTTTCTCGAGTTCACATTTGCTTTGGTTTAGTGTCAGGTTCTCCTAATGCAATCATTACTGCTACAGGTTGATTATCATGGTCCTGTGATGTTGTACTAAATACCAAAATATCATAACTTACATTAAGAACCCCTGGAAGTCCAGCTAAAACATCATGTATAGTATTCTGACGTATTTCTGCAGCTGAAGAAATCCCAAAGCAGAGGTGCTTGTAGTGATGGAGGACAACATGAGTTGAAAAGGTTGTTATGTACCTGAATTCTGGATGGCGCTCCAGTTGATGATAGCCAGCTGTAAGGTCAAGTTCTGAGACGAATGCTGCTCCATTCAAGTCTGCAGGGATGTCATCCACAGTAGGAGTAATGTGCCTCTCTCGCTTAATAGCTTGATTAGGGAGGTACATGTCCACACAAATCTGGATTTTGCCTGGTTGCTTAGGCTTTTGGACCACTACTATTGGAGGTCCCAAGGGGTAGGACCTTCTACTCGCTTAGCAATGTCAAGCTCTTCCAGATGTTTTAATTCCTCTTCAACTAGTTTTCTGATGTGGAAGGCTCACTGACTGAATAGTATCATCAATGTGAAGTTTTACTTGTTTTCTTTTTAGCTTTCCAATCCCTTGAAACATTTCTTCATGAGTTTGGAGGGTTTGAGCCAGTCTGTCAACATGTATTTCTTGGATCATCTTAATCAGTCCTACTGCACTGGCTATCTTGTAACTAAGCAATGTATCAGTGCCATGAACTACCACATACACTGGACTAGTAGCAGATGTGCCCCACCATGTAGAATGGTCTCCCTACCAATATAAAGTCAGCTCCAGTTATAGCAGGTTTGTGACATATGCTAAAAACACCCTGATAATTGCTGCTGGCTACTGTGGTTATTACACTGTTATTTTAATACTGTTACTTGAATGTTGATTTATTGTAATTGGTTTATAGTTTTACTGTAAAGGCTTTGAAATTCTCTGAATAGAAGGTGATATATAAATGTTTTAAAAGCAAGCAAAAAAACATGTAAAACTGCTCTAGGCCAACTAGATTTCACCCTGGTGGGCTACCCCCATCCCTCCCCCTTCTTTACATGTAGGGGTTTCAACATAAGAACTGTATATGCCTATGTATATTGCCACAGTATAATTTAATTTGTATTCTCAGTGGTGAGTTGTTCACGCCCACCCATATATGCAAGTCATCACTTGGTGCTGTAGTAATTAACATGCCTGTTGGACCTGCACTAACTACTGCAAGCCCATCTGAAAGAGCTCTTCCTCTGCTTCATGATTTCACCTTAAGCTAAAAGGATCCCACATCCCCAGAAGTATCAAATATACTGTGAACTTAGAGAATTGATTCAAGCATTGTTCCTACCAGTGCATAGTAAGGGAGAAACATGCAAAAGTATATCTGATCAAAATGCCTCACTGAGCATCCTAGAAAAAGTTTATGACACTGGGAAGAGGAGGAAAATTAGTTTTCCCCTGCTGCTAATGTGAGAATGCTTTCAGCATACATATATTCCTGTTGAAAAACATTTAGCGGAAGTTAATTATTTGGCATAGGTTTTGCTTGTATTTAAGAGTGACACCATCTTTTACCTATAAAATCCACAGACTTGTCCAACCATGGAAAAATTTTCTCACAGAAGCTGTCATTCACAGGCACTCTTAAGAAGTGGGATTCTGGGATAAAGTCAGGCTTGGGGCAGGTATTACTGGCATTTAATACGTAGCCAATGTCGTTCTGCTGCATCAGCTCCTACAAAAAAGGAAGCCAATGCCAAATGTTATAGGAGTCACCACTTGCAAATCAGTAGAAGAAAGAGAACGTTAAGAATTTATTAGAGAGGAGCCAAAACTATTCACTGTTTTTCACAAATGTTTTGGGCACTGTAAAATATATATATATCTTTTTTCATTTATTTTTCTTAGAAATATTCTCCTCTCTATATTGTGGTCTTTTGGTGTCAACCTCAACAGTTTTCACTTGATCAATGGTGACACTTCAGCAAGTCTGATTAGCTATGTAAAGATAACCCTTTCCAACAACCACCTGTGTCGTCATACATTCACTGTGCAGGTTAAATGTAAATTCTCCCTAGAAATAAAACTTTTCAGAATTGTGAATATATTGCTGCTAAAAAATATTTTTAAATCAGAGTTGGTTTAGTGATTATATCACTGATTAAGTGAAATCAATTAAGCTTGATATCAACAGAAGTAATTGTAACTGACTGGTGAAGACAGCATGAAAAAGCAACCCCAGAAGAGATTGTCCTTTGAGCATCATCACATTTCACACCTTGTTGAGGACATCCCGCTGGCACCCAAGGTAAAGGTGAGGAAGAATTCGGGTTGGTCCAGTGTTGGAGACTGGTAAGCAGGGTTGAGAAATACAAGAAGGCACCAGAATTGATTTTCCTTCACAAAGGCTGGGGAAACAACTGGAAAATTCAACAAATCCACCTGAAGAAAATAACAACCCACGTTTCAGTTTTAAGTATAGGATGCATGCAGGATGAAACATCTTTTTTCCAATTAAATTCCAGTTCATAAGAGAAGACATTGAAGTGATTCAAACATGTGCATTGTCACATTGTGCCTGAAATATCATTCTTACATGTGTGAATGGGCCTTATCTATCTCACACACAGTGATTTTCAACGGGAACAGTTCATGCATTCAGCACCAATCAAGTAAGTAATCAAGTAAGACACAGTAGAAAAATCAAGGGATGTACACTACAGATGTTTGTAAGCCAGCCCATTGCCTTAGAACTTTAAAAAAATATTTATATCCCACCTTTCTGCCTTAATATGAGGCACTCCAAAAACAGCTCACGATTGAACCACCCAATCCCCACAAATCAATAAAAACACATGTGAGGCAATTTGAACACTCAAAAGTGCCAAGTAGTAATATTATTAAATTTAAAAATACATTGGCCTGGATGTCCACACACATTGCTAAAGCCACCCCTCTGCTTTCTCTCTGCACCAAATGTGATCAGATGCTCACTTAATCACTTTGCCTCTGCTCCTCTCCTGCTTCTCCTCTTCTGCTTCTCCTACTGGCGTTCCCCTCTCAGTTTTGGAACCAAATATGTTTCAGGATATATAGGCACAGATATTAAAACTAACCAAACTTTGCTATAGTTTGCAACCATGGTTAGAAGAGTGTTTGCAAACTATCGGTTGTATCCAATACTAGACCTATTCAGAGTAGACACAGTGACGTTAATGTACAGAAGAACTTTTCATTAATTTCAATAGGTCTACTCTGAATTAGGAATGGGATCCATTGGCAGGTGCCAATTTGAAAGCATTCTGTCTACCTAACAGGCAGTATAGATCTGAGTTCAATTCTGTCTGGTTCCATTTTGTTCCTCCCCAAAAATGTCAATATCGATATTTTGGAAAGAATTATCAATACTTTGAAAGGAAAGCTGCTCCACACCCTCCTCCTCCGCTGTTATAGGCTGGGCTTGCGTCCTCCATGCTTGGAATTTGGATTTTTTTGAGGGGGGGTGCCACAGAGAGCGAGAGAGCTGTATGTGAGTGCTGTGAGTAAAATAAAAAAATATATTCAAGGGAATATTCAAGGGGGGGAAATGGAGGAAAGCCACTAAGTTTGGAGCAAACAGGATCACTCTGCAAAAATAGAGAACATGTGGACCATTCAAAAATCCAGTGCTAAATCTGAACTCGGAGGAATTTTCACCCATTCCTACTCTGAATAGAGCTTAGTTGGGTACAGCCCTATGGTTTGGACTTCAGCAGTTAGCTGAAGACACAGGAAGGTGCTTGTAAAGAATTGTCATCAGCGGGTCAACTCACAAGCCCAGGGCAATTGATCCTGGCCAGGCACAACCCATCCCTCCCTTACTAGGGCTGAGTTAAACCAACACCAGCCCTGTAAGATAGGTAGACTGCCACCACTCCTTAAATCTGATCACCCACTCTGGGCCAAGGGGAAACCCAAAGTGCCAGAAATAGACCTGCCAAGGATTCCAAAGACAAGAGCCAAAGATGCACCACCTGTCTTGGGGCCTTAAGGCAACATACTCAGTTATCCGGTAGTCTATGGCTAGAAGGCCAAGGTACTGGATTCAGAGCCATATTCCCTCTCCAATGAACACACACTGGTAAATAAGAGGTAGTATTTATTAAAATAAAATCATAAGTGCAAAAATGTAACAGCAAAATAGTTCCTTAAATTAAACACCCAGAGGGTTAGGTAAAATACAAAATACAGAGAGTTCAAGTCACAAGAAAAAAAATAAATCTGTGTAACCTATTCTATACTCACACTATAGAAAGACAGGCAGAGTAATTTCATGGTTTCACATCTCCCTAGAGAAGTATAGCTTAAATAGAACACAAGAAGAAAGAAGAATGGGAAAAGAGGAGAGATATGATCATGATGGCAAGCAGACTAAATTAGGTGAGTGGAAGAATTCAAGGCAGAGGGAGCAGAGAAGAGGTTTGGAATGATCTCCCCGATGAAGTTTGCCTGGTGCCAACATTATTATCTTTTTGGTGCCAGATCAAGACTTTCCTTTTCTCCCAGGCATTCTAATAGCATGTGCTGAGCTCTGACTTCAGGTCTTGTTACCTGGTTTATCTGTGCTTCTTGGCTTTAAATTTTGTATGGTTTTTAAAATTGTATATTTGTTTTTAATGTTCAATGTTTTTAATTTTTGTAAACAAGTAAACAAGTCACAAGAAAAAAAATAAATCTGTGTAACCTATTCTATACTCACACTATAGAAAGACAGGCAGAGTAATTTCATGGTTTCACATCTCCCTAGAGAAGTATAGCCAGCCTGGACAGCAGATGAAAGATGGAACCCCAACATCAGGTAACACCAAGGAACACTGGGAAACAAAATCCCAGAATCTTAGCTCTACTTTTATTGGGAAAAAGCCCAGCAACAGCCAGGAATTAGTTAGCCAATCTAGGCTTTCTGATGATGAAATCTAGAGCTTTTGCGCTTAACAGTCATGTGCTTCTCCAACCTTCACAGGTTAGTGAAACAAAATGACAGCAATGCCAAAATAAGGGTAGATATTAATTTGGAAAGATTTCAAATTCAAGTCTGTACAACTGGAAATCTGCCCACAGTGGAGCTTAAGGTTATGTTACCTAATTTTATCTGTGGTGTTGCTATTTTAAAACACATTGGCTATGTTTACACGTAATGCTAAAAGATGGTTTAGCATTATATGCATGAGGTATAGCGAGTTTTGGGTTTGAGTGCTCCCCTCTCTCTTCCAGTGCGACCACACAGAGATCAGAAGATTCTACTTCCATTTTAGATTAAACACAGTTTGGCATTCTTTATTATTTATTTATAAAATGTATATTCCATCCATCATAAAATGATTGCTGAGCAGGTCACAACATATAAAACTACATATAAATGTAAAACATAAAAGCCAATTAAAAAAAATCTAAAATTCAGAATCCAATTTGTATCCCTCCATCTCTCCCTCTCAATACAGGGCTCAAAATCCAAAAGGCCTAGTAGAAGAAAAATGTTTTTACCAAGCATCAAAAGCCAACCATTGTTGGCATCCGCCTAACTACAGGGGAAAGAGTATTCCAGAAGCAGGTGCCATCAACAAGAAGGCCCTATTACAAATCGTGACAGCCAAGGCTTCATTTGGCAATGGTACAGCATAATTAAGATTAATCATAATTTGTTGTTTGGATATCATGACAAACTATAAGTAATCTAAAACGGAGTTGAAAACTTCTGATTTCCCAAGACTCACCGCACTTAGGCTCAAAATGTTAAACCATGGTTCAGTATTATTTGCAACTGCAGACGTTCATTCTGCTCAGACTTTGGGATAGAACTAGAGGCCAGTTGCATAGTGCTGCAGTATTGGTAGTCTAATTTGTTAGTGACAGCTATTGTGTGATGTCAGGCTGTATTGTGGTACCTTAATGATGCCGTTATAATATACGAAGAGTGAGAGAGAAAGAGAAAGTGTGCAGATAAGTTTGGTACAGAAATCTCAGATTGACAACTGAATTAATCATAACAGAATACCAAGATAGCTACCGTCCTTTAAGATAATAGAGGAAAATACAAAAATCTGCTTAATTTCCTAACCTTAATCAGGACAGCCCAACATGCTCATGTATTCCTTCCTAGAAATGTGAAGGCCCAGGGGAAAAAAACAGAAAAAATTTAGAGGAAAAAGCATTCCTCCCCTCTTTTCCCCCAAAAGTCTTTTTCCCCCTGAAAAATTGAAAAAAATTGGGCAAGGACATGTAAAAGGGAATAGAAGCTTGTTTGAATTTGGGCAATTTTTTGAAGTCCATAATAAATATGATGACAAATATGAAGAAGCAGAAACTGCTAATGATAGCTTAGAAAATGACACGGATTGTATTTAGGGTTGCAAGGTCAGAAGCATCCCAAACCCTGAGATTTCAGGGGCAGGCCCTAGTGATGTCACTAAGCATGATACATTAAGCATCAACCACAGTTGCTTGGAGCATACCACTCAAACAAAACAATTTCTCTGATTGGAAATTAAGATAGAAATCTTAGCTAAATGAGAGTGTTCCCAGGTCCATCTGAAGGGACGGGATTATTCCTTCTCACCTGCTTAGAGAGCCTGGATAAGTAACATTTAATCTAGCCTACTTGCTTCTGGCAAGAAGGGTTTAAGTGCCCTCAGGCCAGGCCAGTCACCAGAAGGCCATTGGAGGAAGAAGGGAGCCTAGTATTGTGGAGGTGTTAGATAGGAGCACTCAGAAGTAAAAATGGATGCCCCTGAAGGCTGCAATTGTAAACACACTAAGGGCCTAAATCACATCAAACGCAGTAGGACTTACTTCTGAGTAGATACGGTTAGGATTACGCTGTTGGTAAGGCTTGGCTAGGGGTATCCGGGGAGGGTTAATTGTTATAATTGTAATGCCTCCTGCCCAGTTTTAATATTGTTGTTGCAGATGTATTGTTTTTATATTGTATCGCTGTATTTTTCAATTGCATCTTAACGATTTTGTTCGTCGCCTAGAGTGGCCATTGGCCAGATAGGCGACAAAGAAATTAAATTTATTATTATTATTTATTATTATTATTATTATCCTCTGCAAAGATACCAATATCAAGCTAGATTACTGCGATGCGCTCTACGTGAGGCTGCCTTTGAAGATGGTTCAGAAATGGCAGCTTGTGCAAAATGCAGCGGCCAGAATGGTAACAGGCACCAGACGGTCTGAACATATAAAACCAATTCTGGCCAGCTTGCACTGGCTGCCTGTATGTTTCCGAGCTCGATTCAAGGTGCTGGTTATGACCTATAAAGCCTTACATGGCTTGGGACCACAATACCTGATGGAACGCCTCTCCCAATACGAATCCACCCATACACTATGCTCAACATCCAACCTTTGGGTGTCTCCTCTGAGGGCAGCTGGGAGTCTGGCAACAAGGGAGAGGGCCTTCTCAGTGGTGGCCCCCAAATTATGGAATGGTGTTTGTGACAAGGTGTGCCTGGCGCCAACACTGTTATCTTTTCGGTGCCAGGTCAGGACTTTCCTCTTCTCCCAGGCATTTTACCATGTGCTTTTAAATTGTTTTTAAAATATGTGTTTTTAAATTTGTATATTTGTTTTTAATGTTTTTAGTTATTGTAAACCGCTCAGAGAACTTCATCTATGGGGCGGTATATAAATACAATAAATAAATAAATAAAGGCAGGGTTGGCAACTCCCAGCCTGTAATGCACTGCCTGCCTTTTAACGTGGTTGCTCCAAACCTCTTTACAGACTTGACCCTTCACTGCAGAGAGCGGTCTGGGAAATGAGTAAGAGTTAAGAAGATTCTCTACCCTTTCCTGCCTATCCTGTGGGCTGCTATAAACTCACTTTGACAGCCAACCCAATTCCAGTGAGTAATAATTGACAGAAAACACAAATGGTTTGATCTACTTCACAGGCAGTAGCTTGGGAACAACAGCAATTGAAGACACAGTTCCCAGTATTTGAATTCTCTTTTACCACTATTGGGCAAGAAACAAACCATCAGGCAAATAACAAGGTACACCATCAGTGGGTTTAAGGGGATTGAGCTGAGTTCATGGAACCACTGTTATTGCTTTTATGGATGTAAGGAGTGAGGTCAGAGGTAAATGAAATGCAAATGGGGGGGGAGAAAAGGGAAGACGATGATTTCCTAAATGCAATACCATACCAACCTCAACAAGATTCCTAAAACTAAGGCAGAAAACTCAGCATCCCACAACCAGTCAGGGTTCCTAACCAAAACTAAAAAAAATCCTGACAGCTAGTCAGTCAAGGTAACCAAAATCCCATCACAGAATCATGGGAACTCTAGTTTGTTAAGGGTGATGGGAACTATAACCGTGAAGGGGAAACTACACTTCCCAGGATTCTTTACAGGAAGTCATGCACTTTAAATATGAGTTGGATGTGCTTTAAATGTATTGTGTGGACCTGCATTACTTCATAAACTTTGCCTGTGTATACATCATTTTAATTATTTTTAAAATGGAAATTGGCTACAAAGTTTACTTGGTGACCATGGGCTACTCACCAATCTCTCAGCCTAATCTTCCCCTAAGGGTTAAAACAATGGAGGGGGGCCATAACCAAGCAAGAAGGGCACACTTAAAATGTAGAGGAAATAATAATGTACAACCATAGTGTGAAATCAGATACATAGTGAGACATAGTATAAAGAAATATTTATATGAGCATGCATGTCAAAGATGTTTATTATTTACACAACCTGTAAAGGTATTTATAGTGCAATCCTATACATGTTTACTCAGAAGCAAGTCCCAATGTATTCAGTTCAAATAGGGAAGCAGACTGCAACCTCAGATGATAAAGATCTTCACTTACCCAACCCAAAATTCAGAAGCATGCCACTTTAAGCTGTTTTGCAACTGTTTTATACTTGTTTTATGGTTATTGGATTTTAAATGGATTTCTTTCTTGTTGTAAGCTGCCTTGGTTTCCAACCCTATCTCACAAGGTTATTGGAAAGATTCCATATACCCAAACTGAAGATGTAAAAATACATACACCCTACACAATAGTTTATTGTCAAAACCAGTTGGTCATTGCAGAACTTTTTTTTAAAAAAAATCAGTATTTGTTTCCTACCAAATAAAAGTATTGACCTTTGAGTGAAGGGCAGGTAATACATTTTAATTCTAATAATAATTCTAGGTAAGCCCTGCCTACTTGCTTTTAAAAAAAAGGATGGAGGGGGAGAGAAAGATTTACATCACAGTCCTTTGCTATGTTCACTCAAAAGTCCCATTGATTTTCAGCACAATCCTAACCATGTCTACTCAAAAGTAAGCCCTACTGAATTCAGTGGGGTTTACTCCCCAGGTATGTGGGATTAGCATTGCAGCTTTACTCCTAGAAAACTGATTAATGGATTAAAATTCCATATTGGGAAGGTTTTCAAAACAGGCTATGAATTAGACAAACTGCCCTCTTCACCAGCCCAGTAAAATGTAAACTTGTTTGACTCCTTATAATTAGAAAAGTATAACATATTATACACTCACTTAACTTCTGACATGCAAACAAACAAGAAAAGGAAACTGTTTTCAAGATTTGCAATGGGTTCTAGTTCTTGCGGGTAGGTCAGCAAATCCCTTGTCAATCACAACCCGGACACTTACTGGCTAAAAACCTGAAAGGGTGGGATTAGAGCAGCCAGTTTCTAACAGAAGTTGTGGGGGGAGCAGCTGACATTTTGGTGTATATCTCTTGAACCAGACCACCTAGAAACGTGATTTTTTAAAAAATGAAAGCTAAGAGTCTGGAGATTAAGGTGACTCACCCGGAGAGGACCCCAGCAACTGGAGTCTCCAGGCACAAACCAGAGAACTGATAACACTAATTGCATTACATGTAGTATTCACTGGGTCTTGGTTTTCCCCCACTTTTTCTCAGCTGTTTCTATGGAATGGAGTGTTCTATGTCTGCTTGACTCTGTGTAGGACTGGAGAAGACATAATTTCCAGAAGACATAATTTTTTTCCTACTATACATTGATGGTTTCTCCTGTTTTTATTTTCTGCTCCTAATAAAGTGGCAAAATCAAAGACATGCCAGGTTCCTTTCAGTTCAGCAGGTTGTAGCTTTATTTGTAACAAAAAAATTAAAAACGTTTATTCAATTTGTAATAATTGTCTGAATAAACTGTATTTTAATATACGAAACATGATACTTCAATGGCAAGCCAAGTTACACATGATACAGTTTATATTCCTAAGGTTACAAAGTGACAGTTGATCTGCAAGAGGTGTTAATAAAAGTATTGCACATACATTTTTCAATTTTATCTAAAATTTCTATGTTGCTTTCCATGAAACTGCTGGAGGGGAAAAAACATTTTTCCCCCTGGCTTCAAAACCTCTGACCATTTTACATCTTTACGGCTTCCACGTCCCTCCTGTTCCCTTATACATCAATTTCCCTTCCCTTTTCTGAATTAACCATGGTGCACGATTATTATTTACCATTCTTAAATAAAAAGGGACAAATAGTAGCTGAAAACCATTGTTAAAAGTATGTTTACAAAGTGTGGTTTGAATTAACTACAGTACATGAAAACACTAGTTTAGACATACTGGCTGTGTTCATGCATAACTCTAAACCACGGACAAGCTGCAGTGAGGTTCAGGTTTGCCTGTGATCACCCCCACCCATGGCTGCAAGTGGGAGTCTGAACATTATTGCTTCTGTTTTAGACCAATCACAGCTTGTTCTGATGTATGAACCCAGACAAACTGCAGTTAGTGTTAACTATGGTTAATGGAAACAAGCCAACTTCAAACCATAGTTCACTTGTTTCAACTAACCACAGTTAAGATGAACTATAGTTTACAGTTTGGATGTAACGCTAAACTGTGATTTATCTAAAGCTTCTGGTATACACATTTCAGCTGTGCCAGAGGAGGAGAGAGCGCAAAGCTCATTGTGGCTTGTGTTCATAAGAGTAAACCATAGTTTAGCATTATAGGCAAACCAGGCCGATGTTGGCTAGAATAGGTCTGAAAATGCAAGGGAGGAATATGTATGCATAAAGGGTGAGAGAAAACCTGTAGGGCAGGTGTGGGGAACCATTTGCACTCCAGATATTTGTGAACTACAACTCCCATCATCTCTGGCCCTTAGCATGCTTTCTAGGGCTGATGAGAATTAATATTCAAGCAACTTCTGAGGGGACAAGGTTCCTCACTCCTGCTGTAGGGTGCTTGTTAGTCTGGTTATCAGACAGCACTGAGCCACACACATAGCACAGCATGTCTGTAATAATTTCAGGCTCACAAAAGTCTTACAGTTTGTCTTTAGCACCCATGTCACCTATAGTGACTGTATTGGAGATCTCATAAAGGTACAACTAGATACTGAATGCCTTTGGGTAGAGACAACCAATTAGCATCTATCAGTTTACCAAGGCCACCTAGCGTGTTTGTCGCTGAGATGTGAATTGTGGACTTTTATTATTATTATTTTTTAGGAAGAAAAAAGTGGAACAGAGTATGTCAGTTTAACCTTCACAGCAGCTTAATGCCATGACTTTTAGCATTTGCAACATTGAAGGCTAACTATGTGATATTCATTACACAATCCAGCAGCCAATTAAAGTAATCAGATTCAAGACAGTTCACTCTCCCGAAAATAACAAGACTAAAGTCAGCTTAAAGACAAAATTATTTCAGTTTCACTGAAGCTCGTGGGTCTAGCTCTGTGCTCACCAGAGAGCCAACCTGGACCGGCTATGCAATGACAGAGAAGACCTGTGTGGAATAATAAAGCCAAGGAGGTAATTTAACTGGTATAATAGGCCATGGGCCACAGACAGGACCCAATTAATTAATATTAATTACATTTATATACTGCCCCATAGCCAAAGCTCTTTGGGCAGTTTACAAAAATTAAAAACATTGAACATTAAAAACAAATATACAATTTTAAAAACCATACAAAATTTAAAGCCAAGAAGCACAGATAAACCAGGTAACAAGACCTGAAGTCAGAGCTCAGCACATGCTATTAGAATGCCTGGGAGAAAAGGAAAGTCTTGATCTGGCACCAAAAAGATAATAATGTTGGCACCAGGCAAACTTCACCGGGGAGATCATTCCAAACCTCTTCTCTGCTCCCTCTGCCTTGAATTCTTCCACTCACCTAATTTAGTCTGCTTGCCATCATGATCATATCACTCCTCTTTTCCCATTCTTCTTTCTTCTTGTGTTCTGTTTAAGCTTCTGTTGACTTTCATATATTGAAAGTTCATTGCTCCCAATTACCTACCTACTGTTCTTTTTCTTCACACCTCTTCTCAGATGGTTTGTTCCTCTAGCACATCTATCCTCCACTCAACCCTAAATTATATTCTCACTTCCACAACTGCACCCATTTTCCCTTGCTAGTCCTAGCTACTAGAAAACTAGCTCCTCAATTGATCTCCCACCTCCAATCCCTTGTGTGTCTAGAAATAATTAAATAATAAATAAAACAGTTCAGTCATCTTCCATGTTTCCAGAGGTATGGAAGCATTAATTCATTATCAACTCTAAAACCAAGCTGATATTTCCAAAATAAGCCTCTGGGCTACATGTTCTAGTTAGGCTACCGATCAACTAAACATACTTTAATCGATGTAACAGTAATAAAGCCATGACATTTAACTGAACTGATACATTACCCAAACATCAAGAAAAGTGTTTAAAGATATTGAAGCATGCCTTACAGGTCAACAAAAAAAAGCTGCCATCATTGTGAAAAGGGAAGACCATTTTAAAACAATCTGTATCTAACTGGTGTTCCTCTGTAGGTGAAAGGTCCTTTCATCTAGCAGAGCCTTCTGTCTGTGGAATAGGGATCAAAACAATCTTTCTTGATCCTTTCTACCCCCTGCAGCCTTGCCTCCATTCCCACAATCTGCTCTTGAGGTTTGAGGGACCTTTCAGCATGGTCTGGGAGATTGTGGGGGAGCTGCAGGGGGGAGAAGTAATTATTAGCAAAGATTGCATCAATCCCAATTATGTTGATAGAACACTCCATTGGCTCAAAGAGCCTTCCTTTTACAGAAGAACAATGCCTGATACAACCCAATATCTTCATTTTATTTTTTATTACAGTAACATGCCAGAACCAAAATAATCTAAACCATTAAGCATTCATATTATTTTTAAAATTATTTATTATTAAATATTAATTAATTAATTAATTAAATATTAAAATTTGGCCCCTACTCAAAAAGCTAAACTACAACTATTGAAATTGTCTTGCTATGAGAGAGAAGAGTAACTAAAAGATTTTGCAAGCTTACACAGACACAGCCTCATCGGTTAGCCTAGTTTTCCTTTTACCTAGGTGGAAGTGGCATTTATGGATTTAGCTAATTTAAAACTAATAAAAGGTGACCATTTTTAGACTTGCTGCTTGGCTAAAGTCCCTGGTCAACAATTAGTTAGCCTGCAGGATCATTTTGAGATTTTATTTATTAGATTTATATCCCGCCCTTTCTCCCAGTAAGAGCCCAGCTGGGAGTGACAGCTGGAGAACCTGCACCCTCCCATAAAGCAGCCTGCTGGTAAGCTTTGTTGCTACAGATTCCACTTCTCCTTCGCCACAAAGTGATCACTGGCAGGACCAAATAGCAACTCATACAGGTCTGCGAAGATATTTCCAGTTGCTTATTGTTGTGTATGCAAACCATGCAGAAACAAACAGTAGATTAGCATAGCCAACATGCCACCTTCCAAATGTTACTGGAAGCCAATTACCATCAGTCCCAGCCAGGACAACACATTATCAGGGAAGATGGAAACTGTAGTCCAAATAAGTTCTGGAGGGCAATATATTGGCTATCCATACAGCTAGGAAAGAACAGAATGGAAAATTAATTTTGCTGTACACATGTTATTTTCCAGCTTGGAGACATACATATAAAAAACAAAAAAATCTACATAGTTATAAATTAATATGCCTATTATGCTATGCTGTCTACTTGCAATACAACTCTTTTGCAAATTAACAAATGCAGTTGTATGTCTAACCCTGAGATTATTGAAAAGACGGAATATCCTCAGTTCCCTTTGTTAGCTTGTAGAACAGAGAGGATTTACATCAATGGAACAACAGGGTGTCAGTTACCAGACATCCAGCTGTTTTATTTAGCGTGCAACTTTTCCAGTGCTGGCTTGTTCAGTTTATTACTTGTGGCTACAATTCTCAGATGGGAGCTTCTACGAAACCAAGTTAAGGCGCCAAAAGCTGGTTGTGGTCGATAGAGCCCAAATTGCTTTTGTTTTTCAGAAACCAAATGCCTCCCAGATCTTTGCTCACAAAAACCAGGCTCTCTCCCACTTCCAGTCGAAGAAGCTTGCCAAGATCAAGCATCATATTTAATTATTGGGTTGCAATGAGTAGGTTTAAAAATATGGCAGTTTCAGAGTCTCTCTTTGGTCAAAGCACAATGGAGTTTCCTCAAACTCTGCTACATATTACAATTCATTTTCTTTGAAAGCACCAATTTGATTTAATAATTTAAGAAAGGTAAATAAGTTTTATAATTGTGCACCTAGAATTTCAATGTCTCTCATCCAACAATCTATTAAAACAAGCCTCAGTTTGGTGTAGGTTCTATCCTATCACCCTTCAGGTACAAAAAAAGTCTTAACTGAAAATCCCAACACCTCTAGCATTTAAGGTGATTTTAATTTGGCTTCATAGAGACCAAATTGTCTCAGACGTTATTACTTTAACTGAATGCTGGGTTAGCTAATGAGTAGTAAAGGTTTACTTTGTGAAACTGTAATGTTAATCATCTGCATTATGGTTAGGGTTGATTGTGACAACAACCAAAATAAATATTTGTGTAGTACATGAAATACCACCCACACAAGGGGCGATTGTGGTGGAACCAATACTAACAAAATAAGGTATGAACCTTCTCTAGCTTTTGAGTGCATGTTTTTTTTTCCTGTTTCAATGTACTAGGTGGTTCAGATACTTACCTGTTTTGGTGGGCTTTTACTACAGAAATTTGAAATATGTTTTCACATTCTTTTTGTGAGCCATATTCTTGAGCAAGTAGCATTTCAAAACTCAATCATTTTCAAGGTTAGATAAAAATCTATGCTGCTTACATCAAAGTTTGGGATAACAGTCACAAAATTTCAGCTTCCAGAGCTGAGCAAACATTAAAACCTCTGGCTGAGTTTTTATTTATTAGTTTTTATTCTAACCTTCCTTCATGAAATGGTTTTCACTCATTTTATCCTCACAATCACCTTGTGAGGTAGGTTAGGCTGAGAAAAATGACTAGCTCAAGTTCATCTAGTGTGCTTCATGGCTTAGGATGGATTTGAACCCTTGTCTCCCAAGTCCTAGTCTGGCACTCTAGCACTACACCACACTAATTCTGGCGCGTGCATGCACACACACACACGAGCGTGCGACTACCTGTCTCTCACAGGGAGGGAGCTTCTTCTGCCTGCCCGCCTGTTTGCTGGCTCCATCTGCTGTCTTTTGCGGCTGTGCAGGCTGCTACACACGCGCATCACTGCCATCAACCAAGATAGTGGCGGAGGCTTCAGCCCCTTAGGGAAACCTCAGCCGCCATCTTGGTTAATGGCAGTCCTGTGCGTGCAGCCCACGCAGCTGCAAAAGACAGGAGAGATGGGTAGGTGGAGCCAGCAAATGGGCGAGCGGAAGAAGCTCCCTCCTTGCGATCCGCGGCAGCTACTCTGCCATGGACCATGGAAAAGGAGTGCTACTCCCCCACCCACGGCCAGGACCCAACCTGGCAGCCCTTTGGGACCAGCCCTGACTATTCAGAAGTAAGTAATAGGTCTTACACCCAAACAACTGTATCAAGGTAGTTATTCTGGCCCAACACCAAACATCAGAGACGTATAAATAATAATGATTTATAAACTCATTAGCAAATAAATAAAATCAATCCTGAAACATAACACATTTTACTTCTACAATCACAAAGATTTCAGCATCTGGTGTCATACACCTGAAACCCATGGCAATTTTAAGATTTTAATTCTAAATAAGTATAAATAGAATTAGAGTTGGAAGGTATCTTAAAGGACATTTAGTTCAACTGCATGTCAATACAGGAAAGCTGCTTCTAATACCAAAAAAATAGGAAATCTGCTGATAGACACTTTTAAGCAAGAGGCTGCCTAAGAAAGGAGAGTCTACTAGGGCTAGTCACAGTCTCCCCAACATGATTTGGAGTCCAAATCGGGGCTTCAGATTGGCCCCAACCTGCAGTCAGTGGATCTGAATTGCTATCTGGAAAAACAAATCTTTGGAAATCCCATTGCCTTGTACATGGAAACCAAAATGGCCACAACTTTCTTGGTTTTTTACATGAAATTTGAAAGACATAGTAGCCTCTATAGAGGGGATTAACCCTTCAAAATGTCAGACAGGTGGCTCAAGGGTTTTCCTTTTATCCACCTTTAAAATTTGTTTTTGGGGGATTTTTTTTAAAGGCTGTGAGTGCTCAGTCCTACAGTAACAAAAAAGGGGGGACCCTCAAAGTGCCAAGACAGTGAAAAAGCCAGTAGTAGAAACAGGAATGTTTTTAAGAAATGCCAGATGCATTTGGGGTACACATCATCCTTTGTCAAGGGCAATCTGTCAGAAAAAACCAATATACAACATAAAAACAGTTTTCAATCATATCAAACTTAATAACCTATGTCAAACATTAATCAGTTAAATATAAACTGTTCCAGAATTTACTGGACACTGGCTACAAAATTCTAATAAATAGGAAAAAGGAGAGGGACTACTGAGGTAGAATATATTACAAAGTGAAACAAAAACTACACATAGAGATGCATACCACAAAAATGAAATAAATAAGAATACAAGATACTGACACAAGATCTTTTCCAAAATCTCAAAAAATATAAAAGGAAAAATAAATGCAAAGATAAAATATCCATTCCACTATACACAAGAATGTAAAAACCATATCAAAGACTTGATATGTAAAAAAGCTTAGCAAAAGAACACTTTTATGAAAAAAATGGATGAAAAATACTTTGAAATAGACCAGCAGCCAAATGAATTTTTTACTTGGCTACCACTATTGCAAATGCACCAAAGAATAAAAAAAAAAAGAAAAAAGACTCAGCAAAAATGGTGCAAATGCTATACAACTGAAATATTAGGCAGGCACCATCTCTATTATCTTTTTGGCGCCTTTTGAAGACTTTCCTCTTTCAACAAGCCTTTTAAGTTAAGACCTATCCCAGTCTGTGTTAAAAAACAATATATTTAGACCCTTTTTAAAAGATGTTTTTAAAGCTTTTTCTTTTAATGTATTTTAAGGTCTTTTTATGATGTTTTGATGTATTTTTAGCGCTTTTGTTTGCCACCCTGGGCTCCTGCTGGGAGGAAGGGCGGGATATAAATCAAATAACAACAACAACTATAACTGTGTCACAGGTATATGAAAATACAAAATGAAGAACCCAACAATATAAAATATTTGCATTTGCTGAATCTTTTTTCATTTTATATTTTATATTGTTGGGTTTTAAAGATTTTTTCACCCATATTCCAGAACCATTTGTCTCTCCATTTTGTATTTTC
Organism: Rhineura floridana; assembly: GCF_030035675.1. Lineage (NCBI taxonomy): Eukaryota > Metazoa > Chordata > Lepidosauria > Squamata > Rhineuridae > Rhineura > Rhineura floridana. Next base: position 129,438,453 of record NC_084487.1, read on the forward strand.
ATACACCTGTGACACAGTTATATGGCATTTGCACCATTTTTGCTGAGTATTTTTTCATTTTTTTATTCTTTCGCTATCCACTGGTGCTGCACCTGAAAGAAAGAAAGAAAGAAAGAAAGAAAGAAAGATTCACTGAAGTCCTTCAACTTGAGGCCCTTTAATATGGGGGAAGAATATTGACAGCAACAGTAGTAATACATAAAATAAATGAATCCTGGAGGTTTTTTTTATTGAGGCCCTATAATAAAGTGGCCACTGCCAGCAGCAGAGATTGACAGGGCAAAAACAGGTATTAGTCTTCTCACTTGAGGCCCAGTCAGGTGGGGGCAGCAGTAGTCATGGCAACAAACAGAAAACAGAACACAGCCATGACTAGTAGGGCCAAAACTGTGTGGGGGGGGTTTATGTGACACTGCCTAAATATCTAAGATAAGACAGGAGACTGACAACAAAACAATTTCATGTTATTTTTTAACATAAGGAAGGATTGAAAATGATTGATTAGGAAAAGATTGGAAAAGATACAAGGGGGGGAAAGGTGGGCCTACAAATTGGTCAAAATGCAAACACCTGCAATCTCAAACGATAGAGAATTGCCACCACTCACCATATGCTCAGAGACACATGTTACCAAATTCTTCCAAGCTACACAGGAAGTGGATTGGACTGTGAAAGACCAACCCAAATGGTGTTTGCATTTTGACCAATTTGTAGGGCAGTACAATATCTCAGAGAGGAGTTCAGATCTCCTGCTCCCCTGGTGCATTCACTATAGCTGCCCAATTTCCCTGCTTTTTAAAGTTTGATAGAAATAGCTGTGGGCTATAGGTACATTCTTAAACCGCAAGGTTTTTTGCCAGTTAGTGAATATAACTAAAACATCAAACAAACTCTGGCCACCAATTCTTTCAAACATTCTCTCAAAGAACTAACGAAAGAGTTAACCCAGTGGGGGGAAAGCTCATGGTTTAAGACTTCACCATTCCTCTCCCCAAGCAGGCCCATAGCCAGCTTAAAAGTTCAGAGAGGGGGACCAAAAATGTAGGGAGCAGGAAAAAATGTCCTAATAAATTTAGTTATTTATTTTTGTTTAAAAAAATAGGGGGCAAGAGCCCCCCAGCTACAGGACTGTCCCTAAGCACTGCAATTGAAGAGATTTGGGTGGAATTTTCTAGTCTGCACTGGAAGCAAGACAGGTGCCTCAAGCAAAGCCCACCCCCTCTCTCCCCACCCTTGAGTTTTAGCCCAGTATTGGAAGAGACAAGCTGTGGATAATACGCAAAACCCAACTCCCCTCCTAGCCCACCCTTCCCTTGTGCTTTTCCTTATATGGTGTCTGTTTTACTTTTTGTTTCATTGTGAAACATTTTTGAGACTGTCTGGGATTTCCAGATCACCCCAGATGTGCAAGGCAACTTGAGATGGGGCGCTGCTTTGGAGGGGTCTGGGGCTACCCTGGCCCCCTCCATGGCTGGCATGAACCAGAATCACCCTGATGTGGTTTGGGATTTGGCTGGATTGGATGCACAGCCCTAGAGTCTACCACCTTCCCATGAAGTTTGTTCCACAGTTTAACAACTCATATTGTCAGGAGGTTTTTCACAATGTTTAATCTAAATCCTCTTTCTTGTAATTAATAGCCAGTAATTCAGGTCCTGCCTTCTGGAGCAAAAGAAAATAAATTTTCACCATCATTTACGTGAGAGCCCTACAAATATTTGAAGATGATTACCATACTGCCTTCTAACAGCTCAGGCTAAACATATATAATTTCTTCAGTCTTTCATCATATGACCATCTTTGCAACCCTCCTCTAAGCAGGTTAGTTTGTCAATATCCTTCTTAAACTGTGGTGTCCAGAACTGGATACAGCTCTCCAGGTTAAGTCTGACCAAAGCAGAATAGAGTGGCCCCAGTAAGTCTTGGGATCTAGACACTATACTGCTGCTGGTGCAGCCTAGAATTACTCTAGTCCTTTCAGCCACCGTATTAAAGTGTGGGTATGTTTAATTTCTAGTCTACTAACACCTCTAAATCTTTTTCACGTATAGTGCTGTCAGTTTAGGTGCCACCCACCCTATCTTTCAGAGGTGGGGAACCTTTTTCAGTCAAGGGCCACATTCCCTTCTAGGCAACCTTCCAGGGGGCACATGCTAGTGGTGGGTGGGGCCAGAGATAAAAGTGTATGAAGATGAATGTACATGTTGCCTTTAGACAATAGGCTACTTTCTACACACACTCCTCTCTATCATCCATCTACCCATTATCTAGACACATTCCAAGAGGGTACAAAGTAGGGCTGGAGAGGAGTGTGTCCAGGAAGAGAGGGTGGCATGGGGAGAATTCCAAAAGCTGGATGGGGCTAAGATTCCAAACATCTGATATATTTGTACAGTAAGGCCCCGCTTTTCGTCGTTCTGCTAATTTCTCTAAAATCCTGGGAAGTGTAGTTAGTGAAGGGTGCTGAGAGTTGCTGGGAGTTCCTCTCACAAACCTTCAATCAGTGGCTGACTGTTAAACCATTCTCTCAGGGGAATAGGAGTCTCCTCTCAGCACCCTTCAGAAACTACACTTCCCAGGATTCTTTGGGTAAGCCATGACTGTCTCACGTGAAATCAAAGTCTGGTGTGGGTGTGGCCCCCTGATTAGCCAAGCCAAGCAGCTGGGAGTCTGGCTTTTAGAACACTGACGGTTCTTACTGAGCATGTTCACCCTTATCATTGGCTTCAAGCCAAAATTTCTTAAATTAATTAAAAATCAGCCAGGCATTTTTTTAACTTTTAAACTGCAGAAGATGAAGGTCAGAGTATGGGGCAAGGTCAGTATTGGGATTACAGGCACTCTGTGAACATGGCTGATTTTTAATAAATTTCAACAGATTATGAGAACTCAGAGAAAAAAGTTCAAAAAGGGCTCTGTTTTTTTTCCTCTCTTTTTAGACTTTGAACTCTCGATTCTCTCTGATGGTTTTGTGTATCGCCATGAAAATTGAGAGGGTTATTAAGCAAGCGTTTCTGAGTTCAGGACTATAAGTTTGGTAAGGTTTTATTTTGAAATGAGCTTGTGGGAAGCATCAGAATGGCATGGGGGGTATTTTCAATTTAACATTGCGGAATGTGAAAAATCCATGCTGGCTATAGCATACAGCCACTCTTGTGGCTGTATAATATCAAGCACCGGAGGGTTTCAAATTTTATTCATACTCGGAGGCCTTCTGTCATTTTTTTACAGGAGACATACAAAGCAGGGGGCCATCTCCTTCCACACTCTTTTACTAGCCCACTTACTGCTTTTGAACATGCAGTGTTAACATTGGGTTCCAGAGGAAAAGGTACAGTATAGTGTCTGTATTATAAAATATTACTGGATATGCAAATGGGTCAACTCAGTGGTCTTAAAACTCAATGGGCACAAGATTTAGGTTTTGAATTGAATAATACAAAATGGAGAAATATTTGTTCATTTAAATATTATTATTATTACTATTATTTGATTTATATCCCACCCCTCCTCCCGGCAGGAGCCCAGGGCAGCAAACAAAAGCACTAAAAACATGAAAACATAATAAACAACAAACTTTAAAACACATTAAAACAAAACATCTTCAAAAACGTTACTTAAAAAAAGCTTTCAAAACATCTAAGATTAAAACCATTTTTAAAAAGGTTTAAGAACATATTAAAAAGCAATTCCAACACAGACGCAGACTGGGATAGGTCTCAACTTAAGAAACTTGTTCAAAGAGGAAAGTCTTCAATAGGCGCTGAAAAGATAGCAGAGATGGAGGTTGTCTAATATTTATGGTGTCTGTCTAATATTTAATATTTAAATGTAACAAAACCATATCTGCTACCCATAAAGAAATTAACCTTAAAACCCTACATAGATGGTATTTAACACCAAACCGCTTATCTTATATACCCTCTAATACGAGCCCGCTTTGTTGGCGAGGATGCTCTATTAAAGGCATATATTTTCACCTTTGGTGGACTTGTCCTAAAATCACCCCATTTTGGGACCTGGTACATAGCTCAAAAATATCACGAAAGAAAATATAATATTCATTCCTAAACTGATCTTTTATCGTTGTTTTTATCATTGTTTAGAGATGTTAATGCCAACCTTAAGTCTAAATCATTGATTTCTAAATTACTAATGGCGGCTCGTCAAACGGTTGTGCAAAAATGGCAAGTATTAGAGGATTTGGATTTAGTTGCATCGTACAGAAATATATGGAATCTGGCTTTATTAGATAAAATTACTCATAATCTTCATTTTCTACACGATAGAGCTAAACCAGATGCATATGTTGCCATCTGGTGGATATTTATTGACTACATAACTAAGTGGTTTATATCATCAACTCCCATCAATGGCCAGATCCATTTGGGTTTCCTAAGGAAAAAGAGAAAAATTCTTGCTAACCAATTCATTAACATTTAATGTTATAAAGTATATTTATAAAGTATATTTACAATTCTTTTGTTCCTTCTCCAATATTAATTTACTATGAGTATGAGTATTCTTATTATATTGGGTAAATTTTATACTCAGCAAAATATGTCTTTCTTTGTATCCTCAATGATCCCAGGATTTGGTTGTCATTTCTGTTTATGTTTGTTCTTTTTGTTTTGTATAATAAATATTCAATATTTTTTTTAAAAAAAATCTTTAAAAACATGTTTTTTAAAAAGCTTTCAAGACATCTTTTTAAAAAGTTAAAAACCTATTTTTTAAGGTTTAAAAACATACTAAAAAGCAATTCCAACACAAACGCAGACTGGGATAAGGTCTCAAAAGGCTTGTTGAAGGACGATGGTCTTCAATAGGCGCCGAAAAGATAACAGAGATGGTGCCTGTCTAATATTTAAGGGGAGGGAGTTCCACAGGGTAGGTGCCGCCATACTAAAGGTCCGTTTCCTATGTTGTGCAGGACGGACCTCCTGATAAGATGGGATCTGCAGGAGGCCCTCACCTACAGAGCATCGTGATCAACTGGGTATATAAGGGATAAGATGGTATTTCAGGTATTCTGGTCCCAAGTTGTATAGGGCTTTGTACACCGAAACTAGAACCTTTTGTTGTAGGTAACAATATCTCAGGAAGCCCTAATCTCCCCTACCTCTATAGCTAACTCAGAGAAGAAATATGTAACTGGAGAGAGTGATAGCTAAGGGATTTACCAACAAGGTTTTTTTGGGTAGCCATGGTGAGCCTCTGGCACCACCATGTTAAGCAGGTCTGGGTCTGGTCAGTCCTTTGGATGGGCAACTGCTTGGGAACTACATGTACAACCGCCTTGGGTTCCATAATACAAGAAAGGTGGAGTATAAATGTAATGAAATAAAATAATGAAATAAAAAACTTACTAGTTGCTGACCATGGTTACACACACCACGGTGTGTACAGCTGTATATGCGTGTGACCCTGGTGTGTGTAACCTCACTGTAAAAAAAAAAAGTTAGAATTCTGTGATTAGGTAACAAAATTATATGACTTGTATACTGATCAAACTGATGAAAGTTTCATAGCCTTTGGCTTCCTTTGCCCTTGTACTTTGATTTCTAGCCACATGAACAAATTAACTGGGTTTTGCAGCAGCAGATGATCAACTTCATGACCCCATGGTATGATTTCAAACTTCAGCAGGAAAGGAATAAAGAATACGCTTCCTTTGCCTGTGTGATTTGAAATCAAACCATATAATAACAGAAGCGGAGCTTACAGCTGCTGCCATGAGACTCAATGCATTTATTTGGTTAGTTATTTTATTTTGTTAGATTTCTTATCCACCTTTCACCACAAGGTCCCAGTTCAGTTACAACAATAAAATATACAATTATGTATAGCATGGCTAGGGAACTGTGCAGGCAAAGGAAAATGCATCACCTGATACATCACCATAAGGTGAATCAGGTGACGGATAGGTGGGCAGCCCCACCCACCTGGAGTGGCTTGTGAGGGTTGGGAGGCCTATTCTCACCTTCTGAGGAAGCAAGAAACTTGCCAGTAACACCACCAACATTGGCAACAACCAAAGCAGTGCCTGCGCCAGTCCAAAGACAGTGTCCAGAACAAAGGATCAGGCAAGAGGCAAGGTCACTGCAGTCCAAGCTCAGGGTGCAGTCAGTCCGTGGCAAAGCAGAGCTAGGTCAAGTCCAGAGGTAGGTCCAGGGCAGTCTGGGGTCAGGCTTGGAGTCAGCAGGAGATCAGCTAAACAGGCCAAATACAACGCTGGTACATAGATGTTGTTCCAGCAGCTCTTTCAGCCTAGCACTGAGGTTATTTATTTATTTATTATTTGATTTATATCCTGCCGTTCCTCCCAGCAGGAGCCCAGATGTTGAGCTGGAGATGTTGGAACCTCATCCCCAATCTCAGCTGACTCCTATCAACCACTTTCAGCCAGGCCTTTACTCCGAGGAGACCTAGCCTGTAGTTGGTCACTTCTCCAAATGGACCAGGTTTCCAACTGGCATTTGAGGCAACACCTCTATCTTGGGCTCAGGGCCCATTCAGCCAAATTCACCCTGGTTGCCGACTGCCCTTCCTCAGCCGCATTGCAGGACTCTGGCTCCTCACCCCCAAATGCAGCCCAACCCAAGGCTGGGTCTATGGCTGGAGCCTCGTGATCCTCCTCTGACGAGGATTCCCCTGGCTGAGACCTGACATGGAAGAAAGCAGGATTCAATTCCTCACCTCTGCTATACAATGAATCCCTCAAGTCCCACTGAAATGGTTACTGGACTGTAGCCTAAGATTTTAAAACCAAATATAGCATCTTTCTCCCTCCTGCGAAACATCCCACAGCTAAAATAAACCCTGAACTTGCTTCATTAAAGCTTTCTTATGGACTCATAGTGTTTCCACTTTGTTTAAATGAACTTCAGATTTTACACAGATCATTACAACTTATGCATTCCTGTTCAGCTCAACAGTGATGTGCGCCATTTTCCATTACATAAGCCGTGCATGCAACAGAGCCCTGTTAAAAACAACAAAGCCCATTTTGCAGACAGGCTCATGCTGAGATACTTCTGGCTAACCCTTTAACATCAAAGGTAAAAAACCTTTTCTATAGCAACATAGATGAAGTGGTGTCACCAGGGGGGAAAAAATAACATAGGTAAAGATTTTTCTCTGTTAACTAGACAAACTTTGCTGTCAAGTGGACTCTTCTTAAACACTTCTTCAGTCACAAGAGGATCTTGATGCAACTTCAAGTTTAGTTTCTTCACCCGATTCGATTTTTAAAAAGTCTCTCCTTTTCTCTGCATCCTATCTCAAGAGTTCTCACAAGGGGTTAATAGCCAAACTGAAAGTGCCTAAACTTTTTGTAAAGGATGATCCAACACTGTAATTTTTGTCTTTGCAAGATTACAGGAGTCCAAAATAAAAAACAAACAAAAAGACCACAGGAGTTTCTAGGCCACAAAAATTTGTACAAGCACATTGAGATGAATCTTTACAGATGTTTTCCCTCTGGGATTAGCCCTGGAGGGATGAGGAGAGCCTCAGTATTTTAAATTTTTGTACTTTTTGCCAATTATGAATGATGGATTCACACTGTTTTAATTAGTTATGATAATATGAACGCTTGTTTCTGACACTAATATAACACCAACTGTACATTGTGTGTGTGTATATATGTGTGTGTCTGCACGCCTGCGTGTGTACAGATCCTGTATTTATTTGACCTTGCAGTCTTCTGGTGTAGGGCAATAATACACTTCAGCTCATTCTACTCTCTCCCTGGGGACAATATCAGTGAAAGGAAGTCACATCTTAATGGGCCTATGCGTGCCATTGGTGGCACATTAGAGTTGCCAAGTGTCTTGAGGCTCAGACTCCAAAAATTTAGGGTGGAGCCTGGGACCTCAAGAAAGATCCCTGACAAAACCAGGGGCAGTGTCTGCTGGAACTTGACATTTTTTGAAAAAAGCTAGCTATTCTCCAGGACAGGATTGTTACTTCCCCCCCCAAGTGTTTTCAAAATTGGATTTTACTTGTAGGTCTTTGGCAAATCCAATGTGTGGCTGCCTGCTGGGACAAGCTTGCCTGGGTTGGATGTGCAGGCAGGGTGCAATCCATGATCTCGTATCACATAAAGGTTCTGCACACCAAGTTCTCCTCTGAACCATCCTCTGCACTATCCCACTATTTGTAATAACCTAGTAATTTTGGCAAAGTGTTTCAAAGTCTTTTTAACCTCACCACAACCCTGTAAAGTAGATCATAGTGCAATTTTATCAAAACAGCAAAAAGAAAAGTACTAGCACCTTAAAGGTCAACAAATGTATTATGGTATAAGCTTTGGGAGGCTAAAGTCCACTTCACCAGATGCATCATTCTTGGTAATCCATGAAGTTTGTTTGCAGAGCTTCTCTATCTTTAAATAGAAATATTACATGTGTGTGAGATAAGAAAGTGTAGTTTTGATGTGTGGATTTTAAAAAAATGCTTGACATTCTCCTCGGAAGGGCAGTGCTCCAGTAGACCAGCCTCCACTGAATATATAGGCCTTATTTTTTTCTTCCGCTATTTTCTGGTCTTGTTCCTCACATTGCCCTCATCAACCAGCTACTTATCTCCTCAACTCCCAACCTAACTCCAACCCCCCAAATGACTCCATCACTGACAGTTAACTCCAAAATGACTAAACCTCCAGTTAATCAGAGCTGACTTGCATCCAGTCCAATCAGAATGAATTTATCTGATCCAGGCCCCATCTAATATTCTCAGAGCAATTGTGTCTTTGTTTTCTCAGAACCTGCCACCAAGAAGTCACTGCTAAGCAGGTTTTATCTAAATAAAAATGTGAGTGTTACACTGCAATTTGCAGTGCCACAGATAGGCAAGCAGGTAAGGCAGCAGTGGCAGCCTGCCTAGGGAGGTGGCTGGCCAGCTGGCACGCAGCCTAGGCATGCTACACAGTGATATGGGGCAGCAGCAGCCTGAGCACGTGGGCGGGAGGCCAATGTGCGGCCCAGGCACACTTTTAGTGGCACTGTTTGTCTGCAGCAGCAGCAGTGGAGGAACTGGCAAGGCGAGCACGTTGGTGAGGAGAGTTGGGTTGGGGGTTGGCGGGCATGCGGGGTTGGCGAGCGGAGTGAGCAGGGGGCAGGGCCCCCTAGGAACAACATAACTATAAAAGGCCTTATGACAGTTAAAGAGGTTACAGAATATATTTTTCTGTTCTAAACACAGACACTAAATAGACATATATTCAATGTTTCTCCATAAGGCCTTACACTGTAGGTGGGTCAAAAAGATCTGATTTTTCTTGTGCCTCTTTGGCATGCTAGCTTCCACACATGCCCTTTTTCCCCAGTCATGCATATGCATTGCTGTTCCGCTTCTTCCTGCCTGCCGTGAGCAAACCTTGACAGAATGTATCTGGGCTGTATCTGCCCCTCGCCTCCAGGGCTGTGGAGTTGGTACACCAAACCTTCGACTCTGACTCCGACTCTATTTTTCTACTGTCTGACTCTGACTCCACCCAAAATTGCTTCCAACTCCACAGCCCTGGAAAGGGCTGTAAATTTCTTTTTAAATTGGAAGCTCTCGTAGGAGCATTGTTATCGCTGCCTGAATATGCGCTGATCTTGGCATCACAGCATTTGTCTTCATCTGGGTCCTGTGTCATACACTGACACACAAAATGTTTTCCATCTTGAGTTATGGTGAAATGCTCAACTACAGCTGACTTCATGGGAAGCTTCTTTGACATTTTTAATTTATATTTTAAAAAATGTGTCAATCAAAATTTATTTTGAAGTCGGAGTCGGTACATTTCTACCGACTCCGACTCCACCCAAAATTGCTTCCGACTCCATGACTCCGACTCCACAGCCCTGCTTGCCTCAGTCACTTCTCTCCCACCCTCCACTATCTTTTTCCATTCTGTGCTTGCACACAGCTATTTGTGTACCTGTGAATGCACTTTTAAAAAAAAACCCCAGGAAATGTGTACAAGCAAACATTACCAGCCTTAGTTATAATGTTTCACTGGGCAAAATGGAGGCTTGTGGGGGTTTTGTGGGATCAACATCCATTTTCATTAGCCTTTTTTTTAACAGAGGTCTTGGGGAAGACCTCCATTTTAACTTTTAGTTTAAAAAAACCACCAATGTACAGCGATCACACCAACTAGGTAATCCTTCACATGTACAGATATGCCTTCACCAATGGGAAAGAGGTATGCTCACACCGCTTGGGTTATTGGAAACAAAATGGCTAGGTTGTGCTCAGGAAAGGAACAAATGGAAGAAGGTGTGTGGTGTTAAGACACATGACAAACCACACATACAGAGCTTCCAAATTAAGGAGCTTCCACACCAGTAGTGACTGTGGATGTATAACAGTTTTTTGGGTTTTTTTACTTATCTGATTTTCCATATTAAGAGAAAAGCTCGATTAAATGTAAAAAGAAAAATGGCCTGGCATTTTCATGCCAATGCTGTGGAAAACACATGTACCTGAGCAGCACTGATTCCACAAACTCCCATCTGGAAGCACCCTTGGACCATCCACTCACCTTAAGATTTTAGGCTAAACCTCTGAAAATTCAGGACAAACCTGTACGTGTGGCAATCTTATTCTGAAGAGCCAGTTTAGGGTATGCTGCTCATATATATATGCTACACAGAATTAGGGAGAGCGGAGACATGTGTGCTAAGCTCCACTCCCTGCCATCACTACACTTATCACCCTCTGTGAATTGAAGGGCAAAGTCTGAACAGGGGAGCCTGCTCTTTTCGTGGAGGTTCCCACACAATTTAGTACCCCATTTTCCAGGATTCTAAATTAAGTTCCTTCTCAAACTGGGCAGAAGTAACAAGTGGGGTACCACAGGGCTCAGTCCTGGGCCCAGTGCTCTTCAACATTTTTATTAACGACTTGGATGAGGTGGTACAGAGCATGCTTATCAAATCTGCAGATTATACAAAATGGGGGGGGGGGCACAGCTAATACTGTGGAAGACAGAAACAAAATTGAAAGAGACCTTAATAGGTTGGAGCATTGGGCTGAAAACAACAGAATGAAATTCAACAGGGATAAATGCAAAGTTCTACACTTAGGAAAAAGAAACCAAATGCACAGTTATAAGATGGGGGATACTTGGCTCAGCCATACAACATGTGAGAAGGATCTTGGAATTGTCGTTGATCACAAGCTGAATATGAGCGTGTGGTGCAGCTGCAAAAAAGGCAAATGCTATTTTAGGCTGCATTAACAGAAGTATAGTCACATGAAGTATTAGTTCCCCTCTATTCAGCACTGGTTAGGCCTCATCTTGAATACTGCATCCAGTTCTGGTCTCCGCACTTCAAGAAGGATGCAGACAAACTGGAACAGGTTCAGAGGAGGGCAACAAGGATCATCAGGGGACTGGAAACAAAGCCCTATGAGGAGAGACTGAAAGAATTGGGCATGTTTAGCCTGGAGAAGACTGAGGGGAGATATGATAGCACTCTTCAACTACATGAAAGGTTGTCACATAGAGGAGGGCCGGGATCTCTTCTCGATCGTCCCAGAGTGCAGGACAAGGAATAATGGGCTCAAGTTGCAGGAAGCCAGATTTCGACTGGACATCAGGAAAAACTTCCTAACTGTTAGAGCCATACGACAATGGAATCATTACCTAGAGAGGTAGTGGGCTCTCCGACACTGAAGGCATTCAAGAGGCACCTGGACAGCCATCTGTCGGGAATGCTTTGATTTGGATTCCTGCATTGAGCGGGGGTTGGACTTGATGGCCTAATAGGCCCCTTCCAACTCTACTATTCTATGATTCTAAGTGGGAAGCCTCCATGAGCACAGCAGGGTCCCCTGTTCAGATTTTACCCTCCAATTCACAGAAAGTATAGGTATGCAGGGGATGGGTCTTAGCACCCCTCATCTCCACTCACCCTGCCCATGTGCAGCATTTACACGCAAGCAACAACCTGAATAGGGTTCTTGAGAATAGGGTGCCATGCCTCAAAGTTTCAGCAGAATTTTCACAGGTTTAGTCTAAAATCTCAGGGTGAGTGGGCTAAGACAACAGGATATTTTCTACTTGGCTTGTGTGCCTCAGACTCTATATTCTTCAGGTTCAACCCTGAGCCACTAGGAACAGTAAGGCTCTGCCACTTGACCCACCAGTCGCCCCCTGGACTACATCCCACCCCAGCAGGCTACAGCTTTGAATCTATAAGAAAACTCCCCTAACTTCCTTAACTTTACACTCTCTCCCACTGCCCTCAGATCTTAGGGTCTGAGCCTAACTGGCACTCTGCTTGAGAAGGAGGCTAAAACCCTGAAACTTCAGGTTAAACCCTGTGATTTGGTAACTGGACACTACTTGTTTTGGTTTAGAAAACAACTTCTCTCCTAAATGACCAATGTCTAAGTGACCTGGCTCATCATTATCCGGGGTCAGAATGCAGGCCCACAGTAGTATTGAACTAGTATCCTGAAGGATGTCAGGCAGGGATTCACTGAATCCAAATCACACCTGCAAAACAGATTCCTCCCCTCTTCACTTGGAGGCAGAGTTTGAATCAAACTGCACCTGCAAATAGACTTAGATGGCACGTTTGGCAAGGGCTTTGCAGCCACTGGCCATTAGCTGATTGTTGGTGATTGCAAAGCCCATACTTGACTGCATGCCTTCAGAGGGAGCTCTCTGTAACTACCAATCAGCTTCGTAGGCATCATTATCATCACCATTTTCTTTGTATGTTACCTTTCCACACAAAAATGTGGAACAAGAACAATTTCATAATAACAAAAATAAGACAGTAACATAACAGCAAATATGACAGCTAACAAAAAAAACCTTTTCAATACTATAACAGTTCTATATCAGTTAGCAGACAATATCACACTTCCTGCCAAATACAGCTAAAATAAAAACAGAATTCAACAGTTTCAACTTTGCTCCTAGAAACACCCCTCCCATGGTAATACTTGCAGTCCCACTCCTGCAGCAGCTTCTTACAAGGCTTCCAGAGACAGAGGGGGGTGGAGTAGCTGGAAACACCCCACACAAGGTGTTATTCTGTCAGGCAAGGGCTTTGCAAATGCCAACCCTCACCCAATGATCGGCACTTGCAAAGTCAATTGGTGGTGCCTGCAAACCCCACTTTGCTACATCTTTACCTGCCCCACACCTGACATCATTTATGATGGCAGGTAAGCATGGCTTGGCAAAAACAGCCTTGCAGGCCAAACAGGGAAGCCTATCAGGCCTAGTTTGGCCTGCAGGCTGGAAGTTCCCCACCGCTACCTTTAATGCTAATCTTCCACCATCTTAAAAGGCCAGTGTTTTGACATCAGAAGTAATGCATCTGAAAAGTGAACCTGTCAGAGCCTATCATTATAACCTCTGTGGGCATTGTTGACCTTTTAAAAATCAAACTTTTGATTAAGATTAAAACATTTTTCTACCTACAGTTTTTTTAATGAAAGAAGTATAGTGCTATAACACCATACTGCTTTATTTTTATTTTTTAAAACCGTAAAATATTTTCTGATCACCTCCATTTTAGCAGCATTGTTAACGGTGATACCAGGAAATTGTGTTTTTTAAATTAACATTATAGCATTATGATGTTATAGCATTATTACTTCTCTTAAATTAAAAAATAGCAAGAAAAGTGTTTTAGCACCAGTTAAATGATTAATCGATTGATTAAAAACATTTAGTCATAAAATGGCATCCACCGCAAGGGACATAGTACAGTAGGGCCCCACTCATATGGCGGGTTTCATTCCAGATCCCCGCCGAAAAGCAGAATTCCGTCAATAGAATGGTGCCCAAAGCCTGAAAAACGCCATAAACGCGGAACAAGCGCCGTATGAGTGGGGCCTTACTCTAATTGAAAGCTGCCGTATTAGTGGACCGCCGAAAAGCAGGGCCCTACTGTAGATGTGTACTGAGCTTCAAATGGCCCCACCCACAACAGCTATGTCACACCACTGCCATGGTCAGAACATAGCAGGATATATCTATCAAAACAGCAGTATGGCAAGTTCATGGCAATGAAGCTTGGAACAGTAGAGCAATGCTTGGGTAGCACCAGGAGTCACTCATCTGGAAGCAGCCCCAGTCTATACAGGCTGCAGAATTAGAATCATTCAGGCTACAGGTAGGGGACCTTAGTTTTTAATTCTCATCCACATCAAGGCAAAGCAAAACAAAAACTTCATTCAAGTAAAAACAAACAAAAACTAGCACACCAGTGGGAAATGCTCTGGCTCAGTCTACTACCTATTGTGCTAGCTTTCTACCTGTACAGATCTTTATTGATAGCAGAGAATTCAAAAGCGATATTACTCTATTCTTTCAGACTAATTCCAAGACCATTCCACAATTATTTCAATTTCTTTGCATTAACAATCAGAACCAATGGAACTACTCTAGAGAAAATGTAAACTGGAACAACCTACAGAAACCCAGGAAAAAATAACAATGCATGCAGCCACTAATTGGCAAAACATGCTTCCCTCTTTTCTGTGTTCTCAGAATATTTTATAACAGTGTTGTAAATGTACTAGAGACTGTGTTAGAAAACCTTTAGCCTTTTGAACAGCTCACTGACCCCTGAACTCAAACATTTTGAAAATCTGTTCTCAACTTACTGTGATAACGTTATCCGCTTTTCCAAAGAAAAGAGGGCAACCGAGACTACACGTAATGCTTCGCAAGCTGCAGTTAGTCTGTGCCTTTCAAAAAAACTCAAGGAAAGGGTAGAAAACATCCACAACAGAGTGAGCTCACATTTTTAAGATATTCCACAGCAACAATGGAATGTTACTGCTATTTAGTTTCTTACTGCAGTTTAATCTATACGCCACTGTATTGCTTGGCTTGCGTAAGACCTGTTCCTTTTTACTTGCTAACCTTGTTTAAAAAGATAACAGAGCTGTTGACTCTGCAAGTTATTTTCTTACGCAAGTAAGAAAACTGAGGCCATTAGAACTGAAGATAAAGAAATTCACAAGAGTTAAGACAGCACCATTTGAATTGAGCTATGAATTGCAAAGGCATATATCTTTGCCCAATATTTATTTAACAAACTTTACATACTGCTTGATTGTAATAACCTCTAAGCGGTTTACAAGAGACGTTAAAATTATCAATAAAAACAACTGTTTAAAATATTTTAAAAACAATCAAAACAATAACAAACTAAAAAGAAACACATCAACATCTGTCAGTCTGGATGGGCTTGCCTGGACAAAAGATTTTAAGCAGGTATTCCAATCCAAGGGGCCAGGGCCAGTTTCTTTAGGAGTGGCCCCACTGCTGCCCCTTTCAAGGTCACAGGGACTTCACACAACAAAGCAGTAACCACCCTCTGGACCCAACCAGTCAAACCCCCTCTGCTAGATTTAATAAGCCAGGAGGGATAGGGACCAACAGAGCATGTGGTCGGATGTGCATGTGGTCAAAGCACTTTGTCCGCATCAGCTGAATGCATCAACGGAAACTTATCCCACAACACTAACTCCAATGTTGGATATTTCATCTGAAACCACAACAGTCAAGTTCACCCCGAAATCAAGCAACTTTATCCTCAATTGTGTGCACTAACCAGTGTTTGATCAGTTTTGGAGCAAGACTTGTGCCACTTGAGCTCTAGTCTTCGTCGGGTTTGCTTCACAGCCCGAAGCGCCCCAGAATACCAAGGAGCCACTCGGGCTCCACAACATCAGGGTGGATTGCTTGGGGGCGCCCGAGCACGAGACCAAGGCTTAGATAGGAATGTTAGCTTTTTCAGCTGGAAAATCCCCCAGAGCATTCAGGAACACATCAGTCTCCGAGGGGGGGGCATCCAATATTTCACAAGAGTGTCCAATTGCTAATCCAACCAACAGAAGTTAGTGGCTGTTATTTTTCTGTTACCTTTCTTCCTAACAACCACATTTTTATAGGTTCTGTTTCCACAACTATGAACTCCAAACTACTTTGTCTAGTTAATGAAGTAATGGGTAAAGGAGCATTAGGCAGATATAAATCTGCCATTGCATATCCAATCAGAGAAAGACTCCATCCAACCTTTTGCAAGATGCCAATTAATCAGAAGCAACTGACTAGAGTTCTGTGCACACAAATATAAAGTGTAGAATGTGGTACTATTGGGCACAGAGTTCAGCTTCCCGATAATCTCACCTTTCAATTACTAAAAACAAGTTTCTCATCCTTAAGGCTACCAAGACGTGCTTGAGAGAGCACCTCAGAAATATTTCCAGCAGTTTTTGGTAGTTCTTCAGTACCATATGTTGTGTCGCTCCTTGCTCCTACTCATGACTAGCTCCTCCCCATGGCAAATAGAATACAACATTACTCATATGGAGGAGCAACATGGATAGGAAGGCTGTGCCTCTGGCCTTGCAAAACAATGCACAGATCCTGCAGTCCCCTACTGTCCAGACATTAGCATGGATATCTGAAGTGGGGAGCCTACACATATAGGTTCCCTGCATCATGGAATCCTCTACAGTCACAGGTGAAATCTATGTGCATAGAGGCCTATGGACACAGGCTTCCTCACCTCAGATGCTAATGCATGGACAGCATCGGATCCATACGCTGTTAAGGGCACAGTCCCTTTCTCCCCACATTTTCCCTTCACACAGTTAGCACATGAAGGGGGCTAATGAGAGGGCCTTTTCAGAGGCTGTGATCCAGCTTTAGAACTTGAGAGCAGAGGTGGGGAATCTATGGCGCTTCAGATATTGTTGGACTCCAACTCTCATTAGCCCCAACCAGGACGTCCAATGCTTAGGGATGATGGTGCCACAGGTTCCCTGCCCTTGTTATAGAGCAAGTGTAGCCAGTGTCATGAATTACAAGATAAAGCCATATAAAAATTTAAAATTATGTAATAGAGAAAGGTTTAGAAGCAGCTGAATAAGATTCCACTCTTATATTTCCTCCAACATCAACAGAGGCAGAGAGACAGCTCAAAGAAAAGCCTTGGCTTGAAAATATTTGCGTCAGGATTTTGCTTGCATTTGTACTTTTGCATTATATATACTCTCCTGTGTCTGCCACACCCACATGGTTTCCCAGGATCCTACCTGCAAGCAGGTGAACAGAGCTGAAGTTCTTCTCCAGCTTTCCCAGCAGGACAGTCAGAAAAGAGTCAGAAGAGACAGATGCCACATCCTTTGAGCTTTGGTCATATACCACAACTTCTTGCTTGTAGTCAATTTCAACCTGGAACACATAATTGGGGAGGAAATATCAGACATAATCAAGTTTTTAAAATTCTTATCACATTTTTCAAAATGAAGCTCTTATTTATATCTCTAGAATTATTATTCAGACCATAATCACCTTCCTTTTGATTTTGTTTTATTAAGGCAAACCATGGCTTAGCTCTGGGTAGCACGGCGGCAGCAGAATGAGGGTAGAAGCAAAGCAGCCACATTGTTTCCTCTCTGTACCTGCATGCTTGCTTGTTCACACTTAGCTGTGGTTTAGCTTTGCGTTATATGCTAACTGGGCTCATGTACACTGGTCTTCGCTGGTGATCTTCCGTACAGTGGAGTTGCATCTTAGGCAGGAGGTTAGGTTCTAAAATCAGAGCGTAAGATGAAAATTGCGTATAGTCAAAATTACCCCTGAAAATCACTTACATCGCCCATGAAATACAGTATGAGAAATACAGTATGAGAAATACTGTATCTTTAAACACTAGAATCACACTCAGCGCAACAAGATGCTCACACCATGAGAGGCACACAGGAACTGAGACCAACTGAGGGAGCAGCAGATTCATATCTCTCATCTCATGCTCAATCCGGAGCATGCGCTCATTGCGTGGAATGGCAGGTGGAATCCTCCATACTATTTTTTTTTTTGCCGAGCGTGTATAATTGAATTTGCGTAAGTTAAATATGTGCATGACGCAACTCCAACTCTACTATAATTTCTAATTCTGTATAAGTGCATTTTTAAAAGAATAATTGTGTCAACACCCTCCGCTGCTTTACCTTGTGCTTTGCAGAATGCTGGATGAGCTCGGTGATCAACACTTTGTCCTGCTGCAGCCTCCGCTTCATGAGCTTGGAGCAGTTGATATTGATGGCATCTAAGATGTGCGATGTGTTGTATTCCACAAAGGGGCGGCTGTCAATCAGCAGCAATTTTTCTGTGCCGCTTTCCAGCAAAGCCACCAGCCTCTCACCAACAATGAGTCGAGTACCATTCATTTCATCAGCCATGACAACAGCAGAGGCCCTTCTTTTGCCACTGCCTTCCTCTCCAATTTCAGCAACGTTGAAGAAGATGATGTAATGGCTATGCACTTAAAAGCTTAACTATTCCATTGTACTCAAAGTATATGAGGTCATACGTAGTGGCTGGCAAGAAAAAAGTTAGACCCATTTTCTCTTGAGAGGGCCCTCCAAAGATGAATGCCTCCTCCGGCTCCCAGTTGATGTTCTGGTTATACAGGGCTTGCTCCACAAAGCAGCCCCTCACAACCAATTCATCCTGGGCTATAGAGTAGCCATCTCACAACTCAAACAAAAGATGCTTTTCGGCTGGTCCTGACATTACATCATTCTTTACCTTTGTTCCCCCATCACCGGCTTTAGAGTGGACTAGGAGCCTGTTGAGACATGGAAAGAGGAGACAAGAGGCAGACATAAAGAAAAACAAAACAAACAAGACAGACTATGAGAGTTTGCAAACCACAGTCCCATACCCCCTTAACTCCCCCTGATGTCACAATAAAGTTCTCACGTGTGCTATGAACCATGTTTTTCTTTTTCTTTTATTTTCTTTTTAATGTATACATTATAATTAATTCCCTCACATCATCTTTTCCACCCACCCACCCTAAGAGCCAAACTAGATGTTTGGTGGAGAGCTTGAACCAAGAAACTTGGTCTCCAAATACCTAAAAAGTACTTAATCCAGATAAGATGGCAGTGTTGCTGGCCAACGGGGAAACTGTGCCAGGGATAGGGTTGCAACCTATTCTGGATGGGGTTACATTTCCCTTGAAGGAGCAGGTCTGCAGTTTGGGAGTTCTCTTGGATCCTGCCCTGCTGCTTGAATTTCAGGTGGCTGCGGTGGCTAGGAATGCTTTTGGCCATCTTAAAATGGTCTACCAGCTGTGTCTGTTCCTGGAAGCAGTTGACTTGGCCACAGCGACACATGCATTGGTGACATCAAGGCTTGATTACTGTAACGCACTCTATGTGGGGCTTCCTTTGAAAACGGTTCGGAAACTACAGTTGATTCAAAGTGCTGTAGCCAGAATGTTAACTGGATCATGGCACAGGCAGCACACTATGTGCTTTACTGACTCCACTGGCTCCCAGTTTGTTTCCGGTCCAATTCAATGTGCTAGTTTTGACCTTTAAAGCCCTAAATGGCCTTGGACCAATGTATCTGAAGGACCGCTTGTGCCCATATGCTCCTGCTCTGGATTTAAGATCATCTGCCTCTGGTCTCCTCTGCGTGCCTGAAATTAAAGATGTCAGACTCACAAGCACACAAGAAAGAGCCTTTTCAGTTGTGGCTCCTAGGCTTTGGAATTCACTGCCTCAAGAAGTCCATTCTGCTCCCTCCCTGATGGTTTTCCGGAAACTCATAAAAACTATCTTGTTCCGGAGAGCCTTTGAAAGGGTCTGACAGGTGAGTCTGACACTGTCTCTCTGTTTTCTATTTTTAATTATTCTTTTTTAATTTTTATCTTGTGGTTTTTACTATTGTTTCCCCATATATTTACTCGTATATATACATGTAGGTTTCTTGGTTTGTTTGTATATATAGTATTTTATTGTATTTTATGTATTTTAAATAATTGCATTTTATGTATTTTAACTTACTGTTTTGTCTTGTGTATTTATTCTGTATAATTTTATTATGCATGTGTGTGATTTTATTGTAAGCCATCCTGAGTGCCCCATTGTGGGGTGGAAGGGCGGGATAGAAATATTTTAATAAATAAAAAGTGGTGGTGGATGGCAGAGGAGGGGCACAGGCTACTTCGGAAGGAAGAGAGAAGCAGCAGTTGGATCCTATGTTTCTCTTGCACTTCACTTCCCTCCTGCAGCTGCCTCTTTCTCAGGTGTGGCAAACATTTGTCTGATACACACACCATAGCCATGCCAGGGGAGAAAGAGTTAAGGGGGTGGAATGCAGGGGAATAGAAGAGATGGGCAGGGAAGAGCAAGGCACTCCCCCACATGCTACTTCTACCTGCCGAATGGTGCCATCCTTCATTCCATTGTTTTTCAGTCGTTCAGCAGAGGCATGGTTTCCTCAAACCCAGGTCTGTGACCAAAGGTCTAACTTTAACCCTAGTCTGCATTGGTCTGAGAATTTATCTGTCTGTTATAAGATTTTCCTGCAGTGAGGAAAGGTACAAGAAGAAACCTGTTCATCTCATGCAAAATCATTCATGGTAAGGGTATGTATTTTGGGTACCACAAAATTAAGATGTAGTGCCGTTTAATGGCAAAACAACAACAAAATATTTGGATGTGCTGAAGGAATGTATAAGATGCAAGCCTGATAGGTAGATAGAAGAATGAGATCAATAGTACCTATGTGGTAGAGTCAACTGTACCACTTCAGACTGCTGGTGAGGAATGCCATTTTTCTTTGACTGCTCCATACCACTGAAAACAAAACCCTTAACGCATCAAAAAGCTTATCAAAAAGAAAGGACCTAGCTTTCATGGCATGCCAGTTTTCTACTTGCAGAGAGGGCTCTGGGTTTCACACACATCTCACTGTGCTACATATATATATATATAGGCCCTGCCTTAATTATAACATAATAGTTGACTAGAGACATACCAAATTTGCATTTCCTCCAAGCTGTGCCAAACTAATGAGCTCAGAGGAGAAAAACTCAACTATTAAAGATTTCAAACAACGCAAAGGTGACAGGTAGAACATGTCATCACCCAGTCTGAGGGCGGGATGTATCCCACTGCCAGGGAATATGGATTAAAATAGAAACAATCATTTCTCTGTTACTAGGGTGTGTTTTATTCTCCAATCAGTGATCTAGTAGGGACTAGAAACATATTTTGCTGCATAAAAACTGCCCTCCTCACAGGTGATAAGACTCTGTAACAGTCTCTGAGATGCTGTAATGATGCCAGCCAGCAGAGACCTTTGTCATTAGAGAAATAGAGCACTGTTGGGGCATTGCACAATGTTAACATGTGGAATATCTCTAGGCTTTCAAGCTAGAAAAAAAAAATCCTTGCTCACACAGTTTAACATGGAAGAGGGAAAAACTGATTCCTCCCAAGGGGCTTGGCAACTGGATAAAATTGTTCCTGGTACCAGTTATGGCCCAAGAGCTACCAGTTAGCAATTCTTGAATTAAAGAAATAATTATTCTGGAAGGTGAACTAAACTTTGTAAGTAACTCTGAGCAAGAATTATTTTTTAAAAATAATTTGATTTACCAATAGAAGCAAAAAAAGTGACACTTCTCCCTAAGCAATCAATAAATGTAGTGAACAATGAGGAATTTACTCTAACAGGTCTTACTACGTCAAATCCTCACCTATGCATTCCTGAACTGTAAATCATTGTCCTACTTTACAAGGACATGCATAAGAACATAAGAACATAAGAAGAGCCTGCTGGATCAGGCCAGTGGCCCATCTAGTCCAGCATCCTGTTCTCACAGTGGCCAACCAGGTGCCTGGGGGAAGCCCGCAAGCAGGACCCGAGTGCAAGAACACTCTCCCCTCCTGAGGCTTCCAGCAACTGGTTTTCAGAAGCATGCTGCCTCTGACTAGGGTGGCAGAGCACAGCCATCATGGCTAGTAGCCATTGATAGCCCTGTCCTCCATGAATTTGTCTAATCTTCTTTTAAAGCCATCCAAGCTGGTGGCCATTACTGCATCTTGTGGGAGCAAATTCCATAGTTTAACTATGCGCTGAGTAAAGAAGTACTTCCTTTTGTCCGTCCTGAATCTTCCAACATTCAGCTTCTTTGAATGTCCACGAGTTCTAGTATTATTAGTATACCTTGCCTTGCATCCATTCTAGAAAGACACTTTTAAAAACTAGCTTAATAAGTAAGCTTTTCAGAGTCTACAAGGTGTAGTGGCTGGAGTATTAATGCGGACTGAGTCAGAGTGGCCATGAGTTCAAATACCTGCTCAGCTGACATGAAGATCATTGAGTGGTTTGGGACATCACTTTCTCTCACCCTAGCCTACATCACAGAATGTCTAATATAAAAACAGATTCACATGAACACATGATTCTATGATTCTATGACTGCCTGAGAACCTTGGCAGAAGGATACAAATTGGTAATAACAACACACCACTCCTCCAATAATTTTCCAACATTCTATCACACTCTGGTATAACCAACAGAGAAAACTCAGGATTCAGATGAACTACACAGGTAAACGGGTGAGGCTATGGTGACAGGAGCAGGCTTCATTCTCAGTGGTCACTGGGGGAGGGGCAGATTTAGTCCCCACCCAAAGATGTTCCCAAGGGCATCCCTTTACTTTCTTCCAAACCATTCATTCATATGCTCAGTGAATTAAGTAAAGGAGTAAAGTGTTGCATTTGGGACCATGTAATGTTCTAACCCTGGGCAGCCCAACCTTCAATAACAGGAGTTTGGGAAAGGGGAATGTGCCTCTGTGCATAAAATATGCAAAGATACACTGCACTCTCCAGGGTTCCTTGCAATATACAAACTCTCCCCCCATACACACAAACAGGTATACCATATTTATGGGCATTTTGCCAACACTGGAAACATCCAGAATGTAGCAACTTCTTCCCAACAGGGTCCACCTTCTAAAATTAGCAAAATGTGGGGAAAAACAAAAATCATGGAACGAGGTTTTCTGCACACTTCAAACCCTGTTCTCTGAACAGAATGAACTTCATCTTTCAAAGACTCTTTGGGGCCTAATTACCCATCCACCCTCATTCCTAATAGAAGCTGCTCTGTTGGCTTCACTGAGAAGATCAGACCCATTAATGAGGCAGCCAGACAGTCTGCTTGGATGTGGATAAAGGGCTGGAGTTTACGCCTGGCCAGTAGAAAAGGAAAACAGAAAAAAATGTAATGAACTTTTTAAACTGATATTTCTTCTTTTTTTATTAAGCAAGTTAGAAAGTTTTAAACAGGCACATAGAAAACCCAAGCCAGATACAAGCTGTTATTTCAGGGGTGAAAAAAAAGATTATGTTGCAATGGGGTAACAATATATCCCCAAAACTTTCTTCCTAGCCCTCTGAGGCCCTCTTTGACTAATATTTCTCCTCCTTTACCTCAGGTCTTGGGGTTATAGATCTGACTTCCTCCCCTGCTCCCCTCACTGTGTGTGCAGATAAGGTAAATGCCCAAACTATGAGATGCAGACCATACTGAAGCCACTTTCCTAACAAATACTTTTTTTGGATGTGGCTCTCTCCTGGTTCAGGAATTACTTCCTACCCACAGTAAAGAGTCCAAAGAGGGAAGAGGTTCATAAGCCAAAGTTCTGTTCCTGATCTTACTGTATGGAGAGGGAAGGGGAAGAGAACTGGCAGTCAGAAGGTCTAAATCATTCAGGAGAAAACATCACCAAATGTCTTTCCCTAATTCACTTTTAAAAAACCAAGGGTTAATTCCCATGTGTTTCTTTTTTACAAAAGTGTATGGAAGAACCTTATTTTTTTCATAAGCAGTTGTTTTGAACCTATGTTCAGTGACCCTTCCGCGAGAAGATCAGTCATGGTCAGTTTCCTTGCAAAGATAATTTGCCCATCTGTACCAGTCTTTTCCTACAATGCACTGCTACCATGGAGTACAGATTGTATCCTAGATCACATTCCCAATTTACTCAGGCTAGGGGTGGAGGGTTCTCATGAAGACTCTTCAGCATTTTAGTGTGAATTTCTCCTAATGAACATTTTTATATGTGGTTTTGACTAGTCTATACATTTTTGCAAGCAGTTTCTCATAACATAATGCATTTTTCCATGTTACTTTCGAGAACTGAAATCATTTTTATGAGCCCTTTCCCCTAATACAAATACAAAGATACACTGCACTCTCTGGGATTCCTTGCAATATAAAAACTCTCCCTACTTTTGTAAACGCTGGTTGGAGAATTACTCCCAGGCATTTTAATGTTTAATGCTTTATGTTTAATGTTTTTAGTTTAATGTGTTCCTTTGTTACTGATTTTATTCTATATTGTATTTTAATCTTGTTTTGTACACCGCCCAGAGAGCTATTAGCTATGGGCGGTCTAGAAATGAAAATAAATAAATAAATAAATAAAATTACATCGCAAAATTCAGAGAAGTGCAAATTTCCAAGGATGGCTGTGTTTTGGTTCTCTTATTGTTTTGGAAAGTGTGAATTTGATAAATTCCGCTTTAAATACAAACTGATCAAATTTCTTCCCTGCCCCTGCCTCAGGCCAACAGTGAGGTCTTAGACTTAATGCCTTCTGTGAACCAATATGAACCCTAGGACACAGGTTACTTGCCAGATGGACAGGGGACCTCATAAGGTCAATAAGAGAAGGAAACCTTCAAAGGAAAACTTTGAAAACCACTGACCTAAAGTACAACAAATACCATGTTTGCAACATAATCTTTATCAGCACAGCAAAGCCACCTTCATATATTAATCAGGAGGTCATCGATTTAATCTGCCACATCATCTTGGAATTTGTTGATATTCTGACATGAGTATCAGGCAATTAATAACAGGTTATGCCTCCTTGTCATTATATTACTTATCTCCAGATGATAACGCCCGGAAAAAAACGGAGCAATGTTTTCTAGGTTGGGTCTATGAAACCACACCCTTTTATGAGGAAACTGTCAATTGGCATCAACAATGTCACAATGCATCAGAATCTTTACCACATGAAGAGGATCACAGCGCAATAAGCATATGAAATAGCCTTTGAAGTGCTGTACTTCATTGGATAATGCCCAATAACCCAACAGTGGCTATCCTAGGCTGCTTACAAATCCCCCTCCCCCAGTTTTCATGCCTCCCTGAATTTGTAATTTTTTTTAAAAAGTCTCTCCTTATGGGTCCCCTGCTGGGAAGCTATGATGCCAAAAATGTTTGCGGCTCCCAAAGCCCCCCCTTTATTTTAATTATTTTTTGCTGACTGCTCACATAGGTCCCCCAAGATACTGTGATGGCTAAAGATTTCTTGTGGCCCTCCAAGCCCCCCAATCTGCCCACTTAAAGAACAAAAATATATTTTTTCTTGACTGCTTGTAGTATAAGTGCATGATTATTTGCAAACAAATATCATTTTACTTTACCTGTTACTTGAAGTTATTCTCTCCTACCTCCCATTTCTTTGCAAATGTCTCATGAAAGTTTCTACCATAGCGACTTCCGGGAAGGGTGACTTCGCTTGTGCCTGCTTTTGAGACGGGCTCCCGCCTCAAAAGAAGCTTATTCAGATATAAATCAGTCAGAACATTTTTTTTTTTGACTGATGAAATTTCTCCCGGGCAGGGAGAAACGTAGAGATCAACCTCAAAAGCCTGTTTTTGTTGGGAGGACTGGATTTCATTAATTTATGAGAAAAGGTCCAGCCAGCAATGCCGGACGGACTTCCGAACAAGCTCTATCTGATTAATGCGATACGTTTATCTTTTCTTCAAAGAGAAAACGGACTAACAGGCAAGCACCCTTCTTTCTATTATTTTTTTTACTTGGTTTAAATTGTTGCAGCAAAAAGAGATTTGTCAAATGAATCAGCTTTAAAGAACTTCTGGGTGAGCTATAACTCTTCTCTGTTATTCACGAAATTAACAGCTTATCTCTGTTTCTATTGCAAAAAGCTGTCCTGGAAGTGCATTCTAAAGATATAAACAGAAGAGGGATTTCTATTCCGAGGAACATTAATTATATTGTCTGGGACTATTCTCTTTTTGGTCTATTTTATTTTGACGAATCTGCTTCTTCACGACGCCACTAACTGTTTTGATTCTGGGAACTAAATTTGTTTTGTATTCTTGAACATAGAGAGATAAGGCAGGCTGCTCTGTTTATACTGTGATGTCATCAAGCCTGGAATATTAACCCAATTGTTGCTGAAATAAGAAGTGGTTCTTCTTTATTTTTGTTTTGTTTTGTTTTCGTGGTTTTAAAAATGGCAATCAAGAAAGTGGCTGAGAATCTGGAAGTAATTATGTTTCAGAAAATAATGGATGAGATTGAGAGAACGAAACAAACCCTGCGACAGGGCAGTAAGGAGCTGAAAATTGAACTGAGCAAAATGACGCAGGAGCTTAAAGAAATAGGGGATCCTGTGAGAGAGGAGAATGAGATCAGAGATGAGAAAAGAAAAAATAAAGGGAAGATACAAGCCCTGGAGATTGGAACAAATGTGGAATTGGAAAAAGATCTGGAGTTTATGGATATTAGAAATAAAATCTACTGTTTGGAATTTAACATTATCTCTGAATAAATTCATGAAGATATTAGAGATAAAGTTATCAATGGCTTGGATAATCTTCTGGACTGGAATGACATGATGGAGCTTGATACAGAGAAAATCTATGGAATTAACTGCAGCCATGTGACAATGGAAAAACTCTCAAGAGATGAGCCAGTGCATTTTGTAAAAAAGAAGAACAGAGATATGACTTTACAACAATATTTCAGCAACTTATTCAGAATTGATGGCAAGAAAATATTTGGGATAGAGGAAATTCCCATCAGACTCTTATTATATGACTATGGCTATGACAGCAAGATTATTATGGAATACTGATAATGGAAGATTGGACACTGAAATTACTGGACTTAACAGGACTATTGAAGATGGAAGATGGAATTAATAGGGATAATGGAATAATGGCTATTGAAATTATTGGACCTAACAGATTTTGATGAGATGGATTAATCGATATGTTTATTTGGACTATGGTTATGACAATAAGATTATTATTATTATTAACGAGATGGATTAATCGACATGTTTATTTGGAGAAAAATTGATAAATATATTTCTTAAAGGATTGAAACCTCTCTTTGACTTTTTGTGGAAAGAATAAAGTAATGTTTATGAGATTTGATGATTAATTAAGATAACTACTGGAGGAAAGTGATTTTATAATATAATTTAAGAGACAGGATTGTTATATATTGTAGACCTATAACTGATTTGATCTGCGACAAATGGGAAGTCAACATTTTATTTTTTTGTTTAATCATTTTTGTTTTGTTTTGTTTTTTGTCTTTGAATGTTTTATGATTTTGTTTTGTATGTTTTATGAAAATTTGAATAAAAATTATTGTAAAAAAAAAAGAAAGTTTCTACCATAGCATGGGAACAAAAATAAACCACAAAAGATTTAAAAGTGAAATGAAATTCTAGTAGCACCAGTAAGAAATGTAAATGTTTTAATTTTTTTAAGTGTATTTTAATTTTCTAAAATTTGGTTTTCAACCAGATTTCTTTTGGAGCTTAACGGGGGGGGGGTGTCCTCAACAAGATCAGTAATGGCAGAAAATGCTTTGCCATCTACTATTGAACATCTCTTGCAATCTGCCACTCTATGAGAGTACTGAATGTGGTCTACAACTCATTCAGCACTACAATAATAAGCTCGCAGCTCTGTGTGAACTGAGTATCACACATCATGCCACCTGGCCCACTTCATCCAGGGCAGTCATATCTTCCTTCTATCCTCCAAAACATACCGATTCTTAGGAATTAGCTACGTTGTGTGCATCTGTTTTAATGCCTAGCAAAATTGTATACACTGTTTTGTATATTGGATCCTCAAGATTATGGATGATGTCAAAAACTATAATTATCATAAATTGTGGCTCTGAGTTGTGAAAGAAACTAGCAAAATATTTTGAATGCATTTGCTAATTTTTCCCCTCTGAATTTTCCACATGCATGTATTAGTTGCCTGCAAATTACATCATTTTACTATGGGTGATTTCCGCTTGGTAGACACTCATTGCCAAGAACAGCAATTAAAGTTTGAAGGGAAAGGGGAATGAAGGGCAGAAGGTGCTTGGGGAAGAGACATGCTTCTTGAGCCTTAAACACACATATCCTAATCTACTATATATTTTGGAAAGTTGTTTCTTTGCTATGCATTTGGACATCTTTGAAGTTATCGTTACCAAATTTTGCATGTTGTTCCTGAGATCAGGGAACAGGTTTTTGTCTACGTTTGGATACAACTGGAGACCATTTCGAATGGTGGACTGAACTTTTCAAAATGACACCGATTCTTTCGTTTCTTAGGATTCTCGAGCAATCTTGGGTACAAGGCTGTTCTGAAAAAAACTATGATAAATATTTTAATTGCCTTGTTTCACTGTGTTAAGTTTAATAGCCATCCATTTGGGATAATGGGGGTGTGGGAGAGAAGAGGAAAAGAAGAATGTGGAGGGAAAAGATTGTAGGATTAGCTCTTATAATAAAAAAAAATCTCACCAAAGCACATGCTCAGTGGCAACTAGCTGTCAAATTCTAAATGTACCAGGAAAGCAGAAGACTGCAGCTGTTCAGCAATAAGAAAAAAGCATTCTGCTACTGGCTTGTCACTGCCTTCAAGCCTTGCCTTTGGGCTTCCAAAGGCATCTGGATGGCCACTGTAGGAAACAGGATGCTGGACTAGGTGGACCTTTGTTCTGATCCAGGAAGGAAATGTTTATGTTCTTATCAACACACTTTCTTATGCTCAGAGTTCTTTTCCCCATCGGTTCACTGTTGGTATTCATAATGGACCCCTAGGCTGCATTCCAATGAAGCCTTGATGCAAATTAAATTACAGGTAAGAGGAAGCAAGGAGAGTGTGCCTATAACATGAATGGAGAAGGGTACAGTTGCGTTACGCACAGCATGTTTTTATGAAGAGTTCCTTGAAGATGGAAAATAATTAGCAGATTGAAGAAGAGCAAAATCAATGCATTTTTACGTTATAGTTTGCTTACAACCAAGTTACAGGTCAAGGCTTAGGTTGTAAAGAGATAGGTGCCAGGGCTTTCATCTGTGTGGGAGACATGCCATCATTCTGTAAGCCTTGTTTCCTAATTTTAAGTAAGAATTCTAAATGCATATATATATATATATATATAATATGAATTTAATTTGCCATGTGATGGGTAGCTTGCCTCAATGCATTTACAAACATAAGAAGAGCCCTCCAGGATCAGGTCAAGGACCCATCTAGTCCAGCACTCTGTTCTCACAGTGGCCAGCCAGATGTCCATGGGAAGCCCGTAAGTAGAAATTGAGCACAATGGCACTCTCCTCACTTGTGATCCCCAGCAACTGGTATCCAGAGGCATAGTGTCTCCAACAGTGGAAGTAGCACATAGTCATCTTGGCTAGTAGTCATTTATAGCTTTATTTGGCATGAATTTGTCTAATCCTCTTTTAAAGCCATCCTACTTATTGTGGGAAGACATTCCATAGTTTTAACTATGCAGTATGACTTTATTTTTATTCTACATGATTGGACCTATGAAATATGTAATTGATATGAATTGATAACTGTTCCATATATTGTATTTTTACTGTTATTTATTATAAAAACTGAAATAAAAACATTTTTAAAATTATGCACTCTGTGAAAGTGCACTGTTTCTTCTGTGTGTGTCCTAGAACCATCTACTTTCAAACACTTTTAGTTCCCTTTTTATATTTATGGCACATTTAAGTCTAGATTGTGTTGGCCAATGACTGTCCACCAGGCCACACTGCCGCGCTACTAAATTCTGCCTCTAGGCCCACCCCTACATGCACAGGAACATCCCTATTTCCAACTGTGAAATATTGGAGGACTTGCCTTTCTCAATACACAAGGGTTCTTCATCAAACAGAAAGGTTTTCCTGAAGTAAATGTCTGGATACTACTGTGCTAAAATCAGGGATTCAGTAATGTGATTCCCACATCTTTAACTACATGGGTTGTTATTTGTTGGAGATCAGATCCAAATTTGCAAGCCTCTGCATCCAAATGGCATTTTTGAATTTCTGTCACCGTACACCCCTTCCAAAAATACCAGTTCATATGTTCCACAACTAACCCCAATTGCACAAGGTTGTAAATAAAACCACAATATTTCATTCCAATGTCAAAGTGGTTTCAATGTTTATTAGAGCTGCTGGCCAGGCTACTCCACGTGAAGTCATGGGAAATGCAACACCACACTGCTGATTTACAGCAACATTTAGTACTTATAGCTTTCGCACCCAATTTATTTTCTTCATTATCTGCCCCACCCACCTGAGGCATTAAATTACTCACAAATGCAAACACCTCATAAGAACTTAAGAAAAGCCCTGCTGGATGTGGCCAAAGGCCCATCTAGTCCAGCATCCTGTTCTCACAGTGGCCAACCCGACGCCTTCTTTGGAAAGGCTGCAAGTAGTACCCAAGTGCAAAAAGCTCTCTCCCCACTTGTGAGTCCCAGCAACTGCCTCCAACACTTGACGAATCACTGAATTACCAATAATATTGGCAAATGAAAGCTTATCTATCAATCATTTTTATTTTATTTTTCTTAAAATACTTTGTTTCCAGACAGTAGAAGCAGAAAAGATGCTACTTTTAAAAATTAAAAGTTCACTGGCCAAACACAATCTCTATATGAAAAGGATATATAAATGAAAAGGATATATAAATTTTTAAGCAAGAAATATGTTATTTAGCAGCAGATTTTCCAAAACCAATATTTATACTTATGTATAGCAATTTCAGGGGTGGTCAACATTCCACCGATAACCAATAAGAGCAAAATAACCCCCAAGACACATACAGAGCCCTCTTAGTGATGAAACCCCAAATGTTCTGAGGCAACAGACATGGAAACAAACCTTGGAAATCCTCAACGGAATTTCTTCTGGCCTGTGGAGAATACTGCTAAAAGGCTTAGTAATAAATGCAAATTCACAGGTCGTACCATGTTGGGCAGAGAGGTGGGGAGAGCTCACATAAGATGAGGCCAATGCAGCAACATACAGTGTTCAGTGCCCTAAATAAGTTCTAATTACACCTTAGGGAGCAAAGGTTCACTCAGTTTTTAAAACTCCATCAGTTATTGTTGGCTTTCATGTTCTTTTCTGAACAGGCCCATGCAATTTGTGACCAACAGACCCTGCCAATAGCAACTTTCTTCTCTCATCAGATAAGAGGAAATGGGAGTGGGAAGCAAGTCGGGGGGGGGAGGGTAATCCCTCCCTGTAGCTGCTATTTTTTTTTTTTAAGTAGACACATTAAATGTATTCATGTATTTAACTTAACATGTAATTTGGCCCTTATGCATGATGATTTACATTTGTTATAAGTTCTGCACAGAAGAACTGATCAAATGCTCTCAAAAACACAAAACTGAATATTCTAGTCCTTTCAAACAAATAGGAAAAGGATAATATGAAAAAATAGCATTTGCCTTTTTTGCAGCCAGATCACACTGTTGGCTAATCATCTATGAGCCAACAGTTCAATGTTGCTGGAAAAAAGGCAAATGCTGTTTCAAGAAGCGCATGAAGTACTAGTTTCCCTCTATTCTAGACTGTTTAGGCCTCATCTTGAGTTCTGGACACCACACTTTAAGAAGGATGCAAACAAACTGGAACAGGTTCAGAGGAGGGCAACAAGGATCATCAGGGGACTGGAAACAAAGCCCTATGAGGAGAGGCTGAAAGAACTGGGCATGTTTAGCCTTGAGAAGAGAAGACTGAGGGAAGATATGATAGTGCTCTTCAAATAATTGGAAGTTTGTCACACAGAGGAGGGCCAGGATCTTTTCTCGATCATCCCAGAGTGCAGGACAAGGAATAATGGATTCAAGTTACAGGAAGCCAGATTTTGGTTGAACATCAGGAAAACTTCATGTTAGAGCAGTACAACAGAGGAACCAGCTACCTAGGGAGGGGGTGGGCCCTCCAGCACTGGAGACATTCAAGAGGCCACCTGCCAGGTATGCTTTAACTTGGATTCCTGCATTAAGCAGGGGGTTGGACTCAATGTAGGCCCCTTCCAACTCTACTATTCTATGAATCACACTTTCTTAATAGTCTTTGGGAACCTAAGCAAAAGTTCAGTTAGCTCAATTCCCTGAATATAGCAACTGTGGCTAATTGCCACATAACTTTACTATCTTAAGAAATGACTCAACTGGAAAACAAAATGTTTATAATGTAAGCATAACAAAAGTTATACATTAGGATTACTACTGAGCAGACATAAAATAGTATGCAAGCATACACTACAAATATACTGTATAGCTGGAAAAATTGTGAAGTCCAAGAAGAAAGGTAAATAGTAGATCCACTGTCCCTAGGACAACCCTGAATAAAAGAGAAAGCTCAGGAGCCATTTAGTCTCTCTCCTGCCAATTTCTGAGCATGCAAATGAGACTGAAGCCAGGCTTCCTCCCTACCCTTCTGTTGCTCCCCTTGCAGAAGCATGCTCAGATCCTGCTTGGGGACATCCCATGGGCATCTGGTTGGCCACTGTAAGAACAAGATGATGAATTAGATGGGCTGTTCTTAGCAAACAACTGAGCCGAGGCATCCTGGAGCTACCTGAATAGGAGATCTTGCTTGACCTTGAGTATTGAACTGGCTTGCTTAAGTCAATGAAGAACCCATGTTCAAGTAAAAATGGGATTCTCCAGTTAAGTTATCAGCTTCTATGAGGGGAAACAGGGTGGCCTACAAGAGTGAGGCCTGCTCCCAATCTAAACCTGTGTAGAGGGAAAGGTAGGATAAACATCCCCCAAACCACCCCAAACTATGGCGGCATCAAGAACAGGGGTTGCTTCCATCTTCAAAGCATTCACACATACCCCCACCCTGCCCCACTTACTTACCTTCCATTATCCTGGAAAAGCAATAATCAGGCACAATCCCTTGGGGGGCAGGATTTCTTCCCAATTACCCATCACCTGGTTCTGAGGAACAGGAAGATTTCCCAAAAACATGAAGGATCTGTTTTACATTCCCCAGGGCTCAGTGGGGCCCTGCAGTAGAAGAGGGTGGCCTCTTTCTCTTACTTAGATGGCTGGGGGAAAATTCAGAATGGTCATCAGGCCTGGTGCCAGTGGGCAGCCAGGTTGGGCACTGGTCAAGGGCCCCTAAAGCTAAGAGGGGCCTCTCCTGTTGGGGTCGGGAAAGCATAGCTCCCGCTCCTCGATCTGCACTAACATCGGGTCACAAAGCATGTACCCTGCAACCTGATGCTGGCACGGATCATGGAGCAGGAGCCACCCTCCCAGCCATTGGGGTGGGCTGGCCATGCTATTTCTCACTGCCACTACTGGGGGCTTAAATACCCCAGCTGAGTCAGTGCACTGCACACACATGCTTGCCATCTTGGGTGGTGGCAGCCGTGTGCACACAGTGCACTGCTGCTGCTGAACCTACTTAAGCCCCCAGTGGCAGCAGTGCCGCCACACTGCTGCCACCCGCCACCTTTGAGGGCCTGCAGCAATCTGGTGCTATCAAGGATTCTGATATGGAAACAAAGGCAAGGGAAAAGTCCCCAATTACTCAAACACCTTATTATGTTAATGTTCAAAACTGAAATAAATAAAACAACTGTGTACTCAGAGGTAGATTCACTGATGCCCGCTCTCTTTTTGACTTTCACTCAGGCCCTAGAAAGCTGTAGCTTGGCATCACCAATTTCCCCTCCTATTACAGCATGCTGCTACAATCTGAATGGTCTAACCATGAAGGCACTTACGACCAACTGGAAAACCAGAATATCTCATAAATTAGGATACTTTAAATAATGTCTCCATGGCCCTTTTGCTAAATGCCAGTTAACATCTTAGAAAAGTTGAGGAAGTAACTAAGCTGTGTGCACACAGCTGTTTTAAGTGGATTCTATGAATCCCACGTATGCATGTTTTTTCACGTCATTCACACAACTTTGTTCTCCCCCCAAGTGGCAACCTGCACTTTCCCCCTATTTAATTTGAAATCTCTTGATCCACAGATAATGTGGTAAAGAAAACTGACTGCACATACAGGCAAATACCTGTGTTCCTACGCACAACGGAGCTCAGTTTTCGGAAACTCAGGATGGGTAGGAGGGGAGGGGACAACACCACACTGCAAATACATTCCATCAAACACTGCCCACTAGCGAGGGCAGAAAACACTGAGACAGTGTTCATTTGAAAGTGCTCATGTATGGGCAAATCTGCCCAAAAGTGCACACGGAAAAAATCTGATCTGTACAACCCGCATGTGCATTGCCTCTCTGGTGTGTACACGGTCTAGGTCAACTGCAATTGCAAAAAGGTACGCCCAGTACAGAATTAACACTTCAGAGAATGAGAAAATCTAGGATAGAAATATTGTCTCTCTCTTTTAAACAATGTTTGCTTTAATTTGCTTGTTTCTTCCTGTCTGTTTGGAAATGCAACCCTCAATAGTGAAACAGAGTGCACATTATCCTTTTTTTTTTTTTACTAGGGGGGGGCAGGAGTTGTATAAAAAACTTGAGGTGACTTTCAGCAAATCACAGTTGGGGTGGTAGTATCTGCTTTGTTTCATATGAAATCCTGACCCAGAATCAGGTCATCTACAAACAATTTAGCACCTGGTTATCTGCAAGTGCTCAGGGCATTCCAAGCAAA
The DNA here is from genome assembly GCF_030035675.1 of Rhineura floridana. Lineage (NCBI taxonomy): Eukaryota > Metazoa > Chordata > Lepidosauria > Squamata > Rhineuridae > Rhineura > Rhineura floridana. Next base: position 129,473,056 of record NC_084487.1, read on the forward strand.
GGGAAGCCCCTATCTGGTGGCATTCTGCTCCCAAGACTGTATGGTGCTGCTATTCATGGCCAGGGCACTTCTACATCATTTGTTTTTAAAGTTTTAAGATTTACTTCTTTTACTACACTAGTACTATTATTTATCCCATTGCGCAAAAAAACACAACCAAAACATAGCTGTGGAATATTTTCGAGCTCATCTCAACCACTACAAACCTAGCTAAGCTTGTGTAAAACAGCCTAGGAAGGCTGAAGCATTACTTCAAGAAGCCTTGAAAGACGGAGTTTGGAACTCTGCAAGGGAAAGAGAGGGGAAAAGAGCTACTGGGAACAAGGAAATGGAAGTTAAGACGTGGTTAAGTATCTGTCCCCCTCACAGGATCTCCAGTTCAAATCACTACCTCCCAAAGATGCTTTTCATTCAGGCTTTTGTTTTTACACACTTGCGTAACATATAGTTCCACCCTCAGTGAGTAGAGCTTGTGGGTGGCCAGAAATACAGATGCACCTAAGGAAAAACCACATGGGGCTTGAAACACAAAGGAAGATAAGGCTTCACCCCTACTTATGTCATCATTAATCGTACAGGGAAATAACCCAGAATATTAACAAAAATTAAGCACAATCCAGACTAAGTTATTCAAAATAGATTTCAATGGCAGAGTTAATGAAATAAAAGGGACTTAAATGTAGCTGGGCAGATATGGTGTTGGAAACTATGTTCAGTAAATATGACAGTTCTTTTTTAAAAGAAAAAAATATAGGTTAGTTTAATTTCCAGTTGATATGGCATTGTTCCTTCAGTACTGTGATGTCAGCCTCATGTTTAAACATGCCCCATTTAGTTTATCTGACGGAGTGCCTCCAGCATCACCAAATATGCCGCCTGACGAGATCTGCCTCACAAGACCTTCTCTCGGTCCTACCAGTTAAGACAGCTAGGCTGGTGCGGACCAGAGAGAGGGCATTCTCAGTTGTGGCCCCCGCCCTCTGGAACTCTCTGCCATACGACCTTCGCCATGCCCCCTCCCTGGCAGGTTTCTGCCAAGGATTGAAAACTTGGTTGTTTCAGCGGGCATACAAGTCTCCTAGATAATGTTAGTTTACAGTGTATAGATGTAGGTTGGTGGATTATAATTGTATTATATATTAAAACTGTATTATATGTTGTATTTTTAATTATGTACGCCGCATAGAGTGGCCGTTCATTCGGCCAGATAGGCGGCCTAAAAATAAAATTTTATTATTATTTATTATTATGCCCCATTTAATACTGCTTAGCTTTCTTGAGAAAAAGACACTCTTCTTGTTCACTTGTGTTTTTAACACTGCACAGTGTTAAACACTGCACAGGCACACTGCACCAACTTCAAGGAAGTCACATTGGCTTCCTGTCAAAATACATTGCACAAAGAATTAGTGTTGCTTTACTGACACTAAATTTAATGCTTATGACTTTATTCAGGCTAAAGAATCTGAAACTTTAGGGAGAAATCAGGACTACACAGCTTAACTATAATATGGGAAAGTAAGTGCTTTGAGTTATGCTTGTTTTCTCAGTGGTTGGTGTCCAAAGATGTCTCAAGCTTCCATATCTTGGGGTCTTACTTAAATGTTACTTCAAACATGGGCTACCTGCAGAAGAGCCTTTGCTCACATCAGCACTACACAAAGAAAAAGCAATGTTTATTAAGGCACCCAGCTCCTGTTAAGCTTAGAGTGGGGGGAGGAAAGGCAAAGATGGTCAACATGAAGCAATGAAAGTAGAGTGATATTTTAGCACACCAACAATCAATCCTAGACCTTTATAAGAGGAAAGCCCTGGTAATGGTCCCCATACCCAATAAGATCTGTGGGGTGGACCCATTGGTGGACTTTCTTAGTGGTGGTTCCATGCTTCAGCAACGACCTCACCTCCTCCCTGAAGTGCATCTCACCACAACATTGTTGTCATTTCTTCATTGGGTGAAGATGCACCTCTTGTTCAGGCTTTTGGGGAAGGATGAAGTACATTGTATTGTTATTGCTATTGCTGTTTTATTATGAAATTTATGTTGCCTAGTTTTAATATTGTTTAATTTTGGTTTTCATTTTGTGTTAATTGTCCTGAGACCTTTGGGTGAATATGGTAAACAAACAAATGTCAGCTGACCTGCTCTGACCTAGTGGTGTAGAGGCTTTCTTGATGGTCTCTCTTCATTTCTCTCCTTTAGCCAATGCTAGGTGGTGTCACACACACACGCACACAGGCTGAATTAAAACTGAGCCAAAATTTCTTAGCTGTACTTTTTTTGGCTCAAAAAAGAGGCTTTGGATGGGGATGTTTCAGGAAAGCCCTCTTTTGCTCTTCACTCCTCCATTTCCTTGGTCTTGGGAGAGGCAACAACCACACTCCAGATTCCTGTTTCACATTACTTTTTTCTTTTCTTTCTCACAAGAATTCAGAGTGAGGGCAGAAAACACTGCTCTCACTCTGATTTGGCTTCACACGTCATCATTCAGCCAAATCTCATTTGCTATAGAACATTATTATGAAACCAAATCAGAGTGAGGGCAATGCTTCCTGCTCCCACTCTGGGGTCGTGTGAGTAAAAGAAAAAAATAGCAACAGGTAAGAGTGAGGAGTGTGGTCACACACAGGCATTATTAAGCGGAGCAAATACTTCCAACAATGTTTACAGGGCCCCTGAAAAATAGTAAAAAGGGAGGGGTACCCTATCTGAAGCCTGTAAGAGTGATAAAGTTAGGAAGGCATTTTGGCTCAGTCCTCGTCTGACACCACTGCCAATTCAAGAGCCTCTGCATGATCAAGTTCTGACAAGTATACCAAGAAGTGATGGCATAATAATAAGTACTTTCAAAACCAAGCATTGTACAATAAATACAGGCCCTACCTACAGTTCTAATGGATAAAAGAGCAGGGGGTTGGACTCAATGGCTTTAGAGGCCCCTTCCAACTCTACTATTCTATGATTCTACGATCATAAAAGCTAGCCAAACAAACGTGTAATTAAACACAGCGTGAAAACCAAAAGTGATTGAGGTGTTCTAATATCAGGAGGCATGATGTTGCAAAGGTAAGCCCAATGAATCTCAAAATATTTAGCAACTGTTTCTCCCCAGTTATTTTTCTTGCACTGGGCCTCTGAGTCCACAAGTAACCTCCAGCAGTTCAAAGGCAACTGGAGAGAACAGTTTTGTGGGGTAGAGTACCAGCAGGGGAACAGTGGACCACCCCTTTCCCACCTACCCATGCTGCCTTTAAATCGTTCCAATCCTCCCATGTTGTAGGAGTTCAACACAACCCACATCCTGATACATTGACCATGCTCCCATAATGTCTGGCTTGCTCGCTAGTGAACTACCTGGGACTGTGTGTACCCAAGCCTCAAGTTTGTTCTCATCTATACAGAAGAGAATGACACAGGCAACATCAGTCTCCAGAACTGACAAAGCATAACTCCTCTATCAATTGGCCAGGCATAAATATCAGAAATCAGGCCTGGGCAAGGCGCCATTTACGTCCTGGACAATTTCCCCTTTTCCCATCCCATACCCCCAGGCCACTTTCCAGATGATCACCCTCTTGGGGGTGGATCATTGCTGAGTCATCTGTCCCAAAGCATCTCTTTTCAGCACTGAGTACTGAAAGGGAGGAAGAAGTTGTGCCAGCCCAGGCACAATTTTGCCAGTACAATGTTTTTCACCTTTTCAGTACCCAACACTAAAAGGAGAAGTACTTTTCTGGGCGATTCTGCAGTAACCACATTTCTTTTTTTTCCTCCCAAATGCCTGTCAGCCTTCAACATAGCATCCCCGTGTTGGATGTTGGGCCCAGAGGCATATGTGAAGAAGAAGAAAAAAGATATGGTGGCTGTCACAGCTGCCCACACTATGCTTCTCTTTCAGTGCTGGCCATAAAAGGTTTTTAATATAAAAAGAAATAGTGTGCTCTGAAGTCAGTCCCAGACGGCCTTTGCCTAGCCATGCCACATGCTGATACCAGGCCTTCCAGAAATGTAGTTTTCCATCCTTATTTGTAGCACCTTCTGTATCTCAGGCTTCAGTGAAAGCTCTTGCCCTGGTTCTAACTTTGGCTGAGCCCTACCATTAGAAACAGTAAGGTGGCTGCCTCAGGAAGCTGATGGTGGGTGGCAGGGAGCAGTGATAATTTGTTGGAAGATCGTATGCCTCTCCGCACCAGTTGATGGGAATCACAAGTGGAGAGCGTTGCTGCACTCCAGTCCTGCTTGCAGGCTTCCCAGAGGCATGTGGTTGGCCACTGTGAGAACAGAATGCTGGATTAGATGGGCCACTGGCCTGATCCAGGATGGCTCCTCTTATGTTCTTAGGACAGAGCTGTTTGTGCTGTATAGTCTGTTGTGTGCTCCCTGCCCTAGATTACTGCCCTCAGGAGAGGTGGAGGACCATGTCCCATCAACAGGCTTGAAGTAAGATTCAACTGCCAGTCTGGTTGGCTTCTGTATGTAGTACTGGTGGGGGGAGCACAATCCTGTCCTTCACCTCAAGCAGCAAAATGTCTCAGGGACCCCAAACACACACTCTAGATCTGGATTTCGACAGAGCAATCCAGGTTCCCAATGAAATTAACTGGCTAAAAATAATAGTGAAGCACTTGTACCAGTAGGGCAGGAGGTACACAGAGATGTCGGAGGAAAAAATTATTGTAAAAGTTCCAACTACATGTAAGCATGTTCAAGGAGGAAGTTCATGTTTTAACCGAACTGTAGGAGTGAATACAAACTTGCAAGGAATTTCCCTTGCTGTGTATAATGACAACAAGAGGAAGGGTTTGAAATCACCATATCATTGCAAAATGTAGGCACGTCTCTGGGATTTTTAATTACCCATTTGTATAGCAATAAAAGGAAGATAGTGACAGAAAAACAAGTTTCAGAACCCAGGGTGAACAAAAGGAATTACTTCATTAGCCAAATGACATCACCACTTATCTCAAGGTTGTGTCACAGTTATGTTTTCCAGTTTACAACATTCAGTTCCCAGAATGACTACAGAAAAAGGAATGACTGCAAACTAAAGACACACATTAATTTGTAACCAAAAAGCATGGAGCTGGAGCAAAGGATTATGAGCCAAAAGAAGTATAAATCAGAACTCCTAATGAAGAAAAACATAACCTAGTTATTTAATACACTAGAATAGGCCTAAAGCAGCTATAATAATTTAAAACACAAAATGGGAACTTCAAAAAGGTTTTATTTTATTTGTATGGTGCTGTCATATCTATTGCAGAACACAACATGATCTTAAAGCAGCAAGGAAGATCACTATGAACGCCTCTTATAGAATGACACTTGTCAAGAGAGATATTAGCCACTTATATATAAATGTTTCCCTCTCTTCTTCCATCAAATTCATATTTGCTTTCTCCTATATTTTCCATTCTTTTGCAAGACTTTACACAAAATAAAATTTAAGGGTTCTTCTACGGATGACAGACTTGTAAAATTTGATAGAATCCATAAACATACAGCAAAATGCAAAGTGAAATTGAAGCAGAGAAGATCTGAATATGATTTTTACGCCCATTGCAGCCAGGCATGCAAGACTGGCTACATGCAACACGTGATTAGCAAATCAAGAGCCAGCCTCAAGATAATGTACAAGTTCGTGCCCCTTTGTTCTTCGTCCATGTTGCATACATTTCCCCTTCCCCTTTTGGCCTTTTAAGTGTTACATCTGAATTTTTGTTAATTGTAGTAATGCTAAGCAAGATTCCCATCTTCAGATCTGAAAGCAGTTGGTCATCCAGAAATCTTTCTAATGTTATAATAGATACACAACACACACACAAAACCGAACAAGATGTATATATGCAGACTAACATGGGGAAAAGGTGGGATATAAATGCAATAATAAAATAAATAAAAATTCTGCCATCTCCTTCAGTACACAGAGAAAAGCATCAGAAAGGCAAACTAGATCCAAAACTGCAAAAAAGGGCCAAGAGACTACAGAGAGAAGCCAAGGCAGCCGCAGCAAAATTGGGGCAGATTTCTGTGAGAAACCAGCTGCTATCCGATACAAAGGCCACCCTGTTTATTACACCCTCTACAAGGGCTAGGACTGCACGTGTTCCAAATTTCAGGGCTATAGCTCTCCAAGAAGTATAACAAAGTAGTCTTCATCCTTTTCAGACCCAAGACTCACCTTTAACCCAAACGTATGTTTGGGGCCCCAGTTTCTTAATTTTTTACCATATATGTACAATATACATATATAGAATATATAGTATGTATGTTTTACATATATGTAAAACAAACCAACACTGGAGGTATTCAAGAGCCAGCTGGACAGCTACCTGTCAGATAAGCTTTAAATTGGATTCCTGCACTGAGCAGAGGGTTGGACTCTATGGTCTCCTCTCGCTTAGACTACTGTAATGCGCTCTACGTGGGGTTACCCTTGAAGACGGTCCGGAAATTACAGCTGATACAAAATGCGGCAGCGCGCTTGATTAAGAACAGCCGTCGCCGTGATCATATCACCCCGGTGTTAGTAGATCTACACTGGTTACCAGTTGTCTACCGGGCCCAATTCAAGGTGTTGGTGTTGACCTTTAAAGCTCTGTATGGTTCCGGCCCAGTTTATCTGAAGGAGCGCCTCCAGCATCACCAATTATGCCGCCTGACAAGATCAGCCACACAAGACCTTCTCTCGGTCCCATCAGCTAAAACAGCTAGGCTGGTGCGGACCAGAGAGAGGGCATTTTCTATTGTGGCCCCTACCCTCTGGAATTCCCTTCCTTTTGACCTTTGCCATACCCCCTCCCTGACAGGTTTCCGCCGGGCCTTGAAGACCTGGCTATTCAGGCAGGCCTATGGGGTCTCCGGGGGTGGGTCAGTTTTTAATGTAGTTTAGTTTAATATTGTTTAATTTTAATTTATTGTATTTTGGGTTTTATATTGTATTTTATTCTGGCAATGTACGTCGCCTAGAGTGGCCGTTCAGTCGGCCAGATAGGCGACTCACAAATAAAATTTTATTATTATTATTATTATTATTATTATTATAGGCCCCTTCCAACTCTACTATTCTATGATTTGTATGGTAATAGTGCTGCTTTTGCAACCCATCTTGGATCAGGCTGCAACGAAGTAGTGGGTCCCAACTTAGCAGTTGAAGACCAATGTTGTAACAGTGTAAGCATCAATACGTATGCAAGCTTGAAAATGTTGATACATTTGGCAATTTCTTTAAGAACCATTTGCCATAACTGTTTGCAACAGAGGCTCCTGCATATGAAAGCACATGCCATGATAAGTTAATTAGTCTTCAAAGTGCCACAACACTTAGTTTTACCCTTCTAGAACTAGCATATTATTCAGTGCTTTTTTTGTGCGAAAAAGGAGGTACCAGTATGCATATCTTGATAAATTGTAAAATGACTTGCCCACCCCTCCCCCTTCCTGCACCCCTCCCCTTATAGAATTTGTGATGAATGTTTAATTAAAAAGTTAATAATAACAACAATATAATGTTTAACATTTTATAGATGAGATTTAATACATTGAGTTATGAAGAATTAAAAATTAAGACTGGTGCAAAGGCCACCAATCACAAAATAAATAAATAAATAAATAAATAAATAAATAAATAAATTTATATCCCGCCCTTCCTCCCAGCAGGAGCCCAGGGTGGCAAACAAAAGCACTAAAAACACTTTAAAACTTCATAAAAACAGACCTTAATCTACATTAAAACAAAACAACTTTAAAAAAGCTTTAAAAACCTCTTAAATAAAAAGGGTTAAAAAAACATATTGTTTAGGGAAAAAAGGTTTAAAAAAAACATATTAAAAGCAATTCCAACACAGACGCAGACTGAGATAGGTCTTAACTTAAAAGGCTTGTTGAAAGAGGAAAGTCTTCAATAAGCACCGAAAAGATAACAGAGATGGCACCTGCCTAATATTTAAGGGGAGGGAATTCCACGGGGTAGGTGCCACTACACTAAAGGTCCATTTCCTATGGTGTGCAGAATGGACCTCCTGATAAGATGGTATCTGCAGGAGGCCCTCACCTGCAGAGCACAGTGATCGACTGAATATATAAGGGGTAAGACGGTCTTTCAGGTATCCTGGTCCCACGCTGTATAGGGCTTTGTACACCAAAACTAGAACCTTGAACTTGGCCCAGTAGCAAATGAGCAGTCAGTGCAATTCTTTCGGCAGCGGGGTAACATGCTGGCAATACCCTGCCCCAGTGAGCAGTCTCGCCACCACATTTTGCACCAGCTGCAGCTTCCGGACCAACCTCAAGGGCAGTCCCACATAGAGCGCATTACAGTAATCCAGCCTTGAGGTTACCAGTGCATGGACAACAGCGGACAGGCTATCCTGGTCCAGAAACGGCCACAGCTGTCTTATCAACCAAAGCTGGAAAAAGGCACTCCTAGCCATGGAGGTCACTTGGGCCTCTAGTGACAAAGATGGCTCCAGGAGCATCCCCAGGCTACAGACCTGCTCTTTCAGAGGGAGTAGGATGCCATCCAAAGCAGGCAACTGACCAATCATCCGAACTCAGGAAGCACCAACCCACAGTGCCTCCATCTTGCTAGGATTCAGACTCAGTTTATTGATCCTCATCTAGCCCACCACCGAGTCCAAGCACCGGTCCAGGTCTTGCACAGCCTCTCCTGATTCAGATGTTACAGAGTAGTAGAGCTGGGTATCATCAGCATACTGCTGACACCTTGCCCCAAAGCTCCTGATAAACAGCATTGGGGACAAGATGGTACCCTGCAGCACCCCACAGCACAACTGCCATGGGGCCAAAAGACAGTCACCCAATGCTGTTCTCTGAGAGCGACCTTGGAGATAGGATTAGAACCACTGTAAAACAGTGCCTCCAATACCCATCTCACCAAGTCAGCCCAGAAGGATACCATGGCCAATGGTATCAAAAGCCGCTGAGAGATCAAGTAAGAATAACCAGGCCTGAACCCAGACTGGGATGGGTCAAGATAATCTGTTTCATCCAAGAGTACTTGCAATTGCTGCGCCACAACCCTCTCAATCACCTTCCCTAAAAAGGGGGTATTTGCAACCGGTCAGTAGTTGTCACAAACTAATGGGTCCAGGGTGGGCTTTTTCAGGAGTGGTCAGATCACCGCCTCTTTCAATGTGGCTGGAACCACTCCCTCCCACAATGATGTGTTGACCACACTCTGGATCCACCAAGTCAAACCCCCTCAGCAAGTTTTAATAAGCCAAGAAGGGCAAGGGTTGAGAGGACACGTTGCTGGCCACATCCTCACAAGAACCTTGTCTATGTCATCAGGCCGCATCAACTGAAACCGTTCCCAAAATGGCCCCACAATTTGCTGTGGGGGCATGTTATAGCACAAAATTAGAGAGAGGCAAGTCATTGCTGCTTACCCCCCCCCAATGCTTATCAGGGAAGTCGGCGCTATGTCCTACTGGTCCTGTTTGTGACAATCACACAACACTGATTTTCACACATACCAGAGAAAATATATAAGATGGCCACCCTACACTCACCCTTGCATGCATATGCACTCAGCACACACATACAGGTCACAGACATGCATCTCCCTGTCTCTGTCTCTCTTATATACACACACTTCACATATATATTGAAGACCTTCCTCTTTCAACAAGCCTTTTAAGTTGAAACCTTATCCCAGTCTGTGTCTGTGTTGGAATTGCTTTTTAATATGTTTTGAAACCTTTAAAAAAAAAAAAACCCAATATGTTTTTAACCTTTTTTAAAAATGTCTTGAAAGCTTGTTAAAAAAAATGTTTTTAAAGATGTTTTGTTTTAATGTATTTTAAAGTCTGCTTCTATGATTTTAAAGTGCTTTTGTTTGCCATCCTGGGCTCCTGCTGTGAGGAAGAGCGGGATATAAATCAAATAATAAATGAATAATAAATATATATATAACCACACATATGTCTGCCTCTATCTGCTCAGGTGAATCTCTCCCCACCACTACCATACCTCCTATTCCTTACTTGCACACAGACAACATATAGATCTCTCTCCCCTCAAACACACACTACATACATAACTCTCTGAATCACACAACCTGAGCAACCTCCCCCCCACACACTCCACATTCTGAAAAGGATAACCCTGCACACCTTCCTCCCCCTTCTGCATCAACTTTTCTTTTACAGCAAGCGCCAGCACAGAGCAAAAGAAGCACCTGCTAGACCTGAGCATGCAGGGATACCCCCGCTGCTCCTTCCTTTTCTCTCCAACCTTTTATTCCTAAAAAAATAAAAAGAAAGGAAGCAAGCAAAAAAGCAAAATGGGGTGAAGGAGGTACCCACCTCTGGTTGGTAAGCAGCAGCAGTTTGAGCAAAGGTGCCAGTACTCCATATCAGAGTGTTCCACCAGCACTAAGGTTATTTATTATGAATAATAAGAAAGGCATTTTTTTAGTTGGGCTACTATTTGATATAAATCAAATACATACATAAATAAATAATAGTTAAATATTAGAAAAATGCATACAAAATATTAATTTTACAGTTTTAACCAATTTTCATTTTCATTCTATTGTATTCCTTGTACACTGCTTAGAGATTATAGTTAAGCAATGTATAAACTGTCTAAATAAAATAAAATAGAATAGTCTAAATAAAAGCATGCCCACTGTATATTGCTAAGTAACCACAGGTATAACTAGGATACTAGCGCAAAGTCCTGACAGAAAGGGGACCAAAACTACCTCATTATTTGTCTATACAATTTAATTTCCCATAAAACTACAGATAAGAGAGTCACTGGTCATTTCCTCACATCCAAATTGGCTACATTCGAAGGAGTTATCCCTCTGTAGCAGTATGAGTACAAGGAAGATTAGATCTAAGGATTGCTCAAAAGGGAACACCTGGTCAGGGTGCTTAGGTTCAAAAGCTCTTTTTAAAGAACCAGTTTCTTAAGCAAACGTGACTAAGCATGCGTTACAAAACTATTTTTCTACAACATGAAATGGATACCATTCTGATGCTAGTCTCAGAGGCATGGCTTACACATACCTCGCTTGATTACTGCACATTACTGTATACTTGATGACTGAGAGATGAAGGCATGAATTGACTTGGGGAGGAAGGGTAGACAGGCTGTTTAACTGTAACTGTAGCTTCTTTGCTTCTTGGCCAAGCACATCTCTGCCAAGTCCACATACAATCCATGAGCTGACAGAATGGACATGCTGATGGACACAGATGTGCTGGTTGGGATGGAGGTGGTTTGGTGCCCAAAGGCCCTATGTGGTCGGCCTCAGAGGTACTAGGGTAACTGGGAGCAGCCATCACAGAGGGTCAGAGGGCTGGACTGCAGCCAAGGCAGCGAGTTGGCTTTAAGGTCAGAACTGACACAGTGGTGCTCTCAGAGTTCTGTAGATTGATGGTGTCTACCAGGGCCCTTTCCTACAAGGTCTTAATATAATCAATTGCATCCTAATATAATCCTAATATAATCAATTGCATCTTGCCTGCTTGGTAAACTTCTCACAATGTGAGCAGCAGCCTGCCATGTGATCTTTGCAAAAGTAGACAGCAGTAACAGCCACAGTCAGAGGTGACTTTATCCCAAGAATTTATATATTATTATTTATTTATTTATTACATTTATACCCCGCCTTTCTTTTTTCATGAAACTCAAGGCAGCTTACATATGGTTCCCAGGCAGTCTCCCATCCAGGCACTGACCTGACCCTGCTTAGCTTCAGCAGAGAGGGAGCTGGCCTCATGTGCCTTCAGGCCATAGCCTGGAAAGCAGGACACTTTCTGAGTGATTGCCGCTGTGCCGTAGGTATGTAGCCGGGGGGGGGGGGACATTGAAGAAATAAAGTGGGGAAATCTGCCAGAAGCAGAAAAAGACACAAAGAAAAACGGCTACAACAGGCTAGACTGTCTGTCATGGGGAGCATTCTGCTTAGTTATTGCTAATGCTGTAGTTAGAAAAAAATCAAGCCGGGCACTCATGCAGGATTTCCACTTTTGGGGGATAGAGGAAGTGAGCAACAGGTCCTTGCCTAAAATTCTAGAACAGGGGTTTCCAACTTTTTTGGACCAGAGGGCACATCTCAAATTTTGAGAAAGTGCTGGGGACACCAATCACAAAATGGCTGCCATGGGGGCATGGCACATGGTGAAGCTTTTTCCATAATTGTATTCCCAAACTTGAAAAGACTTAACCTGTTGAACTTCTGCCTGCCATACAGATGTTAGAGGCACAAGAATCTTGTTTTTCCCCAGTGCCAATCCTAAGCCAAAGCCTAGGCTGCCATCCTGTATCCATTTACCTGGAAGTAAGTCCCATTAAACACAGAGATTTACTTCTGAGTAGAAATGTATACCATTGTACTGTAATTTAACTATACAGTTAATTATTTAATAAGTCCCTGGTCTTTAGCTCCTGCAAAGCAGAAAACATACCTGAGCCTATTTGCAAAGTTTTCACATTTGCCTTTGGGGGGGGGATTCTTTAACACTTACCAACACTTATTGTGTTTGCAGAAAATAATTTCTAGGCACTCCCTGTTCTCAAGTGAACCAAGCTCAGGAAAGATGCATCCTGGTTGCTAGGGAAGAAAGAAGGGCAAACTATGGAGATTCCAAGGACTAGCAAAAAAGACAGAAACAGGAACAGTGCACTTAAATGGAGGACAAAATAGCAGCTCTTTAGGACCCCAGGGATTCTTATTGCCTGGTGTCCAAACAACCCCCATATCAATCACAGTTCTGACTTCACTCGTTGGTTAATAACACTGAAAGGTGGGAGCAGCCAGGGTGGCTCATTTCACATAAATCCCTTAGAAGGGTACATGTACAGTTTGCTCCATAACTTTCATTTCTGGAAGGGCTAGAGACCTACTTTTTTAAAACTGAAAGGTCAGATTCTGGGGCTACCTTCTGGGGAGACCATTGAAGGCATTCATGAAGGCGGCAACCCCTATTCTAGAATATTCTGAAGCTAGCTCAGCTCAGGTATAGAAGCCACATGTAGAATTGCAGAGATCCTAGCCCCCTTCATATGCCATATATGTGAAGGGACACCACATGATTAAAGAGTCTGGGGCTGCACCAATGGCCCTCCCTCCAAGGTTGTGCAGCTTCCCATGCCCCTGATGTCATTTTTAGGCATCTACATCTGAGCCAGGGAAGTCTATACATGCAAGTTTTCCAGCTCTGATACTGACATTTAACATCGACATCAGGAACAGGGGAAGCCATGCAACCCCTTTAAATACATGGTGCCTCTTCCTGCATATAATGCATGAAGTATGCTCATGAATATTGTATCTAAGGTGAGCTGAGGTGAGACAGAACTCCTGTCTGTGGGGTTATAGCTATGAAGGCCTACTCATGTATGCAAATCATCATATGATGTTGAAATGATCATGTGATGAATACAAAATTTATGCATCAGCTCCAAGGCATGCTCAGGTCTATTCATACAGGCTCACTTCAGACATTGCATCACACCATGGTTAAGGAAATTTAACTATGATCTGGTTTGATGTCTGAATTGAGAAAGCATACTTACAACCATTGCTCTTTCTCCAGACTGCTAAACTCAGAGGATGGACAATAAAAGCAGGCAAACAGCTCAAAACTGTGGTTTGTCTTTTACATGCTTATTAGGTCAAAGTTTCATTTCAGTTCTAGAGTACAGCCAGCATAAACCATGGTTTAGTGCGATATCTGAACTGAGCCTAAAGGTACCTTTTTAAGGTGTTCCTTTTCCATCTGCCTCATTTTGAACAGAGGTTTTGGCAGAGCTTTCCCTTTATATAGAGAGCCAGTGTGGTGCAGTGGTTAGAGTGTTAGACTACGACCTGGGAGACCAGGGTTCGAATCTCCACACAGCCATGAAGCTCACTGGGTGACCTTGGGCCAGTCACTGCCTCTCACCCTCAGAGGAAGGCAATGGTAAACCACCTCTGAAAACCGCTTACCATGAAAGCCCTATTCACAGGGTCACCATGAGTCAGAATCAACTTGAAGGCAGTCCATTTCCATTTCCCCTTTATATACCTCTACCACTCAAACTGAAATACAGACAAAGGAATCTCTAAAAAAATGGGCAGAGGTAGCTCTCCAGATGTTGTTGGTCTCCAGCTTCCATCAGCCTCGGCCAGCATGACCATTAGTCCCAAATGGGGGTTCTTGTTCAACAACATCTGGAGGGCCACAGATTAGCCACCCCTGCTCTAAACCTTGACCTAACCCTTGAACTGTAGCAGATTTTATAAGAGTTTCCTCTTCTGCACCTGAGACATTAATGCCACTTAAAACTGAGTAGCTGAAGCACGTTAAGTGGAAACATCTGACAGAGCCATTTTTAGTGATTGCCCCGTGGAGAAGGAAGTAGGGAATTAAAGACCCCTTTGCCTGCAGCTCAGCTCATGTAAAAATGAGCTGGGCAGCACAGCCAGTTTTCCTGATATATCAGCCTTTGCTCAGTTCAAAATAGATCCTTGTTAAAAGTTAGTTGGTGCTAAGGTTGCCATTTAAGACAGATATTGTTTTAAAACATTTTAACAAACAGCTGCCCTTTTATTTACTCCCACCTGAACCCATCTGCAAATGAAGACATGAAGGGAGAGAGAAAAGGAGCCTGGGAGCAAAATTGCAGTGACTGGCAGATGAGGGCATTGAACCTGGTAGGATGGGGTGGGGCTTTTGGGGACAGAGAAAGGTTCCTGGTGGGTCAGGGAAAAGCCTGACTGTGCTTGGGGCCACAGGAGTAGAGCTTGTTGATGGCAAGATGGAGCAAAGTGCAAAACTTCTCAAACCAACCAGACAATAGTCTGTACCCTTGGCGCCATCCTGTCATCCTAAAGATTTTACTCCTTTCACTGGAAAAGTGAAACCATGAAACTTAGGACAAGTTTTGAGATAAAGCAATCAAATCTAGTAGAAATTAAAGTCCCTAATTATCTTTTGTAGCAATTATTTGGATAACAAGCATTATATATTTATTATATATAATGCTTGTTATCCTATTATATATTTTTCCATTATTATTATTATTATTTTGCAGAACAACTTAACCATATTAGCTTCCAAGTCGGGTTGTTTTAAATAATATCCTTGCTGTTAGTTTTTGTCCCTCCAGAGCCCCTGCCTCCCAAAAACATATTTTGAAAACTAAGGCAAAAATTGATTGAAGTTAATTTATGCAAATAAATGAGTACAAATAGAATAGGTTTTTAAAAAATATATTATGGACAGTCCCCCAAAAATATTAATAGTCTATAAATACTATGAATGTGAAGCAGTCTTAGAGGTTGATTTGAGCTAAACAAACAAGCTGGTATAGTGGTTAGAGTGTTGGACTAGCACCTGGGAGACCAGGGTTCAAATCTCCACTTAGCCATGAAGCTTGCCAGGTCACAATCTCTCTGCCTAATCTACCTCACAGGGTTGTTGTGAGGATAAAATGGAGCCATGTATGTCACCTTAAGCTCCTTGGAGGAAAGGTGGAATATAAATGTAAAAATAATAAAATAATAGATACATTGCATGTATACCTTTGTATAATATAACAAATATTAAGGATTCAGTCAAGGAGATGCTCATCTCAATGCTGAATTGGGCCAAAACAGCCCTTTGAACAACAAAAGCAATTTTTATCAGCTCCTGGAAAAAGAAAACTGTTTCACTTAACATGTTATATATTCATGTAAAACGGGGGGGGGAGCATTGCTAAATATAAATGAGTTCCAAGGTATCTTTGTGTTATGTGTCATCCAAAAGTTATTAGACCAACAGCAACTCCTAGATCTCTCTGTTGTGCCATTAATTAACAGAGTTTTTAGTTCATTTGAGAAGAGGCAGGAATCTATCCCTCCTTATTTTTGAAAACTTCTTTAACTTAGCCATGTTGGCTGTTTGCGTTTGTTCTCGGGCCTAGGCCATCTGGACAGGGCAGTCCATAAATACAAAAGTATCTTAAATGTTAATATTCCTATGATTTATTTAGAAAACACTTTAAATGTTTGTGTAAATCAGCTGAATTTAATGCTTAATGATGCTAGAAATGGACACTTCCAAGTATGCCTTGTTGGCTAACTAATTTGGCAAATCCATTGGACAAAATTTGTGGCCAGACAGTTTTGGCAAGTACTACATCAAGTGACTCATGTCCTAAACCTACCAATGGGCTGCGAACATCAGCTGGTCCATACTCAAGAGAAAACCCAAAGGAGTCTGAGAGAAAACAAAGACAGAGGCAATACATCTTAGAGGGGAATTACTCTCCACAAGCTATTACTGAGTAAAACAAAATTGGGAGGGGTGGGGAAGATCCTCACTTTGGATACAAATTGCAATTTTCATCCCCTCTTTCCCCTTTTCTTCTTACATCCTACCTCAGTTATTAAAAATCTACAAGAGCATTTCACAGAGACACAAAATGGAAGCCTGCCAGTGTCTTTAGAGCCAACTGAATAGGTCACTCTTGGCTCAGCGGCAAACCGCAAATGGAGCACAAGGAAAACACAAGCCCTGTTCTCTCTTGCATACATGCCTCCAGCCTCATTATTTTCCCTTCCTTCAAAACATGGACCTACTACAGTCATTGAAGAATATATAGAGGGCAAAAAGATGAGATTTAACAACAGCTGCCAATGAGCCATCACATTCACTGCCCACCCAGCCCCACCCAAGAAAACAAATAGCAGGAATGGCTGAACAACAGAAGCATCCCTCAGTAACATTTTTTTCACACATCCAGCAAAGAATTCTTTCACAATAGACGTGAGCACCACACAAAACTCTTCTATCCATACATAAAGGGTATGCTGTTCATTCTTGGAAACATGTACCTGGGACCCTGCAGGGGAGGAAATGAACTGAAAAGTCAAGCACCCCTACTTCTTTCTTATTAAATTTATATCCTGCCCTTCCTCCCTGAAGGAGCCCAGGGCTGTCCTCCAAACTGTCCTCCCCCAGAGTTGGTTTGATGTGACAGAAGCTATTTGGGGGGAGGGGATATTGTCAATGCCACCAATATGCAACCTTGCAAGAAAATTCCAAGTCAGTTTACAAAATAAAAACAGAAGTTGAAATATGACACAAACCTAAAACCAAAATTAAAACACAAAAACTAGCACAAGTTACCAGCAGCAGAAATAAGATACATTCAGATATGAAATAGGGATAATAAAATGAACTTCCCAAGGGCAATCACTCCATAGTTTCAGGACCACCATAGAAAGGAAACCCTGCTTTGTAGATGTAGATGTTGCATGTAGTTTTGAGATTAAGTCAAACCAAGCAGCAGCAGTGTGTCCTGCTCTGGGCCAGTGTTTCTGTGAGGCACTACAAAGGAAAACTTCCTAGATCTGAGTCAATGAGCATCCAGCCACATGGGCAATACTGCTTCCTTGTGGAGCACGTGGGGTCATGGTCTTTGGCTTTCCCACCAAACTGGCCTCTTCCGTTGTTTTTACACCAATTAGGATGTTTTAATTAATCACTGATAAAAAGGCAACCTTTTTCTTTCTCTTAATTTTATTTATTTAATTAATTAATTAATTACGCTTTTAAACCGCCCTATAGCAACGAGCTCTCAGGGCGGTGTACAGCAAGATAAAACCACATTTAAAAACGAACAAGTGTGGAGTACAGCATACAATATAAAACATATTTAAAAACAAAATTAGAATACAAATTAAAATAAAAATACAATTACAGTTAAATTTAAAATAAAATTAAATTTAAGCTTAAAATGCCTGGGCGAAGAGGTAGGTTTTTACCTGGCGCTGTAAAGATAACAAAGAAGGCGCCAGGCGTATCTCATCTGGGAGGGCATTCCATAATTCGGGGGCCGCCACTGAAAAGGCCCTAGATCTAATTGTTGTTCTCCGGGCCTCCCTATGAGTTGGGACCCGGAGAAGGGCCTTAGATGTCGAGCGCAGTGAACGGGTAGGTACATAGCGAGAGAGGCGTTCCATCAGATATTGCGGTCCGATGCCGTTAAGGGCTTTATAGGTGAGAACCAACACTTTGAATCTGGCCCGGAAACATATAGGTAGCCAGTGCAGTTGGGCCAGAATAGGTGTTATATGGTCGAATTTCTTCGTCCCAGTAAGAACTCTGGCCGCAGCATTCTGCACCAGCTGAAGTTTCCGAATCGTCTTCAAAGGTAACCCTACGTAGAGTGCATTACAGTAATCCAATCTAGAGGTTACCAGAGCGTGAATAACTGAGGCGAGGTTCTCTCCCTGTCCAGATAGGGTCGTAGTTGGGCTACCAGCCGAAGCTGGTAGAACGCATTCCGTGCCACCGAGGCTACCTGAGCCTCAAGTGACAGGAGTGGATCTAATAAGACCCCCAAACTACGGACCTGCTCCTTTAGGGGGAGTGTAACCCCATCCAGAGCAGGTCTGACATCAACCACCTGGGCAGAGTACCCCCCCACCAACAGCATCTCAGTCTTGTCAGGATTGAGTCTCAGTTTATTAGCTCTCATCCAGTCCATTATCGCGGCCAGGCAGCGGTTCAGTACATTGACAGCCTCACCTGAGGAAGATGAAAAGGAGAAGTAGAGTTGCGTATCATCAGCATATTGCTAAAAAAAGCACTCCAAAACTCCTGATGACCTCACCCAGCGGCTTCATATAGATATTAAAGAGCATGGGGGACAGCACTGAACCCTGCGGGACCCCATATTGGAGTACCCAGGGACTCGAGTAATGCTCCCCAAGCATCACCTTCTGGAGGCGATTCCCAAGATAGGAGTGCAGCCACTGCCAAGCAGTGCCTCCAATTCCTAAGTCCGTGAGTCGCCCCAGAAGGATACCATGGTCGATGGTATCAAAAGCCGCCGAGAGATCAAGGAGAACCAACAGAGTTACACTCCCTCTGTCTTTCTCCCGACAGAGGTCATCATACAGGGCGACCAAGGCCATTTCTGTACCAAACCCCGGCCGAAAGCCCGATTGACATGGGTCCAGATAATCAGTTTCATCCAAGAGAGCCTGGAGTTGGTGAGCGACCATGCGCTCTAGAACCTTGCCCAGAAATGGAACATTTGCTACCGGTCTATAGTTGTCCAAATTATCAGGGTCCAAGGAGGGCTTTTTTAGGAGCGGTCTCACCACCGCCTGTTTCAGGCAGAGTGGGACCACTCCCTCTCGTAAAGAGGCATTAATCACCTCCTTGGCCCAACCGGCTGTTCCATTCCTGCTAGCTTTTATTAGCCATGAGGGGCAAGGATCCAGAGCAGAAGTGGTCGCCCGCACCTGTCCAAGCACCTTGTCCACATCCTCGAGCTGTACCAACTGAAATTCATCCAATAAAACTGGACAAGACTGTGTTCTGGACACCTCATTAGATTCAACTGCTACAATATTGGAGTCAAGGTCCCAGCGGATGTTAGTGATTTTATCTTGGAAGTGCCTCGCAAACTCATTACAGCGGGCTATTGATGGTTGTATTGCATCCGAAGGACCAGGGTGCAGAAGTCCCCGGACAACTTTATAAAGTTCCACTGGGCGGTTACAAGATGACTGAATGGAGGCAGCAAAGTACTGCTTCTTTGCTGCCCTCACCGCCTTCACATAACGTTTGGTAGAGGCCTTCACAAGAGCATAATTACAGCCGTCGGGAGTTCACCTCCATTTGCACTCAAGCCGTCTCCTTTCTTGCTTCATCACTCTTAGCTCCGAGGTAAACCAAGGAGCCAATTGAGCTCTGCAACAGAGAGGGCGCACCGGGGCGATTGTGTCAACTGCCCGGGTCATTTCCGTATTCCACAGAGTGACCAGGGTTTCGACAGAATCATCAGTTTTATCAGCCGGAAAATTCCCTAGAGCCCTTTGAAATCCCTCAGGATTCATTAGTCTCTGGGGATGGACCATCTTAATCGGTCCTCCACCCTTGCAGAGGGGAGAAGACAATGTGAGTCTAAATCTCAATAGGCGGTGATCTGTCCATGACAAAGGAATAGATGTAAAATTCCTTACTCCCAGATCACCATCCCCTAACCCAGTGGCAAAAATCAAGTCTAGAGTATGTCCTGACACATGCGTAGGGCCAGTAACAAATTGAGACAGCCCCATGGCTGTCATGGAGGTCATGAAGTCCTGAGCTGCTCCAGACAAAGCAGCCTCGGCATGGATGTTGAGATCCCCCAATACCAGAAGCTTGGGGGATCGCAACACCAAATCCGAGACCACCTCCGTCAGCTCAGTTAGGGAAGCTGTTGGGCAGCAGGGTGGACGGTACACCAACAGTATTCCCAGTCTGTCTCGCTGACCCAACGCAATGTGCAGACACTCCAGGCCATTAGCCACCTGGATAGGGTGCCTAACGAGAGGAATGGAACTTTTATAGACCACAGCGATTCCCCCTCCCTGACCCTCGGATCTACCCAGATGCTGGACCGAATATCCAGGTGGGCACAACTGGGAGAGATTAATACCTCCCAGATCGCTCACCCAGGTTTCGGTAATACATGCCAGATCGGCCGCCTCATCCATCTTAACTGCTTTCTCTGGGAAGAATGGCTGACTGTTAAACCACTCTGGCCACTGGAGCTGTCAGAGGAGTAGAAATCTCCTAACAACTCTCAGCACCCTTCACAAATTACACTTCCGAGGATCCTTTGGGGGAAGCTATGACTGCTTAAAGTGGAATAAATTTCTGGCGTGGGTGTGGCCCCGATTAGCCAAGCCAAACAGCTGTTAGTCTGGCTTTTAGAACACCAACAGCTGGCTCTCACTGAGGATGCCTGCACTATCACAGACTCCAATGTTAATTTTCTTAAATTAATTAAAAATCAGTCATGCATTTTTTTAAACTTTTAAACTGCAGAAGATGAAGTTCAGAGTATAGGGGAAGGTCAGTAATAGGATTACATGTATTCTGTGACCATGGCTGATTTTTAATTAATTTCAACAAATTATGAGACCACTGACAGAAAAAAGGCCAACAGGGGTCTGGATTTTTTTTCTTGTTTTAGAATTTGAACTCTGAATTCTCTAAGTGTTTTGTGTATTGCCATGAAAAAGCAAGCATTTCTGAGTTCAGGACTACAGGTTTCGTAAGATTTTGTTTTGAAATGAGCTTATGAGAAGCAGCAGAATGGCCGGGGGGGGGCATACTTTCAATTTAACATGGGGTAATCCTCCGTGGCTCAAAAATCCTCCGAGGCGCAGAGTGGTAAGCGGCGGTAACACAGCCGAGGCTCTGCTCACGGCCAGAGTTTGATTCCAACCGAAGGAGGAAGTCGAATCTCCGGTAAAAGGGGTCGAGGTCCACTCAGCCTCCCATCCATCCGTGGTTGGTAAAATGAGTACCCTGCATATGCTGGGGGGTAAAGAAAGGCTGGGGATGGAACTGGCAATCCCACCCCATATATACGATCTGCCTAGTAAATGTCGCAAGACGTCACCCTAAGAGTCGGAAACGACTCGCACTATAGTGCGGGGACACCTTTACCTTTACAGTGTACAGTGATTGACACTTTGTACCTGCTATAACCCTTTCCAAAAGAGAGATGAAAATTGATAGGCCAGAGCAGTTGATTCCAACACAGACATAGACTGGGATGAGGTCTCTACTTAAAAGGTCTTCCGTGGCGCAGAGTGGTAAGTGGCGGTAACGCAGCCGAAAGCTCTGCTCACGGCCGGAGTTTGATTCCAACGGAAGGAGGAAGTCGAATCTCCGGTAAAAGGGGTCGAGGTCCACTCAGCCTCCCATCCATCCGTGGTCGGTAAAATGAGTACCCGGCATATGCTGGGGGGTAAAGAAAGGCCGGGGAAGGAACTGGCAATCCTACCCCATATATACAGTCTGCCTAGTAAACGTCGCAAGACGTCACCCTAAGAGTTGGAAACGACTCGCACTATAAGTGCGGGGACACCTTTACCTTTCATGTGAAAAAACCATGCTGTATATAGTATACAGCCACTCTCATAGCTGTATAATTCATAGTGCACCTTTTTAAACTATCCAATACATGGATGAAGTCATAGCAGAAAGGAGCTCTTACATACCAAGATGACCTGTGGCCATCGTGTGTATAAAAAGAAAAAGAAGAAGCAGCTCTGTAGTAAGAGGGAGCATACAGTTCTGGGTTATTTCAGTCATGATTACACAGAAGCCACCAAGCAAGTGTACAGTCAACAGGGACTTGCAGCCAATTACAGCTCCACAGCAAGTGTACCTAAATGATATCCATGCATTGCAGACACATGCTTGGTGCATTCTACATGTCCTCATAAAAATGTGAACATGTGAAGCAGTCATCAGTGTTAGCAGCCTAGGGCTAAAAATGAGCTCAGTACAGCTCTGGTAAGAAGAGCTCGTTTCATTAGACTAAAAAAGCTTTTAGTGAATAAATTGTATAAACCTGTATCAGTCTTCTCACAAAAACTAACAAAACCGTACTAATTTAATTATCTGACCACTGCATATTTTATTCTATACTATTAAAGCTTTAAATGGTTTAATTCAATTTTAACTAAAGGTGCTAAAGAGGAGAAACGATGTCCTTCATTGCATGATAAAATAATGTCATTGGTGCATTCTTTCTTGAAGCTGTGAATACCAAGAATGAATCCCAACCAGTATGCCAGGAATAATTCTCACACATTCCCTTTAATCAAGCGTGCCCTCTCAAAACACAAGCCAATGTGGTGGCTCACAATATTTGTGAGACAATGCCTCATTTTCTCTTGTTGTACAACTGCTGCCTTCCTTGCATCCTCAGAGTTTGTATATTGAAGGTACAAAAACATCCCAAAAACCTTTCCCTAGATATTCAGAGGAGCAAACATGCTTTTTTCTAGGTTCCAGATGAACATGCAATATTTCAGTGAGGCACAGCTTGCTATCTGATCAGTTAGCCTACTTGTTTAGTGACAATCTCCACTTACCCAGGGATGTACTATTTATAATCAAGTCAAGGTTACTCAAACCTATTTATAACCCTAAAATAATTATAAATTGACACCAGTGCGACTAATGTACAAGCTGAGCAACTACTGTAACTCTCCTAGACCAACAGCATCCTGTATGCAACAATAGATAATTCTCAAAGGCATTCATGGGAAATTCTATCCCCTGTCATTCATTCCTATCTACTCAAAACCAAGATTTAGGCAGCTTTAAACATGACAAATCATGTCCTAATAATTTGAGCTACAGTTGCTGATATTTTAATTTACCAGTACTTTAAAAAGCACACCGTTGTTTTGACTAGTAACATATTTTGTTGCAGAGAGTTTCAGAGATCATCTCCACACTGTATGAAAAATGTGTTTGTTTTATATTTGGGTGTTAAATATTCCTTCAAGCCTGCACTCCTCTCACATTTCCTCACCAAAGGAAAGGAATACCATAAGGAAATGAATAAGCCTTCCTCAACCTGGTGTTCTCCAGATGTTTCAGACCAGTGTTCTTCAAGCTTGGGTCCCCAGATGTTGTCAGACTACAACTCCCATCAACCCCAGCTAGCTTAGCCAATGGTCAAGGATGACGGAAGTTGTAGTCCAACAACATCTGGGGACCCAAGCTTGAAGAACGGTGTTTTAGACAACTCCTGTCAGCCAGAGAGATTCTCGAATTCAGATAAATGCAGGATCTCCTGGTTTATTCTCTGACTCTTCCCCACAATGAGGGAAGCAAAAGGGTGCAGGATCCTAGGCCCATTCACAATCTCTCCCCCACCCCACCACCAGAACAATCTGAAGAGGGAAAGCATCACTCATTCAGGTCCATAGGAAAGGTATTGCTAAACATTCTTGCCCTTCTTGTAAGGCAGCGACTTGCGTGAGATCTTCCTCACGTTCGGAGCCTTCCCCCATGTCCCGATCTGCCAGGAAACTCCACTGACCAAAAGGCCGGCACAGTAAAAACATTACCATGGAGGCCTATGGGAAGCACTTACTCCCCGGGAGGCCTGTTCGTGGGAGCCAGAGCTTCCCGGCCAGCTCATGTACGTGACTACTGACAGAGCTTTCCACCGGCTCCTCCTCCACAGGTCCCCCTTCCGCAAGCTCCCCTTCTGTTGTTTTGCTTTGTTACAGAACTGTTGGAAGCATCACTGGCATGCATCATGTCTGAACAGTCTAAATTGCCTACAGAAAATGTTTAAATGATGTTTTTATGATCCCCAGTTCTACATTATTGCATTTCTATCCCACCTTTTCTCCAAGGACCTCAGGGTGGCATACATGTTTCCATTGTATCCTCACAACAACCCTGCGAGCCAGTAACTGGCCCAAGGTCACTCAGTGAGCTTCACACACACATACACTTTCATATGTTTGATTAAGAGAAGGTTGCCAAAATCGTCTAGAGGAGCAGGGTGGGTGCAGGAGGGGATATCCCATCCATTTATATGGAGCACCAGCATACACTTTAAGGGGCACAGGCTGCACAGTAAACACTCCTGAAAAGAGTCATTGTGAATCTGTGTTATATTATGTTTGCCTTGTCAACAGCTTCTGTTCACAGAGCAGATTAAGGAAGCCAAGGCAACAATGCCTCCAATATATTAGTTACTGTTTGGTTACAGCTAATTTGCAAAGTTTTTTTTATCAGACATTATTTCCCCAGTGTTTTGTGTGTGTGTGTGTGTGTGTACTTTACTGATCCAATTCTAAGGTCCTTCTGTAAACATTCATAATCTATCTCCTACACACTTTAATAATATAGTACCTTTTTCATATTGACCACTTGTAACTATGCAGCACAAACCAATCTGTGGTATACAGGTATTAAAAATAAGTACTGGGAACCTTCAAGCCAGTTCTTCTGGTAGAGTACTCGAAACTCGGCTGAAACCTGTCTTGCAAATAAATTCACTGAAGTTAACAGCCAATTAATAGACCACAGAAAAATTACTAACCTGCTGGCCTACACATACCCAATGTTAAGTCATTTGCACATTTAATGACCTGTCAAAACAAACATTCTTTTTAAGTTTGCCTGATCATCTGGAAGCAATTCTTACTTGCTACAAGCAACCAGGCAAATGACCATTTACAAATCCTAGCTGAAAGTATATGAGTGAAGGGTGCAAGCACAACATAGAGGATACCATTTCATTTTGGATTAAAATAGAATAGAATAAATAAATAGAATAGCTTCCATGCACAATGTATTATGCCAACATGCAAGACTTGCAGCAGTTATTCTAACTGCAGTATTGTTATCAAAATGCTTAGAGGAGTCAATTTCTAAGCATTTTAACAAGGCAGTGACTAATAGAACCCAACATGGATGCGTCCAGAATAAATTATACCTGACTAATTTTATCTCTTTTTTTTATCAGGTAGCTAGCTTGTGGATTGTGGTAATGCTCTGCAAGTACTTTATCTCGATTTCAGCACAGCATTTAAACAAACTCCTCCATAATATTTTGTTTAGCAAACTAGTTAAATGTGGGCTAAATGGTGATAACAATGGTACTCAAAGAGTGCTTATATATAATTTCTCGTCAAACTTGTGGGAGGCTATGTCCTGGGCCCAGTACTTTTCAACATTTTATCAGTTATTTAGATGGGGGGGAATCCTTATCAAGTTTATAGATGACACAAGACTAGGAGGAACATCAAATACCTCCTCAGAAGACAAGAATACAATTAAAAATGACCTTGCTAGGAAGGGGATTGCCCTGAAATAAACAAAAAACCTCATTAAAATAAGAGGCAAATGCAACATTCTGCTTTTCAACTGAAACTAACATAAAATACACAGACACAGTATGGGGGATACCTGGCTAGGCAGCGGTACATGTGAAAAGGATTTCAGGACTATAGCCTATCATAAACTGAATACAAATCAGCAGTGCTACAGAAAAGGATAATGTGTTGCATTAATAGAACCATAGTTTCCAAGTTTTGAGAAGTAAACAATCCACTTTATTATGTGTTAGCCCAACCTCATCTGGAGTACTGTGTCCAGTTCTTAGCAACACACTTCAAGAAGGACATAGGCATACTGGAATGGGTTTAGAGGCAAGCAACAAAGATGTTCAGGAGTAGGGAAAACCAGTCCTACAAGGAAAGGTAGAAGAAACTCGGTGTGTTTAGCCTAGAGAAGAGAAGAATGATGGGCAACACCATAGTGTTCTTCGATACTTGACAACCTTCACAAAAAAGGGGCAAAGGCTTGTTTTTGTCATCCCAAGACAAGATCTAGAGCTCAAATTACTGGTGGGCATTTTTCAGCTGAACATTAGGTGAAACATCTCAATGATAAGAGCAGTTTGACAACAAAACCAAGGCTCTTCCCAAGGTTCTTCCTCACTGGCAGTTTTCAAGCAGAGGCTGTAGAGCTATCTGTCTGGCATGTTCTAGTTCTGGATTTTCTGCATCAAGCACAAGGTACACTAGATAGCCTAAAATGACCCTTCCAACTCTATTAAATAAATTCAGTTGCTTCCCTTAAGAAGAATTTCATGAAAAATGCTGGATTTTAATAAACTGATTCTTGTGCACCTGTCAGGTATCCTCTTCTGTTTGTTGCTTGTAGTGGTACCTTCCCTCCATCCTATATTCTCCTCATCACAACACAGATTAGAATCAAACACTAAAAGCTGGATCACACAGTCAGCTACAACCTGCACACAATCATTGCAGGCACAAGTGCGCCCTAAAGTTGCATGGAGAATTGTCTCATGAACTGGAAACTGATACATATATGGGTACGCCCAATTGTCAAGACCAGAGAAGTATGTTTTTTGAATGCTTCTCAATCATGACAATCAAATGCATAGATGTGATTATATTATGCTACTAGATTATGATTTTGGAAATCAAAAGGTTATTAATACTCATATATTTCAAACAGATGTACATGCTTGCAATTTAAAAGCAAAGCCTTTCCCGCAGTTTTGGAATGCCCATTAAAGTAAGCGTTCAAACTTTGTTGCCTTCAACAAGTATATAGTATGTCATTTTCCTCAACTCCAGTTTTGTCCAAATTACCAATACACATGTTACTCATCAGCTGGTATTATGGAAGTAAAATACTGCAATGACTACAATCCTGAAAACACCAACTTGGAAGCACAGTGTATTGTAATCAGCAGAGTATGCTCCCAAACAATTATGCCTGGATTGAGAGGTAAGAACTAACCGCTCAAGATTCTTC
This sequence comes from Rhineura floridana, assembly GCF_030035675.1. NCBI lineage: Eukaryota > Metazoa > Chordata > Lepidosauria > Squamata > Rhineuridae > Rhineura > Rhineura floridana. Next base: position 129,500,182 of record NC_084487.1, read on the forward strand.
CTTTTAAATAAAATGGATCAGGGCTGCAAAACAGAACCCCTGCTTGTGGGTTAAAACTGTCTACAATGGAATTATTATTATTAAATTTATACCCCACCCTTTCTGCCAAAGGGAGCTCATGGCAGCAACTTTCCTCTGAAAAGGACTATAAGAATTGTCACTTATACCTTTCTCAGCAAAATAACAGGCTAAGATGTTTCTCTTTCTAACAAAATAGTTTTGCAGAGGGACCTACAAACATTTTTAACAATCAACAAAATGAGGGTAACAATAAAAACTAATCAAGCAATCCCTTAACAAAAACAGAAAGAAAACAACAGGTTCACCAAGCACATTTTTCCTCAAGCATTTCTTTTTGTCCCTTGTATGGCAATACAGAATTTTCTAAAAAGCGTTTCTGTGTCTCTTGGCTAGTGCCTTAATGGAACAAGATATGTGTAGTATTGTTTCAAAATTTCTCAAAGCCCCAGTATTTCCTTGGAAGCAAGAATCATGAATATTCGTGGGGAGGGGAGGATCCCTAGCATAGCCCCTCTTTCATTTGACAAGCAGAAATTCAATAGGTGAAGTTTCCTGTCTTTAGTGCTGCTGAATAAGGCACAGCAGTTGGGGGGGGAGGGAAGTAACACTAGTTATGCATTATACAGAAGCCAGAGATCACTAAGGCTGCAATCCTATAGTATGCCCTTGCCTGGGAGTTAAGTCCTACTGAACTCAATGGAACTTACTTCTGCATAGATATGTATAGGACAGCACTGTAAGATGATCACTAAGATACCATTTGATTAATTTATTATGAACGAGACAATATTACACTACTGGAGCACATTCCTTCCCCTGCCCCATTTTCTGGTATAAAAGATTTAATACTGCAAAAGACAACACCTTTCCTCCTTTATGAATAACCTTTGAAGCATAGCATTAAAACTAGAGAAACAGGTGACAAGATATTTGAAAAAAGAACAGCTTGTAAGATTTGGCATTTAAGACTTTGTTTTTAACAGCATATTACACTGATCCTCTCCTATTCCTTGTAAGAGGGGAGAAAGACTTTATACAAACTACGATAAAAAATCCTTCTAAATAAACAAACCTCAAAGCAATTGGAGAACATGAAAAGGAACACAGAGGATAGGAAAGTGAGACTAACAGCACAATACTGAAAGTAGCAAGAATATGCCGCTGTCCGTCTGTCTGCCTCTGTCACACATGCACACACACACAAACTCGCCAGATCTTTTTATATAACTACAGTACTTTCTCATCCCTCCCCAGCTTATCCGGGGAAGGGGGGGGATGTAAAATAAAAAATCGTATAGTACAGCCGTCTAAGGAGTTAGAGGAGACGTTCAACTCAAGTAAACAATGGAAGACATGAAGTGAAGAAATGTCTAAGAAATCCAGTTTTGTTTTTGTGTTTTACCAGCGGGTGGAGAATTTTTATTTCTTTTACGTTTTCTTTAAAGAGAAAGACACCAAAATTGTTAAAGCCCACTCCCATGTGGTTTCCAAGCACTACCCTGGAGGGGGACTGTATTTGAATGGGGGGGGGTAGAGGACAAAACTCCCCCAAATCTTTCTTGTCAACCCCCTTTCTCTTTACCTTTTCTTTTTCCAAACACTTACTTTTTCCCCTCTTTCTAAATTGTCTTGGCTTTAAAAGGACTAGGAGCTGCCATCAGCCTCTTCTTACTCTGCCAGACTCTCTCAAGTCTCCCTTCTTCAGAGCCGCTGGGAATTTTTTCTGTGCGTCGGATTCTCCTCTCTCGCGGGGGGGGGGGAGGGGGAGCTCCCCCCTCCGTTTTAGGGAAAGGGGGTGGGAAGGGTGCTGAGGAGGAAGGAGCGGGAGAGCGAGAGGAAGCGCTTCTAGCTGTTTCTTCCTCACTGAAGATGACTTGAGGGGGAGCTAAGAAAAAGAAAGGAAGAAAAATATTCTGTCGATAGATTTCAAAAGCTGCAGTGCATTTAAAGAAAGAGAGCCAACACGCCTAATAACAATGTAGGGAACAAAACAAGCGAGGAGGAGGAGAGAGAAAAGAGTTTTCGCTGCTCGGTAAACTTGCGCTACTGCTGCGATGAGGTCATTGGTGTAAAAATAAAGAGATGGCGTCATTTGAAACCAATCCCAGTGAATGAACTCACCCTGAGCGAAGGGGGGAAGCAGAGATGGGGGGGGTAGAGGATGGAAGGCAAGGCGGAGAAATGATGGCAAGCTACTCCCCCCCTCCCGTTTCCACCTCTCTAGTTCATGCTCCCTTCCCTTCATTCTGGCTTTCTGCCGCCACCCGCCCCGCCTTACGCACATACATGGAATCCAGGAGCTGTGTAGGTAATTGAACCTAACAAGCTGGTGGCATGGGGGGGGGGAGAGAGAAGGCATTCAGATATCTCTCCTGAGACTCCCGTGAGGATAATACTTGGTCTCTGGGGAAGAAGCCCCGAGAGGAGCCAGCCAGGGCAGCTATCCTGCTGAAAGTTTGAGAGGCTCCTTGAAACTCTGCCTTCCTTATCTGTCTTGTCTACTGTCGCTGCATTTCCTATATAACTCCCATAAGAAAATAGCATGGCTGTGTACAATTAAAGTATCATAACATTATAAACTTCAGAACAAATGAACAACACTGAATCAAGTTAATTCCCAGAAAAGGGTTGCCAAAACAAACATTTTCAGCAAGTGGTGAAATATCAGAAATGTAGGCTCTTTTTTCTAGTCTGCGTTCCTGTACACCTGCAAATGCTGATCCATGTCTTTAATTTATTATCTTCCTTATTTCCTTCCCCCCCATCAAAATATCTTCCTTACAATAACATTTTTTTAAAGAAATCTGGCCACTTAAGGGACTTTTCACACATTACAGAGGCAAAGCCTGGAGCTAAAAACACATTCTAGCTCCTTAATGAGAGTGGCCCTTGGAACGTGTGGATCAGCTCAAAGCGGGGAGGGGGTTGTGTCCCCTGTGCCTGGTCCCACTTGATTGGACTAGTGCAAGAGTACCCAAACGGTGGTCTGTAGACCACCAGTCATCCATGCGCTTTGTTCAGGTGGTTCACAACAAGTCTGTGGATTTGTGGCTGAAGATTTGAGACAGCACATCCATTGCATTAAACATTCATATTATTTTTATTGTAGTTTTATTGCTTCTTTCATTTCTTATATTGTATTTTATTGTAATACAATTTGAATTCTATTGACCATAATAAATACAACGCATAAGAAAAAATAAGTAAAAAAAATAAAATTCTCATGAACTATTTAATTTTTGCAAATTGTATTGCTTTTATTGTTTTATTGATGTTACTGATGTTCTGTTGATGTATTATTGATGTTTTGATGTATCTTTATATGTGTGCTCTTTTGTAAGCCGCCTTGAGGGCCTTTTGGCCGAAAGGCGGGGTAGAAATATTAAAATCAAAATCCAATCAAAATCAAGTGATTAAATGCAATTAAAAATCATACAGTACTAGCATAGCACATTATAAGCGCTACAACGGGCAGAAAAATCAATAAGTGGTCCACCAAGACCCTCAGCAATTTTCAGGTGGTCTATGGAGAAAAAAAGTTTGGGAATCAGTAGACTAGCGCATACAACAGATATGTCTAAAGGCTCTGTATGATCAGGGAACCCACTTTTTCTGGGTGCAATAATTCAAAATACTAGTTTTGACCTATACACCCATTTTAACAGCTATTTTCAATGGAGGAAGTGCTGAAGGGCTAGCAACATTGGCTGCACGCACTGAGACACCAACATGAGCCAAGGCATGGGCAAAGTCCTCTTTAATTTTGTGTGAAGAGCAGAAGAGCTTTTAACAGAGCGCTTCCTTAAGATATCTCAGCTACTGTATACTGTATACCAGTTGCTGGAAACCACAGAGGTAAAATTGCTCCTGAGGTCAGGTCCTGCTTGCGGGCTTCCCATGGGCAATGGGTTGGCCACTGTGAGAACAGGATGCTGGACTAGATGGGCCACTGGCCTGATCCAGCAGGCTCTTCTTATATTCTTTTTTTTTCTCATTAATTTTTATTCAAATTTTCAAACAAAACAAAACAAAACAAAACAAAACAGAAACAAATTAAACAATAAAATAAAATGTTGACTTCCGATTTGTCGCAGATCAGTTATAGGTCTATGATATATAACAAACCTGTCTCTTAATACATTACAAAATCACTTTCCTCCAGTAGTTATCTTAATTAATCATCAAATCTCATTAACATCACTTTATTCTTTCCGCAAAAAGTCAAAGAGAGGTTTCCACTCCTTGAGAAATATATCCATCAATTTTTCTCCAAATAAACATGTCAATTAATCCATCTCATCAAGTCTGCTAGGTCCAGTAATTTCAATATCCATTTTTCCATTATCAGTGTTAATTCCATCTTCCAACTTCCATCCTTGCACCCATAATAATCTTGCTGTCATAGTCATATAGTAAGAGTCTGATGGGAATTTCCTTCATCACAAATATTTCCTTGCCATCAATTCTGAATGTGTTGCTGAAACATTGTTGTAAAGTCATATCTCTGTTCCTCTTTTTTACGAAATGCACTAGCACATCTCTTGAGAGTTTTTCCATTGTCACATATCTGGAATTAATTCTATAAATTTTCTCTATTTCAAGTTCCATCAAATCATTCCAGTCCAGAAATTCCATCGAAACATTGATAGCTTTATCTCTGATATCTTCATCAATTTCTCCAGGGACAACACCGAATTCCAAACAGTAATCTTTATCTCCAGGATCCACAAACTCCAAATATTTTTCCAGTTCCACACTTGATATATCTGTTCCAATCTCCAGGACTTGCATCCTCCCTTCAATTTTTGCCATAAAGTCCAAATCTTTTTCCAGTTCCACATTTGATATATCTGATCCAATCTCCAGAATTTGTTCCTTCCCTTTAATTTCTTTTTCATCTTCTATTGCTTGTCCATCTGCTTTTTTTCTCATATAATCCTTTATTTCTTTCAACTCCTGTTTCACTTTACCAAATTCAGTTGCCATCTCTTGTCTACTCTGTCCCAGTTCTTGTTTCGTTATCTTAATCTCATCCATTATCTTCTGAAACATATCCAGAGGGGAAAACCCTTCCAGGGGTACATCCAGGGTCTCTGCCACTTCTTTGATTGTCATTCTTAAAGCCGAAAAAAACCCCTTCAAATTTCCAATATAGCCACAATTCCCAAGCAAAGAGTAATTTGCTTCTTTTTCCAGCAATAAGGGAGTTAATATTCCAGGCCTGTTGACATCATCTGGCCAGCACAGTTCTTATCTCCCGCACGTCCAAGAATGCAAAACAAATTTGGTTCACAGCACCGAACAATTAGTAACATACACGAACAGCAGATTCGTCTAAAGAAAGTAGTCCAAGAAAAAGTAGTCCCAGACATATATCAATCAAATAATCATCTAAATCAGATTTTCTCTTCGGGTAAGTTGCCCTTCATCCGTTTTAGTCTTTATAGTTTCCAAATTCAGGCCAGCTTTTTGCCATAAAAAATAAGATAAGCTTTTTAAATTTTCTTTCCTCCTCCTTAATTCCTTGTATAAAAGAGAGAAGTGTAACTCACCCAGGTATCTTAATTGCTGATTCTTAAACAAATCTCTTTTACTGTAGTAATTTAAGCCAAATGATAAGATTAGACAGAAGAAAGCTCACCCGTTGTGGATCGTTTAAAAGAAAAAACGTCTCGCTTTTTTCAGCCCATCTTGCTGGAAGTCCTAACTCCGTCCTCGGCTGCTAGGTATGCCTTCTTTTCCCAGGGAATTCCTGATAAATTCTAGCCACCGACAGCCCAACGAAGTCTTTGTGGATAATCTCTTCGGTTCACCCTTGCCTGGGAGAACATTTATACCAGTCAAAGTTCTCTTTTGACTGATTTTAAACTGAAAAAAGCTTCCTCTGAGACAGAGCTCATCTCAGAGGCAGCCACAGGTGGAGCAATCCTTCCGGGAAGTCGCTCTTCTTATATTCTTATGGTTCCAGTACAATCCAGCCTGCCCTGTTGCTTTGAAGTGTGTGTGTGGGACAAAATGTTGGGACATCCAGCCATGCATTTCCCATGTATTTTTGTCATTTGGGCCTCCTGAGCCTGGCCTTCAGCTGTCTCCATACACAGAATACATGCTCTTGATGTGCATAGGTATGCACATCTTTTGCTCTTTACACAAGATATTCTAAACAAGCATAGGCTGGGGAAGCATGACACCTGTGTGTTTTCTGTCCCACTAGTTTTAGGTACCCAAAAGATGCTCTAAGACCCAGAACACACATTTTAGTCACCTAAGATTGTCAGCTTCTGATTTCAAAAATATTAGTTATGCAGGGTTGAGCCTAGAGTAATTTGGCTAAGAGGTACAGCAAGGGCAGAACTCTAGGAAAAGAAAGTTATTCAGCTGTGGAACTACCATTAAGAATCCCTTTTTATGCACCCTTGCTGATGCATGGATGGCACAGTCAGGAAGGTAATCTCAGTTGATCTTTATGATTACTATGGTACAAGGAGGTCTCTGTGGCATGATGGGCCCAGGCTATTAAGGCAGGCATAGGCCCAGGACACTATTCTGCATCTCAGCTGCTTTGACAGAATGTGTCCCCTTATTCACTTCAGCTGCTCTATGTCATGCACAAGCCTAGACGTAAGGGAAAGATTAATGTATTCCCATATCTTGAAGAGATCTGCCACTTATCAAGATCTGGGACCCTTTCTGGAACCCCAATCTGTAGCACTGGCCCCACCTTCAACAGCCCAACCAACCACTCATGGTGTGTGTATGCTCGTGCACCTGGTGTGAAGCCAAGGAGTGAGGAGGCAGTGCTCCTGGATCCAGGAGAAAAAGAGATTTTAAGGGAAAAGTTATATTAAGGTGTACTAATCTCACATAAATCTGTTGCCAGAAGTAATACATCCATACATGGTACTAACAGTGCAGTCATAATAACCCTCTGATCTTTGCTGCAATAGAGGGTTAGGATATGGCAGAAGTGACCCTCCACCAAACTCTGCAGGCCTCTGGCAGTGGAGTGGGGGCTCCACCACTGCCCATCTAGTTCTCCCACCACTGGTAATCTGTAAACAGCTGGTCTCTAGTAGTTTTGAATTCACTAGATCCAAAACGCCATGGATCCCTCCTTTGGAGCCTCAGCTGCCCCAGCCTGGAGCTTACTAAGCTCACAAGGCTTTGTATGCTGTGATCACTGCTCTGCTTTGCCCTTCTGCTCCACAGCTGGGGGTTAACCTTGCTCTGCAAGCAGGCCAGGAGAAAACAGAGAGCTGCCGGGGGAGGGGAATAGCAGTACCTAATATACCATCGGTTTGATCAGAAAAGTTCTTAGTGGACATTGGAACAGCTAGGAATTCCAGTACCATTAACTGAATGGATATGGGCAAAGGAGAGTACAAAACAAATAAGTAAATCTAATACAATAAGGGATGCAATAATGGGAATTTGGAATAATGCAGGAATGTTGTTCATTATACCTCTTTCTCCACCATAAATTATTTTCAGGAAGCTAGGATGTATTTTGAGTGTAATGTTCAGAGACATTATAGTTTTATAATGATATATTTACATCACTTACAAAAATTGAAAACATATTAATTAATTGAAATTCTCAAAAGGGTTTATTATCTAAAACATAGATCTTCAGCCAGTGGATCGGCAGCTATAGGTGGGTCACGAGGCCGTATGAAGTGGGTCATGGCGAAGGTGTTGCCATCATGTTGGACTTAAGCTGAGGCTGACCAGACCAGAGGTGTATTGCATGTGGTGTCTTGGCTATGACATGTTCTTCTGATGAGACTCTAATCTTATCAGTTTCAACGAGTGCTGCAATGTGGCAGGAGAAAGGCACAAGCTTTTTTCAGTAAGATACATCTTTCTGGTCAGCCATGTGCCCCAACTTCCAATAGCGAGGGAATATGAAGCATGGGCACTCTTTTCACTTTTTAGACTATGTCTATGTCTTTCTAGACTTCTTCCAGAATGAAAGTACGATGAGAACTGAAATGCAAGAGTATTAGCTATGATGGGGTGGCTCAGTTGCCATCATGGCAGCAGCTGGGGGCCCAGAAAGTGACAGCAGCAGTCTGGTGGCTGCAGGAGGTGAGAGTTGGAGGAAGAAGAGTTGCCACATATCATCTGCACCTCCCTCCGAGACGCCACACAGAGATGGACCTCAGATGATGAGTCTAGATTTGTTTGTGTGGAAAGAGGTGATCCTTGTGGTATGGGGGTCCTGATTTTATATTTATAGCATTTTACTCCACATAAATTACAAAAATGTAAGCTTTCCAATTCTTTTTGTTGGAGGTGTGAGAAAGATTATGCAAATTCTAAACATATCTTGTGGAAATGTAAGAAAATTAAGATGTTTTGGAACATGGAGTGGTATTCAATGCTAGTACTACTCAGAGTAGACCCACTGAAGTTAATAGACATAGCTAATTTAGTCTCATTAATTTCAATGGTTCTGAGTACATCTTAATTAAATACTACGCAAAGTTGTTAAAGTGATTGTTAGGATTACAGGGCATAAATTACCTATAGTTCTCACAGTGTTATTTCTCAGCATTAAACGCACTGGGTGACCTTGAGCCAGTCACTGACTCTCGGACTAAGCTACCTCACAGGATTGTTGTGAGGTTAAAATCGGGAGAGAGAGCACTATGTTTGTTCGCCACCTTGGGCTCCTTGCAGGAAAGGTGGGGTATAAATGTAATAATAAATGAATAAATACTAGGAACTATAGATGAAACAGTACCTAAATGTTATAGAAAAAGGTAGAAAATACATTGTCTCCCACTTTAATATTAGTGGCCATATACTGAAAAATAACAACCCCAAATTCTATCTCTAAGGGAATTGGGGAAAAAACTTTTGGGATAGAATATTAATGCATAAAATACCTTATTATAAGACTCAGAGTTTGACTCACAGAGATGGTGGAAGGGGTCTGCTTCACCATTGTGTTCTCTGCAGAGAACACACTGGCAAAGCACAGCCAGCAGAACTGAACTCTACACTCATGAACTGATGAGTGGAGGGTTCAGTCCTTTTCGCTGCTGTGATCTGCTTTGCATGTGACCCAGTGATATCAACTGATTGACTGGTGAGTATAGTTTGGGGGAGATGGCCTCACAGGTTAAATTGGACACCCTGACAGGCCACAGGTGTCAGTTTTGAGAGTTTGTACCTGGTGCTGAGGATTTGGGATAGGATGTACTGGTGGATGACTTAAACCATAAAATGAATGAGGAAGTGTGACCCTGTTGGTTCTTCTGGACCTCTCAGTGGTCTTCAGTACCATTGATCATGGCATCCTTCTAGACTGTCTGGCCAGAGTGGGTCTGGGATATATTACAGTGTTAAAGTGGTCCTTTCTGGCAGGTCCAACTCAATCAGTGGTGCTGGGGGACTTTCGTTCCACTTCATGGCCTCAGCTTTTGGAGTGCTATAAGGTTTTTTCTTATCTCCCATGGTTTTAGGATACTTGGGAAAGTCATCTGATGTGTTTTAATATATTTATTTTTATGATGTTTTAAAGATGTTTTGTTTTTAAAATGTTTTATATATGTTTTTAGTAGGGTTGCCAGGTATCTGGTTTTCACCTAGAGATTCCAGGTTTTCAGGCACTCTCTGGGTCTCAGGATGGGTCACCCCAGCCTCTGGACTTTTGGCTTTCGTTAAAAAAAATTAAGCTCCTAGGTGGTCTGCTTCAAGAGATATACACTGAAATGTTGCCCCCCCCACAACAACTTCTGTTAAATGAGCTAGTAGCCAGCTCCTCTAATCCCTGCCCTTTCAGGTTTTTATCCAATAAGTGAAGACAGGGTTGTGATTGATGAGGGATGTGTTGACCTCCAGGCAATAGCTAGAACCCATTGCAAGTCCTGAAAATAACTTCCTTTTCCTGATTATCTGCACATCAGGAGTTGAGTAAGTTTATACCTTTCAGCAGCAGGAGTGTCTTTTTCTGTAGAACAGTAGATCACACAGTTGTTTGGGGGGAGAGAAACAGTCTGACTGATGTTGTCTTTGCCTGTCTGCCTTGCTTTCTTCTTCCTTCTCATGGGGCAGATGATATCCGTTAGCTCGGGGGGGGGGAATAGTGCCTTCTCCCACAACATGCATCCCCAGGAGCCAGTCAGCATGAAAGGGGAGTGTGTTAGCTACTGAGAAAAGTCTTCTCAGTTGATGACTTACCTCTTTTCACCCTGATTGGCTTCAATCAGGATGAAAGGACAAGGGAGCATGTTAGAAGACTTTTCTCAGTGGTTAACACACTCCTCTTTCATGCTGATTGTGTCATAGGATGCTGGAGACATAGGGACCCTGCTGGGACCCTGCTCCCAAAAAAGTAAGAAGTTGATGACCTCTCACAACCCCAGACAACTACATCCCTGTTTTTAGTTTTTCATATTTCTATACTGATGCTGTTTTGATTTATATTATTCCTTAGAAAAATCTTGTGTTTTGAAAGCTGGCATAGAAGTCCCTGAAATGCAATAATAGATTAACAAACGTACTGCAATAGTCCAAACGGAATGTAACCAAAACAGGAGTAACTGTGGCTAACCTATCAACTTTTTGGAGAGACATAGCTGGTAAACCTGGCTAAACCAGCTGAAGGTGCTTTGTGCTGCCAAGGCCATCTGGGCCTCTTAATATCTAATACATCTTCTCAAACTACAAACCTATCCTTAAGAGGGAGGGAAACCCCATCCAGAAAGGCCATCTACTAAATCAGAAATAGGAGTTACTTTTTGTTGAGTGTAGAACTGCTGCAGATGTAGCAATGACACTGATTTGTGATGGCATATTCAGATATGCAAATTCTCACTTGAGTTTACAGTCATCAGTGGTTGAGTGTGCACGCCATCGTAAGTCCATCTGTTTAGAAGTCTTCGCAGTCTGTCCAGCTGAAATGTCTACACATTAGCACTGACACATCAGGATACAGCTACCTTTCTTTCAGCCTTTCTTTCTGTAAATATTGTAACCCTTTTTTAAACCCTTTTTTTAAAAAAAGATGTTTTAAAGCTTTTTTAAAAATGTTTTTAAAGTTTTGTTTTAATGTATTTTAAGGTTTTGTATGATGTTTTAAAGTGTTTTTAGCCCTGGGCTCCTGTTGGGAGGAAGGGTGGGATATAAATCAAATAATAAATAAATACATAAATAAATTGCTGTACGTTTGTCTAATACAAACACATGTAAACTGAAACAAACTACTTTCATTTGGAAGACCGATTCATAGCTACATTATTCAAACAGCCACTGCATGACATTCCAAGTTCATCTTTATTTGGTTTGTAGGTTAAAATATATAAGGACTGTGGCATTTACTACCAACTTAACTGAGTTTCCGTCTGTCTGAACATCTGCCTGTTGGGGGAAGATACCACTCCTAAAGAATCTTAAAATCTGAGTGACATTTCCAACATTTCTGAGGTTGTGTGTTGTGAACAACTTAGCCTTATTGTAGAAGGTGTAGCCATGTGACCTTCCCCATTTTATGTGTCATGGCTAATTGTTAAAGGACAAAAATAAATGTCAAGGACTCATGTTCAGGAGCAGATGGTGTGATGGGCCACTGCCAGTCACGTCACTGCTGCTTGCTGGGAGGTAGAGTGGGAGGGGTGAGGTGGCACTGAAGTCAGTGAAATGCAGACACACCAGTGAAGCCAGTCTGGCCTTCCTGCTAGTGCATTTGCACCATGACAACCTCCCTGCCTGCTCACCCTCTACCTCCTGGTAAACAGCAGCAATGCAGCCAATCAGAGGCCAGGTGAGCTGCACCATCCCATCATACTGTCGGTTGCTACTCATAGACCTCATAGATGAGGTGCGCCTGGCGCCAACACTTTTATCTTTTTTGCACCAGGTCAAGACTTTCCTCTTCTCCCAGGCATCTTAGCATGTGGTTTTAAATTGTTTTTTAATTTTTTTAAATTGTGTTTTTAAAAATTTTTGTGTGTTTTAAAATTTGTATATTTGTTTTTAATGTTTTTAATTGCTGTAAACCGCCCAGAGAGCTTCAGCTATGGGGCGGTATATAAATGTAATAACTAAATAACTAAATAACAGCTCAGTGCTACAGCATATGCTTCACATGCATAAGGTTCCCAGTTCAGGTTCTGACACCTCCAGTTAACAGGTAGCAGGGCTGGGAAAAGCCTTGGTCCAAGAATCTGGCTACCTGTCAGAGAAGATCAATTTGAAGGGGAAATTACTCAGATTCATGCTGAACTTGATGCCACAATTGGTTCAGGCTTGTTGGAGGTCCCTAGAGCATTGTTGAAATACAGGTTGTGGGATCAGTTTCAGTTGTTGTAGCCTGAGGATGCAGACAGGACAAGTGCAGCAGTGAGGCCAACTTGATCCCTACTCATCATGGTTGGTGAAATCTAGTAGGAGGGGATTGACTGGATGGGTCCAGGGAGTGGTGAATGCCTCACTACGATAGGGAGTTATGCCCACTGCCTTGAAAGAGGTGATGGTGTGACCCCTCTTGAAGAAGTCCTCCCTGGATCCAGAGGTTTTAGAAAACTACTATCCAGTATCTAATATTCCTTTCCTGGGCAAGGTGACTGAGAGGGTGATTGAGAGGGTGGTGGCTGGCCAGCTGCAGATTATCTAAATCTGGTTTCCGGCCCAGTTTTGGCATATAGAAACAGCCTTGGTGGCTCTGACTGATGACCTTTATTGAGAGAGAGATGGGCAATGTGGCCCTGTTGGTTCTCCTTGATCTCTCAGTGGCTTATGACACCATTGACCACACCCTGGAGTGGTGGAAGGAAGTGGGAGTTGGAGGTACTGTACTGCAGTGGTTCTGCTCCTACCTGCAGGACCACTCCCAGAAAGTAGTACTGGGAGATAGTTGCTTGGCTCCATGGCTTTTGGGCTGTGGTGTTCCACAAGGGTCCATTCAGTTTCGTATGTTATTTTTTTTTTTTATTAATAATTTTTATTCAAATTTTTCAAAAAACAAACAAAACAAAGTCAAAAAAACATAACAATACCACAACAAAAAATAAAAAATAAAATAGTTGACTTCCGATTTGTCGCAGATCAGCTATAAGTATACAATATACATCAAACCTGTCCCTTAATATATACATACAGAATCCCTTTTCTCCATAGGCTGTCTTAATTAATCGTCAAATCCCAGTATCATCATTTTATTTTGATCTTTCAACAAAAGGTCCAAGAGAGGCTTCCATTCCTTAAGAAATGTATCCGTCGATTTTTCTCTAAGTAAACATGTCAATTTATCCATTTCTACTAAGTCCATTAATTTCAATAGCCATTCTTCCATTGTTGGTGTTGATTCCATTTTCCACTTTTGTGCATATAATAATCTTGCTGCCGTAATCATATATAATATTATTCTTCCATATTTCTTTTCTATTTGTTTATCCATAAAACCCAATAAAAAAAATTCTGGTTTTGACTGAATATTTATCTTTAGAATTTTTTGCATCTTCCTACCTATCTGTGCCCAAAATGATTTTGCCTTTTTACACAGCCACCACATATGATAAAATGATCCTTCTTGTTTACATTTCCAACAAACATTAGAAACATTACTATACATTTTTGACAACTTTTCTGGAGTCATATACCAACGGTACATCATTTTATAAAAATTTTCTTTAAGATTATAGCATAGTGTAAATTTCAAGCCTTTTTTCCACATATTTTCCCATTGATCCATTTGTATGTTATAACCAAATTTTTTTGCCCACTTTACCATACACTCTTTTACTTGTTCTTCCTCCATATCCATTTTCAATAAGAGTTTATACATTTTCGCAATTATATTTTCATCATTTGTACACAATCCTATTTCAAAATCAGATTTACTTATTTCAAACCCATACATTTTCTTATCTATTTTATATCTTTCTAACAATTGTAAATAGGCAAACCATTGAAAACTATATCCTTCCTTTGTCAGTTGTTCTCTCTCTTTCATTATATATTCTCCATGTACATTTTCTAATAGTTCTTGATAAGTTAACCATTTCTCTTTTCCAGCCATTTCTCTTCTGTAAAACGCTTCTTGACTTGAGACACATAATGGTATTTTCGAATAAAACCTTGGTTTATATCTATTCCATATTTTCAACAGAGGACGTCTTATAAAATGATTGTTAAAGTCTACATTTACTTTTGCTTTGTCATACCATAGATATCCATGCCATCCCCACTTCAAATTATGGCCCTCCAAATCCAATAGTCTTTTATTCCTCAATAAGATCCATTCCTTTATCCAGACTAGACAGCAGGCAGCAAAATAAAGTCTCAGATTTGGTAATCCCAGTCCTCCTCTTTCTTTGGCATCTTGTAGTAGTTTAAATTTAACTCTTGGTTTTTTTCCTTGCCATACAAATTTAGAGATATCTTTTTGCCATTGTTTAAAAGGTAAATCAGAGGATATTACAGGTATTGTTTGAAACAGAAACATCATTCTCGGTAATACATTCATTTTTATCACAGATATTCTACCCATTAATGACAGTTGTAGTTTATCCCATTTTAGCAAGTCTTTCTTAATCTCTGTCCATAATTTTTCATAATTATTATGAAACAACTTTGAATTTTTGTTTGTCATAATGATACCTAAATATTTCAACTTTTTCTCTATTGTAAAATCTGTCTTGTCCATTAACTCTTTCTGTTCCCTTAAAGTTAAATTTTTCACCAACATCTTTGTTTTTTGATTGTTGATCTTAAATCCTGCTAACGATCCAAATTCTTTTAATTTGTCCATCAATACATTAATTCCTTCCAAAGGGTTTTCTAGTACAATTATCAAATCATCAGCAAATGCTCTCAATTTATATTCTCCTTTTTTTATCTTTAATCCCGAAATTCTTTTATCTTGCCTTATATCTCTAAGCAGCACTTCTAAAACCAGAATAAATAAAAGGGGAGATAAAGGACATCCCTGTCTTGTACCCTTTTGTATTTCACATGAATCTGTTAAATCTCCATTAACAATTATCTGAGCCTTCTGAGATGTATAAATCGATCTAATCCATTTTATAAAATTATCTCCAAAATCCATTTGCTCCAAAACCTGAAACATAAATTTCCAATTCAAATTATCAAATGCTTTTTCAGCATCTAAAAAAATCAAAGCTGCTTGTTTATCATTTCGTTGTTCTAAATATTCCAAGACATTCAAGACATTCCTGACGTTGTCACGTAATTGTCTTTTAGGTAAAAACCCTGATTGATCTTCCTGAATAAATTGTTGCAATATTATTTTCAATCTTTCTGCCAAGATCGTTGTAAAAATTTTATAATCATTATTCAATAGAGATATTGGTCGATAATTTTTTGTTTTAGTTAAATCTTGCTCCTCTTTAGGTATTAATGTTATATTAGCATTTTTCCAACTATCCGGTATCTTTCCCTCTTGCAGAATAAGATTCATTGTAGACTGTAAAGGTAGTAAGAGTTCTTCCTCCAAACATTTATAATACATTGCAGATAACCCATCTGGTCCTGGTGCCTTTCCTAATTTAATTTTGTTTATAGCTTCAGATATCTCTCTTGACGTAATAGGGCCATTAATAGCTTGTCTCTGAAAATCTGTAATTTTAGGCAAATTCTGTTTAGATATATACTCTTCTATTTTTTCAGATGGAATTTCCTGACATTTGTACAATGTTGAGTAATATTGATGAAAAATCTTTTTGATTTTTACATTATCTGTCAACGTCTCTTCTCCTTCTTGTATCTTTAAAATAATATTTTTTTGACGTTCTTTTCTTAATTTATATGCTAACCATTTCCCAGGTTTATTTGCAAATTCAAAAGTCCTTTGTTTAGCAAAATTTAGTTTTCTTTCAATTTCTCTAACTGTCAGCATTGATACTTGCTTCTGTAACATTTTAATTTGATTTACAATAGAAACTTTAGTTGGATTCTTTTTCAATTCTTCCTCTTTTTGTTTTATTTCTTCCAAAATTAATTGCATTTTCTGTTGTTTCTTTTTTTTTAATTCAGAGTTACATTTAATAAAATATCCCCTCATAAATGCCTTACTTGTATCCCAAACGATATTTTCACTTGTTCCTTTATGTAAATTATGTTCAAAAAACTCTTTTAATTTCTTCTTACATTTTTGTACTACTTTGTCATTCTGTAATAAAGATTCATTTAGTCTCCATCTAAATCCAAGATTTTTTTTTTTTAAATTAATATCACAGGATTATGATCCGAAAAAGTTTTTGGTAATATATCCATTTTAAAAGTATCCTTCGCTAAAATTTTAGACATCCAAATCATATCAATCCTCGAGAATGTTTTGTGTCTTTCTGAAAAATAAGTAAATTCCTTTGCATTATCATTTATATATCTCCAGGTATCCACCAATTCTAAATGTTCCATCAGTTCAAAGCAAATCTTCGGTAATTTACCCTGTGTCTCTTTGATATTTTTTTCAGAAAGCCTATCAATTTTTGGTGAGATTACCCCATTCCAATCACCCATGACACACCAATGATCATATGAAAACTCTGACAATTTTTCCATAAGTCCTGTGTAAAACCTTGTTTTATCTTCATTGGGGGCATAAATACCCACTATCAAAATGTTTGTACCCTGTAGAGTAATTTCAACCCCCACAAATCTACCACTATCATCCAGTAATACCAATTTAGGAAGCAATTGTGGGTTAATGTAGAGAACAACTCCATTTTTTTTTTTTGGTCCAGCCGAAATAAATTCTTCACCCAAATTTTTACAAATCAAATATTTGGAATCTTTCTTCTTAATATGAGTTTCTTGTAAACAAATTATATCCAATTTTAGTTTTTTCAAATAATGAAACACTTTCTTTCTCTTCTGCGCCGTGTTGGCTTCATTTATATTCCAAGTTAGATATTTGTAATCCATCTTTAAGCGTGTATTTTAAAATGTGCCTGATGCTCCTTTTAATCCATCATCTTCCTTCCCTTTGAGTTTATCTTCATCCATGTCTTTTGAAGCTTTTCTCAAGAAGTCCCTTGCTTTTTGAACAGTATTCAATCTATATTTCTGTTGTCTGAATGTAAAAATCACTCCTTCTGGAACATCCCATCTAAATTGAATTTTGCGTTGCTTGAGTTTCTCTGTAAGGAAAGCATATTCTTTTCTCTTACGTAAAAGTCTAATAGGAATTTCTTTCATCACCAGTATTTCCTTACCATCAATTTTAAAGGTATTTTTAAAGTGTTGCTGTAATACCATATCTCTGGTCGTCTTCTTTATAAAATGAACAAGCACATCTCTTGGAATTTTATTCATTGTTGCATATCTGGAATTAATTCTATACACTTTGTCTATTTCAAATTCCATCCGATCTTCATTCAAATCCAGAAATTTTACTAAAGCATTAACAATTTTATCTCTGATGTCTTCACCTGTTTCCTCAGGGATTGCACGGAATCTCAAACAATGTTCTTTGTTTTTCATTTCAGTCACAGCCATATAGTCCAAGTTTTTTTCTAATTCCAGATTTAATATATCTGTTCTATTCTCCAAGATTTGTACCTTTTCTTTAGTATTTTTTGCATCCTCCTTTATTTGCCCAATTGTCCCTTTAATCTCATCCACTTGTGTTTTAATATAGTCTTTTATGTCTGTCAGTTCAGTTTTCATTTCCCGTTTTATATCATTAATCCCTTCCATTATTTTTTGAAACATATCTGGGGGTATAGCCCCTTCCTGTGGATCAGTAGAACCTCTTCGTTCCTGGGCCTTAGTTGCTTTTTTAGTTGTCATTTTCAAGAGAAGCCTTTAATTTCTGATATTAATCACTGTTCCAAAACCTAGAGGCAGTCTATTTCTTTTTTTTTTCCTCCACCAACAAAAAAGTTAATATTCCAGGCCTGTTATTGTAATCCAGTCAGCACAACACAGTTCTTATCTACGTCCAAGAATGCAAAACAATTCTGGTTCCCAACACCAAACGATTAGTAACATGTACGAGCAGCAGATTCGTCCAAAAAGAAATAGTCCAAGGAGAAAAATAGTCCAAAATATATTTCCATCAAATAATAATTACCTCTCATCCGTTTTTAAGCTTTAAAACTCCAAATTCAGGCCAGCTTTTTGTCGTAAAAAAAGTATATAAGTTGTTTACATTTTCTTTCTTCCTTAATTATATTTAAAAGAGAAAAAGTATGACTCACCCAGGTTTCTCAGTTGCTGATTCGTAAACAAATCCCTTTTATTGTAGTAATTTAAGCCAAATGATAAGATTTAGGCAGAAGTAGGCTCGCTGGTTAAGGACGTTTTTTTAAGAAGAAAAAAAAACGCTTCGCTTTTTTTCAGTACAGCTTGCATGGAAATCCTGATTCCGTCTTCAGCTGATCGGCATGCCTTCTTATCTCAGGGATTTCCTGGTCAATTCCAGCCGCCGACAGCTCAACGAAGTCTTGTGGAAAATCTGATCGGTTCTCCTATACCTTGGAGAACATTTAAGCCAGTCAAAGTTTCCTCTGGCTGGCTTTTAACCTGAAAAAAGCTTCCTCTGAGGCAGAGATCTCTCAGAGACAGTCACCAGCTGAGCACTCACTTCCGGGAAGTCCCAGTTTCCTATGTTATTTAACAACTATATGAAACCATTGGAAGTTGTCATCCAGAGATTTGGAGCATGGTGTCATCAATATGCTGATGACACACAGCTCTATGTTTCCATTTTGTTTGAATCAGGAGAGGCTGGGAAGGTGCTGGACAGGTGTCTGGAGGCAGTGATCCATTTGTTTGGATGGGGCCCAACAAACTGTCCAAGAATTAGGTGTATGACTTATGCTGGCAGTGATTGTACTTTCCCTGAAGGAATAGGTTCATAGTCTGGAAGTACTTCTGGATTCCAACTTGTCCTTAGAGTCCCAAGTGGCTTCTTTGTATAGGAGTGCTTATGCCCAGCTTAGGCTGATTTGCCAGGTACAGCCGTTCCTAGACCAGGATAGCCTGGCCTCGATTGTCCATGCACTGGTGATTTCCCCATCTGGACTACTGTAAATGCACTGTACGTGGAGCTGCCCTTGAAGAGAGTCCAGAGGCTGCAGCTCATGCAGAATGTGACTGCTAGACTGGTAATTGGAGCAACCCAATGGGACTTTGTGATACCAGTCCTAAAGGCACTGCACTGGCTGCCAGTGAGCTACCAGGCCCAATTCAAGGTGTTAGTACTAGCATATAAAGTCCTAAATGGCTTGGGACCCAAGTACCTAAAATAATGCATTGCCCAGTATCAACCATCTCAGACCCTACGATCAGCAGCTGAGGCTGTGGTGGTGGTGCCACTGGTGGCTGCCCAGTTGGCAATGAGCCATGACAAGGTATTTTCAGTGGTGGCTCCCATTTATGGAATGCCCTCAGTAAGGTACATCTGTCTCCATCATTACTGACATTTGAAAACATTCTTGTTTACCTAGGCATTTGATGGCTGAAGAAGACTATTCCCCAGCAACCCAGGTATCACTAGATGGAAGAATGTTTTTATCTGCAACTGTTTTCAGAATGTTTAAATTGTTTTTAGAATGATTGTTGTTGTTGTTGTTGTTAAAATGTTTTGTTGTAAATGTGTTTGCTGCACTGGGCTCTGTTAAGACGAAGGGCTTGCTATTAATTAATTAATGAATTAATTAATTAACAACAACAACAACAACAACAATAATAATAATATGATGATGATGATGATGATGACAACGATGATGATGTCAGGCATAGACAACCACAGAGTGGGCTGGCTCAGCTGACAGATATCATTCAAGCAGAGTGGATTCTGCACTCCAAGGTAGTGCTCCAAATCACTATCAGATTTGGGCTCCCAGTATTTGATCTCTTCACTTCTGTGCTCAGTTGAAAGATGAGAAAATTTTACACCACATACCTGACAGAGGGGGTTGGTTCTCATACATTGTATCATATGGTGGCATCCGTGAAGGGAGATATTGTAACAATGTCAAGTATCCAGAGCAACCCAGGATTGTATGCTTTATAGACAAAGATACAAGGGGGTTGTGGACAGCAAGGGCACCCAGACACAAAGTAACAAGCTATAGAGAGACTGAGGCAAAGTCTCTGGCAGTATTGTTTACAGGGAGTGGCTGGTGGTGCTGCCTAGCAGTGGGATCTTGTGAGATCTGTGCTAGAGCGGAGTGAGAAAAAAATAAAAATGATGATCCTGACTGGTGGTGTCCTGAGGTGGTGCCTAGTGAAAGGCGGTAGCCACAAGCAGGTGGGAACTTGACAGGGGGAGCCAAAGGTGGGGAACGTACAGCTGTTCCTGGACCAGGATAGCCTGGCTTCAGTTGTTCATGCTCTGGTATTGGTGGCGGAGTCGCTCTATACGTGAAAGAAGGCATTGAATCCAGCAAGCTCGAAACCCAAAAGAGGCAGACTCCTCCACAGAATCGTTGTGGGTGGTGATACCGTGCCCCAGGAGGGACTTAATACTGGGAACGATCTATCGTCCCCCTGATCAAAATGCTCAGGGAGACCTTGAGATGAGATATGAAATTGAGGAAGCATCCAAACTAGGAAATGTGGTAGTAATGGGTGACTTCAACTACCCGGACATAGACTGGCTGCATATGTGTTCCAGTCATGACAAAGAAGCAAAGTTTCTAGATATTCTAAATGACTATTCCCTAGACCAGTTGGTCATGGAACCGACCAGAGGGACGGCAACCCTGGACTTAATCCTCAGTGGGGACCGGGACCTGGTACGAGATGTAAGTGTTGTTGAACCGATTGGGAGCAGTGACCACAGTGCTATTAAATTAAACATACATGTAACTGGCCAATTGCCAAGAAAATCCAACACGGTCACATTTGACTTCAAAAGAGGAAACTTCACAAAAATGAGGGGATTGGTAAAAAGAAAGCTGAAAAACAAAGTCCAGAGGGTCACATCACTCGAAAATGCTTGGAAGTTGTTTAAAAACACTATATTAGAAGCTCAACTGGAGTGCATACCACAGATCAGAAAAGGTACCGCCAGGGCCAAGAAGATGCCAGCATGGTTAACGAGCAAAGTCAAGGAAGCTCTTAGAGGCAAAAAGTCTTCCTTCAAAAAATGGAAGTCTTGTCCGAATGAAGAAAATAAAAAAGAACACAAACTCTGGCAAAAGAAATGCAGGAAGACAATAAGGGATGCTAAAAAAGAATTTGAGGAGCACATTGCTAAGAACATAAAAACCAACAACAAAAAATTCTATAAATACATTCAAAGCAGGAGACCATCTAGGGAGACGATTGGACCCTTGGATGATAAGGGAGTCAAAGGTGTACTAAAGAACGATAAGGAGATTGCAGAGAAGCTAAATGAATTCTTTGCATCTGTCTTCACAGTGGAAGATATAGGGCAGATCCCTGAACCTGAACTAACATTTGCAGGAAGGGATTCTGAGGAACTGAGACAAATAGTGGTAACGAGAGAGGAAGTTCTAAGCTTAATGGACAATATAAAAACTGACAAATCACCGGGCCCAGATGGCATCCACCCGAGAGTTCTCAAAGAACTCAAAGGTGAAATTGCTGATCTGCTAACTAAAATATGTAACTTGTCCCTCGGGTCCTCCTCCGTGCCTGAGGACTGGAAAGTGGCAAATGTAACGCCAATCTTCAAAAAGGGATCCAGAGGGGATCCCGGAAATTACAGGCCAGTTAGCTTAGCTTCTGTCCCTGGAAAACTGGTAGAAAGTATGATTAAAGCTAGATTAACTAAGCACATAGAAGAACAAGCCTTGCTGAAGCAGAGCCAGCATGGCTTCTGCAAGGGAAAGTCCTGTCTCAGTAACCTATTAGAATTCTTTGAGAGTGTCAACAAGCATATAGATAGAGGTGATCCAGTGGACATAGTGTACTTAGACTTTCAAAAAGCGTTTGACAAGGTACCTCACCAAAGGCTTCTGAGGAAGCTTAGCAGTCACGGAATAAGAGGAGAGGTCCTCTTGTGGATAAGGAATTGGTTAAGAAGCAGAAAGCAGAGAGTAGGAATAAACGGACAGTTCTCCCAATGGAGGGCTGTAGAAAGTGGAGTCCCTCAAGGATCGGTATTGGGACCTGTACTTTTCAACTTGTTCATTAATGACCTAGAATTAGGAGTGAGCAGTGAAGTGGCCAAGTTTGCTGATGACACTAAATTGTTCAGGGTTGTTAAAACAAAAAGGGATTGCAAAGAGCTCCAAAAAGACCTCTCCAAACTGAGTGAATGGGCAGAAAAATGGCAAATGCAATTCAATATAAACAAGTGTAAAATTATGCATATTGGAGCAAAAAATCTGAATTTCACATATACGCTCATGGGGTCTGAACTGGCGGTGACCGACCAGGAGAGAGACCTCGGGGTTGTAGTGGACAGCACGATGAAAATGTCGACCCAGTGTGCGGCAGCTGTGAAAAAGGCAAATTCCATGCTAGCAATAATTAGGAAAGGTATTGAAAATAAAACAGCCGATATCATCATGCCGTTGTATAAATCTATGGTGCGGCCGCATTTGGAATACTGTGTACAGTTCTGGTCGCCTCATCTCAAAAAGGATATTATAGAGTTGGAAAAGGTTCAGAAGAGGGCAACCAGAATGATCAAGGGGATGGAGCAACTCCCTTACGAGGAAAGGTTGCAGCATTTGGGGCTTTTTAGTTTAGAGAAAAGGCGGGTCAGAGGAGACATGATAGAAGTGTATAAAATTATGCATGGCCTTGAGAAAGTGGATAGAGAAAAGTTCTTCTCCCTCTCTCATAATACTAGAACTCGTGGACATTCAAAGAAGTTGAATGTTGGAAGATTCAGGACAGACAAAAGGAAGTACTTCTTTACTCAGCGCATAGTTAAACTATGGAATTTGCTCCCACAAGATGCAGTAATGGCCACCAGCTTGGATGGCTTTAAAAGAAGATTAGACAAATTCATGGAGGACAGGGCTATCAATGGCTACTAGCCGTGATGGCTGTGCTCTGCCACCCTAGTCAGAGGCAGCATGCTTCTGAAAACCAGTTGCCGGAAGCCTCAGGAGGGGAGAGTGTTCTTGCACTCGGGTCCTGCTTGCGGGCTTCCCCCAGGCACCTGGTTGGCCACTGTGAGAACAGGATGCTGGACTAGATGTGACACTGGCCTGATCCAGCAGGCTCTTCTTATGTTCTTATGTTCTTATGGTGACTTCCTGTCTGGATTACTATAATGTGCTGTTATGTGGGGCTGCCAGAGGTCTGGAAGCTGCAGCTAGTGCAGAATAGAACAGCTAGGTTGGTAATCAGGGCAGTCCTATGGAACCATGTGACACCAGACCTGAAAGAGCTGCACTGGCTGCCACTGAGCTACCGGGCCCAACTCAGATTGCTGGGCTTGGTATATATAGCCCTAAATGGCTTGGAACCCAACTATCTAAAAGTGTGCCTTCCCCAGTATCGACCATCTCAGACCCTATGATTGACAGGCCTTGGTGATGCCTCCACAGAGCACTGCCCGGTTGGTGATGACCCGTGAGAGGGCCTTTTCAGCGGTGGCTCTCCATCTGTGGAATGCCCTCACCACTGATGTGAGTCTGTCTCCATGAGTATTAATTTTCAGGAGGAATTGGAAAACAGTCTTGTTTACCCTGGTATTTGATGTCTGAAGAGCATTGGTCTTGACAACCTAAAGATCACAGATGAAACAATGTTTTAGCTGTGTTTTAGAATATTTTTAAATGTGATCTTGCTTTGGAATGTTTTAAACTGTTTTAAAAATGTTTTTCTTTTGTTAAATGGTTTTGTTTATGTTTGCCGCCCTGGGTTCCTTCAGGAGGAAGGGAGGGATATAAATTCAATAAATAATAATAATAATGCTCCACAAACATCTTATCGGTGAGGGACACATATATTTGAGTAGCTATGTTAGCTAACAACACACACAGACACACCCAGGGTTGGCTTGCTGTACCACACATTTTGCTGTATAACTTTCCTGTCTACTACAAAATAATTATTCCCCATTAAATGCATTTACCATCAGGACAGCAGAAGTAAATGGCATATTTTTACTGTAGTCATGATGGTGCTATGATTTAAGTGGTTTTTTAAAATGTGAAACTGCATGTGTTCTCTCTCTCTCTCTCTCTCTCTCTCTTCAGTTTGTCAATCCTGACACAGCAGCAGTTGGTGGTGCAGTACAGGGGTGGCATTGCGCACCAGGCTTCCGGGTGCTAAGCATCACTGCTGATAACCAAGAAGACGAGGGGGAGGTGTGAGTGCAAGGGTGAAGACAATCCAAGGCTTCTGCCCTGCCACCCACATGGCCTCCTCTCACCCTTCTCCCTCTTGGTAAGTGGCAGCAATGCTCAGTGTCTGGAAGCTAGGTGCGCCTTGCTGTCCTGCCTTTGCTACACCATTGACTCCTACTGTAGATAGATATCAGGGTTTTGGCTGTTTTTGATTGTTTGCTCTAATAATGTATCCAGATTGTGGAAGTGTTTGTAAAGCATGGAATTGCAGGGGTTGGGGGAGAGAGATGTTAATTATATGCGTCACATCTGCAGTAGTATCTAAAGCCCCACCCTGGTTAAGGGTTAAGGCCATTAAGCTGAGAGTCTAACATTACCTAACTTCACCACCGATCGTATTTATCATGACACATTTTATGCAGAGTGCTAGGCTGACACATGAGGCAGGTGATGGTTTTCTGCCAAATTGTGCCATCTGAAAGGTCAGGGAATCAGTACTGTAGATCCATTGCTTCGTTGGTTAATGTTTACATGCCGGATCTTATAGTCACAAGGTCTTTGGTTAATAAGTAGCTTTGCTGTGTAAAGACTGAAGGGTTGATGTGTGTGTGTGTGTGTGTGTGTGTGTGTGTGTGTGTGTGTGTGAGAGAGAGAGAGAGAGAGAGAGAGAGAGAGAGAGAGAGAGATGCTTTAGAAAAAGAAACATGTCTCTCCTTTGTACTTCTTACAGAAAAGTGAAAAATCAACCAATTTGGTGATTGGCGTGAGTTGGATGTTTAAAATATTAAGCATTATTTATGACTAGGAAATGTTGGTAATGTGAGTGGAAATGTGGCCATAAAGATGGTCTGAGTGGGTGGCTGAGCGCTACTGGTTGTTGCTCACCTCTATATGCCCACATTCATTCTTTACCATAGATTTCCAGGCTAGCTCACAGTCTTTGCCCCCTTTTTCAGCTAGAAGAGGGTAGGTTGCTAATAACACCTCATTTATACATCACTTTCAATTGCTCCAAGCACTGCACGTGTACTGTCTACCTAAAATCCTTGCAACAGGGGTGGGCAGCCCTATGGCTCTCCAAAATGTTTGTTTATTTATTTAGTAACATTTATATACTGTTTAATAAAAAAAAATATCTGCGTGGTTTGTATAACAGGATAATATATTCATTTTAAAATAGTGGTAAAAACGGACTTTAAAAACAGCAAACAATAAAATTATCAAAATACAAATAAAATCAACAGTTTTAAAAACAAATATGCATAATAAAATTACATATCTGGGTAGGCTTGACTAAACAAAAACGTTTGTGGCAGGAATCAAAAACAATACAACAAAGACACCTGCCTAATATTAATAGGCAGGGAGTTCCAGATGTAACATCTGGTTTTATCGGTAACGTTGTTGTTGTTGTTGTTGTTATGTGCCTTCAAGTCGATTACGACTTATGGTGACCTATGAATCAGTGACCTCCAAGTCATGAACCACCCCTGTTCTGACCTGGTAAGTTCAGGTCTGTGGCTTCCTTTATGGAATCAATCCATCTCTTGTTTGGCCTTTCTCTTTTTCTACTCCCTTCTGTTATCCCCAGCATTATTGTCTTTTCTAGTAAATCAGATCTTCTCATGATGTGTCCAAAGTATGATAACCTCAGTTTCATCATTTTGGCTTCTAGTGACAGTTCTGGTTTAATTTGTTCTAACACCCAGTTATTTGTCTTTTTCGCAGTCCATGGTATCTGCAAAGCACTCCTCCACCACCACATTTCAAATGAGTTGATTTTTCTCTTACCTGCTTTTTTCACTGTCCAACTTTCACATCTATACATAGAGATCAGGAATACTATGGTCTGAATGATCCTGACTTTAGTGTTCAGTGATACATCTGTGCATTTGAGGACCTTTTCTAATTCTCTCATAGCTGCCCTCCCCAGTCCTAGCCTTCTTCTGATTTCTTGACTATTGTCTCCATTTTGGTTAATGACTATGCCGAGGTATTGATAATCCTTGACAAGCTCAATGTCCTCATTGTCAACTATACAGTTACTTCTCACTATTAAAGCAACCCCATTTCTTCTTGATTTCTCATTTCCTGCGTAAAATATTTTGTAGTTGCCTGATTGAAAATGTCCAATTGCTGTCCATTTTAATTCACTCACACCAAGTATTGTAATGTTGATATGTTCCATTTCTTGCTTGACAATTTCTAACTTTCCCTGGTTCATGCTTCTCACATTCCGTGTTCCTATTGCATGCATCATACAACTCTGGACTCTCCTTTCGCATCTGAGTGCATCGGCCTTTGGGCTTCCTTTCGGTTTTGACCCAGTTGCATCATTAGTCACAGCACTACTCGTACTTGTCCTTTGTTCTTCCCCAGTAGCTCGGTGAGTGCCTTCTGACCTGGGAGTCTCATCTTCCAACACTATCTTGTGTTGAGGTGGTTTACCATTGCCTTCCTTTGAGTTTGGATGCATCTTAGTCTGGTGTCTCAAGCTTTGACTCTTGGTCTAGACTCCTGACGGCATTGCTCTCAGCTTCTTCGACACTCTCAAACCCCCTTACCACGTTAAGGTGTGCATCCTAGAGGGGGCAACCTTAATGTTATTTTTTATTTTATGTAAATCACTTAGAGGTTTTGATGATTAAGCAGTGTATTAATCGTGTTAAATAAAATAAAAACCTTAACCTGGTTCCTGTTGTAGTCAGGGCATGCAACTCTTAGGAATAATGACCGAGTACTTTTTTTTCTATGTAGTCCACACACAGTTTAGATCTATAGTATATTTTTTGCCCCTGAAAAGTGCTTGAGAAATTGGGTTCATTCCTTAAATATAAGTTCATTGAAGATTTATTCCGCATTACCCTGCAGTGTGTCTATATGAAGACAGATGTGGATGGTCCTGGCAAGGGATGCATGTGTCCACACAGGCCCAATGACATTGTGGGTGGGCATATACCAAGA
This sequence comes from Rhineura floridana, assembly GCF_030035675.1. Taxonomy (NCBI): domain Eukaryota; kingdom Metazoa; phylum Chordata; class Lepidosauria; order Squamata; family Rhineuridae; genus Rhineura; species Rhineura floridana. The sequence goes on from NC_084487.1 coordinate 129,527,361, forward strand.
CTTCAGTTGGCACTTCCTTCTTCATTCACGTGGGGCATGTGCAGGAGGGAAAAGGTGTGGACAACCTAATAAAGGGGAGAACTTTCAAATGCATATCAAGTAACCATACCCACCCTTGTGGACAGCAGGATGTAGAATCAATCTCGATTGAAAGCAGAATGTTGAGGACAAGCATGAACAATTCCAGACTGAGGAAAACTACATTTATCCGCTATAAGTAGGTTAGTGTGTACGCAGCCTAAGTTTAACAGATGTAAATTTAAATGTTAACATTTTTTCCCTTCATACAGACAGAAGTAGACTGCCATTCTAATTTATAGAATTTCCCTTGCCCTTCTAGTGTAATGTAAGTCCTGGGATAGTCAGGGCTGAAGTCAACCCTGCTGGGTATGCTTTAATTTGGATTCCTGCACTGAGCAGGGGGTTGGACTCGATGACCTTATATGCCCCTTCCAATTCTACTATTCTATGAACCCAAGGCATTCTGAAATATTGGTTGGATCAAGGAACAGATCTGTGACAATTATCACCATGCCAAATGGCAGGTGAATGGAACTGAATAAAAATGCAAAGCATGTTTTGACAATGAGTCTTCTTCAAGAGCAATCACAGTGTTCTCCTTTCAAAGAAGTGTTCTCCTTCAGGATATATCTACTCACAAAAGTTTAATATGCATTTAACTGTTATGGCTGCCCACCCCCTTGAATCCTGGGAATTGTAATTTCCTGAGTTTTCTCTGTAATAGATCCCTAGTCACTCCCCCCAAAACCCCTACCATTTCCAGCACTCCTATGGAGCTAATCTATACTTTAAGGCTGTAGTGTAGTTATTAACTATACTCTCAAAGTTCTGGTTCTCAAGGGGAAATATGCCCAAGGCACATTGTTGAAATGCACAAGGCATTACTAATCCCATCTTTGTTACTGCTGTTGTTGCCCTTCTTTTCTTTCTGGTTTTAAAACATACTCATGAGCACATCCAAATCACTGAGTCTGAAAGGGTCATTCATAGATCACAGTGTGTTCTCTCGCTGTAATAGGTATGCATATATAGGCATATTTCTCCGCGTAGGCCAAAGGGGTGAAAACATATCAGAAAAATATTTCTAGAACAAAAACCACCAACAAAAAGCCCTGGTCTGAGATGGAACACATGTTTGCCTCTCTCTTGAAAATGAACAATGCACTTGTGTAAAGCGAGTCACACGAAGTGTACACCACTGAAATGACTAATACTTTTGCTGTCTGAGTTCACCTCAAGTATTCCATGAATTTCACATGACCCACCCACTTTTTTTCTGTACCTCTGCAATTACCATAGGAGCAGTGATAATTCCCTGTTGTTTAAGTGCCAGATATACATATCAGCATGGTTGTGACACCCCTGAATGAAGTACATTGTAATGCTCTGCTCTGTTTGTTGATTCTGCTGTAAGGTTGACTTTTATCCCCTTTCTTACTTCTAGGAATTTAACACCACTCTTTCTTGTAGCCAGATGTTATTCTTTTGTGGTGTGCTTCTTATCCCTTGTTAATGCACTGAGATATGTTGTGGTGTGGTGGTGAACCCTCTGGCAGTAATTGGCTGAGATGCCCTGTTCTGCTCTGATCCTATAGAAGGGCAGGGCTCCATACATTTTGCTTGGGATTGGTAAACCAATCATTGCTCATAGTAATAAGAAGGAGGTTTTTGCTTCTTGCTTTACAGAAGCAACCTAAGTTCATCTCCTTTGTACCTGCTGTTAGAGCTTGGAAAAGTTACTTTTTTGAACTACAACTCCCATCAGCCCAATCCAGGGGCCATGCTGGCTGGGGCTGAGTTGTAGTTCAAAAAAGTAACTTTCCCAAGGAGTTTTTTTCGTGGAGAGAGCAGTCAGTAGTGTGTTTACAGAAGCTCTGCCATTCTAATTCACGTTGTGTCCCGGAAAACATAGCTGTGTGCTGTTTTGGTAGAGGTATTCTCTCACTCCCTTTAAAAATCATATTACGCCTATGGTGGGGTATACTAGTTGCCAGAATTAGATGAATAGTTGCCACTGGTGACCTTGTGCAGGAGGGAATGGGGAGAGGGGCTCAGTGGTTTTGTGGGTCCAGGGGTGCCCTGACTTAGAAAGAAGAGGGGTACTTAGCCAGGAACTGCAGGGGGGAAGAAGGCTAAAAACCTTTTTTTAAAAAAATATCCAGTCAAGTCTTTGGCTACTAGGTTCTAGTTGTAGAAAAAATGTGTCTAATATTCTGGATTTCTTTTTGCAAGGTGGAAAACTGATTAGGAATCTAGGTTGATGGTAGGGTTGCCAGGTGCCCTGAAGCCCAGGCTCTGAGGCTTACAGAGCAATCCAACTGCCTGGAAGCCAGCAGAGGGGGAACCGTCAGAGGACGAGCAGATGGATCCTCCTCCCACTCCGGAGCCGCCACCCTGGTTGAATACACTGCCCATAGGCCTGAATGGAAATTTCAATTTTTTTTTACTCCACCTGCCTTTTGGCCGGAAGAGTTTGCAGATGGATCGGGACCCGGGAAGGGGTCTGAATGTGAGAAGGATCTTGTGTAAGTTCCCCCCCCCATAGTTCCACCCCTGCCATGCCTCCAGAACACCTCATTTTCAGGGCAGCTGTTGGATATGCTTTAATTTGGATTCCTGCATTGAGCTGGGAGTTGGGCTCAATATAAGCCCCTTGCAACTCTGTGATTCTGAATGACAGTGGACTTATGGGATGAAGACATCTAACCCTCTGGCTTGTAGGCTTATAAACATACACTCAGCTAGCTGCCTATGGTGAGTAAGAACTGCCTTCAGGTAAACAAGCAGCTTGGGTCTTTCTTTTACACCACAAATGAGTAACATTATTATGTTTTGGCAGGTGAATGTGTGTGTAGGCCAGTAACATTTATTACCTATTTTCAAGACTACTGAAGCCTTTCTGGATTCTCAGTCATTATTAAAAACTGTTCGCCTTCACATCTTTTTAATGTTCTCTCTCTTTTTATATCATGCTGGCACAAGTAATGTGCTTTCTGACAATTCTGCCACCATGGGGTGAAATTTAATTATAAGCCACCAATTCTCCCTAATTCTTAAGTATTTTAAATTCGGTCTGCGTAAGCAGGAGATTGCTGAGACTTGATGATACTGTTTATGAAATTCTTGTCATTTGGGATAAATGCATAATTGCAGTCATTTTATAGCAATAATTTCAAAGAGCAGAAAATCCATCACAGCATCAGTTACAATTGCATTATGTTCATATGCAATTATATATTTATTAAAATAATTCCCCAACAAAATATTGCTAAACTTGTATAAGTGATTCAGTGCTTAGCCACAACTTTCCCACAAAAGGTGACACTGATAGCTCAGTTAGTGTTTACTCAGAGGTATGCCTGAGTTCAACAGCACTTTTTCCAAACTGCCGCCCTGGGCTCCTGGAAGGAAGGGTGGGGTATCAGTTTAATTAATCAATCAATAAAATTAAGCATGTATGAAAATTTCAGGCTAAGGTTGCACTCCTGTACATGCTTACTTAGGAGTAAGTCCCACTGAACTCGGTGGGAAATTTTTGAGCCCAGTGGTGGTGTTGGTGTTAGACTGGGCTGCATTACTGATATTTACAACCAGCTATTAAATGGAGGGATTTATTTAAAATTATTGAAATCTGATTATATGAGATGTGAGAAAAAGATATTTTGAATATAACTCAATATCCCAAATTAATGTGCACATCTGATTTAAGTGAAATGGTAGAGGCACCTTTCTCCTGCTTATATGGCAGATGTGGCCTCTCAGTGTGGTCTTCCAAACACTTATCCAATCCAGGTACTATCTATTGCTGCCTGTAACTATACACGGCACACACAACGTGATAAAAGTCTTGCCCTTAGACTTAAAATCTTAACCATGGTCCCTACAAACAGCAGATAAGGAACTATATCGTTTCAGACTGTAGGTGGGCCTCACATGACTGATTGCTTTTCCATACAACATAGATTAAAAGGCAGAGGGTTGTAGCCTTGTTTTCTCCCTGCTTGTTTTTAATGTGCAGAGAAAGTTCAAGGGCCAGATGGCAGGACAATCTACGGTTAAGGAAAAGCTTTCAAAGGTTGATTGTGGCTCATTCTTGCTAAATGATGGTTTAGTGTGATGTGCAAACATACCCAGTGAGTGCAACGGAACCATGTATGTGAGAACATACAGAGATTTGGAGTGATGTGTCATCAGTATGTGGATGACAAAGAAAGTGAGACTCAATCCAGGCAAGGAAGACATACAGATAGTGAGTGATTAACCTACAAAGTCAAGTGATATTCAACATATTCTGGAGGGGGTTTCACTCCTCTAAAGGATCACGTCCACCCTTTGGGAGTATTAATTGTTCAGGGATTGTCCCTGGAGGCACAGCTGTCCTCATTGGCTGAGTGCCTTTTATCAGCTTGGGCTGACAAACAAGGTATAGCCTACCTGGAAGAGATAGGTGTCTACAATTTACAATGCTCTGATGACCTCCCATTCAGATTACTGTAATTAGTTGCACATGGAGCTACCTTTGAAAACAGTTCAGAAACTTTAGTTAATCCAGAATGAGGCTTCAAGATCGTTAATTGAGACTAGACATTTTGAACATATTATACGAATGCTACAGAAGCTACGCCGGCTTTCAGTACGTTTCTGAGATGAATTCAAAGTGCTGGTTTTAACCTTTGAAACCCTCGACAGCTTTGGGCCAGGTTACCTGAAGGATTACCTCCTCTCATATATTCCAGTCCCGTCCTTGGAGGCCCTTCTCCAAGTGCCTCTGGCAACGGCAAGTGAGATCCAGCAGGTGGCTACAAAAGGTTCTTTTCAGTGATCATACTCTGATTATGGAATGCCCTCCCCAAACAGGCTCACCTGGCATCTATTTTGTATTATTTTTGATGCCAGGCAAATACTTTTTTACTCTCCTAGTCTTTTTATTGCTTTTTATTTGGAATTTGAGGTTTGGCTTTTGAAAAACGTGTTAAGACCTGTCTGTGTTGAAGCTTATAGCTTAATCTGTTTGTGTTTTATACTGATCTTTTATACATGATCCCCTCTGACTATTCTAATTCAGACCAGGAGCAGGAGGCACTTTAGGAGGACTCCGAAGGAGAGGAAGAAGGAGGTGAAATTATTATTATTATATCTATATCCGGCTGTTCCTCCCAGCAGGAGCCCAGGGCAGCAAACAAAAGCATTAACAACACTTTAAAACATCATAAGAACAGACTTAAAAATGCATTAAAACAAAACAACTTTAAAAATGTTTTTTAAAATAAGCTTTGAAGACAACTTAAAAAAAGCTAAAAAACATATTGTTTAAAAAAAGGTTTGAAAACATATTCAAAAGCAATTCCAACACAGAAGCAGACTGCCTAGCAGAAATAACAGAGCAAAGTCCTTTTAACAACCACCTCTGCCTGTGGACACACCTGGATCTACTGATGAGGTGGGAGTCCCAGAGGCTGTCTCCCCCAACTGCAGAGGAGGGGATATTAGAGACTATGGAGGCAGCTGGAGGGTGGGGAGAGCTCAGGAGCATTCAGAAGGGGAGGCAAGTCCAGCAGTGCCTCCCGGGGCAGAGACAGCACATCAAGAGAAGAGAGGAGACTCATCTTCCTAGGCAGAGTACCTGCCTTCTGGCCAGGAATTCCCTCATAGTCAGGGATTTTCATGAGTAATTGGGCATTCTCTGTTTCTGCTTAAGAGCTTTGTGGGTAGGCAGGACAACTCATTGGAACAGCTTCACAGCTCTGGTGCAGTCTTGAAACCCTTGTTACTCATCTTGGACACCTGAACCTTGGCCATGACCTTGAAGGAGATTTATTGTTGCTTCCTCTGTGATCTGCAAGTGCACCAGAAATTGTATTCTGCTCTTCCCACAATGCTGAGCTGGTACCGTTAGTCTGCAATAATAATCACTCACTTCTTTACTTACATGAAAGTGCACTGGTTGTTGTTTTGGGGTAGGAGCCAGGATAATTGTAATGGTATTGTTGCTGTATTTTAACAATGTTTATGACTTATATCTGGGGTTCAATCTATAATGGTAGAATGGTATTTTGATGCTTTAACTATTAAGATTTTCTTCAGTGCATGATTTGAGATCAGTTCAACATTCATGTTTTTGCCCAAGATATTGGTAATATATTTCCTTACTTTTGATTCAACTGGCATGTTCTGTTATAAGTTGGTCATATTTGGCCATAGGTTCTACTTGTCCTAAATATTACTATTATGGGTATCACCAAGTATTTCATAACCTGCCCAGTTCCTTGTAGAGCTAAATTTCTCTCATCTAAGAACTGGCTGATGGATAGCAGACGATGAACAGAATGGTATTGAGTAACCTATTTTCATATATGATAGTCTTGTAAGAAGTTACAGGAACTTTAGGGGGGAAATGTTGTACAAACTTGAACTTATCACACACTAGACTTAGATCCTGGGATTGGTGTCATTATTATATTTAATGAGGAAACCAGGCCTGGCACCAGCTGGCAGCCAGGTTGGGCCCTGGCTGAGGGCCCTGTAGCCCAGAGGGGTCCCTAATCAGAGTCATGGGATCCAACATTGTTGCAGATCGCAGAGCGGGAGCTCCCAGGGACACACACACACACCACACACACACACCACATACAGGCAGCACGGGCTTCAATAAGACCATCTGCCTCACATACCTGTCATGTTAGCACATCAGTGTGCATGCCCTGTGCACGCAGGCCTGCCATCACCCAAAATTTATTTATTTATTTATTTATTTATTTAAGCTTATATACCGCCCGACTAGCAAAAGCTCTCTGGGCGGTGAACATTAAAAATACAATAAAAAATAACACAATGTAATATAACACAATACAAAACTGTACAAAAAACTGTACAGTCTAAAATCAGATAATAATAGTTTAAAATTAACATGAATTAAAATGCCTCAGAGAAGAGAAAGGTTTTAACTTGGCGCCGAAAAGATGATTGTGTCGGCGCCAAGCGCACCTCCTCAGGGAGACTATTCCATAGTTCGGGGGCCACCACTGAGAAGGCCCTAGATCTTGTCACCACCCTCCGAGCCTCCCTATGAGTTGGAACCCGGAGGAGGGCCTTCGTAGTAGACCGTAGTGTAGGGGCCGGTTCATATCGGGAGAGGCGTTCCGACAGATATTGTGGTCCCGCGCCGTATAAGGCTTTATAGGTAAGTACCAACACTTTGAATCTGGCCCGGAAGCATATTGGAAGCCAGTGCAGGCGAGCTAGCACAGGTGTTATATGCTCAGACCGCTTAGTTCTTGTTAGCAGTCTGGCCGCCGCATTTTGCACTAGCTGTAGCTTCCGAACCATCTTCAAAGGTAGCCCTGCGTAAAGCGCATTGCAGTAGTCCAAACGCGAGGTTACCAGAGCATGTACCACTGATGTGAGGTCCTCCTTACTCAGATAGGGACGTAGCTGGGCTACCAACCGAAGTTGGTAGAACGCATTCTGGGCCACCGAGGCTACATGAGCCTCAAGTGTGAGGGAAGAGTCTAAGATGACTCCCAGGCTACGAACCTGTTCCTTTAGGGGGAGTGTAACCCCATCCAGGACAGGGTATATATCCACCATCCGATCAGAGAAACCATCCACCAACAGCATCTCAGTCTTGTCAGGATTGAGTCTCAGTTTGTTAGTTCTCATCCAGTCCATTGTCGCGGCCAGGCAACGGTTCAGCACGTCGACTGCCTCACCTGAAGAAGATGTAAAGGAGAAGTAGAGCTGCGTGTCATCAGTGTACTGATGACAATGCACTCCAAAACTCCTGATGACCGCCCCCAGCGGCTTCATATAAATGTTAAAAAGCATGGGAGACAGAACCGAACCCTGCGGGACCCCACATTGGAGAACCCACGGTGTCGAGCAATGTTCCCCAAGCACTATCTTCTGGAGACGACCCGCTAAGTAGGAGCGGAACCACTGCCAAGCAGTGCCTCCAACTCCCAACTCCGCAAGCCTCTCCAGAAGGATACCATGGTCGATGGTATCAAAAGCCGCTGAGAGGTCAAGGAGAATCAACAGAGTTACACTCCCTCTGTCTCTCTCCCGACATAGATCATCAAACAGGGCGACCAAGGCCGTCTCAGTGCCAAAACCAGGCCTGAATCCCGATTGAAATGGATCTAGATAATCGGTTTCATCCAATAGCGCCTGGAGCTGGTCAGCAACCACTCGTTCCAGGATCTTGCCCAGGAACGGAACATTGGCTACTGGTCTGTAGCTGCTGAAATCCTCTGGGTCCAAGGAAGGTTTTTTCAGGAGTGGTCTCACTGCCACCTCTTTCAGACAACCAGGGACCACTCCCTCTCGTAAAGAGGCATTAATCACTTCCTTAGCCCAGCCAACTGTTCCTTCCTTGCTAGTTTTTATTAGCCAAGAGGGGCAAGGATCCAGTACCGAAGTGGTCGCACGAACCTGTCCAAGCACCTTGTCCACGTCCTCGAACTGAACCAACTGAAACTCATCCAACAAAACATGACAAGACTGTGCTCCGGACACCTCAATAGGATTAACTGCTATTAAATAGGAGTCTAAGTCCCGGCGAACGCATGAGATCTTATGCTGGAAGTGTTCAGCAAATTTATTACATCGAGCTACCGATGTATCTGCCGTGTCCTGTAGGCCTGGATGGAGTAGACCACGAACCACTCTAAAAAGCTCCGCTGGGCATGAGAGAGATGACTGAATAGTGGCAGCGAAATGTTGTTTTTTCGCCGCCCTCACCGCTCCTACATAGAGCTTACGAACCAGCTCATAATTGCATTCGTTGGGAGTTCGTCTCCATCTCCGCTCAAGCCGCCTCCTGTCTTGTTTCATCGCTCTCAACTCCGGAGTATACCAAGGAGCTGTATGAGCTCTACATAGGAGAGGGCGCGCAGGAGCGATCGTGTCAACAGTCCGGGTCATCTCTGCATTCCACAGATCGACCAGGGCTTCGACAGGAGCGCCAGTCTTATCAGCCGGAAAACCCCCCAGAGCCTTTTGAAAACCTTCAGAATTCATTAGTCTCCGGGGGCGGACCAATTTAATAGGTCCCCCACCCTTGCAGAGGGAGAAGGCTACTGAAAGTCTAAACTTCAGCAAGCAGTGATCTGTCCATGACAACGGGAGAGATGTAAAACTCCCTACATCCAGATCACTATCCCCATGTCCAGTAGCAAAAACCAGGTCAAGAGTATGCCCCGATGTATGTGTTGGGCCACTAACATATTGAGACAGCCCCATGGTTGTCATGGCGGCCATGAAGTCCTGAGCTGCCCCGGACAAAGTAGCCTCGGCATGAATGTTGACATCTCCCAGTACTAATAGTCTGGGGGATCTCAACAATACCTCCGAGACCACTTCTGTCAGCTCAGTTAGGGAAGCCATTGGGCAGCAAGGTGGGCGGTACACCAAAAGGATTCCCAGTCTGTCCCTCTGGCCCAGCACAAGGTGCAAACACTCCAGACCAGTGATTGCATGGACATGGTGCTTGGTGAGTGAGATGGAACTCTTATAGACCACAGCAACCCCACCTCCCCGACCCTCAGATCTACCATGGTGCTGAACCAAATACCCCGGTGGGCAGAGCTGGGAGAGACTAACTCCTCCCTGTTCGCCCACCCAGGTCTCGGTTATACATGCCAGATTGGCCGCCTCGTCCACAATCAAATCATGGACGAGGGAGGTTTTATTATGTACCGATCTGGCATTAAAAAGCAGCAACTGGAGATCTGAGAGTTGGCTGATAGGACAACCAACAACCCTGCGGGTATGAGAAGGACCAGAACACGGCACAGCCACTACATGTCTGGGCCGCGTTCCCCTTACCTGGCACGTCCCTTTCATATCACCATACCTCCCTCTACCCGTCACTACGGCAATTGGGGCCCCCTCAGGTCTCCCCTCTTGATGATAAAATCTCTTCCCGAGGCACATGATAAACTATAAGTACAAAAAACTCATATACATACAAACACATTCACTCACAACATACACTCATATAAACACCCATTCATCCACTTCAAGCCCACACAGAAGACACAGTCCCGCACTCTGTGCGCCCAAACGCCAGCTCTAAGACCGTTCTTCTTCCCACGTAAAATGCCACCTTCAAAAATCCTGATGATAACAATGAGGTAGAGGCGAGGGTCGTTTAGGCGAAGCACAACCCGCAGCGTGAGGGATGGAAGGCACGCCAGCAGCAGGAGAATGCCAGCCACAGCTAGATAAAAACATAAGCCTCAATAGGAAGGAGGCGCAGCGGCAGCAGCAGCAGCGGTAGAGGGCACGACCACGCCCAACGATGGAAGCACAAGCCGCGGCAACGACCACGGGAAAGAAACCCCCGTCCCGATGACAGCCGGCCACGACCCCTGCAAACAGCAGGCGACCCAATCCATACCAAGCAGAAGGTGGAGCGGCAAACACAGCGAGGTCACAATAGCGCGATGAAGATAGCGCCAAAATCACAGCGACAGCGAGACCAGCAGAAAGCACCGCAATGGGAGCTTCCCTAAGGGTTGACAACCCTTCCACCATCTTGGTTGATGGCAGGCGTGCAAGCATGTGCAGTGTGCGCAGCATGAGCACTGATGCGAGAGGCAGGTGGGGCGGGCAGTCTTATTTAAGCCTTGCGCTGCCTGTACCAGGAGGGGGTATTGCACTGTATGGTGTTGTAGGCCCACAGCAGGCTGGTGCCCAAGGACTCAGTCACACCTGGCACTGGCCCCGGAGGAAACTTAAAAAGTTACGAATAAGGACTTATTAAAAAATTTACTTTCGGCAGTCACTTGCAATAGTTAGAAGAAAAGATTTAGAAGGCAACTTGTTAGTTGAAAGGTACCTGCAAATTTGGAGAATTGCATTTATAGAAAAACTGTACAAAACAGAATTTTAGATCTCAGCACTAAAGCCATTGACATTTCCGATGGATGTCACAGCTTAAACCTAGGGGATTTTTTAAAATAAAAACTTCATTTGCTTTGTACAAAAACAAATAACATTTAACATCATAAACATATAAATAACATGGTTAAGAACATTGGTTGTATCTATGTTATACAATAAAGGATTTCCTATTCTCTATTATGACCAAAATTCTCCTTTTTTTATTTACAGTGTAATCTTATACATTTGTTCCACAGGAGACTATGTGTGGCCAGCGGTTGTTATATTTCTTTTGTGCCACATACTTAATAGAGATACCATATCGCTTGAAACATATCTATTGCCTTTTTAAAAATTATTCCTGAGGACAAATAATCACTGTTGCTAAGCAATCAGAAGAACTGGGGGCCTGTCAGAGCAACACAAAACGACGTTGCTGCTGGCCTGATGCTGGATGGAGGAGAATACTTGGCTATGTTTGTTTAAGCGCTTTCGCCCATGTTATTTCATTCACTTTCCAAGTGTGCTGTGTTTATATTGTTCTGGGATTAGGGGGCTGGTTTGGATTATGTCTGTGGGTCTTGACTTGGTCAAGAGTAGATGTGTTGCCATGGGAACAAAGGATTGATGATGCTCTTCCAAGATTGGGATAGGCTTTTCCTCCTCACCTGGCTGGAGACCCCCCACCCCATCTGAGGCAAGGTTGGCACCAGAGGGCAGCCAGATTGGGCCCTGGCTGAGGGCTTCTCCTTAGAGTGGGAGTGTAGCACTCCTGTTCCACGATCCATGAAGAGGGAGCTCCCAGGCACCCCCCCCCATACAATCAGTGTGGGCTTCAATATGCCTGCACCCATGCCCCATCTGCCTCTCCTGTCCCTGTGAATGATGTGCACACTGTATGCGCATGTTTGCCATCAGCTAAGATCTTGGTTGATGGTAGGCATGCGAGCACAGCGCGCACGTCATTCAGAGATGGGAGAGGTAGGTGGGACACGCAGGCAGGCCTATTAGCCCCACGCCGGCTATATGGGGGGGGGGTTGGGGTATGGTGACGCAGGCCCAGGCCAGGCTGGTGCCCAAGGGCCCAGTCATGCCTGGTGCCAGCCTTGATCTTAGGGCCAGAAGATGGCCTGTGTTTTTTTAGTGACTCTGCTCTGAAGGTGCGGAGCTGAAAAGATACAGAGAGGCTTGATTGCTCTGTGTGCTGAATCCAAACCCGTGACTTTGGGAGGCCTTCTCAGAAACCTGGGCTCCTGCTGGAAGGGTGGGGTATAAATAAAACAATAAATAAATAAATAAAACCTAATGGGGAAGCAAGATCTGTTGGAGTGTTAATGCTGTGATCCCTTTCCATCTTATGCTCAGGATGCATATATGTGTACATGAAACCAAATATCATAAAGATACCATAGTCTCCAATCACCTTCATTCCAAGGAAACAAACCCTGGGTAATCACTTGAATCCCTGGAAATCTCTCACCGCTTGTTGACTGGGGTGCATGCAACAGTATAAACACAATTAGCTGGCTTTGGTATATTGGGAAGTAACTCCCTTGAAATAAATTAGGCTTCCTTCCTACAGAGAAAACATGGTGATATCGTAGTCCCCCCTTCTTCCTCTGATTTTTCCATGTCTCCCACAAAGCCACTACTGGTCTGCTTGTCACCATGGGCTGTTCTTTATTAATATACAGTAACCATAAAATAAAAGTATAAAATACAAAATAAATCAGCAAATACAACCATAAAAACCAGACATCTTGCAGCTGCAGCAAGTTAAAATTCCTAAAGACTACTTTAGCACAAGGATTTTTGCTTGTTTGGCAAAATGTTTTTTGTGTGTGAAACTGCACGTTTAGAGTATTTGCTACTTGTTGTTGAATATTTGTATCTTGTTTTCCCTCCCAGGAGCTCAAGACTGTGTACATGTCTTTCCCCCTTTTATCACAGCCCTGTGAGGTAGGCTAGGCTGGGAGCTGACAGTTCAGACACTAAAGGTGTGAAGCTGTGCATAATTAGCAGCAGGGTTTCTGTTGCTCATCAGAACTGGCAAACCGGGGGGGGGGGGCAGAGCATATTTTGCTGTAAATGAAATGTTACAGTTAAAATAAAATAAATCAAGACATGAACATATAATGTTATTTGTGCATATTTATTTTGTTATATATATCTTTATTTTCCTCCCAGGATTACAAAGTTGGTTACATGACCAGGGCCAGGAAATCCTGTTGGCCTTCCTGGTTAACATGAAACAGGGAATTTTGGCCACTGCTTGCAAAAGCTGCATCTGTAGTAAAGAATCATCTGCCCAACTATTAAAAGGAACAGAACAGGAGCCATATTCTTCTTTGCAACTGGCAACCTTAAGAAAGCACTTCACTTAATAAAAAAAAAAGTATACATTACATCATATTTTTTCCAGAGCTTGGAAAAGTTACTTTTTTGAACTACAACTCCCATCAGCCCAATCCAGTGGCCATGCTGGCTGGGGCTGATGGGAGTTGTAGTTTTAAAAAGTAACTTTTCCAAGCTCTGATTTTTTCTGAGTAGCTCCAAAATTCACCAGTACTGTATTCAGATTAGTTGCGATACAGACATTTTTCAAAACTCACAAATCTACTATCTGTTAGGTAACCAACGGCACCCTAACGAAGGACCCCACTAGGTGGTATGGCATTGCTTTTTTGAGACTTAGGCTGCAACTTCAATACTTGCCTACTTAGAAGTAACCTCCATTGGGACTTACTCCCAGGAAAGTGTGTATTGGATTGCAGCCTTAGGTATTAAAGCACAAGGAAGGGCATGGAGCATGATAGGAAATGTAAGTAACTTTGGAGTAATGCTGTTCCAGATGGAAATTGGAAGGGTGCATCTGATTCCATGTTGGTCCTATAGATACGGAGATACTAAATAAATATTGCTATATTACAAAGGAATGAACGGCCCGTCGTGCGTCGCTCTATCAATTTGTTGTATTTTAGCAGTCTGTCGCTCTACTTCCCCAAGCCCTCTCTGTGATTTCTCACGGCAAAATGTCGGGCGTCATTATGTAACTGCATTCTCCATTCATGGGCGTTGTAGTTCTCACGCTTCGCTACTTCCTCCTTCTTGATTATGGAGGGGAAGGCGCGGAACTACAGTTACCAAAATGCATTGGGCTGGCCCTCCTTTTGGGAGGTGCGCAGAAGAGTGGAAAGAGTTCAAAACAAGGAAGCAACATGTAATGGAGAAGAAGTCCTTTGGTTGTCCAGCCTAGAGGGGGGCTGGCGTGTGATTATTTGTTTTTGTAAGGCTATATTTGGCTTAACATTTCTTCTTGGCTCGGCTGCACACATGGATGATAGTAAAGTAAGTGAATGATGTGTATAATTGGGTGGTCCAAGGGACAGGGAGACTTGCGGCTCTCCAGGTGTTTGGGGGATTTCAGCTCCCATTTTCCTTATAAGTGGGCACAGGACTGCAGGCTAACAGGCTGGACTATGCATAAGGGAGTTGTTGATATCTTGTTTCAGTACATAGCTTTAGGTAAGCAATTGCTCCCCATCTGCAATATGATGGATGATGCTGGCCAATTTTATGGGGTTGTTTTGTCAGGATGAAAAGAAGAATGTATGTGAAGTGTTCTGAACAATATTAAGTGCTAGATAAAATGTTATTTATTAACAAATATGCCCATTCCTTGAATTGAACAGTGAAGTAGAGTTCAAAAAGATGTAGGAAACCTTTTTTTTAAAAAAAAATGCAAAGTGTTGTTAGGATACTTCAGGTAATATATTTAGAATTTACATAGCAGCTGTTCAAAGTCCTTCACATACTTTTATCAAAGCTGTAAAGTTGGTCACTAGGATTATCCTTATATTTGTAGAATCTAATAATGGAGCTAGCCTGCCAAGAGTAACTACTGTCTGTTGTGTACAATAGATGTTACAGATTGCTACTTCCTATTACAGTTTTTTGAAAATTATGAAGTTTTTTATATGATAGGACTCTTTAACCTTATGTACCCAGAAGTATTTGTTTATCTTGCCTTTGGTCCTTAGTCTCTCCTTGGGCCTTAGGGTAACTTGAGGTCACCATTTTATGTAAAGATTGCACAATTGGCAGACATGATAATGGACGGTGAAGACTTTTGATGTAAAAATCAAGCTAACAATGTTTCCTTGAGCTGCAAGATGAGTCCAGCTTTACACCTGAAATGACAGACATACCAGCAAATTTTAAACTTGCTCAATTGTTAGCCTTATGCTGCCTCATACTTCTAGGAGTCAGTGAGCCTTTCAGAAATATTAAATGTGTATCTTGCCTTTCTACTAAATGGTGCTCAAGGTGGCTTAACAGTAGTAAAATAAAAAAAAGTGCATAAAAACAAAAAATCATAAAAGCAAGATGGGTAAAATGCATCAATAAACAAAAACCCGTTTAAAGAACCACAACCAGTGGGAGAAATTCACTGTATTTCATTGGCCATAGCAAGTCAGCTTATGACTTCAAAGGCTATCTGAAGAAAAATGTCTTTGCCGGGTACCAGAACATCATAGAATCATAGAGTTGGAAGGGGCCTTGTAGGCCATCGAGTCCAACCCCCTGCTCACAGCATGAAATCCACAGCTAGAGCATCTCCCGCAGATAGCTGTCCAGCCTCTGGTTGAAGACATCCAGCGAAGGGAATCCCACCACCTCCCTAGGCAGTCGGTTCCATTGCCGAACTGCCCTTACTGTCAAGAAGTTCCTTCTAATGTCCAATCTGAATTTACGCTCCTGCAACTTAAAACCATTAGACCTAGTCCTACCCTCTGGGGCAGCAGAGAACAAATCTGTACCCTCCTCTATGCGACAGCCCTTCAGGTACTTAAAGAGTGCAATCATATCACCCCTCAGCCTTCTCTTCACCAGACTGAACATGCCAAGTTCCTTCAACCTTTCCTCATAAGACTTGTTCTCCATACCGGCTATCATCCTTGTCGCCCTCTTCTGAACCCGCTCTAACTTGTCTATATCTTTCTTAAAATGAGGCGCCCAGAACTGAACACAGTATTCCAGATGAGGCCTGACTAATGCAGAATATAGTGGGACTATTACTTCCCTCGACCTGGAAACTATAGCTCTGCTTATGCATCCCAAAATCGCGTTTGCCTTTTTTGCCGCAGCATCACACTGCTGGGTCATGTTCAACTTGCGATCCACTACAATTCCAAGGTCCTTCTTTTTTACCCTTTTTAAAGAGCGGGACAACATTTGCCCGTCTCCAATCCTCCGGCACCTCTCCCGTTCTCCAGGATTTCTCAAAGATGATGGCAAGAGGTTCCGAGAGTACATCTGCAAGTTCCTTCAATAGTCTGGGATGCAGTTCATCAGGCCTTGGAGATTTGAACTCATTTAGGTTAACTAGGTATTTCCTGACTATTTCCTTATCAATCTTGAACTGCAATCCCGACCCCTTACTGAGATTGCTACCGATGCAAGGTTGCACACTGTTCCCTTTTTGGGAGAAAACGGAGGCAAAATAGGTGTTGAGCAGTTCTGCTTTTTTCTCGTTATCTGTCAACATTTTGCCATCCTCATTGAGCAGCAGTCCCACTGTTTCCTTGGTCTTTCCCTTGCTTCGAACATATCTGAAAAACCCCTTTTTGTTGTTCCTCGCTTCCCTCGCCAGCCTCAGCTCATTCTGGGTTTTAGCTTTCCTTACGCTATTCCTGCAAGCCCAAGCCGCTCGTCGGTACTCTTCCTTGGTGATGCGTCCTTCCTTCCACCAGTCTTCCTCCTCCACCAGTCTTCCGTGTAGCCACATTGGCTTTTTCCGATGTCTTCCATTTTTCTTCCTCTTTGGAATTGTTTGCGATTGTCCTTTTTGTAATACGTTCTTCATGAACTCCCATGCTTCTTGGGCTCCTTTTTTCTTTAGTCTATCTAGCCACGGGATTCAACAGAGAAGAAGCTAGACAGGCCTCCCTTGGAAATGCCGCATGAATGCACATCCATTAATCCCAGGGTCAGTAACCTTTTTGGGCCTGCAGATACATTTGCAAACCAGAGAAGCTATTGTGGGCTCTGCAGACAGACTGACCCAAGCACACACTGCAACTCTGTCCATTGGCTACAATGGAAAGCTGCTTTCAAGCCTGATTTCAGCAGGGGAGGGGGCTGTGTGGGTGCCAGGGGAGCTTTTTGTAGGCACATACATGCCTGTGGGTGCCACATTGACAACCCTTGATTAGTCTATTCCTTTGGCATTTTATTGTGCTTCTCCTTCTGAAAACGAGAGTGAATGGAGGAAACATTAAGAGGTAAAGTGCAAAACTAGGAATGTGTTTTGAGCAGGTTTGTTGGTGACCTCGGAGGGGGGGGCAGCCAAACAGCACTCTTCCTGGCCTGCTTTTATTTCAAACTTGGAAATATGTTTTTTCCCCATTGCCCCATTCGGCAATGGGTACATCTGGCTTGATCACAGAAAAGGGCACTTCCAGAGTAGTCCCACTGCTCTAAAAATATTATAGTTACCTTCACTCTGAATGTTGTGAATTGGAGCTGAGCTGAAGCAACAATATGCTTTTTCTAGGAGGAAACATTAATTTAGTTGGAAGTAAACATAATATGATTCTGGGTAATGTTGTTGTTATGTGCCTTCAAGTCGATTATGACTTACGGCGACCCTATGAATCAGTGACCTCCAAGAGCATCTGTCATGAACCACCCTGTTCAGATCTTGTAAGTTCAGGTCTGTGGCTTCCTTTATGAAATCAATCCATCTCTTGTTTGGCCTTCCTCTTTTTCTACTCCCTGCTGTTTTTCCAAGCATTATTATCTTTTCTAATCAATCATGTCTTCTCATTATGTGTCCAAAGTATGATAACCTCAGTTTCATCATTTTAGCTTCTAGTGATAGTTCTGGTTTAATTTATTCTAACACCCAATTATTTGTCTTTTTCGCAGTTCATGGTATCTGCAAAGCTCTCCTCCACCACCACATTTCAAATGAGTTGATTTTTCTCTTATCCGCTTTTTTCACTGTCCAACTTTCACATCCATACATAGAGATTGGGAATACCATGGTCTGAATGATCTTGACTTTAGTGTTCGGTGATACATCTTCGCATTTGAGGACCTTTTCTAGTTCTCTCATAGCTGCCCTCCCCAGTCCTAGCCTTCTTCTGATTTCTTGACTATTGTAGGTATTGATAATCCTTGACATGTTCAATGTCCTCATTGTCAACTGTAAAGTTACATAAATCTTCTGTTGTCATTACTTTAGTCTTTTTGACGTTCAGCTGTAGTCCTGCTTTTGTGCTTTCCTCTTTAACTTTCATCAGCATTTGTTTCAAATCATTACTGGTTTCTGCTAATAGTATGGTATCGTCTCCATATCTTAAATTATTGATGTTTCTCCCTCCAATTTTCACACCTCCTTCATCTTGGTCCAGTCCTGCTTTCTGTATGATATGTTCTGCGTATAGATTAAATAAATAGGGTGATAAAATACACCCTGGTCTCACACCCTTTCCGATGGGGAACCAATCGGTTTCCCCATATTCTGTCCTTATAGTAGCCTCTTGTCCAAAGTATAGGTTGCACATCAGGACAATCAGATGCTGTGGCATCCCCATTTCTTTTAAAGCATTCCATAGTTTTTCATGATCTACACAGTCAAAGGCTTTGCTGTAATCTATAAAGCACAGGGTGATTTTCTTCTGAAATTCCTTGGTCTGTTCCATTATCCAACGTATGTTTGCGATATGATCTCTGGGTAATAAGAATGCCAATTATAATTTAAGTGATTTTGTATGTTAATAGAAGAATAGTAGAAGAGTTCTTAATTTTTTTTTCTTCCTGTGCTATCTAGGATCAGCTAAAATTATCAAGTAGTGTATACTTGCCATAAGTCTAAGTATCACTTTGTTTTCTTTCTTTTTGTTATTTTCATAACAATCGGCACAGACAAATCTTGTTTTTTGCTCCCCTTACTGAAACAAAATTTGTTGTTGTTTTTCTAGGTAGCTGGAGGCAAAGTGAAAAAACCAGGTAAACGTGGCCGTAAACCAGCCAAAATAGATTTGAAAGCCAAACTTGAGAGGAGCCGGCAGAGTGCGAGGGAATGCAGGGCAAGAAAGAAGCTGAGATACCAGTACCTGGAAGAATTGGTTTCGAGCAGAGAGAGAGCAATCTGTGCTCTGAGAGAAGAGTTGGAAATGGTAATTTACTTTTTCTCTTTTTAATTTTAGCCCGGTTTTGACTTGGATCCTGTTTATTTTGACTAGAAGCATTAACTAACTGAAAGAATGGAAAAACTTCCCCTTGCTTCACTCTTTAACTAGACCTAGTGTTAGTAGGGGTGACTGCAAGCAACCATTTGGCAACACAGTTGCCTCTGATTCTCTCTACTTGGGAGGATAACACAGAGAACCTATAAAGATTGGTTGAACAACTCCCGGGGTGAAGACTGTCAGGGTAATTGGCTTGTCTGTATTATCATGTGAAAAAAAAGAACAATTTGGGGGAAAACTGGGGGGGGCATCCTCCCCCCATTTTTCTACTTTTTTTCTGGGCCTTTACATCTCTAGCCAAATAGTGAAGATTTTACCACAAACATTCGTCTATGTGGACTCAAATGAAATGTGTTGACTCTAGACAGCTCGGCTTACAAAGTGGTTATATGGATTCTGCGCTCATTTGTCATTTGGTGAATGGCTAGGTGTGTCTGCCCCTCCCCAACCTCTGTCTGAGAGCTTTACATTCTATAACTTTGTACTCTAGGTGAGACAGAACGATTGTGTCAGCCTTGTACCACCATCCCCGCATGCATTTTCTGTGATGTATAAATTAATCTGTGTTGTTTACATTCCAAAAAGCATGGGTTCCACACATGTTGTTGTTGTTTTAACCTTTCCCTCTCTCATATTTTTGGTGGTAAATTTTATTTATTTAGAATTTCTGTTGACTGTCCAATCAACGAGTCCTCTGAGCAGTTCACATGTAACAATCAAGGGTGACACCCAGCATCGCATGAGCAGATTTCCATTCATGTAATTTGTACCCCTTCCTCTACTCCATCTACAGCTTCTGTGCAGCTCTACAATCTGTGGAGGGTTGGGGAACTCTTCAGAGAAGATTTGGGGGGCACACTGGAGGCTACAAGGGAAAGAGAAGTTCCATGGCATGAGTGGCAATCCGTTGCACATCATTGGGTATTAGCCCTTGTTTGTTATCAGACATACACACATATGTGCATATACAACATATATATGAATTATATTTATATATGTATATCCTGGCATAAACTCTAGGAAATGCATGGATAGGAGCTGCAATCCTGCTGCCCCGTGTTGCATTTGGTGAGCAGCCTTGTGTGCATAGCACCAGGTAGGTAGGGCACTCTTCCCCAACCTGGTGCCCTACAGATGTTTTGGACTACAGCTCCCAACATCCCTGACCATTGATCATCTTGGCTGAGGAGCGCTGAAGTCAAAAACATCTGCAAGACAGCAGGTTGGGGAGGGGTGCAGTCAGGGGAAACTAATGCTGCAGTCCTGTGCACATATATTTGGGAGAAAGCTCCATTGAATCCAGTAGGACTCACTTCTGAATAAACATACATAGGATTTCCTGGTCATGATAAGTGACCTGGAGTAAATGGCCTTGAATGGGCTCCAGGCAACAATAGGAGGAGAAAAGGGACTGCTGCATGGACCAAGGCATCTTCTCCAAACAATGCTGAAAACCCTGATTGACTTATTATCTGCCCTTAGGTCTCAGGGTGCGTTACAACAATTTCAAATACATTCTTAAAAGTAATTTAAAAACAAATTATAATAACAAAAATTGCTGTGAGTCCTAAAAATACATTATACATGTCAGGTGTGAACAGCCAGGGTAGGTGTGTTAAGCATTCACCAAAAACCATATAGTGGAGTTGCCAGGTACAACTCTGTGGAGAGGGAGTTTCACAATTTAGGGGCTGCCACAGAGAATGCCCTCTTCCATGCCACACACAGACACCAGTTTCTGAGGACAGCAGAATTACCAAGAGGGTCATCTCGACTGGTCTTAACACTTGAGAGGGTCTGTCAAGGAAGGAGACGGTCTGTCAGACTTGTCTTGGTCATGGAAGCCTGAAAGATACAGAAGCTTCTGCGTGGTTAGGAGTGATTTCCTGAACCTGACTGGTTGTTTCTGTGGTTTTTAAGTCTCATAATTACAAGAAGATCAGGAGTTGTAGCTTTCTCACAGACTGGTGAGAAGCCAAGTGCTTAGTAACGTGCTTCTGAGGGGTGTCTGTGGACGCATGTATACTGTTTTTCCCTGTGGCTGACATCACTATGTCCCCAGTGTCTCCAATGGCTACTGCTGTTTAGACTTCTGAGAGCAGGGAGTTGTTGCTGTCTGCTTGCAGAGGCTTACACGACTGGAATGTCCTGTTCGGGGAAGAGAACAGAAAATTAAAGATCTAGGTACAGTGTGAGTTAAGGTATATGTAGGATGTTTTAGTTATTGCTCAGTTTTCTTATGTAAGCTGTTTTGAGAACTTTTTATTGAAAGGCAGTGTGTATTTATTGTAAATAAATAATAGCTTTTGGAATGGAAATGTGAGAGGCCCTGTTCATTAATAGAGTTGTGTGTGCTTAACATTTTTTTTCAAATCCTGTGTTCAAGGTAATCCAAATTTAGCTCCAAGAAAAGCAGCTGCCTGTAGACATTATGCAGATCAAGGAAATTTGTGTAATTTCATGTAATTTTGGCATCCTTTAGCCTGCAGTTTTTACCATTTGGCAAGGAGCTTTGCAGGGCATGGAAAACCTGATCCTTGCCCAGGGAGGAAATCTTATCCAGCAACCCTTCTGGCTGCTGAGGCTTTGCAGGCCAATGCCCACATGCTTTCTAGCAACCTAGGGTAGGACTTGTTGGAATTCCACATAGCCCTGCTGATTAGCATTTCCACATCCCCAGTCCAATCATCAAGCCTGTACAACAACAGCTGCAGGACTCTCTAATGGTCACATGGGAAAGTCAAAAATTGCAACCCTCTGTTTCTGTAATCCAATTGTTTTTCTTTGTGTTCTGTCTACGTTTTAGTACAAGCAGTGGTGCTTGGCAATGGACCAAGGAAAAATCCCCTCTGAAATTAAAGCCCTACTCAGCGGAGAAGAGCAAAGCAAACCCCAGCAGAATGTGGCCAAGGCGGCCAAAGCGGCCAAGGCTGATGCAAACAGTCACAGTTCCTGTAAGTACCTGTTTATGAACATCTTTACGGCTCTTGGAATAGACCAGAATGTATAGCTGGGAAAGATCAGTAGCAGCAGTTGGGCAGAAGAAGTAATATTTTCTTGTTACTAAGTGTCTCAAATTTAGAAAGAGCAAAGCTACCTGGATGATGATGATGATGATGATTTCCCCTTCACTAAAAGGTCCCAAGAGAGGTTTAAAACCAATTTAAAAATTACACTTGTAACTAGAGTGGGTTTTATAAATATATCTCTCAAGTGCCAAAGGCCAGAGTAAAGAGGTGCGTCTTCAGCATACAGCGAAAGCTGTCTAATAAAAGTGCCAGGCACACTTCTGGGGGAAGGAGTTCCACAACGTAGGGGCTGCCTCAAAAAATGCCCTCTCCCATGCCACCCCCCCAAATTTCTGAGGGCACTGGAACTCTCAAGAGGGCCCCTGTGCTGCCTCCGCAGAGTTTAGAATTGTATATAGAGAGATTCCTTCTGTTGTGCTAAATAAGACATTTATTAGGTTAGAGTTATGGAAAACTAGAGGTCTGTCTCCCTTAGCCTTAGAGTAACTTCCTGTCAGGTGACATCACCCCTCTCTTTAATTGGTTAGTTTTCCCTCCAAAACCTGCCTCAGTTGTTTCAGTCATCACTGAAGCTAGCAGCAGGCCTAGTAGCCCCAGAGGACAACACTGCTTTTTTACCTATCTCTCTCTCAGAAGATATTTCTCTGTCAGAATTGCCTCTTCCAGAAGCTTCTCTCTCAGAAGATACCTCTCCTCCATTTAATCTACCTCACCAACAATCCTACAATATAATTACCTGCTATCAACCTCCTTCATCATCATCACCATCCTCAGTTCACCATCCCCAGAGACTGTACGCTTTCTTTGAAGTTTCTGCATACCTTTGTGTTTTCTGGTTTAATAAAATAGTTCTGATTAAAAGAGAGAGATTGAGTTGACTGTCTGACAAAGTGGGTTTCAGAACCACGGGCTCAGAACAGCCCCCTCTGCTGATCTTAACACCCAAGAGACTCTGCAGGGAAGGAGGCGGTCTTTCAGCTATTTGGGGTCTTTGCATGGGCCTTGAATTGGGCCTAGAAAGGAAATGGCAACCAGTGCAGCTGTTTTAAAACAGGTTATATCAGATCTAAATGGAGCCACATACAGTAGAAGTTTGCAGGTTGTCTTCAAGGGCAGCAGTAGGTAGAGCACATTGCAATAATCCAATCTGGAGGTGGCCAGAGCATGGAGTACAGTGGCCAAATCATCTGTCCAAAAGGGGCCATAGCTGGCAAACCAGCCATAGCTGGAACAGGGCAGTCCTAGCCATCTGAGCCTCCTCCGCAATCTACGAACCTGCTCCATCCAGGGGAGTGCAACCCTGTCCAGACCACGCTGTTTCTCCATCTCCCAGACTTGAGAATTCGAGACACATAACACCTCTGCCTTTAATGTGAAAAAGTTGTGAACACAGTATGGTTCTGTCAGAAAATCAGCAGAATAATCGAGTCACACACATAGTGGTTATCCTCGCAACAGCCCTGTCATGCAGATTAGGCTGAGCTAGAGGGGTGGCCCAAGAACAGTGTCCCAGCTGAGCAGATGCCAAGACTTGATCTTGCCATTGGTCTTGATCTGGCTATCAGGTAGTAGTTGTTCTCATGGTAGCCACTCATCTGTGGCTAAAGGAGGGAATGGTACACAATCAAGAGAGCCTCTTTACACCACTGGAATGGAGAAGGCTGCATTCCTCTAAAGGCTTTTGCAACAGGATTACTCAGTGATGTGAAGAACTAGGAGATACTGCTTCTTGCTGCCTATGGGTTGCCTTTGCCTAACTTGGCCTGACTGAAGGGATTTGAATGAGAGCATCCCAGTTGAAGTCTATGCAAGAGATGATCTAATCACATTATCCCCAACTTGCAGCCTGAAGTTGTACTGCCTACCAAGATTCGTGCCATAGTAGAACTGAGAGTTGCCCTTTAGCTTTTTATCTCTCATCAAGAAAAAACACATTGTCCCAAATCCTAGCCCCAGGACATTTAAATGTGGCTGTTCCCAAATGCATTTTAAACACTCATGTTTGTGTGAAATACTGGCTTATAGGACTTCACTTGAGAGATTGACAGCTTCTCTAACTTGTTGTTTCCCTTGCTGCACTTATCATGGGTGAACAGAAGCTCTTTCTGGGACACATTGCCCAGTTCTGCGGGTAGCAGCTGCCGTTCCTGGCATATTGGTGGGCACCCCACAGCTATGCTAGCATAGCATCTCGGGCCCTGTTCACCAGTGCTTGTCTCTTATGTTGACTGGCATCGGTGATTAAGCCATCATATTGCTTCATATCACCACATACACCCACCTGTCTCCCTGATTATCTTCACTTGGCAGGGGAACAGGTTATATATATGGAATGCATTAAATAAGCATATGACACAAGAGCCTTGCCCAAATCATCGTAGATGTGTAGGCATGACTTGGACAATTCTTTCTCCTCAAAAAACAGGCGCACACAAAGATTTCACAACTGAGGACCATATACCTGCAGCAGTACACCCACCCATGCCATAAGCTGTTGTATCATTGCTAGGCCTCGTTCAAGGTGTTGGTTTAACATTTGAAGCCCGAAATGTTACCCTGGGATAGCTGAGCTGGAAGGAATACAGACTTTGCCACTGGTCAGGAGATCTAGGGCCACTGAGAGGCTACACCCCCTGCCTCCCAGGGACAATATCGTGGCAAGGGGAAGACTAGTCTGGCTCTGTCCGTCCGTTGACCAGCAAAGGAGCAGCTGTTTCAGCACTTTCTTTTCTTTTTCCTACCCATTCCCTTTTCTTTATGTGTATTAGATTGTGAACCTGCTGGCAGAGGCTGTCCTAGCTTTTAACTCCTTCACAATGCTTAGGAAATTTCTGATGCTTTATTAAAGATTTAAAAATAGCTTGGAGATGGGTAGCTCAAGTACTGCCTTTCTTTGCATGAACCTCCTTGACTGCTAAGATCTGCCTCAGAGGGGCGCCATCAGGTGAGGAGGGCAGTGACCTGCAATATGGCCTTTTCAGTTGTGACCCCCTGGTGCTGTTGCTGATATCTTTTTAGTACCAGGTGAAGTCCCTTTTTATTTGACCAGACTTTTTAGTTATGTATTATTTTTGTCTGGCTGCTTCTGTTTTTTTTTAATCGTGGATCTTTTTTTGTGCTTCTTTTTGTAGCTACTATGGGAGGCTGTTGCCTGAAGAGTAGGGGGCAGGGTGGCGGGGGGGAGAGTATGTGCTGCAATGTGAAGAACCCGGGCTCGTGGTTTAGCTCTCCCACACAAACCACAAGCCACACACCATTGGATAAACCTTGGTTACAGTTTGTGACTAGTTGTAGAAAGCTAAACCATGAGCCCACATTTCGACAATATGACAAGCCATGGCTTTCAGTGCAGCAGCAGAACAACCTGAGGAGGCGCAAAGCTGCCATGATCTCTTCTCCCAGAGGTGTCAACATTCATGCTAACCCATCATGGCTTTACCTTAGCATGATGCATGAATCGGTTGACTACATGTTTGATGGGTTGTATTTTGAACTGAGCGAAGGGTGAGGTGCCATCAAGGTTATTTCGCTCCTCCATAAACTGAGCAAAGGTCTCATAAACCTGGGCAAAGGTCTCTTTAACTTCCTTTCCCCTCCCTCTGTCAAAGAAAAGCAGCAGCAAACATTTTGGCAGAGACCTGATGCCATCATGCTGGCCATAACAGAAGTGTATTGGGTTTCCTAGGTGGCAAGTTGAAACCATGAATA
This sequence comes from Rhineura floridana, assembly GCF_030035675.1. Lineage (NCBI taxonomy): Eukaryota > Metazoa > Chordata > Lepidosauria > Squamata > Rhineuridae > Rhineura > Rhineura floridana. The sequence continues at coordinate 129,553,261 of NC_084487.1, forward strand.
GCTGTGAAATATTGTTACAGTTATGTCTGATTTCTGTTTCAGGGTGAAGATCAATCAGCTGAGATTGAAGTCCATATTTAAAGCAACAACAACGATTTGTGGGTTTTATGTTAACCCCTTCCATGGTGACAGTGTCTGGTCATGCTGCTGCTGAGGCTTCAAAGAACTTGATAGTTGAGATGAATCACCAAAATAACCTGATGGAAAACCAGTGGAATTAAATCTACAACTTTTAAAAATTCAGTTTGTTATATAACTACAGCATATATGTATGTAGAAATGTCTGCTGTAACAATGAAGGAAATATCTAGACTTGTGTTATAATTGCTTTTAGGGTTTATGGTTTATGTGTTTGATTTTTCTGTTTATTATTCATAGGAGTGGTTATTGAATAAAATGTGCAGCAAAGGATTAGGTCTTGACATTGAAGTAGTATATGTGTATGGTATTTATTTGTGGTCCATGTTGTCATACTAATCCCCATTTCCCATGGTGGGCTGCAAAAATGTAATGATTTTACACTTTTGTTATTTCTGAGCCAATGTAGCATTGTGGTTAAGAATATGACCTGTGAACCAGGAAGTCCTTGGTTCAAATCTTGCCTCTGCCATGAGCTCACTTGTTGGCCTTAGGCAAGCTCACATTATCTGCAATTAGAGTGATAATACTGGCCTATTTTGTACAGGACTGTTGCAAATATGCCTGATATCACATCTGAGATGCATTTTTAAGTACTCAAAAAGAAACAGTTGTGGATGCTTTCCTATGCAAAACTCCATGCAAGTAGAAAACTAGCACAGGTGGGGGTGGGCATGGGCTGGAACACTTCTTTGATGTGCTAGGTATCTGTTTGCTTTTTTGTACAAAAACTGTGTCTCTTGTCTACTATCTATAATGTTACAATCTGTTCTCTCACCTCAGTATGCTGCATGTGTAGTTTCCTAGAGAGGCAGGGAAATATATGTATCAAAATAGGAGGGACGCTTTCCCCCCCATTTTCCAATCAGCTTGCAGAATTAATGGTCAGGTGTTCTCCTTGCTATTGCAGGGCAGCCCAGTTAACATTGCTTCCCACCCTCCATTTTGCTCACTTAGCCAGGGATCAGGGATGGCACTACGTCTGCTGAGCAACTTTTCTGAGATTCTCCCATACTCATCAAACTCAGGTGCAAGCTACATTAACAACCCCAGTACATCCTTTGTCCTTTGGGACAATGTCACTGTCCGCATATTGGCAGACAGCATGGGGAACCAATCTTGCACCAGATCACCCTCCTCTGAGGAGCACAGAGTGGTGAATGCATCCAACATAGTGACTTAAACATACTTTTGGGAAAAATCCATCACACTTGTGTGCCCTATTCCACTGATTGAGAATCACTGTTCCCAATTTCAGTTGGGGCAACAGGCTATCCTGATCTCATTCAGGCAATGTCATGGCCACCTGCAGTTACGGGAGTCTCGAGCACCACAGGCAGCAGGTTTAGCCAGCCATAGGTTAATTTAATTTGACCACTTGAATTAATTACATCTTTCAAGGGTTCATTGTGAAATGAGATGGCCTGTGTTAAACTGTAGTGAAACAATCTCTTTGAAAGTAAAATGCCGCCATAGTTGTTTTTGAACATGAGATTACTTTAGCTTCAGATTACTTTAGCTTGTGTGTCTGTTTATACCATGCTTGTTAATGCAATCTTTTTTCCTTTCTCCATGCAGTCAAGCAGCAGCTTTGTAAAGGGGATGGCATTTCCCACCTGGCTAGCTGCTGGAGAAAGAGAGGAATAGAAATGGTCTGTCCAGCACTCATAACATTGACTTTTCCCTTACTGAGTTGAGCACATTTATTGAGGGGGAGGGAGAAGGATGTTTTTGCAGCATAGTGAATAGATATGTATAACTGCCTGACCCCATTCTGGATTTTTGATGCATGGTGTCCTGCAGACTCCCTCTGTAGCCTGACTGTAACGTCGTCCATCAGAAAGTGAAAATCTTAGTCTCTTACAAGCTGATGTCACTCACATATGTTTGCTTTGAAGAAACTACTTAAATTATTGTAAGATTCTGAAGTCTGTTCTCTTTGTTATGTATTAAAGTGGATGTAACTTCAGACATTTTTTGAACTTTTCTTAAAAGGACTAGTAAAAGGCTCATTGTGGGGAGTGGGCAGAAAGGGCATTGGGACATGACCTTCAGTCTACACTTTCCAGGATTCTCTGGCTGTTTAAAGTAGAATAATAGTGGAATAAATGTATGGTGTGAATTAGGGTTGCCAGGTCAGAAGCATTCAAAGCTTGAGACTTCAGTGCAGGCCCTAGTGATGTCACAGGGCAAGTCATAGTGATGTTATTAAGGATGATACCCTAAGAATCAATGATAGTTGCTTGTAGCATAATCGTAACCATATCTACTCAAAAGTAAGTCCTACTAAATTCAATGGCGTTTCAAAACACTGCCATCTTCAGCAGCCCAGGAAAATTTAAACTTGTTTGACTCCTGAACATAAGAGAAAAAAGACTTGTGGTACTGCTGAAAGCTATATACATACTCAATTTATGAGATTTTCAGATAAACGGGAAAAAATAGTTTTCTGCCTTTGCAATGTGGTCTAGGTATTGTCTGGAGACTGAGAAATCCCTTGTCAATCACAACCCTGACTTCACTTATTGGCTACAAACCTGAAAGGGTGGGATTAGAGCATCCAGTGAAGAGATCATTTCACAGGCGTTGGGGGGGGATGGCTGACGTTTTGGTGTATATCATGTGAACCAGACCACATAGAAACTTAATTTTTTTTAAAAATGAAAGCTGAGAGTCTGGAGATTAAGCTGGCTCACCCAGAGACCAGGAGAGGATCCCAACAATCTCTGGGCAAAAACCAGGCACCTGGCAACCCTAGTGTGAATGTGGCCACTCCCAACATCCCTCTCTTGGGCAGTTAAGCACTCATTCCGTCTTTACTGCCAGCAAACTAACCAAAGAATATGTAATTCTGTTTCCCTCTGCACACCAATCCATTTGTAACCCTGCATCCAACAACTCTACAACCCCCCCTTCTTCTGCTTTCATGCTATAGAGCTTATCACCCCACTCCCCCAACTGAATTTGGGCCAAGGCCTCACCAGGGTTGTCCTGGAAACACAGGCTGGGCCCTGCAATATAGGAAGTAAAGGACCTCTGAGCATTTGCAGAATGCCTTTCCCTTGCCTCTAAATAACTGTGGACTCCCCATGTATGTAGCCCTTGGGCAGGTCGCCTCAGAGCATTTTTCATGCCTAACTGGGATTTTCTGAATAAGGGCTGAACCCACCACAAAACAAAACAATTCCTGGTTTTGACTTCCTTCTCACCCCCACATTGTTTTTCTTTCTTTTTTTTGAAGGAGACACTTGTCATTTTCTTCTGTTCCTCCCGATGTTTTATCAATGCATTAAGAGGTGGAAGTTCCTTTGCCACCCAACCTCCCTGTATCCTTTCAACCCCCCTGTCCCCCTCCCGAGAAGCTAGCCAACAGGAAAATCACCCATTTATTTCCTTGCCCAAGACCACGTGTGCATATACATACTTATACACTACAGTCAAGATGCATCCACTCTCCTTGAACTTCTAGATCCAGGGGAAACTGAAAACGGTCTTGCTCTAGCAACCTTAAAAGCTTTCTCCAACATATCCCCAAATGCAGAATAGAAAGGTCTTAATAAAAGAGGGGCAGTGTTTTACCAGGGACAGATACCAGAAAATAGGGACTGTCCCTAATAAATAGGACACATGGAACACATTAGGTCTGTTCTCCAACTTTGCAAAAATAATGATTATGCTGCAAATCCTTAATGAGTTTACTCTTTTTTTTACGTAACAGTGTGATCTGCAGCAGTCCATCAGCTTTTACAAAATAAATTTAAATGCAGAGACCTTGGACACAGTTAATTAAAAAAAATCCAGTATGCAATAAAGTCAATGGATTTAATAAAAGAAAACATTTATTTTCCCTGCCAAATTGTATGCAAGCCCGTCCCCAATGTTAATAGAATCTGTTAGAAGTTCTTTGCTCCTGTTGTACAAATAGTTGTTGAAAGAACTGGAATTAATTAAACAAATGTATTTGGTGGGTTTGAATTAATAGGCCAGGCAAGCTTTTTCTCTTTTGCTTCTCTATCAAATGAATCATAGATGGAGTCTTTGGAAACAGTTTTGGCTGGTGCAGGGATTTCTGAGATCCCAACGTAATTTTTTTTTGCTATCTTTGAACTGGTGGTGATAGTATATGCATTGCTTCGGTAGCATTTCATGGAGGACATGCAGAAGGTCTCCTTCATACCTCTTCTGAAGTTTGCATTATACACAGAGTACAAAGTAGGTTTTGAAGCTGAGGAACTAAAGGATATCCAAGTGACTGACATAAAAACCAAAGAGCTCTTTCTGTAGTCTGTCTCAAGTGGATGCCAAAGTTGAACCACATAAAATGGAAGCCACGAGAGCAGAAAAAGTAAATTTAACATTAGGAACATCTTGATAGTTTTCACCTTTGTCCTTGGAACTATATTCATCGTCCTTCGAACCGTTCTACCATCTGTACCTATCCTCCAAATATATTTTATTACTTTTTGGTAAAACAGAACGATAAGAACAGATGGAATCAGAAAAGCCACTAACAAATGGATGATGCTGTAAATGGCCCCATCCCAAGAATATGGCAGGAAAAAGTTGCAATGGTTGTCCCAGCCTGATCCAAAAAAAAAGAAAGCTGGAGACACTAATGCAGCATCAAAGATCCAAGATGCTGCAATCATTTTCTTGGCTTTTTCCCGGGACACCTTGAAACTTAGTGGATAGACAATAGTGTAGAATCTGTCCACGCAGATGGAAAGCAACACATAGATCTGAACACCAGGTGTGAGATACTGAAAATATCTTACTAGCTTGCACATCATGCTTCCAAGTGTCCACCTACCAGAGGCTAACTGAAGAAGCACAAATGGAGCACTCCCTACACTAATAAGTAAGTCTGCACAGGCCAAGGAGACCACAAAGTAATTGGTGGTAGATTGAGTCCTCCTGCTCCTGTGGATCACCAGGCAAACAAGGGAATTTCCAAACATGGAGAATAACCATAAAGTCCCAAAAAGCAGGCTGGCTGCTATGATTTCTCCTGGCATCAACTCATACCGCAAGGCTGTACTATTTTTCTCAAGCCCATGCTCCTTGGATAAAGCAATCATCTTGCTGTTTGTCAGAGGGCTAGATGTTTCTGTATGGTGGTGGTTCTGTAGCGGCAGCCCTGAAGTCGGGGTAAGAAAAGGAGCAGCGTTGTTCTCTATTTCATGGGCAAGCAACATATTCGGTCTTTGCTTCAAAGGGCTACATGGAGACAGAAGTCCAATTATTAGTCAAGATGAAAAAATTCAAAATGAAAAAAACAATATACTCCGTCATTAAACATATATATCACATTCATCCCAGCTAATGTGAGTCTGTTGTAAAGAGTGTGCACCGCAACTGGGGCTGGGTGCTTAAAAGGAGGAGGAGGAGGAGGAGCTAGAATCCTGGTGCAGTGTGGGTGAGGGGGCAGGACAGACTGAATCCAACCCCCTTCTGCAGCCCTCCCATTGTTGGGATTCCAGCTTTTTTTTTAAAAAAGAGCTATACATGCATACTCCTATTATTATTATTATTGTTATTGTTATCTTTATTTATACCCCGCCCTTTTTCCAAAACTGGAACTCAGGGCGGCTTACAACTAACAATGGGTACATATAATTTGGACATATAAAAATCTACATTTAAAATAGAATTAAACTCATTACAGCATTAAAACAATTAAACATCACCTAAAATACCTAAAACCAGAGCTTGGAAGATTACTTTTAAAAAGGAATAAGTTACAGTTACATGGCCCCCAAAAAGTAGTAATTACCGTTACAATTACAATTGCTCTGAAAGTAACTGATTACTTTCCTTTTACTCAAAAGTAATCGCTACAAATTACATTTTAGTTGCTTTTTTAAAAAAAATTGCCTACAAGGTGCTGGCCTTGACTGCTGCACATCTAAGTAACCGAAAACAACATTAAAAATAAGCACACACACACAGAGGGTAGTAGAATTTTTTTTGTCCATAAGATTAACAGAATGGCATAACAGAATCTTACATCCCCTCACCCCACTCCCAGCAATGATGATACCTCAACACACATATTTTTGTATATATATATTGCCTCCAGCTCTTTTCTCCTTCCACTCCTGTCAATTTTTAAACAATTGTTTTCTCCACGCCGTCTCACTCTCCACCTCCTCCCTCATTGCCTCTTAAGCACCCATAGCGCATGAAGGAAGAACAACGCTGCACAGAAGCCCAATTTGAAGCACATGATTTTTATTCACAAATCAGAGGAGCAGAAGACTTCCCCTGCTCCCCCCCAAGTAATGCACAAAAGTAATGCTGGAAACATTACAGTTACTCCTCAAAAGTAATGAAGTTACTACTCGTTCTATTACCAGCAAAATGTAATGAAGTTACCCACTCGTTACTCAAAAAAGTAACAAATTACAAGTAATTCGTTACTTGTAACTAGTTACTTCCAAGCTCTGCCTAAAACCAATTTAAGAATAATGTAATCAAACAGTAAAACAATACGGGATACCTCTAGAAGTCCTGTCTTAAACAACTTCTACTCCAAAAGCCTGCTGGAATAAATAAGTCTTCACCTGTCAATGAAAGGACAGTAAAGAGGGGGCCATTCTTGTCTCCCTTGGAAGGGAGTTCCAAACCCTAGGGGCAGCCACCGAAAAGGCCCTATCTTGCGTCCCCACCAATTGCACTCGTGACAGTGGTGGGACTGAGAGGAGGGCCTCTCCCGAAGATCTCAGGGCCCGGGTAGGCTCATATAGGGAGAGCTGTTACTGGATCAGGAACCCTTTTCTCGATAGCTATGCAGCTATGGATACATGCATAGGGACCTAGCTGGACTGGCACCAAGAAAGTGTGTTGTGGACACAGCACGTAGAATTTTTATTGGTATAGCACCATCAGGGTACATGGAAATTTATCTAGAATTTAGGGTGAAGTCAAAGGAAACATTTTAGAGGAGACGTACATGTGCTCTCTCTGCATTCAGTTCAATGTACCTTTCCTCTCCTGGGTTGAGGTAAGGGTGTGTGTGGCACCTTTTACGTTTTCAGCCAGCCAGCTATAGATAGTGCTGACTGGCTGGTGCTCATGAAGCCCCTAAAACACTCCCCTGTCCCAGTCCTTTGAATAATGTTTTATTTTAAAAAATGTCTTTCAGTTTTAAAAAATTAAGGCAATGAATGAACAGAGGTAGACATGGTGTTTAAGGAAATAGGCAGGCAGCACAACTGAAGTGTGTGGGTGGGGCAAGACTGTTATGAACATCTGTCATTCAAATTGCGAAGGTGGAAGGAAGTCAGGGTCACATCACAGGTGAAGGATCTGTTTTATTAACTGATTTATTTATGGTGTAGTGGTTAAAGTGTTGGGCTACGTTCGAATCCCCACACAGCCATGAAGCTTACTGGGTGACTTTGGGCCAGTCATTGACTCTCATCCTCAGAGGGAGGCAATGGTAAACCCCCTCTGAATACTGCTTACCATGGAAACCCTATTCACAGGGTCGCCATAAATTGGGATTGACATGAAAGCAGTCCATTTCCATTTTTATTTATCAATCATTTTCCCATGACAACATACATAAATGCAATTCCTAGGCCAATACAAATAAAGGATGGAATAAAAATATCCACATAAAGGCTTGAGTTCCCATTTTGTATTTATTATGAATACCTTCCATTCAAAATGTAAAAATAACTTGTTCAAATGATCCATGTATACATTTTGGAGCTAAAGGAGCTAATTTCCACAAGTATGGCAAAACACTAGAATTTGGTCTTAAATCAGGATATTATCTTAGGCACAGAGCTGAAATAAATTTACTTCCAACAATTCTCCTCTGCTAATTTTGATGCCAAATTTATTTTAAGGCTGATGGGATGGATTTCTAGAAGTACCTGTTAGGTGCTGATACTACCATCCAGGGCACTGTGGCCAGCGTGGATTTTTTCACATTCCGCAATGTTAAATTGAAAATACACCCCATTCCATTCTGATGCTTCTCATAAGCTCATTTCAAAACAAAACCTTACAAAACTTATAGTCCTGAACTCAGAAACGCTGGCTTAACAACCCTCTCAATTTTCATGGCAATACACAAAACAGTCAGAGAGAATAGAGAGTTCAAAGTTTAAAAAGAGAGGAAAAAACCCCAGAGCCCTTTTTGACTTTTTTCTGTCAGAGTTCTTATAATCTGTTGAAATTCATTAAAAATCAGCCATGTTCACAGAGTACCTGTAATCCTATTACTGACCTTGCCCCATACTCTGACCTTCATCTTCTGCAGTTTGAAAGTTAAAAAAATGCCTGGCTGATTTTTAATTAATTTAAGAAATTTTGTCTTGAAGCCAATGATAATGCCAGGCATGCTCAGTAAGAACCAACTGTCAGAGTTCCAAAAGCCAGACTCCCAGATGCTGGACTTGCCTAATCAGGGGGCCACAGACTTTGATTTCACATGAGACAGTCATGGCTTCCTTCAGAGAATCCTGGGAAGTGTAGTTTGTGAAGGGTGCTGAGAGGAGACTTCTATTCCACTGACAGAGTTCCAGTGGCCAGACTGGTTTAACAGTCAACTGCTCGGATTGAAGGTCTGTGAGGGAAACAGGGCATCTCCTAGCGACTCTCAGCACCCTTCACTAACTACACTTCCCAGGATTCTTTGAGAGAAACCATGACTCTCCAAAGTGAAATAAAGGCCTGGTGTGGATGTGGCCAGGGACAGCTTTGCTTTAAATTTGGGTGGGAGGCTACATGTGCCTGCTGTAGAATAAAAAGGTGAGGGAAACCCTGAAAAGCAATGATAATGTTCACAATGTTTTCCTTTTGGAAAGGAAAGGGGCTTCCCCTCTGCCCAGTGCCCACCCATCCAATCTCTTCCCCTCCCCCTCCCCTCCCTGCCCCTTCTGTGGGTCAGTGTTGGACTACAACCTGGGAGACCAGGGTTGGAATCCCCACACAGCCGTGAAGCTCACTGGGTGACCTTGGGCCAGTCACTGCCTCTCAGCCTCAGAGGAAGGCAATGGTAAAACCATATCTGAATACTATTTACCATGAAAACTCTATTCATAGGGTCACCATAAGTCAGGATCAACTTGAAGGCAGTCCATTTCCATTTTCAAACATGATTGCACAGAAACAAATCCCACTGAACTAAAAAAGTATGCAAATGATCAAACCCACCCTCCTTTCTCCTTCCTCCTATCCCCTCCCTCTTGCCACCTCCTCCTTCCTTTGCCCCTCCCTCCCCATCCCCTTCCAATCCCCTCCTTCCCCTTCCCCCTCCTCCCCCTCCCCTTCTTCCTCCCCATGGTCATGAGCATGATTGCTTGGCAGCAAATACCATTGAACTCTATAAGCATGTAAATGATCAAACCTGCCCTCCCCTCTCCCTTCCTTTGCCCCACTCCAATCCGCTCCTTCCCTCTCCCCCTCCCCCTCCTCCTTCCCCATGGTCAGTTTACCTATCCTAACCATGATTGCATAGGAGTAAATCCCACTGAACTCAGTAAGCATACGAATGATCAGACCTGCCTTTCCCCTCCTTCTCCTCTCCTCTCCCTTCTTCCTCCCCTCCCCTCTTCCTCCTCCCCTGCCCACTCCAGCTGTCCCTTCCTCCCACCTGATCAGTTTTACCTATCCTGAGCATGATGCACAGGAGTAAATCCCACTGAACTCAACAAACCTGTCAAACCTGTCCTTCTCCTCCCCCCTCCTGCCTGCTCGCATTCCCCTCCTCCCCTCTGCCCTTCCTTCCTTCCTCCCCTCCCTCCTCCCTCCTCCTCCTCCTCCCCTCCCCATTGGTCAGTTTCACCTATTCTAAGCATGATTGCAGGGGAGTAAATCCCACTGAACTCAATAAGCATGCAAATGATCAATCCATTCTCAGCAAACTTGCACAGGATCCCATTTCTTAACTCCTGGATTAAAAAGCAGAGAAATTCACTAATAGGCAAAAAACCTTGCCGTTTAAGAAAGTACCTATAGCTCACAGATATTTCTATCAAACTTTAAAAAGCAGGGAAATTGGGCAGTTATAGTGAATGCACCAGGGGAGCAGGAGACCTGATATCTGCTCTGAGATATTGGACTGCCCTACAAATTGGTCAAAATACAAACACAATTTGGGTTGGTCTTTCACAGTCCAATCCACTTGCTGTGTAGCTTGGAAGAATTTGGTAACATGTGCCTCTGAGCATATGGTGAGTGGTGGCAACACCTGCAATCAGCCCAAAGAATAGAAAGAAGACATGTGCTGTGCTGATCTTGTTTTAGCAGGAAGTAAGCAACATTATTAAGACAGTTGATATAGTTCAGATGGTCACTTTAAATATGTCTGATTTACTTTGTAATTTTAGTGAAGTTTCCTATAGGAAATCATTTTCTTTTGTTTCTATTTCTGTGAATATGTGAAGTACAGCTACTCTTTGCAAAATTTATACTAAAAAAACTAAAAACAATTGTGGAATAATGGCACTGACTGTTCTGCAGAATAGTCTCCTGTGGACATCAGGAGCGTCTCAGTTTGCACAAGATAAAACATTGGGAGGTGAAATATATTCTAGCAAAATTCTAGGTGTGCTCTATATTTTTAATTGACCATGCCCACCTTGCCTTAAATGAAGTGGTTTAAACATAGCAGGCTGAAAACATGCATCCTCTTTTTTCCAACAGCTAGAGTCATTGCTGAAGTAGCAACATATTGTAGTTAGTCTGATTTTACATCAAACTGCAGTTTCAGATTCAACTGTTAATGCACCCAAAATAGAAATAGACCATAACCTCCAGTTTGACACACAAAAGGCTGTCTTCACCATCATATGACACTGACCAATAAAAAGGCTTTGAAATTAATAAAAATAAATTGGACACAGATTTCTAGGATGAATAATGAGGAGAATAAAATTTTCTAGATTAGATTCTCTGTAGAAACATTAGTAACACAGGAATGAAGCAAAGTAAGAAGAACACCAACAAACATACAAAAATGTAATTCTCCAACTTTGGAGATGGCAGCTGTTGCCAGCACTCACCATATGCTCAGAGGTACATGTCACCAAATTCTTCCAAGCTACACAGGAAGTGGATTGGACTGTGAAAGACCAACCCAAACTGTTTTTGCATTTTGACCAATTTGTAGGGAAGTACAATATCTCAGAGAGGAGTTCAGGTCTCCTGCTCCCCTGGTGCATTCACTATAGCTGCCCAATTTCCCCGCTTTTTAACGTTTGATCTGTGGGCTATAGGTACGTTCTTGAACTGCAAGGATTTTTGCCTCTTAGTGAATAATTAATAATTATTAACAATGTCTATTCCAATCAGCAGCAGCATTGCCATGCTGTGCTGTACTGGCAGGGGCTGATGGGAGCTGTAGTCTAATATATCTGTGGAGCTAGGTTCAGGCAGGTTGGCCTACACTATGCAGCTATTTATTAATTTTTTGCCTTTTCCTTCTATTACATAGCCCAAGGAAGAACTGTACAAAAAATGTCTGATGAATATCCTATTCTAAATAGTTTGTAGTTTCATCTCGTAACAGAATGCATATTTATAGATCTTACTAGTTTTGCCTGTCAGACTTGCTGAATGCAGAAAAATATTTCTCTTTCCTGGGATTTTTTTCTCTTTCTACGCAACATATTTTGACAGTCATTCACGTGTAAATGAATGATTAGAATTGAACTGAATATTCACAAATATTCAAAAATTGAGCAAATTAGACCTTGATATCTCTTGATTGCTTTGGCAGGCATCAAATATAAACTCTCATTAGATATCACTTGTCAAAGACTAAAAACAGGCATGTCACCTATCATATATTGTCTAACCCTAAATGCCATTCTTGTTAATTATCAATGCTGTCAAATATCAACGGTCAAATACCAGATACTGAAATTAGCATCATACATTGTCATACAGAAACATCAGATGTGAAAAATTGAGTTCTTGCCCCATCCGGCTCCTGCCTGTCATGAGCACAATCCCATGTGTGGGAATTTCCTGCTGCCATTCTCCACCTCCTGCAAGCAGCCCACCCATCAGCTGCTCTCATGCGAGGACTCTGACTACATAAATAAGGTTTGTGTAAGGCATTGAATAGATTGTTCCTGTGGTCTGAGATTTCACAAATATTCTAGGAAGCTTTGAATAATAGTTCACATAAAATTCACAGAAGATAATTTTGAGGAGAAACCCCAGACTTATATACCACAAAATAAAAGACACAAATATTATTCTTGGCCTCCAACATGCCATTTCTTTCCATCCATGGAGGCATCATGCCTATTCTGATACAGCTGAATATTCATAGGTATCCATTTTCACACTGAAAATTGCTGTTTTGATGAAGGCATTTTTTTCTTTAAAAAGTGGGTAATCAAAGTGAACATTGTCTTCAAGATTTATTCACTTGAGTATATGTCTCAGCTTTGGAACCTTGACACCTTCCGGCTGGTAAACTTGTACCATGTCATACTGAAGGCGGGGGCTCCCATGACTGAATACTCCTCCATACCACAAAATAAAAATAAAACGACATCCATGTGCTGGTTTTTTTTTTCTTGCTTGCTTGTTTTGTCACAACTTTAGCTAAACTGGCTAAAGTTTAGCAAGAGGCACATGGCTGCTGCCCCTGATAACATCTGTCTTATTATGTCTTCTCACTTATGCCTAGTAGAAGAAGGAGGGTCATGTAATGTCATTGAGCTCAGAGTTTTCTTGCTCTGCTCAACTTTATTAGCTGGCAGTAGTGTAGTGGCAAATCCAAATGTTCAGGGTCCCTTCATGATAGTCATGCCATGCCCCCTCACAGCTATGCCCCTCACTCGCTTGCTCTCTGTCGTTATCTCCACACTCCTCAGACCTTCCTGCACATGCCTTCTCCCACAACAACAGTCTTCACAGTGACTGTCCTACCTCCTTTTATTGTGATTGGCTCCAATCAGCAGGAAAGGACAAGGAATCATGTTAGAAGACTCTTCTCAGTGGCTAACAGACTCCCCTTTCATGCTGAGTGGCTCTTGGGATACTGGAGACATAGGGACTCTCCTTCCAAAAAGTAAGGGGTCTAAGACCCCCTGAGACCCTGGACAACTACACCTCTTTAGCTGGGACAGCAAAATTCAGATAAGTTACACTATGTCATGCATCTTTTACTAAATGTTACCAAGAAGACTAGGGGAGCAAATGCAGGGCTGATATTCTTGGGTGTCAGTCACACATCCATTGGTGCAAAATTTTAGTTTGGCCTTAAGGTTTATATATCAGAGAGGAAGTTATGTACCTCACATTTTGCATTTGTATTTTCCTGCTCAGTCTTAGAGGCTCCATAGAGAGGCCTGATTGTTCTAGTCTCAAGCTTGCTATCAAGCTTTGATTTCCAACCAGAAGGGAGATGAGAAAACTGCACTGGAGACTAGAAAGGAAATTTACCCCTAATGAGGATAGCATTCCATTCTTTACAACCCTTCCTGATAATAACAAACCAGAATCCCCCCATTTCCACAAGCTGTGCCCCAATACCAGTACCATTACCAGTGCCAAAATATCTAGTCCCTATTAGGGATGGGGGAGAAATTCAATCTGGTTTAAACCTCGATTTATTAAATTCACACTTTCTGAAACAATATAAGAACTGAAACACAGCCATCGAAATGCACTTATCCAAATTTTGTGATGCAGTTTTCCAACCAATGTTTTTCAAAAAAGCATATATCAGGGGGAAATGTGCACAAAATGGATACATTAGTGAAAACAGCATACAAAAATACATTATTTTAAGAGAAATTGCTGGCAAAAATGTCCACGTTAGTCAAAACTGTATGCAAAAAGGGATTTGGTAGGAGAAATTAATACAAAAACGCTGAAGAATTTTCATGAGGATTAAAAAATATATATATTGCAAATTACTGCAGAAGGGAATTTAAGATTGGAAAAATGAGAAACTGAGAGAACTGAAACTGACAGATTTTCTATCCCTAGTCTTTATATAAACTGATAGATTTGTAGATAACAAAATGGTTCCATAATTTCTATACAATGATACATCTGACACATATGCAACAAACTGTGTAAGTGCACTCCCCTACATGAACTCTATATTCATTTATACTGGAGTACACCCCCCAAAAAATGCTTAACGTTTATTATTCACTTGAATGTTTAAATTTTCACTATTGCTCTTGAACTGAAAATGCAATCTTGTAATTTTATATAAAATTCTAATAATGGGAATCCTATTTTGTCTCTGGATAAGGATTTACACTGTGGATCAGAAAGGCAGATTTTGATGCCAAGAGATTGCTGATATTTCCATCCCCTTGGTGCTCTGAAAATCTCAGAGCTTCCTTACAGAGGTCTAGCCACACTAGGCCTTTCTGTGCATGCTTAGGATAGACTGTGGCATCCCTTCTGGATGCTGCAGTTTATTCCAGGTTAAATTCTCTCTGGCAAAACTCTTTGTAACAGAACCTTTGGATTCCCCTTTAAACACATCCCTATATACAGGTATTCCACATACTTAAGGCTGCAATCCCATACATAATTACCTTGGAGTAAATTCTCTTGATCTCAGTGAGACTAAATTCTGAGCCATTATGAAGAAGATTGTGATGCAAAGCCGCCAACATCACTATATTTAGCATCGGCACAGTTCATGTATAAATGCATTATGAGTTGACTCACCAAAAACACATAATTTAGCTTTGGCAAAAATTGTCTCTATTTAGAGGCCTGTTTGAAGACACAAAATTCCCTTCTTTCTTCAGAGGAATATATAGCAAACTCAGGTGCATCAACACACTGTCATTGGTCATAGGATATCCCTTTTCAATTCTATTTTGTTAGTTATGTCAGCCCTGACTTGTCTATTGGACATATTGGTTGGGGTTGATGGAAGTCCAACAACATCGGTAGGGCCACAGGTGTTTTATTTTCACATAACAGATGTGGGTTGTAGTGAGAAAATAAATCTCAGTCAATTTAAATAGTTTTTATTTGATTAACCATTTGCCTTTTGACCAATTGATTAAGAGTCTTTATGTATTAAAAATACAGTTGAACATTCAAAACCTTCATATAAAGTTCCTCTTCAGAATTAAATAAATACAAAACATAACAAGATCTGGACTAGATCACACTGCCTCAGTCCATCTTGTCCACTAACAATGGCCCATCACATGCTTTTAAGAAGCCCACAGCATAAGGCATGAAGACTCTCCCAATTGTTTGCTCTCTATCAGAGGTAGATTATTGCTGAACATGGAGGGTAACTGCCATTGATAGATCAAGTCTCCCTGCAGTTCTCTAAACCATCTAAACCAATGGCCATTATTACATCTTGTGGCAGCAAATTCCATAAGTTTAATATCCACTGTGTGAGAAAATACCTTCTGTTGTCTGTCCTGAATCTGCTAATCATATTAGTTTATTGGCAAGAGAGTGCAGACTTTTGAGCTTTCAGGAGCAATGTCTCTCGATAAACTCAAAGCTAGTGAATGCTTGTAATCATTTCATGTCCATAATGTTTCATTCCTGCGATGTTTAAGAGTCATTCAATGCTTGTAATGTTTTGCTGCAGTGGCAGCAATGGCAACAGGTCATCCTCTTCCCCTCCCAGCCTCCTGGGACACTGCTATCCTGGGAATGCTGGGAAATATATGGTGTTCCCTGCACAGCTAGGAAAACAACATTTTTGAGTGTCCACTGTAGTTGGGAAGCTGTGGCAGCAGAGTTCCAAATGTCAGAGACAGATGAAAGGGGAGAGAGAGAGAGAGAGAGAGAGAGAGAGAGAGATGGTAGGGGAAACAAAGATGAGAGAGTGGGGGAAAACACCATCACCCTCATTCCCTGTTGCTAAAGACTTCAGGGCTTCCAGGGAGCTGGGGTGGCAGGAGTGGGGAAGTATTCACACCGCATTCCTTTCCAGTGATGTAACCAAGAGCTCAGTAGTGTTTGAATTGGTCTTGGGATTGACATCTGATTTAACCAAGCCATTTTACTGATTTTAGCTCACCGTTCCAAGCCAAATTTCAAGTTGAACTGAATGGGTAGCTACCCACCAGTAGGATATCATCTAATAGTTGGTTTATGAGCAGCCTGATATGGGCCTTTTTGTTCTCGTTTCAATTCGGGTTTTAAGGAAACTCCTCCCCTGAAAAATCTACAAGGATCTGCTTTGTGGGCCTTTTGGTCAAAACTATCCTGTTTATAAAGCGTCTAATATTCTTGGAGTTTCACCTTTAAAAAAACAAATAAAAGTAGACATATTGTTCAGAAAATAACAACTGCCTTTCAGGAACCGATCAAATTCCATCTAGTCCAGATGCCTGCATCAGCAGCTGTAGCCCTCAACCCACATGCTATTGCTACTTCTCTCAAGATCTGTGGAATTTGCCTCTACTTCCTCCAGTGACTGGAGGGAGCTGTCCTGAGGACATGCAACTTGATCTTTCAAAAGAGCATTCTCATTTTTAAAAACTTTTTTTCAGCCTTCTAGTTATTGAAGAAAGTCATTGATTTGTGGATGCTTGGCATAAACTTTGTGTCATATGTTTACTTCACCTCAGCTGCAACAAGCACACAAGTGTAGTCAATAGCAGACTAGATACAGTGCTGAAAGAATATATGAAGCTGCCTTATACAGAGTTAGAACATTGGTCCAGCTAGCCCAGTGTTGCCTACTCTGACTGGCAGCAGCTTTTTCCCTGAGATTCTTTAACAGAATATGCCAGGGATTGAGCCTGGGACCCTCTGCATTCAAATTTTCTGTCACTTCTGAGATCAGAGGAACAAAATAGCAACTATGAAATATGAAAATGTACTTCTTAGACAATGGAGAGGGGACCCACGTCTGTGGCTACATTGAAGCCTGTTAGTGAAAGATAAAAGGATCAAAACTTCAGTTTAATAACTATTTTTAATCATAGTTGCACCCACTAAAATTATCCCTTGAAACCAATGGCAAAGCTCACCTTTCTTATGTATTTAAGGGGCAATTTCTACCTAGACAGAAAAAAATGGGTGGTATCCAATGCTAGTTCTACTCACAATAGGCCCATTGAAGTTAATGGGCATGACTAACTTAGGTCCATTAATTTCAATGGGTCATCTCTGAGTAAGACTTAGTTGAATACAACCCAATATTTCAAAGATTTTTTTTCTTGTTCAGCTCCCCCAGGATGGATTTTGAAAAACAGATGAGCAATGCTCAAAGAAACAACAAACAAATTTAATGGCAAATCTGATTGCTATTTCGAAGACTGAAAGAGCTCCCCTCCTTTAACCAGACTATTTTTCAAGCCTGAGGAATGCAGAATGAGCCATACCTGCTTCTAAGCATAATGCAGAGTTCAGCTGGGTTTTCCATTAGGAATTCTGTCACTCATTGTGCTGGGGATCAAAAGCATGTTCACATTTGCTCCAAAGACTTCTACATCTGTACATTAATCCAACTGAAGCTTAGATGGGAGAACATATTTTGTACATTCCTCGTTCCCTGGAAGGAGGAAACAATAATATTTTGGTCAGTGTTGGCACCCATCACTTTCCAAGCTCACAGAATTGATCACATGAGAAATGAAACACAGGGTTTTCCCCCAACCCCTTTTTATTTAAACAGATAAACCTGTGGCCAAAAGCGCCAGTTTCTTATATAATATAATCAGCCCACAGCAAGAAAACATTTTATTTCCAACCCTCTGCTTTTACCACTCATGACCAGCCATCAATATCACCTGCAGCAAGATTCATTCATTTCTTCGGGGTCTGCCTTTAACAAATCAGGGGGAAGAATAGTATCCTTTCTGCACCCCCATCCCTTTTGGAAGTCGTTTTTTGCCGTGAGGAAAAAAGAAAAGAAGGCTTGCAGAACCATGGACAGCAATGGAGTCTCTGGAGGACAGCTAGTTAATGAACCTGCTCTGCATGTCCTCCGAAGCAATTGCCACACTGGAGAATCAATAATTTCATTAGCCTCTGTGGCTGTGCCTTTCCAGTCACCTCTTCCCAGGGCACAGCCAGCATCACCATGAAAGGAATGAGGCACAGAATGCACCATTTGCAGCATTCCACCTAAAAAATCAACCCACTCATAATCACACCCTACCTTTGCAGTCATGGTATTGAGAAATGTCTCCCTTTTTACCATTGTTTTTCTCCATCATTCTCATATCCCACGATACGCACATTGTCTGCTCACCTCAAATGCTTCAGATCCCAAGGAAGGACAAAAATTAGGATGGAAACCTGCAGCTGTCTCATGCTGACGTCCTGGTTGCTATGGTGCTGTGTGATTGTTGAAGGGGATTATTTTCTTCAGCAACAGTTACCATGGGGCCCCTGGCAATAGAAGAAAGAAAAAAGGGAAGAAAAAGAAGAGATACAATCTATGCATATGTGTCAAGGCACTCAGCTTCAGGAAAGCAGCATTTGGGAAGCAGATCTCCTTCTTAACCCTAGGTTTTGGTTAAAAGACACAGGAATATGGATTGTATCACAAACTCTTTAATCTCCTTCGTCAGTTTGCTGTTTGACTCAGTCTGTTGTCATTCTGATCTTGCTTAATCTTTGCTCAGTTTATGTTTAAAAGATCAAAGCCTGGTAGAATCTCCACTTTTTTATTCCCCCCATTTATGCATTGATTGCGCTGATACCCTGCTCTCCCTCCCAAAGCTCAGAGCACCTTACATGAGGGACCCAGGAACACTCCTCTCCTGGCTTTGCTTAGGGGCCAAACCACTTCGGTTAAGCAACAGAACTGCATGAAGGAGCTTCCAACCATTCTGTGCAAAGGGTTCTTATATTTGTTTATATGTGTTTGCTTGTAAAATGTATTAACTGCTTTTACATTGCACAGCAAACAAGGCAATATATAATTTTAAAATCAAATAAGCTGAAACAAATTTTAAAAACAGTAAAACAAGCAAAAAGCAACATCAGTTTTTATTTCAATAATTCAAATGAAAATGACAGAGTCTTCGTCACTTGCTTGAACTCTAAAAATGGTGTCCCAGTAGGCCTCCTTACACACCCTGTATAAAAGCTTCTATGCCTCAACTGAGAAAATTATTATTATTATTATTAATTACTTGTATATCCCACCCTTCCTTCCAAAGCCCAGGGCAGCAAACATATCAACTAAACAATTTTACAACAATGATATAAAAGCATTCTAAAAACAGTTTAAAACATTCTAAAATACAATTACAGATAAAAACATGCTAAAACGCAGTTACAGTTCAACATCCTTTCATCAGTGATCTTTGGGTTGCCAGGAACAGTCCCCCTCCTCCAACAAATGCCTGGATAACCAGGAATGTTTTCAAATCCAGAAAGTCAATAGTGACAGAGACAGATGCACCTCACTCAAAGGAAAATCCTCCCATGAGTCCCACAAGATGTTACAGATGCAATGAAGGACCCAGAGAAAGGAAGCAGGGTGGAGATATAAGTGAGCAAGGAAACAAAACATGCACAGAATTTCCACAACTGTCACTTTATTTATTTATTTATCATTTTATTTATACCTCACCCTTCCCTCCAGCAGGAGCCCAGGGCAGCCAACAGAAACACTAAAAACACTTTAAAACATCATAAAAAGACTTTAAAATACATTAAAACAAAACAACGTTAAAAACATTTAAAAAAACTTTAAGAACATCTTTTTAAAAAGGGTTACAGATATTAAGAGACATATTAAAAACAATTAAAAACAATTCTAACACTATGACAATATGCAGTTTAGTTTAGATTTTAAGATGGTAACTGACCTCTTTAACATGAGATGGAACCTTCAAAGAAACCCTGTTATTTTCATCATGACTTTGGAGATAATCTGAATGTGGATGAAGATTCATTGGTGGTCCTTAGGCCACAGTTGAAGGCCCACTATTCTAAAGAACTGGTTACAAAAGACCTGTTCCTCTATTAGTGGATTTTTCTCTTTATAAAACACCATTCAAATACTTGAGTTTGAAAATCTCCAAAGTACTCTCTCAGTTGCAAGCCATAACGTAAGAGATTGAACTAAACAACTATGCAAGCACCTTATATTGGGATAAGTTAAATTTGACTTCGCTGGGAATGACTGCAACCATAAAAACGAAAGTATTACCGAAGAGTTACCTCTAATTCTTCCTATATCTTTATTTTCTCAGATGTTGAAGAAATAACACTTATGAGGTTCTGAAAGGCTGTACCACATACCAGCCAAGCATTTCATTTTGCAATAGCTGCAGCTTCCAAACTAGCTTCAAGGGCAGCCCCACATAAAAATATTACAGTAATCCAACCTTGAGGTTAAAATGCATGGGTCATATTCTATGGCCACAAGAACTATAGAACTTCCATCTAGTAGGGTGGCCAGGGCCTGAGACTGATCCTGTATCTTTAGGAGAAGAGAAGGTCAGCCAAGTGCAGGTGTTCTTGCAACTCTGTAATGGGAAAACCCACAAGGTGGAATTCTCCCTCCCCTCTCCACAACTTTTAAAGATACAGAAGACCTCTTGGAGGCTGGGCCAGGCAACCAAGAGGTCTTCTGTATCTTTAACAGTTGTGCAGGCGGAAGGGAGAATTCCACCTTGTCGTTTTTCCTATTATAGTGTTGCAAGAACACCTGCACTTGGCTGACTTTCTCTTCTCCTAAAGATACAGGATCAGTCTCAGGCCAAGAACCTGGCAACCCTACCATCTAGCTCAGAGGCTGACTTGGAAGGAATGAAGGAATCACCTTGGGAGCCATTATTCTCTACTTCTGGATCATCCAGGCCAGAGGATGTGGCCTTACCAGACTTGTCTAGCTTAGAGAACACCCCTCCAATTCATCCTTCACCACATATGCACTATAAGAGCCAGCAGTTACAAAAAATGACATCAAGTCTTTAAAAACAGACAGCTCCCCAGAGAAGGTGGGCTAATAGTTTGCCTCAGCAGCATACTAAGGCCAGCCGTCCTTCAGAAGGCCTTAGTATGCTGCTGAGGCAACAACTTTTCCTCAGTGAGGCATAGCAAGCACTGCTGTTGACAAGCTGCCTTTTTGCCCTGCTGCTTTGGTAGGATATGGCAGTGTCTGCTGGATTTGACTGGACTAGCCTTGTTGTGATGCTTCTTTTTGGGAAGTGGCCCCTGTCTGATCAGTGAGAGCTCTGGTGTCAAGCTGGCCTCCTTTGTGACCCTCAGCTGGAAGAAGACAAGACACTACCTTCCTTTTTGACTGGGTGGTAGCTATCATAGGCCTCTGGGTCTTTGAAAGGAGTGGATGCACCACTGTCTTTTTAAGGGTGGCAGCCGCCGCCACCGTCGCCACCACCTCATACAGTTTGATCTGTGTGCTTATGCTGTCTAAATTATATGATTTTAACTTTATTATTATGTTGTTGTTGTAGCTTGCCCTGACCTTATTGTGGGGGGTGGATAAGAAATCTTATAAACAAACCACACCCTGGATCCACCTGGACAAGCCCTTCCCCCAACTAGCTTGAATCAGCCATAACAAACAAAGGTTGAGAGGGCATGTAGTCAGATGGACACTCCCAATCACCTTGCCCACAGGCCTCAGTTGCTAAAACTGATCCCACACTACCAGAGCAGATGGTGTGTTCGATCTGTCTTAATCATGGTGTCCAGTTTGGCATGGAGACAAGTGACTTTGCCCTGCTAGGAACAATGCTACTGGAAGGCTATTTGAGGATGCAAGAGAGATGTAAAAGTAAACCTCCTTTGCCAGCTTCACTGCCACACAGTAGGTCCCTCACATATCCCCAACATGGACAGAGGCCCTGACCACCATTATGCATGGGGCAGAAATGCCAACCCTCCCCATGCTTCTCCATTCCTCAATACCTCCTAACCAGGGCAGGACGCTTGCTCGGCTTTCTGCCATGTGCAGGAATAGCAACATCACCACTACACCTCTCCCAGGGCCTCCACTCACCACTGGGCCCCTGGAGCGTTTTCAGCATTGGGCAGGCAGCATTGCCATGATGGAATGGGAGCCAAGGTTGAGTCCCATCTTTGGTAGCAGCCCATCATAGTTAATACCTCAAATGCACTGCCCTGGTCTATAAATCTATAAAATCTATAGTCTCAGTAGTATAGCTATCTATAATAAAATCTATAGATAGCACTATAGATTTTATAGATCTATAGTCCCAGTAGGATCATAGATATATAAAATCCATAGATAGCTCCACAGATTTTATAAATCTACAGTCCCAATAGGACCAGGACTATAGATTGTATAGATCTATAAGCCAAGATAGGGCATTTTGGGTAACTGAACATGATGGATGATGGGCACCAAGCTTGGTTCCCATTCAAAAGTGACAGCATCATCCACCCAGTGATGAAATGGCTCTGAGGGCCCAACGAGTAAATGGTGGCACTGCAGGGACAGGGTGCTGTTCTGAGCCTAGAATCCTTAGTGCCTCACCTGGCTGATCACTGGTACCAGACCTGGTCACTAGAGCCATCAGGATCACCAGCTCTGTCACCTAGAAAATCCACCACAGCATTCAGGAATCCCTCAGATTCCATGTCTCTAGGGGTGGACCATCTGAATGTGTGCTCTCACCCCTGCAGGGGAAAATAAGCATTACTAGACCAAAACTGACCAGGAAATGATCTTACCATGACAACATGTTTTTAATATCTTTCACCTCTAGATTATCTACTCTTGCTCCTGGGAAAAAACAGGCAAGGGGGATGCCTTGCTTTGTCCAATGATGTATTGAAACTGCCCCATGGCTGTCATGGTGGCTGTGAAGTCTCCAAGGTGGCCCACTCAAGGCAACCTCAGCATGAATGTTCAAATTAATAATCCAGGGATTCTCCAACATCATTCCCAATACCATTTCTGCCAGCTTGGGTATGGAGGCTTTGAACAGCAGGGTGAGTGGTACATGAAAAGCATCCCAGGTTTGTCTCTCTGGCCCAGCACCAAATGTAGGTCCTCAAATCCTGCACCAGAGCAAAAGCGCCTCCTGCTGAGGGAGATGGAATCTGTATAAACCATGGCAACTCCCTCACTGGTCCTACAGCCTATGCTGGTGCTGCACCAAATACCCAGGTGGACACAGTTGGGTCAGATCAATCCCTCCCAGATTGTTCACCCAGGTCATGATAATACATGGCAGATTAACCACTCTTATCTAGTATCAAATAGTGGATGATAGAAATCTTATTATAGACCAATAATGATTCTACCTGGCATTAAAAAAACAGCTCCACAGTGCAGAGAGCAAGGCAACAGAGCCATCTGGAATGAAGGAGAGAAGGAAGACTAGCAGAGGGACAGCCTGTAAACATCTAACCTCCCCCTTCTCCTTACCTGGCCTGTCCAACATCTAGCACCATATCCTCTCTTACCCATAATTACTGAAATAGGTGCATCCCTAACTAAAACTGTTATAATCTATCTATCTATCTATCTATCTATCTATCTATCTATCTATCTATCTATCTATCTATCTATCTATCTATCTATCTATCTATCTATCTATCTATCTATCTATCTATCTATCTATCTATCTATCTATCTATCTATCTATCTATCTGTCTGTCTGTCTGTCTGTCTGTCTGTCTGTCTATCTATCTATCTATCTATCTATCTATCTATCTATCTATCTGTCTATCTATCTATCTATCTATCTATCTATCTATCTATCTATCTATCTATCTATCTATCTATCTATCTATCTATCTATCCAGGCATATGTTAAAGCACTGATCCAATACCATACCTGAGACTTCAGTCACCTGGTTGTTCAGTGCACTGCTCAGGACAACCATAAAATACAGCAGGTTTCTGATGTACAAAACTTCCAGGAACTCCTCCCTTTATTCAAAACTAGTCACTCGATCCTGTTTCTCGCTCAGGGCAACATTCCTCTATTTTCTCTTCTTCCCCTGTCTCTCACTCAGGGGATTCACATTCTTACCACCCTGACCCATGTCCTCACCCTGGGTATACTGACCAGCTCTCCAACTCAAAAACTAACTACAAGTAATGGGCACCTTCATTCTTATGGCACCCTAGAGGGAGGGTCTCCTTTGGCATCAGCCCCTTCACAACTGGGGTTTATCCGCTGCCTGTGGCAGGTGTCTTTTCTATCTGTATTGGGCTAGAAGTGTATACAACTCATCTCTAAATTCATGACAGATCACCACATTTCACAGGATTTTAAAAAATGAATAGATGCTTTTCAGGAACACATGAGAAACTTGCAGTTCCCGTTTTCATTCTGTAACTTAAAGGAGCCTAGGAAGCAGCAGCCGATAATAATAATTACTGCTAGTTATTATAGACAATGAGTAGATTAAAGAGATATTCAGTTTATTTTGTCAAATAAAATAGACATATACATTTAAAATGCCTCATGGATACTATAATTTTGGCTTCAGTTTTACTAATTTAATTTCACCTAACATTTTAAAAAAATGTAAATACTTTCCCATGTTTAAGCAGAACAATATCATATTTTCATAAGAACATAAGAACATAAGAAGAGCCTGCTGGATCAGGCCAGTGGCCCATCTGGTCCAGCATCCTGTTCTCACAGGTGCCTGGGGGAAGCCCGCAAGCAGGACCCGAGTGCAAGAACACTCTCCCCTCCTGAGGCTTCCGGCAACTGGTTTTCAGAAGCATGCTGCCTCTGACTAGGGTGGCAGAGCACAGCCATCACGGCTAGTAGCCAATGATAGCCCTGTCCTCCATGAATTTGTCTAATCTTCTTTTAAAGCCGTCCAAGCTGGTGGCCATTACTGCGTCTTGTGGGAGCAAATTCCATAGTTTGACTGTGCGCTGAGTAAAGAAGTACTTCCTTTTGTCTGTCCTGAATCTTCCAACATTCAGCTTCTTTGAATGTCCACGAGTTCTAGTATTATGAGAGGGATAAGAACTTTTCTCTATCCACTTTCTCAGTGCCATGCATAATTTTATACACTTCTATCATGTCTCCTCTGACCCGCCTTTTCTCTAAACTAAAAAGCCCCAAATGCTGCAACCTTTCCTCGTAAGGGAGTTGCTCCATCCCCTTGATCATTCTGGTTGCCCTCTTCTGAACCTTTTCCAACTCTATAATATCCTTTCTGAGATGAGGCGACGAGAACTGTACACAGTATTCCAAATGCGGCCGCACCATAGATTTATACAACGGCATTATGATATCGGCTGTTTTATTTTCAATACCTTCCCTAATTATCGCTAGCATGGAATTTGCCTTTTTCACAGCTGCCGCACACTGGGTCGACATTTTCATCGTGCTGTCCACTACAACCCCGAGGTCTCTCTCCTGGTCGGTCACCGCCAGTTCAGACCCCATGAGCGTATATGTGAAATTAAGATTTTTTGCTCCAATATGCATAATTTTACACTTGTTTATATTGAATTGCATTTGCCATTTTTCTGCCCATTCACTCAGTTTGGAGAGGTCTTTTTGGAGCTCTTCGCAATCCCTTTTTGTTTTAACAACCCTGAACAATTTAGTGTCCTCAGCAAACTTGGCCACCTCACTGCTCACTCCTAATTCTAGGTCATTAATGAACAAGTTGAAAAGTACAGGTCCCAATACCGATCCTTGAGGGACTCCACTTTCTACAGCCCTCCATTGGGAGAACTGTCCGTTGATTCCTACTCTCTGCTTTCTGCTTCTTAACCAATTTCTTATCCACAAGAGGACCTCTCCTCTTATTCCATGACTGCTAAGCTTCCTCAGAAGCCTTTGGTGACGTACCTTGTCAAACGCTTTTTGAAAGTCTAAGTACACTATGTCCACTGGATCACCTCTATCTATATGCTTGTTGACACTCTCAAAGAATTCTAATAGGTTACTGAGACAGGACTTTCCCTTGCAGAAGCCATGCTGGCTCTGCTTCAGCAAGGCTTGTTCTTCTATGTGCTTAGTTAATCTAGCTTTAATAATACTTTCTACCAGTTTTCCAGGGACAGAAGTTAAGCTAACTGGCCTGTAATTTCCGGGATCCCCTCTGGATCCCTTTTTGAAGATTGGCGTTACATTTGCCACTTTCCAGTCCTCAGGCACAGAGGAGGACCCAAGGGACAAGTTACATATTTTAGTTAGCAGATCAGCAATTTCACCTTTGAGTTCTTTGAGAACTCTCGGGTGGATGCCATCCGGGCCCGGTGATTTGTCAGTTTTTATATTGTCCATTAAGCTTAGAACTTCCTCTCTCGTTACCACTATTTGTCTCAGTTCCTCAGAATCCCTTCCTGCAAATGTTAGTTCAGGTTCAGGGATCTGCCCTATATCTTCCACTGTGAAGACAGATGCAAAGAATTCATTTAGCTTCTCTGCAATCTCCTTATCGTTCTTTAGTACACCTTTGACTCCCTTACCTCCAAGGGTCCAATCGTCTCCCTAGATGGTCTCCTGCTTTGAATGTATTTATAGAATTTTTTGTTGTTGGTTTTTATGTTCTTAGCAATGTGCTCCTCAAATTATTTTTTAGCATCCGTTATTGTCTTCTTGCATTTCTTTTGCCAGAGTTTGTGTTCTTTTTTATTTTCTTCATTCGGACAAGACTTCCATTTTTTGAAGGAAGACTTTTTGCCTCTAAGAGCTTCCTTGACTTTGCTCGTTAACCATGCTGGCATCTTCTTGGCCCTGGCGGTACCTTTCCTGATCTGCAGTATGCACTCCAGTTGAGCTTCTAATATAGTGTTTTTAAACAACTTCCAAGCATTTTCGAGTGATGTGACCCTCTGGACTTTGTTTTTCAGCTTTCTTTTTACCAATCCCCTCATTTTTGTGAAGTTTCCTCTTTTGAAGTCAAATGTGACCGTGTTGGATTTTCTTGGCAATTGGCCAGTTACATGTATGTTTAATTTAATAGCACTGTGGTCACTGCTCCCAATCGGTTCAACAATACTTACATCTCGCACCAGCTCCCGGTCCCCACTGAGGATTAAGTCCAGGGTTGCCGTCCCTCTGGTAGGTTCCATGACCAACTGATCTAGGGAATAGTCATTTAGAATATCTAGAAACTTTGCTTCTTTGTCATGACTGGAACACATATGCAGCCAGTCTATGTCCGGGTAGTTGAAGTCACCCATTACTACCACATTTCCTAGTTTGGATGCTTCCTCAATTTCATATCTCATCTCAAGGTCTCCCTGAGCATTTTGATCAGGGGGACGATAGATCGTTCCCAGTATTAAGTCCCTCCTGGGGCATGGTATCACCACCCACAACGATTCTGTGGAGGAGTCTGCCTCTTTTGGGGTTTCGAGCTTGCTGGATTCAATGCCTTCTTTCACGTATAGAGCGACTCCGCCACCAATACGTCCTTCCCTGTCCTTCCGATATAGTTTATATCCAGGGATAACTGTATCCCACTGGTTTTCTCCATTCCACCAGGTCTCGGTTATGCTCACTATATCAGTGCTCTTCTCTAAGACCAAGCACTCCAGTTCTCCCATCTTGGTTCGGAGGCTCCTAGCATTAGCGTACAGGCACTTGTAAGCAGTGTCTCTCTTCAAGTGTCTTTGGCACTTGTGGTTAGGCCTGTGGTAATTTTGCTCTTCTGAATTTATATCCTGTGGCCCTGCTCTCACAATGCCTACTTCTAGGCCTACCCCTTTTAAAATTTCATCATTTCTTTGGTTTTTATCCCAGGGGGGAGGTTTATTCCGAACCGGACCCTTCTCAGCTCCTGTTGGGTTTCCCCCCTCAGTCAGTTTAAAAGCTGCTCTGCCACCTTTTTAATTTTAAGTGCCAGCAGTCTGGTTCCATCCTGGTTCAAGTGGAGCCCGTCCCTTTTGTACAGGCCCGGCTTGTCCCAAAATGTTCCCCAGTGCCTAACAAATCCAAACCCTTCCACCCGACACCATCGTCTCATCCACGCATTGAGACTGCGAAGCTGGGCGTGTCTGGCTGGTCCTGCGCGTGGAACCGGTAGCATTTCAGAGAAAGCCACCTTGGAGGTCCTGGCTTTCAGCATCCTACCTAGCAACCTAAATTTTGCTTCCAGGACCTCACGGCTGCATTTCCCCATGTCGTTGGTGCCAACGTGCACCACGACCACTGACTCCTTCCCAGCACTGTCTACCAAACTATCTAAACGACGGGCGATATCCGCAACCTTCACACCAGGCAGGCAAAACACCTTGCGGTCTACACGCCCATCACACACCCCACTGTCTATGTTACTAATGATCGAATCACCCACTACAAGGATCTACAAAGCATCCCTTTCAACTTAGATGACGCAGAACTTCCATGATCAGCTGTGCTGTTGTCTTTTTTCTTTACATCAAAGCAACTGTGAGGAGCTACTAATGTGATTAGGCGAATGGCACTTGGCAAAGGGGAGAGTAATCTTTTCCCCTCGTGCTGTTTCCTCCAGTGACTGAAATGGTCCTCCAAACTACTGTTGTTGGAAAAAAGACAGGCAAAATAGGGGTACACCCTTCTCTTTTGCCAGTGGAACCACTAGCAGCCCAGGAAGGGTAGTGGGTAGTGATTTTCATCAGAAAAAGACGCATGGAGAAAATATAACCATTCCCTCCATCAGCACCACTTTTGTTATAAAATTGGGAGTTCCCTCCGACACCCACCATCTTAGCCTTGAGCTCTAGGAATAGATGAAATAATGGGTAGTCAAGAAGGAGACACACATGGCCTGTAATACTACAGCAGGAGATAGAAGTGAGTCCCCACAACGAAATATTGCTTGTGCGTATGGCACGGGGAGTCTTTGTAGTTGTAACTGGGATGGTCCAATCTGTGCCTTCCATGCTCCGCATTCTCAGAACAGAGGTTACCCAGGGAGGGAAGGGTTCTTCACCTGAGGAAGGACTGTTGTGCCTGCACTGTCTCCCTGTTTCTTCATTGCCTCTCTGCCTCTCCATTCTTCCTATGTAGGCTGTGAGCACACTAGCCGCCTACAAGCAAAGCATTTCCATTGGACACATCTGGAGGGGCAATGGGCGGATCTCTTTGAAGCATTTTAAAAACAACAACACTCAAGCTGATCCCACCAGGTTTTACAGTAGAAAAGGATGGGGTTTGACTGGCATCGTTTGCCCTCTTTTTCAGCAAAGAGGTGGACTGAAGACATACTGGAAGGCAATTGGGTTAACAGCCCTTATTTCCCAACGTTTCAAAGAGAGATTAGTTTTCCAACAGGGTCAACATGAAGAAATGAGTGTACTCAGGCAAGAACATCAGAGTGCTGCTGGAACAGACCAGAGGCCCATCTTGATCTTGTCCAGCATCCTGTTCTCACAGCAGCCAACCAGATGCCCATGGGAAACCTGCAAAAAGGACATGAGGTATCTATCTTCTCATTTCTCACAAACAGTAGGGGCAGATTCTTCCCTCTCTAGAGGCAGATTTACCTGTGGCATAATGCCATTGTATTGTTTCCCAACCCCATTTTATATGCCACTGGAGAAGGAATGCAAGGAAACCAGATGGGTAAGTGAGCCTCCTAACCTAATTCTCATGATTGTTGTGAGGATAAAATGGAGAGGGAGGAGAACTGTGTATGCCTCTTTAGCTCCTTGGAGGAAAGGTGGAATATAAATGTAATAATAAATAAATAAGCAACATTATGGCATTCAAGGCAGAGAACTTGATACAAGGCTGCCATTTTGAGTGTTAGCTCTGTGTTGAGCATAACATATAATTCCAGTCTGACCCTGTAACATGGAAGATCCATTTTTACCCATCAAGCCTGCTAGATCTCTACAATGCTAGAACAGGGGATGCCTCACCTCTTTGCCAACAGAAAGTGAAAGCACCTTGCCATCTGTACCAGCTTCATCTTCTTGTTCCATTTTTTTGGTTCATTACTCAAATGAAATGTTGATACAAGCAATCCCTGACTTAAGAAGTTAAGAATCTTGTATCAACTTTATCAGGTCTAAGCATGCAAAGTCAGTTTCAGACAATTCCTCAACATTTTAATGAATGAATAATAAAAAGTATATGACTGAGAAACGTAATAATCATAATATAAAAGTCCAGTGCCACACACCTATATTGATTTCCATCAGATGAGGCTGTGGGCCTGCTTATTGAATATGATAGGACAGACAAATATTCAGTTATACACGCTAGACCAGTGGTTCCCAACCTGGGACCTGCAAAGTAATCTTGGGGGGGGGGGCTCGAACAGTAAAGAAATGATTTTTTTTTAAAGTCTTCCCTCCCTGAATGCTGTCTGCTCCTCACTGCCACTGCAGACAACACCTCACCCTTGCTACAAACGAGAGGCGAGGACATTTGCTGAAACACCAGAGGTTCTTTCAGGCTCCCTGAGGGCAGGCATCTGCCTATAAAACATGTGACAGATGCCGAAGTAGACTGAGCTAGCAGGGAGAAGAGGAGATTACTATCACCGACTCCCATCTCCTCGCACTGCCACTGCTGATGACGCCGTTACTCAAAATGAGAGGAGAGGGCTTTTCGTGAAGCAAAAAGAAGCAAAGCTGCAAAGAAAAGCTGCTTTCTTCCTTCCTTCCAGGCCTGTCTGTCTTTCTTGGCTCCTGCTTCGCGGCCACGTCCTTTTAAAATTTATTCTTATTTGCAAGCTGCCCAGACGGAGCAAAGGAGCAGTGAGGAAGCTCAGGACATGTTCGCCCCCCATCTCTGAGGCTAAGTGTGTGTGCCAGCATCCTCCCTTTCTTCCACCCACATTCTACCCCCCCCCAATCTCTCACTCCAAGATGCTGTGGCAGTTGAGGGCTTCCCCCCTCCCACAAGCCCGAATGCATGCACACCGGCAGATACTTGCAGGAGGGGCAGGTGTGCTTGTGTGTATGTGTGCACTGATCTGTCTTCTGCTCCATTCTCATTCCCCAAATGCATGCTAACCGAGTCGTCAGCTCTGATGATCATTCCGAGGCCTAAAAGCACTAACCACCCAACTTAATCCATACACCCTGTTGTCTGCAGCGAACAATCTATCATCCCCATCACCACCACATTGTTGCTCCTTGATTTTTTTTTTTTAAAAGCTCAGCAGCTCAACACTGTCACTCACTGGTGTTGGGAGACAGGACTGTACATCTTCAAACTGTGTGTGTGTGTGTGGGAAGGGGGATACCAATTTGTTTGGACCCTTGCATTAAAAAAAGAAAGCAACACGTCCCTGCAGATAGAATATTAGCACATCGGAGTTTCTAACGAAATTCATGATTCTGGGTTTCTGTCTGCAGGGAGCTTTTAATGGAAAGGGACATTTGGAGATGTGATTTTGCCACACACCACCTGAAGGAGTTCACTCCATTTCTGCCACTTCAGAATTGAACATAAGAACAAAATCACAGTAGAAAACATAAGAAAGACTAAAGAAGGAGCCTCAGCAAATTTAGGATGACTCAGGAAAAGGCAAGACTGAAAATCAAAAGCGCTAGGAAGTCATAAAGAGGGAAGATAGCTACAGAGGTGAAAGCACTGACACCCCTCCTCAATTATCCATGCTTTTGTCTTCACAATCTAGCATCCCCACCACTATTACATAATAATAATAATAATAATAATAATAATAATAATAATATTTATTAGTCACTTTTTTCCAAAAACGAACTCAAGTGACTTACGAAAAAAATACATTACATTTCTGCTTCTTGAGTATTATTATGATTTTTAAAAAGCTCAGCAGGTTGGCTGAGGCTGGGGTCCACATACTGCAGCTGAAATGTATTTATTTATTTAATTGTTATTGCATTTATCCAAGTTGGATTCCTGCATTGAGCAGGGGGTTGGACTTGATGGCCTTATAGGCCCCTTCCAACTCTACTATTCTATGATTCTAAGTTGCTCAAGGTGATGTACATGGTTCTCCCCCCCCCCTTTCCATTTTATCCTTACACAGACCCTGTGACATAGGTTAGGCTGAAAGACTGTGTCTGGTCCAAGGTCATCCAGTGGGCTTCATGGCTGGGTGGGGATTTGAACCTGGATATTAGTCCAACACTGTAACTATTGATGTTGGGAGACAGGATTGTATATCTTTAGACTGTGGGTGGGGGGAGGGGGATACCAATTTGATGGACCTTTGCATTAAGAAAAGAAAGCAATACCTCTCTGTCTGCAAGGAGCTTTTTATGGAAAGGGATATTTGGAGATGTGATTTGCCATGCACATGGTCACAAAACTTTTTTGAGCTTACAAAGGGGATGCCGTAATCATAAAGGTTGGAAACCACTGTGCTAGAATATATATTCAATACAGCTGACTATATGTACATAGGAATCATTTTCTTTCTCCATTATTGCTTAATTATCAGCTTTCAATACTGAAGGCTATTTCTTCAGAAACATTTTGTACATCAGTTTGGCTACCTCACTATAAAACAAACACAAATCACAACAGCTGTAAAGGGAACAAGTTGTTTATATAAAAAATTGTGATCTTCTAAAAATTTGTGACTGGTGTTCTGATCCTTTACTTTTATCACCTGTATATATATATTTTTACAGGGCACAACTTATATACACATGTTCCCCTTAATTATTCAATATGTGTGTGTTTTGTTTTTGGATATCAGAGTCAAAGCTAGAAAAGTTATTTGAAGACGTTTCATTATAAATTTATAATATCCTGCATTGGGTATACATTGGCCTTCAAAGAGTATGAGTGAAGGCATGAGTGAAGACATGGTTCAGCCTAAGAATAGCACAATGAAACCCAAATTATTTAAATAGGTGTTTTAGCATATGCTTATATACTTAACTCTTGGCTATTCAACTAAAAGAGGCTTTGGTTGGTTCATGCCCTTCGGTTTATATTCTTTATTTTTGCTGAATCATTGCACCATGGGCAAATGGCAACCTACCTATTTTTTCTTCCTAAGAGCTATACTTCTCATAATTTGTATATTTAAGTTCTTTGGGGGCAGGGAGAACTTGTCATTTACTTGTGTTCCTGTTTAAAGCACTTATAAATAGTTTGCAAGACACTTTGAGGGTTAAATTGCTCACCGGCATAGCAATCTTGACATCACATCCACTTTCACTGTAATCTCCAGGGAGGTGTCCAGAGTAACATCTGCTACAGCTTCTTAGAATCAGTTTCAGCTGATGCAGCCTGATGACATGGACAAGCTGCTTGCGACAATGTGGCCAGCGACTTGTCTTCCTGACCCTTGCTTCTCTTGGCGTATTAAAGTTTGCTGAGGGGGTATGACCGAGTAGATCCAGGGTGAGGCAATGCATCCTTGCAGGCGGGAATGGCCCCAGCCACCCTGAAAGAAGTGGTGATCCAACTACTCCTGAAAAATTCTACCCTGGATGCATTGGTTTATAATAACTACAGCCTTGTTGAAAATACCCCTTTTTAGGGAAGGTGATCGAGAGGCTTGTGGAGCAACAATTGCAAGTACTCTTGGATGAAATCAGAGCTTGGAAAAGTTACTTTTTTGAACTACAACTCCCATCAGCCCAATCCAGTGGCCATGCTGGCTGGGGCTGATGGGAGTTGTAGTTTAAAAAAGTAACTTTTCCGAGCTCTGGATGAAATAGATTATCTTGACCCATTTCAGTCTGGGTTCAGGCCTGGTTATGGGACTTAGTTGCCCGGATGAATGACCTTGATCAGGAGTACAGTAGGAGTGCAACAATGTTATTCTTACTTGATCTCTTGGTGGCTTTTGATACCATTGACCACGGTATCCTTCTGGGCTGACTTGGTGAGATGGGTATTGGAGGCACTGTTTTACAGTGGTTCCAATCCTATCCCCAGTGTCATTTTCTCTGAATAGCATTGTGTGATTGTCTTTCAGCCCCCTGGCAGTTGTGCTGTGGGGTGCTGTAGGGTCCCATCTTGTCCCCAATGCTGCTTAACATCTATATGAAGCTGTTGGTAGTGGTCATCGGGAGATTTAGGTTGAGGTGTATGCGTCGCAGCTCTATTTTATGTAACATCTGAATCAGGAGACACCGTGCAGGCCCTAGACCAGTGCCTGGACTCGGTGGTAGGCTGGATGAGGTTATAAAGGAAGTAAAGAAATCATGCCCTATAAGAACAGAGCTAAGCATGAAAAGAAACAGAGCTGTTTTAAAACATTTTGTGCTAGCCAGCCTATGCAGCTGTTTAAAATATTTTTTGAGTAGTCAGTCATTTTAATGATTGTTTTATGTTGCTTTTAAACACTTTTATGCTACTGTAGACTGCCCTGATGTTTTGTGGGAGGGCAGTATATAAATACTTCTATAAAAAACAAACAAACATGGCAACCTGTGCTGAGTTCCTTCTCCTAATACATTTTTCTCCTTGCATGGCATCATCTCATCTCTCTTTCTGCTGCAGTTGCCCTGAGGACATCAATATATTTACGCATAGCCGTCGCTGGGAACATATCACCCCAGTGTTATTAGACCTTCACAGGCTACCAGTTGTCTACCGGGCCCAATTCAAGGTGTTGGTGTTGACCTTTAAAACCCTATACGGTTTCGGTCCAGTATATCTGAAGAAACGCCTCCAGAATCACCGATTGTGCCGCCTGACGAGATCAGCCTCGCAAGACCTTCTCTCGGTCCCACCGGTGAGAACAGCTAGGCTGGTACGGACCAGAGAGAGGGCATTCTCTGTTGTGGCCCCCACCCTCTGGAACTCCCTCCCTTTTGATCTCAGACATGCTCCCTCCCTGTCCAGCTATTGCCGAGCCTTGAAGACCTGGCTGTTCAGGCAGGCCTACAAGATTGGGACAGATTAATTTATGTTATAATTGAATTAACGGATGGTTTCTTTAGCTTAAAATTTGATTATGTTGATGTATATGTATTGTTTTTATTCTTGTTGTTCGTCGCCTAGAGTGTCCCTAACCCGGACAGATAGGCGGCTGAAAAATAAAATTTATTTATTATTATTAATATATGGGGAATGACATACTACATGTCAGGGAGGGGGCAACTCAACAGGGGATTGCCATTCTGGCAGCAGTCACATGTCTGGAACATTGAGTTTCACCCTAAAACATTTTTGACCACATGAGGGAACCATTTCCTGACTCCAGTGAAAAACGTGTTTTGTGAAAGGAAGCCTTGCTGAGATTTCCTTCTGTGGATTACCATGGGGCAAGAGGAAAACCATTTTCATGATGTCCTTGCTTCAAGCATTGCTTAAAAAATTATTACATGCAAAAATTATTAACAAGCCTTATAGTGAATCTATATTTGTTTTTCCATTAAAATAACAGCTTCACTATTTTATAACAGGGAGGTGAATTAGCTATCCACCATGACCGAGCATTTAGAAGAGTATAAATTAAAAGCTTCTGAACAGGTCATGTTTCATGGAGGCTGCAAAAGACCTACTTCAAGGAGTTAATAACTGCCATGATCATTGGGGTTTCATCACTGAAGCTTGGAGTGGGGAGGGAAATAAATATCACAAGGAAAGTAGATACCTCTTTATTATGGAGTCATATAGGCCTAATTCTTACTGAAGTAGTAAACCAGTGTGTAGGCTATACCATTTTAGACTGCAGGTCAGGGTTTATCCTAACAAATAAATAAATCCCAGATTCCCAGCACACAGAAAGTCAGCGTATCAGGGGAAATGGTTCAGCCTAAACTTCACCCTGACATGCTAGTTTTCTATTCTGAAGGGTTTGTTTGTTTGATTGTTTGATTGATTGGTTGTTATAAGTGATCATTCAATCAATTGAGCCTCCATCTGCAGTGTGATGTGACACAGGTTTATAACCTGGGTAAGAACTACACTTATTCTGTCCAGAGTTATCACTGAATTTTGAAATTTCAGAGCAAGACTGGATGTTTCTGTTTTGGAGAAACGTGAAGAATTTAAAAGGACACAAAAAAGTTTGAATACAACTAACAACATTTCTTGGGCTGTGGTGTTCTGTTCATCCCTACTTCTGACAGGCTGTTGGAACAGAAAGTGTGCAGTTTTATGCTTCGCAAGGAACATTTTAATATGCAGCCGGTCACCAGTTTCCTAATCTTTGTTCCACATCTATAGACAAAACAGTTACTTGGCACTGCATTGCGGATGTCTGAAATATTTGCCAGGATATTCTGAAAAGGTGCCAAAACTTGGATAGTGTCAGAAGTTAGTAGGTGATTTGGGGTTATAGTACTGCCATTTCTGACAGCAAATCTAACATTCTAAGTTTATCCATTCACTCTTTGTTTTTCTAAAAAGCATAGCAATTAATAGCCACTCCCCCACAAAGCAGGCTAAAAACACTGAATAAAAATATTAAAATCTATGCACTTTCCACATTTATACCTAAAATTAAACTCATATATTGGGTTTTATTGAAGAAATGAAAGCAAAACACTGATTGCCATGGGTTTCCAAAAGCAATGCATTTGGTTTTGGTAATTCTTTTCTTACAGTTACTGATAAAATGTTCGTATATAAGGAAAGGCTTAAGCCCTTAAGGATTTTTATTCTTTTAAAAAAATTACTAAGAGAGGTCAACAGATATTTTTAACATAAAGGGAACGGATGAAGAGAATTTCTCCTCCTCTCTCATAATGGCACGGGGTGCTTTTTACCAACTCCAGTTGGTGGCCCAGCTACGCCCCTATCTGGACAGAGAGAACCTCGCCTCCGTAGTTCATGCGCTGGTAACCTCAAAATTAGATTACTGCAATGCGCTCTATGTGGGGCTGCCTTTGAAGACGGTCCGGAAACTGCAGCTTGTGCAGAATGCAGCGGCCAGATTGTTAACGGGGACTAGACGGTCCGACCACATTACACCGGTTCTGGCCCGCCTGCATTGGCTGCCTATATGTTTCCAGGCCCGGTTCAAAGTGCTGGTTTTAACCTACAAAGCCTTACACGGCACAGGACCACAATACCTGTTGGAACGCCTCTCCCGATATGAACCTGCCCATACACTACGCTCATCATCGAAGACCCTCCTCCGAGTCCCTACTTATAGGGAAGCTCGGAGGGCGACAACACGGAAAAGGGCCTTTTCAGTGGTGGCCCCCGAATTGTGGAACAACCTCCCAGAGCAGATACGCCTGGCGCCAACGTTACTATCTTTTCGGTGCCAGGTTAAAACTTTCCTTTTCGCCCAGGCATTTTAATCATTTTAACCATCTTAATCATGTTTGTATGTATGTATTGGAATTGTTTTAATTTAATATTCTGTATTTTAATTGCGTTTTAATGTGTTATATGCTATTGTGTTTTTATGTTGTTTTGTTCTTGTTAACCGCCCAGAGAGCTTCGGCTATGGGGTGGTCTATAAGTTTAATGAAATAAAATAAAATAAAATAATACTTGAACTTGGGATCACCGGATTTTATTGTTGCTGTTTTATTCTGGGTTTATGCTTGGCTTTGATATGACATTTTAACAGTATTTTAATATTGTCTGTGATTGTGATGTTTTGTATTGTTAAACTCTCTGTGCTCCCATTGGAAGGGTGGAGTAGAAATGTGAGGACATCAGTTTGGGATCCTTGTTGACTCACAAGAGAATCCCACACATGGAAATGCTGCCATCAGCCCGTTTTGACCAAATCAGTTGCTGTTTGTGCTCTCCTGAGGATTCCTACCTACCTATCTTCCGGAAGGGGAGCTCAGAGTTTGAAACAGAATGGGTAATCTGCCTGTCCTTTTTAGTCACCGCTAGGTGCCTTTCATGATCCCAATTCCTCTTCTTTAGTAACATGAAGCGAATGGGAAGGCTTATTTAGTGACTTCTCCACAACCCAGCCAGTCCAAGTGAAAGTGTTTGTTAAAGAATTAGGCACAAATAGGGCTATATGAAGTAGACAAACAGCACAAGAGGAATAGTTTAAAATTCTGACTAGTCTAGACATTGAATAACCCTATGTAGCTTCTAGAATCCCATTACTCCCATCCATTATGTGTAAGGGACAGATCCAGGTATTAAGGAAAGTATTTGGATGCAGTGGGGAGGGGGGGACTCCTAAATCTGAAGAACTTGCACGGCAAGGAAATGTAAATGTACTGCCTTCAAGTCGATTCCGACTTATGGCGACTGTTGGGTTTTCATGAGGCTGAGAGGCAGTGACTGGCCCAAGGTCACTCAGTGAGCTTCATGGCTGTGTGGGGATTTGAACCCTGGTCTCCCAGGTTGTAGTCCAGCACCTTAACCACTACACCACACTGCCTCTCATGGCAAGGAAATGAAGTGGCCGAGAGGAAATTTGGTTACTTAACACGTGTGTGTGTGTGACAGCAGGGGGAAGGAACTTTTAGTGGTGGGATCTAGCCCCTATTCAATTGGAGGGGTTTTTCCTTATTACTATATGGGTATTGATCCACAAGCGAATGAGAGTAGTTGTCAATAAGCAAAGTAACAGTAAGCGAATCAGGAGAGCCTAGGGGGAAGGCACTGGTGCTGTCCCCTCCTAGATGGCACTTTGTGTGTGTGTGTGCATCTTAACCAGAACCTGATTGCTTGAAGAATAGAATTGGAGTTAAGTACCAAAACATAAAACACGGAGATACACCTTCACAGAGTACAAATTAATTTTAATATGTTGACAAATGTAGGTAGAAACTAGATTTTATTGATAACATTACAAACATCCACAGTTCATAACCAAATTATATAATAAACTAACATTATTGAGCTTATTTACAGAATTCTATAGTATTATTACAACAGTCCAAGCACAACAGAATGAAATGCTGAAAAAGAGATAACACAATAACATAATAATCCCACCCATTCACTAATAAAGAGAAAAAAATAATAGTGGAGGATTGTGGATGAATGACTACTGTAATAAATGCATATAGAAGTGCCAAGTACCGTCTTAACAGATGTCCCTGTGCAATAGTTTGCAGACTCTTCTTAAGCAACAGATGAAAACATTATGCTTACCCTGAATATAACAAGTAAGTATTTCAAATGGTCCCAGGACAGTTTTGCCTTATTGGGATAGTTTGCCCATTTGCAGCCAAAGACCTCAACGTATATATATGTATATGACTTGATATATGGGTGGGGTTCCCCTTGAAAACGGTCTGGAAATTGCAACTGGTACAGAATGCGGCGGCACGCTTGATTAAACATAGCCGTCACCGAGATCATATCACCCCAGTGTTGGTAGATCTACACTGGTTACCAGTGGTTTACCGGGCCGAATTCAAGGTGTTGGTATTGACCTTTAAAACCCTATATGGTTTCGGCCCAGTTTATCTGAAGGACCGCCTCCAGTATCACCAATTAGGCTGCCTTACAAGATCAGCCACACAGGACCTCCTCTCGGTCCCACCGGTCAAAACAGCTAGGCTGGTGCGGACCAGGGAGAGGGCGTTCTCGGTTATGGCCCCCACCCTCTGGAATTCTCTCCCTTATGATCTTCGACATGCCTCCTCCCTGATGGGTTTTCGCCGAGCTCTTAAGACCTGGCTATTCAGGCAGGCCTATGGGAATTTTGGGGTAGCTTAGCTTTTGATGTACTACTTGATGTTCTGATGTTAGTTTTAATGGGTAATTGTGTTCTGGATTGTTATTGTATTTTATCATGTTGCTGTAAGTCGCCTAGAGTGTCCGTTAATTCGGACAGATAGGCGACTAACAAATAAAATTTTATTATTATTATTATTATTATTATTGATTTTCTATGTTGGGAAAAATTACATATACAGGGCAGAGGTACCAATTGCCCTTCTTTGTCCCACTCTCAGCTAATATTGTGTTGTGCACGGATGGCACACACATAGGTACATAAAACCAGGAGGCTTCAGATGGATCAATTGTCTGGTTATTTAGTGTGCTGAGGCTGATAGTGTTCTACTTTGATGGGTTATTTTTAGTGCAATTTCCTCCCTGCCAAGATTTTGAAAAGCTCTATATGACAGCTTTAGAAGGACCTCAACAGTGCTGCTACCATTATGCCTAAATATTTTTCTAACTTTTGTTTGATTTGGGGGAAGGGGAGGGGAACCCAACTTCCCAACTTTGGTTGGGAAGTTCCGAGTTGTGGTCTGGCACTCTTCTCAAGTTACATCCAAATTAGAGAATAGGCCTGCAGTTTGTAATCTACCAAGCCAAAACACCCTTAGTAGCCATGTGTGGCAACCCACCAGAGATTCAGTAAACTTCATGGTTTTGTTGCCTGTCTAGGATTGCAAAACACCTGGCAGGCCACAATACATTTTCATTTTGTGGGCACAAGCTCTGGCTGTAAGGCACCGAGATTTTTCCGTGATTCAAAAGAATGAAATGACATTTCAGAATGTTAGAATTTTTCTTACGTTAAACATCATGCCTTAGTTTCTCAATGTTCTCAATATTTGAAACTCTTTTGAAAAATCTTTTGAAACCTTTTGAAAAATCAGTAAATGTAAAAGGTAAAGGTGATCCCGCACTTATAGTGCGAGTCGTTTCCGACTCTTAGGGTGACCTGAAACAGGTGGAGCTATTAACAATGCTTGGAACCTAACATGAAGCCACTGCAAAACCAGCCTTATGATGGGAAACCGCTTTGTCAAGGGTAGTGTCATGGGTACTATTTCCTGTCAGACCCAGCTAATTTAATGAAATGAGCATCATATGTTCCTGCCTGGTAACGTTTAATTGGGAGGTATATCTGATTGAGCCTAAAGGCCAAGAACATTGGGTCCACCTACCGACTCTTTCCTACATGTGCAGAGGAACAGTCAAGAGCCTCCTCTTCCTCAGCAGGAATATCAACAGAAGCTCTTTCAGATTTTTTTGATTTTAGTGATTCCAGCTGCTCGTTTCCTCTTCCTCTGCCTTGGGTTCTGCAATGGAGTCAGTGATAGATACACATACGAGAACTTGAGGCCCATATGGCTGCTACACTGGAGAGAGCAGGGGTTAAACAGCCTGATGGATGGATGAGCCTGTGCCTCATCTTTGTGCAGTAGAAAGTGGCTGAAGTATTTAATAAGGCAATCTCTTAGGACTGAGAGCTTTTCTGGCAGCCAGGTGAGAAGCCTTCAAGGGCTGGATTGGGGTCACAGGCTGCCAACTGCCTATCCTTCCCTTGCACAATACTTGGAAGCAAATCCTCAGGATTTCAGTGGAAGGTGATTTAACTATAGCATTTTTGGGTTTGCAACATCAACTTAAAATCAAGTATTCTGGCTGTCATTCCACAGGGCACTTTAACCGAAATAAATCCACTGAAATTAATTTGGCTTCTCTACAGGAAGTGGCCTATGGACTTAGGTCTATTAGCTTTTTAAAAACCATTCAAATGTTATCTTAATACAAAGCATTAACCTGAGATTCTTTATTATGGCACTAATTCACACTAGGAGACAAGGGTTTTACAACTGCTTATATATTTAAGTAAAATTGTAGGGCCTTGACATCAGAGCAAGGCCTGTAAACATGAGCTCAGTTTTAAGCAGACAAGGTCATATTTTGCTGTCTATCTGAATGAGAAGAGGAAAGTGTTTGCTGTTCCTGAAGATTTTTCCCCTTCCAAGAGGGGGTATCCCTTTCTCTCCACCTCTGAAATTTTAAAAAAGAATGCAAGATAACATTATAGAAGCCTTATACATATTTGATAATGAAGGAAATACCAAGCCTATTAGAACAGAAAGTCTACCATGAATTTCAATGAACATTTAGTTTCCCCTAGAGACTTAAGAACATAAGAAGAGCCTGCTGGATCAGGCCAGTGGCCCATCTAGTCCAGCATCCTGTTCTCACAGTGGCCAACCAGGTGCCTGGGGGAAGCCCACAAGCAGGACCCGAGTGCAAGAACACTCTCCCTTTCTCAAGAGTATTATGTAAATTTGTTAACATCTGTCTTCAAAATCCAGACACATATGGACACAAGAAAAAAACCGCATTTGTGCAATATGCCCTTTTAGGCATAAAATAATTTTGCATACAATTAAATTTGGTACAAGCAATCCTATACGTGTCTAACTAAAATTTGTCTCCACATTCTCCACACCATACCTAATTTCATACACCTCTGTTAAGTCTCCTCTTCCTCACCTTCTCTCTAAACCAAAAAGCCCCAAATTTGTAACCTTTCCTCATAGGGGAGCTGCTTCCATTTTGGTTACCTAGGTAAGTAGGTATAGAATTTCAGCCTCAAGTGAATTCAAGTCCCACCAATTTCAACCAAAGAGATTTAAGCATAATGAAACTTGCAAACTGTTCAGTCAGTGTAACTCAGCCTTAAAATCAGGACTGCAGCCTCAGAAGAGCTTAACTGTGGATGAATCAAGCCTAACAAATTAATCTGTTGTCAGGAAATATATATTTCCCGTTATCCTTTTCTCTTTATGGCAAGCTTGTGAATCAGACAACCACAAACCCACATGAAGTTAACAACTAATAATATTTCCAATTACATGATCAAGCCTATTCAGTAGTAATTCCCAATTGTTTCATTGGTTTGTCATATTTTCTCGTGGAACCAGGCTAATGGGGCTAGACTTTTTTTTTTAATCATTTGCAGTTTCTTGGGCTTTCCTAATATTATTTTCAACCACTAGGAGAGCAAGAGGAACCAAGGCAGAAGGCAAGTCCACCCATTCCTCTCCTCCGGATTGTTGATCAATACCATCTAAGTATCAAGACTGGACTAATCCCTGCAGTCAGCTGTAGGGAGCCACCATAGGCTTCCAAAGCTGACCTGTACATTGCCTGCCAGGCTGCCTAGTTTCTAGTGCCCTTCCTTCACAATGATCATCAGCAGAAGCCAGCGGTTGTGTCTTTGACAAGCACTGACGTGCAATACCAAACAGAACACTTCAGCGTCAGACTTCAAATGAGGTAGTATTTTGCCTGTTAATGTAACGATAACAAATTGCAACCCAATTTATGGACAACAGATTTTAGCTGGTATATTTAGTTTTAATTTGAACTGTGGTTTTAACAAGAAACAGTTGTCTCTGTTAAAACCAGACAGGCTAGCAATAGATTCAACATTTTTATTTATGAAACAAATATAGCATTGCATGTAACATCTCTTTACGTATAAACTTTTTATATAATGTATCATTCATAGCATAATGTTTTAT
This sequence comes from Rhineura floridana, assembly GCF_030035675.1. Lineage (NCBI taxonomy): Eukaryota > Metazoa > Chordata > Lepidosauria > Squamata > Rhineuridae > Rhineura > Rhineura floridana. Next base: position 129,596,321 of record NC_084487.1, read on the forward strand.
GTACACTTTATATTCTGCACAAAGAAAAGAGTTGTCTTTTCATTCAGGGGTGGAGAAGAAGGCAGCTTTTTATATCTGGATCAAGTTTCCAAAACTTTCAAAGGCTGCAATCCTAAACACACTTACTAGAGGGAGTAACTCTAATGAACACAGTTGGTCTCACTGCTCAGGAAATGCATTTGAATGGAACGCACTGCAAAAAGGGTAATCCTTCTAAGCTAATTCATTCCTACAGTCTAATTTTCTAGAATGTCTGTTTTAAAAGGTTATTTATTTTCCACCCCAGTTGCTAAATACAGTGATGCTTTAATTGTCCATATGTTTTAGAGGCTAATGCAATAAAAGAACAATATAGGATAGGACCTTGTTTTGGATAACAGAGAAGCAAATTAATTGCTGCCTTAATACATTTTCTCTATGCAGGACACATATGGTAAGCTAATATTCATCATTCAATACTGATGAAACCATTCCTGTCAGTTTCAAAGAAACCTCCCGCAATGAAACACATTCAAATGACATGAAAATGTCTTCATACAATAGTTTTTCCAAATGTACATTGTGGAGACTCTTTCCAAAACTCTTCCTGTCCCATAGAAATTAAATTCTTTTAAAATTCTTTTGATTATTAATAACTCCAGTTTGGTCATATGCATGTAGGTTTATAAGTCCCATTGAGTTCACTGAGATTTACTCCTCAGTAAGTGTGCAAACTTGGACACATGTCAACTTGAAAGTAAGTCTTATGAGGGGACTTACTTCCAGCAAAATGTGGTTAGGATCAGGGTGTTAATGATACAGAATTAATTCATGTTAATTCAATGAATAAAAGTTTCTTCTGCATTAACTATAAACTATTCAGGGGTGGACTTCAAACCAAACCTTGGAGAGTGCTCCAGAACTACACAGTGAACTTACTATAGACTCAACACTATTCAAAGTTATACCTCACACAGTAGCTTTGGACTGCCATTTTCTTTCCCCTGAAGAAGACAGAAAAAAGGAGCGGCACAATATTTCATATATGGTGTACTCATTCCTGGAAGATCTGTCCCATGCAATGCCGGATAATTCTGCACAAATAGTTAACTCTTTTATTTTGGTTTTTGTATAATAATCCAAAGAGCTACAGGAGGAACAATACACACCACACAGAGTTACATAAACACACACACAAATAAGTACATCTATTCAAACTCAATGATCTCATGGTATTGCAACAATTAACATTAAAAAAGAAATGATCCATGATTTGATTTTGAAGCATACATGTTTATTTTCATGACCGCAACTTAATGAAGTCATTTTATAATTAGCATTTCCTTACTTGGTCAACCTATTCATCTAGGCCTGTGGTGTCTAACTGGTAGCCTTCCAGATGTTATTGGACTACAACTCAGCCTCAGCCAACAAAGCCAATTGTCAGGGATGATGGGAGTCCAGCAACACAGGTTTGATCACAAGTTAGCCACCCTTGATCTGAGTAGTCATACACAGAGTTACATATACTTACATCCAGCTGAATTCAGTGGCTCTCAAGCATATAGAACTATGTGCAGGACTACACTGCAGTTTATAAGAAAATGTAAGTGAGGGCAATTCATTGAAATAAATGGTGCCAGAATAATTTTGATATAAGAAGAAAATCTGACCTGTAAGACATGTGACTAAACAAGACTGTGAGACCCAGTTGCTCCTAATGTGCCTGATCTAGGGCTTTCAACTCTTACTCTACAGGAATAACTGTGCCTTTTACTGGGGCATAACAGAGACATGTATGGAAGTGCAACAACTCTCAATATAGTTATGGGAAAAGTACACTTAGCAAACTGCTCCCTCTTAATGCAGCTATTAAATACACAGGAATATTCTTCAACTTCATACCAATGGCAAGTCTAGTGTTCCTAGAGAATTATGGCACATTAGCATAACATACTTGGAGAATACCAACTCAACATTTTCTATTGAGTCACTGGGAGTGAATGAGATGCAGGCTGGATATTGGCTAAGTAAGTAAACCTAAAAGTGGGACTACACCATCAGCAAAATCATTCAGTGCCACTCAAGTCTGCAGGTGAGATGCTTGAATGCTGTAACATAAGGTGTACAAAATTAGCATGTCAAAAAAAATGCTAAGTTAGAACCCTTCTGCTAATTTTCTATGACGTTTCTGTTGTTAAGGGGAAACATACGATCATGTGCAATCAAAAGCAGTACATGTCCATCAAGAGCTGCACCACATCATTCTGCTGATCACATAGTTATTCCAAGATCTCAGTATTAATGGGCTGTGTTTAGAAACAGGTGCTAACACTTCAGTCTTGGCCCATCCATAGAGAGTAACCTACCCTTTTATGGTCTGGTATGTCAACAGTGCAGCTACAATAATATTCTGTGTCCTGATGCAAAGTAAGGGAACTAGATCTATCTACGTAAGTAATTTTTGGGTGCAAAACTAGGCAAACGTTTATATCAGGATTTATATCAGGATGTGGTATGCTTGTTCAAAAATGTAAAATCCCAAAAAATAAATTCAGTTAGCTGTAAATCATTATTATCACACTGACATGAGCCAATATATTAAATAAGTAAAAAAATGACAGCACATAGTACGCAAGACCATATAATGGTGCTCATGATTTGTACATACATAGTATTTTGAACATTTACTCTTATGCTAACCATTTTCTGATAAGCAACATCCTGAGGTGTATTGTTGCTACAATTAGCCTGTTTCATACTTGATTACCAGCTTCCTCTTCTTTTTTTAAAGGAGTATGCAGGAAAAGGGTACACATGCCCTTTAAAAAGGGTATGCAGTATATTTGGTCTAATTGCAGTCTATTGAAAGAGTTTCTTGATGTTCTAAAAGTTCCCATTTTCAGTTTCTCAAATATTCCCAAATTTCCCCTGTGTGAAGCTCCAAAGTATTTGTTATTTGAATACACAATTTCAAATTGTGATATAAGCTGGGAAGCTTCTTTTTCTAAAAAATGGCAAGGAGTTCCTCCGTTCTAAAAGGCCGATTTCTTAACAGGAGTTTGCATATCCATTCTGATCTGCTTCTTTGCTGTGTAATAATCTGTGGCAAAACAAAACAAACAGGTGAACAATTAGAAGCTACACGTGCAACCTACACATAATACAAAATGAGGCAGTAAAATTCTGAACAGTACTTCAGATGGATTCTTGTCATATTTTTAATCTTCCCCTCCCTCCACAAAGCAGCAGCAAATAAAAACAACTTCCTGCATGTAGGAAACTAGCATATCATAAAGATTTAGCGTCACCCATTCCCTGATGTAACTCACTACATGCAGAAAGTCTTACTTGGGGAAACATTCAACAGAATGAAAGAAACCCCATCTACAGCCTGAAGTGATACAGTCCAGCATCCACTCACCTTCGTTAACCATCTCACTCTGGCCCCATCTGCACTATACATTTAAAGCAGTATGAGACCACTTTAAATAGTCATGGCTTTCCCCAAAGCTGTAGTGTTTAAAGGGTGCTGAGAGTTCTTTCATGTGTGGTGGCTATGCTAAGTGTGAAAGGAATTCTGGACGAAAATATTTTATGAGAGAACTACTGGGTAGACATTGACTTCTGATTCCCTCATGGCTCTATCATAACTCTTTACAGAAGATGACAATTTGGTACTTTTAAAAGATTTACTAATTTCTTTATTATTGTGGCTCATATTGTTATTGCATGGAACTGGAAACAAATTAACTGCAATTTAAATGAAGAATTGGTACAATCAGATCTGGACAATGGCATTAATGAAAAAACTTACTAAATTGAGAAGATGAAAAGACACTACCAAAAATGATACATTTCATGAAAAATGTTTTTGTTTTATTAGTTTTGTGGTTATCAAAGAGCATGATTGGCATACTCCCTTGACACACCCTTCTTTGTGGATGTCTTAGAATGAATTCCTTAAATTTTTGACTTTCTGACTTTTATAACTTCAAATTCTTTACCTGACTTTTATTTAGTACTGTGTGATGTAACCCATGTAAATGGAAATCCTACATTATTTCTGAATGAGATCAATCACCTTTTATAGTTGACATTTTTGTATGTTTATGCTTATTTTATTTGTATTGTATTTCTTTCATTTTATTAATGTTTTTCTTATTTATTTTTCCCGGAAATTTTGTACTACATATAGATTATTGTACGTTACCCTTTTCTATTATTTTGTGTTGCAAAATTTCAATAAAAATACATTTTAAAAAAGGGGACTGAATAGGGTTGCCAGGTGTCCGTTTTTTTGGAGTGCTCCCCACATCTCCGGGCGAGTCACCTTAATCTCCAGACTCTCAGCTTTCATTTTTTAAAAATTATGTTTCTAGATGGTCTGGTTCCCAAAATATACACAACTTCAGCCACCCTCACCCCCGCAACTTCAGTTAAATGAACTCATAGCTGGCTGCTGTAACTCCCCCCCCCCTTTCAGGTTTGTAGCCAATAACTGAAATCAGGGTTATGATTGACAAGGCAGTAACTAGAGCCCTTTGCAAGTCAGAAAACTTGTTTTTTCCTGCTTTTCTGAAAATCTCATCAACTGAGTAAGTATATAACTTTCAGTCTTTTTCTCTCTTGTGTGCAGGAGTCAAACAAGTTTAAATTTTCTTGGGCTGTTGGACAGGCCACTGTTTTCAAAACCTTGCCAATATGAAGCTTTAATCCAGTACTTGCTTTTCTGGGAGTAAAGCTGCAATACTAATCCCACATACTCAGAGTAAGCCCCATTGAATTCAATAGGACCTACTTTTGAGTAGACATGATCAGCTTTGTGCTGTAAATTGATGGGACTTTTGAGTGAACATAGGAAAGAATTGTGTTTGTGTTGTAAATCTTTCTCACCCCTTCCAATCCTATTTCTAAAGCAGTTAGGCAGGGTTTACATAGGTATCACTGCTTTATTATGTAGGAAACTAATACTGATTTTCTTTTTAAAAAAAATGTTCTGCCATGACCAACTGGTTTTGACAATAAACTATTATATGGGGTGTATGTATTTTTTTCATCTCCAGTGTGTGTGTATATATATGGAGTCTTTCCAACAACCCTGTGAGGTAGGGTTGCAGACTGGAAACCAAGACAGCTCACAATAGGAAATAAATCTCTTTAAAATCCAATAAACATAAAAACAAGTATAAGCAGAGCTTGGAAAAGTTACTTTTTTGAACTACAACTCCCATCAACCCAATCCAGTGGCCATGTTGGCTGGGGCTGATGGGAGTTGTAGTTTTAAAAAGTAACTTTTCCAAGCTCTGATAAGCAGTTGCAAAACAGTTTAAAGTGGCATGATTCTGAATTTTTGATTGAGTGAATGAAGTTGCTTTTCACTTGAGCCTGCAGTTCTGTGCATGCTTCCCTTTTTGATTAAGCCCCACTGAATACATTGGGACTTGCTTCTGAGTAAACAAGCGTAGCATTGCACTATAAATACCTTTACAGGTTGTGTAAATAATAAACATATTTGATAGTCATGCTTATATAAATATGTATTCATACTATGTCCTGATAAGTATCTGATTTCACACTATGGTTGTACAGTATTACTTCCTCTACATTGTCAGTGTGTACTTCTTCCTTGGGGTGTTCGTGGTTCCCCTCTACTGTTTTCATCCTGAAGGCAGATTAGGCTGAGAGATGGCGAGTAGCCAGTGGTCTCCCAGTAAACTTCATAGCTCATTTTCATTTTAAAAATTAGTTAAAACAATTTACATGAGGGCAAAGTTTATTAAGTAGATCCACACAATACGTTTAAAGCACATCCAACTTGCAGCAGATGACTTCCCCTAAAGAATCCTGGGAAGTGTAGCTTCCCCCTCACTGTTATAGTTCCCACCACCCTTAAACTATAGTTCCCATGATTCTGTGGTGTGATTCATGTGCTTCAAATATGTGTTGAATGTAATTTAAATGAATGATGTGGATCTGCCCTAGGTATGATGTGCAATCATAAGTGAACTGAAAAGAACAATTCTAACAGATATATTTTTAAACAGGGGAAGGGTTGTAGCTCAGTGGTAGGGCATATGCTTTGCATGCAAAGGTCCAAAATTCCATATCTGGAAAAGACTATTGCCTGGAATCTTGGAGAGCCAATGCTAGTCCATGTCATCAGTACTCAACCAGACGGCACCAAATGGCCTAAGGCAGATTCCTTTGTTCCTAAAAATGCAGAGCTTGGAAAAGTTACTTTTTTGAACTACAACTCCCATCAGCCTAATCCAGTGGCCATGCTGGCTGGGGCTGATGGGAGCCGTAGTTCAAAAAAGTAACTTTTCCAAGCTCTGTAAAAATGAAAATAGATCCGAGAGCCACAGTGACTCTATTGAGTTCTATGGGGCTTAGTCCCTTTGTGTGTTTAGAACTGCAGCCTTCGGGGGCATCCATCTTTACTCCTGAGTGCTCCCATCTAACATCTCCACAACACTAGGCTCCTTTCTTCCTACAATGGCCTTCTGGTGACTGGCCTGGCCTGAGGGCAATTAAACCCTTTTTGCCAGAATCAAGTTGGCTAGATTAGATGTTCCCTACCCAGGCTCCATCTTTTAGCTAAGATTTCTATCTTAATTTCCAATCAGAGAAATGTTTTTGTTTGAATTGTATGTGCCAAGCAACTGTGGTTGATGCTTAATGTATCATGCTTAATGACATCACTCGGGCCCACCCCTATGACCTCACTCAGGCATGCCCCCAAAATGTCAGGGTTTGCGATGCTTCTGACCTGGCAACCCTAGTACTGAGAGTTGTTGGGAGACTCCAGTTCTCCTCACAGGGCTACTATTCCCAGAGTTTCCTGGGAAGAGGGACTGAATGTTAAACTACTCTGGAAATTGTAGTTCTGTGAGGGGAACAGCAGTCTCCTAACAACTCTCACTGAGCATGTCCACTACATGTGAAAGAACTCTCAGCACCCTTTACAAACTATATATATTTTGGGGAAGCTATGATTGCACAGTGGGGAGGAGAGCCTGGCTGGGAGTCCAGAGTCAGTGAGTTCAAATCCCCGCTCGTGGCTCCTGGGTGTAAAGGGCCAGCTAAAGATCACTCCACAGTGAGTGACTCAGGGGTTACGTGCCCTGCCACCTGCTGCAGAGTCCCAAGGAGACAAGTTGCCCCACAGCTGGCAGCTGCGGGCAAGGAAGGGGCTGGCTTGTGCAGCTGTGGCAAGCTGAGGAGGCCCTAGCCAGCTGGGGAGGACTAGCCTCAGAGGGAAGCAATGGGAAACCCCCTTTGAATACCGCTTACCATAAAAGCCCTATTCAGAGGGTAGCCATAAGTCGGGATCAACTTGAAGGCAGTCCATTTCATTTTTCGTGACTGTTTAAAATGGTATGATACTGCTGTAAATGTATAGTGCAGATGGGGCCTCTGTGTAGTATACAGAATGAGTCTCAGTAATAAAGTCTGAAAGGCTTTCATAATACCAAGCAGGAACAAACCAGTATTTTTAGTATTTTCTGTACAAAGTTGGCTTGAAGTCTACGACAGTGTGCATGCCGGTTCCTCCAGGCTGTAGTGAAGGAGAGAAGCAAATCTCGGCTGAAAGACTTGCAACATTTGGCTCCTCCTTGCCTTTAACTGTTTCTACTCCAGCTGGTCACTATAAATTATTATTATTATTATTATTGTAATAATAATAATAATGATACATTTGTTAGTTGCCTAACGGTCTCTAGGCATCTTAGCAACAAGAACTGTATAACTAAGAGCTAGTACCTGACTTTGCTTCCCCCTCCTTCTTCCCAATCCTTTTGTGTCATGACTGCCTTTTTATTGATTTTTGTAAGCAACTCTAGGAGCCTTTTTGTTTAAAGAGTGGAGTAAATAAGTGCTTTAGATAATATGAAATTGAAAAATACTTAATGCTTAATAAATAAAAAAAATCCTACACCAAGAAAAAATGAATTATGTGACCTGTATGAATTATGAAACAATCTGTATAAATACGCAAATTAATATAATATTTTATTCTCTTTTTTATTTTTATTCAGAGCTGCAAAGAACTGCGGGGCACTTCCCTCTCCCTCTTTGAAAATCTTATTTAGCCAACCTGCTTCCTTCATAGCTTTCACAAGGGATTGCCCACACACTTTTCAGGATAAATCTGTAACCATAAGGGCTAGAAATCTGTTTATTATTAAAGTGAAGGGTGAGATTATCTGGAAATTGGATCCTGCACTCCATCCTACACGGACCCTTACCCATGCCCTGAAAGAGGTGCATCCAAGCAACAATGAATATATGGTAGAGTAGATCATGCCGTGTAAACACCATTTCTACAAAATACTTATTTGCTACCTTTAAAATTACTGGGAAAAAGTCTGTTTTGGGATTGGTTTATGTAGGCATAAAATGTTCATGAGAACATTCCTGTTTGGACCTAAACCTAGAGAACTGTACCCTCTCACATTGTGGCATTCACACAGAACAACGGTAACACATTTCTTTACTGCTTGTGCTACTTGGCATTTATGTATCTCATGCAAAGTTCTAAGTAATTCACATTCATTACTTCAGCAATCCTTGTAATGTAGGAGCATACTATTACCCCCATACTGCAGATGGTAAGTTGGGGAAGGTATTTCCTGTCGGAATTTCTCTATTGAGATGCGTAGCAGAGTTGCGTAGCGCTGCAGAATGGAGAGTATTGAGCAAGCTGTGTGTGTGTGTGTGTGTGTGTGAATCTTTGCTAAGATTCTACCTTCCCTGCAAATCAGTCAGACAGAGACTTTAAAGCTTTAAAATAAGAAACAACTACTTTATTCTGGAAGTACATACTTGATAGGAAAGAGTTCTATATCTAGCTAACTAGCTATGCTGGAGCAATGAGCACTGGTCCCAGTGCTGGCCCCCATCCTGGCTGAGAAGAGAGACAAAGAGAAGATGTCTGCTCCCCTCTCGAGAGAAAGAGAACACAGAGAGAGGCGGAAAGGAACTGAGATCAACATTCCTTTGCTTATCAGCCTAGCAGGAAGGGGAGAGACGGCAGACGATCAAAGGGATAGGTATAGCCTCAACCAGGAAGAGGTCTAGCTCTCTAGCTACCCTGATTAACCCCATGCAGCCTCAGCCCACCAAGCTGGAGTTGAACCTCATACATTCCAACATTTCCTTCCTTTCCCCATCTCCCACAGTGTTGAAATTTGGACTGTGAGCTATTTTTTCCCATATGAAGCATGCCCTGTACATTATATTAAAACAACAACACAAAACAACTTAAATGGCATAGGTCTAGTAGGATGTGCAGTTACATCCCCAGGTATAGTAAACCTCGAGTAAATGGGTCTCATATGAACAGGGTTTCACTGCAGAATAACTTAAAATAAAATGCTACAGTATTTTGGGATTTAAATTCCTTCTTTAGATGCCAAGAGGTATCTCACTGGCAATGAATAAATATTAGTTAAAGCACTTGACACCATCACCACTCTTACAGAGCCAGCTTCCATGCAGAATTACTATGAATTACAAAGAAAAAGCAAAACATCTACCCAATTAGGGACCGGTGGCGAACTGTCAAACTAGCATGCCAAATGGAACCAGGCGAAGAAGCAGTTCCCATGATTATTTAAACTTCAGTATCCCATGCAACCCAACAGGCAATGAATGTAGCCAGCATTCCCCCAACAGCTGAAGCCTTGCATTTGGTCCAGAGAAAGATGTTATTGGCAAGATCCCTAGAATTCTGTAGGATCTGCAAAGCCAATTTCATTACATTACTCCAGCATCAATTTGTGCTGGGGGATAACATGTACATTGGTCAGCCACGTACTGCTGAGGAGCACAAGTAGCATGATCAATGGAAAACAAAGCCTGCAGTTATCACAAACATCCATGGGAAGACCTTCGGAAAGAAGGACAGAATAATAATTGAAAAACAAACAAATCGAGGTCTCACATAATGTCATAATGTTTTGAGTTCTGTGGCTGTAGAAATATCTGATTGACAGCCGCAGGGAGAACATATGCTAAATTAAATTTTAGAAGTTCCATTCACAGACAAGAGGCACCAGATTTTTGGAATCTGCCCCAATCTCCCAATCCATTTTGGATTTGACCCTGTTCCCCAACCCCCTAAAGGTATGGGCGAGCCTGTCCATCATTAATATTCACTATTCTAGTAGGTGGTGCCAAGCTTCATTTTATGTATTGTTATTTCAAGCACTGCTACTCAGAGTTTTGGTACTGTTGCCTGTTCAATTCTCGTTTATCCAGAATTAAAAGCGACAAGGAAAGCCTAAGAACTTCCCCCCAGGAACTAAATGAAGTGCAGAGAATATCTATCTGCACAAAACACAACATATATTTTGTTTATTGGGCAAGTGTAACAAAGCACATCCGTTTCTGTAACCATTTGACTTTCTCAACTTAGTGTATGCTTTGGACTATAACTTCTATCATCTCTGCCCATTGGCCATGCTGGCTGGGACTGATGGGAAATGTAGCCCAAAAATTCTGGAGGGTACCACTTTGGCTATCCCAGCTTAAGTCCCATTTATAGTTGGAAAATGGAAATGGACTGCCTTCAAGTAGATTCCGACTTATGGCAAACCTACGAATAGGGTTTTCATGGTAAGCGGTATTCAGAGGTGGTTTACCATTGCCTCCCTCTGAGGCTGAGGCAGTGACTGGCCCGAGGTCACCCAGTGAGCTTCATGGCGCTGTGGGGATTCGAACCCTGGTCTCCCAGGTCACAGTCCAACACTCTAACCACTACGCAACACTGGCTGGAAAGACAAGTATCCATCTATTGTGGGATCAACTGAAACCAGAGGGTAGTGTGATAGTAATGAGGCATTTCTATATTTGTTAATAGCGTGCATGTCTGGTATGTTATCATCTTTGGTCACAATAACTACAAAGTGACTACTGAAGACCTATTTCTCACTGAGCTGTACCACTGTAGACTGCAGGTCTGGACTCACGTGACTGAATGTTCCTCCGTGCAACTCCTTGCATATAAGAAACTAGCATGTCAGACAGAAGGCTAGCCTAAAACCCTTTTCCAGCAAATGTCGCCTTTCCATGTGCAGGAATGTTTTGTTCTTATTTTTCGGATAAAATTTCCTAACAGTAAGAAATGTTCAACGGTGGAACAGACTGCCTTTTTGCTGGCAGGTTCTCCTTTGCTGGAGGTGTTTCAGCAGAGGCTGGATGGCCATTTTTGGGGTGCCATAGTTCGTTACAAGATTCCTGCACTGAGCAGGGGATTGGACTAGTTGGTCTCCAAGATCCTTCCCAACTCTAAAATTTTACAGTTCCGTTAATCCTGTTCATGTTTGCGCAAAAGTAAGCACCCCAGTGTTCAAAGGGCTTACTCTCTAGTAAGTGGGTTTAGGGTTACAGCTTCAGGTCTTCACATCTCTATGTGGAATCACATATGGAACAATCCACAACTCATGGTGGCGTGGGAAAAAGGCATATTTAATTCCTAGTCCTCAAAACTCAGGTTTAAAATGTATGCCACCACTAGAGCTGCTATGTACTTTTTTATATTGCCAAATATTTGAATAAATATGGCTGGTAACTTCTCTGGGTTATGCTTCCTTTATCATGTGATATTGCATTCTTGTAATAACAAACATGAAATTGAAGTACAAATTTTACATACCAGTCAAAGTTGTTTGCCTTCGCTTCTTCCCTGCCACCTTTTTGGCAGGCCTAGGTTTCTCAATCACTTTGCCATTGTGGTGAGATTTGGACTCCCTGGCTACGGCCCGGTTCATGGACTGCAGGGGTCTGCGAGCCTCCCTTACCACACAAGTGTGGTAAAAGGTGGGGACCTCATGGCCTTGCAGCTCTTCCCATTGCAGAAGGCCTTCGGCTGGCATCTCTTGCAAAAAGTCGAAGTTCCACCTCCGCTTGGCGTTTTCCATACTAGTGCACAACATGTGCTGGAAGTCCTGCTGGAGATGATCATGGTCCACAGGACCAAAGAGATTCCGGCTCACGTGGCTTCTTTTTGTGCATCTTGTCGGTTCCATCCCCTCTCTCTTCCGCCTGTCGTTTATGAGACCAGAAAGCAGCAGCTCCCTACCAAGAACGGAAATACACTCAGACATCTTTTTATCACAAACAAACCAAAGTGCTACGATGTGTTTACAGAGATGCGGCCACTAGAGTTAGGGTCTGTGCAGGCCTAGTCCCTGCCCCCAAATACACAAAACCTTCCCTTACGTTTTCTTCTTTCATTTTTTTTTTAAAGCTAGCTGTTTTCCTTATACGAGCAAAAAGATGCAGGCAGAATTCTCCCCAATAGCTCAGTAACAAGTTGCTCCTGCCTTACAAGGTTCTGGCCAACAAAGTGTTGTGCATGCTGCAATTCCACCAGCAGTGCAGTAGCAAATTCAGAAGTGCAGGGCCCCTTCATAATAGTCACAGCCAGGCCACCTTGTAAGATTATATTGCTTACTGCTTCTCTATCACTGTCACCATCTGACTGTCTTTCCTAAATGTCACAGATACTGCTTGCATTGCTGAATTCAGTGTCTACAGGTTTATCTCCTGCTGCTACTAAACTGCTTGATGATGTAGATGGGATGCTATCATCAGGATTCACTGTCCCTTCTTCTGCAATTACAGAATTCTCACTGTCCACAACTAGGCTTTTTGAAGTAGGAACGAATAGGAATTCCTTTCACTCTGATTGGCTTCAATCAGCAGGGAACAACAAGGAAGCAAATTGGAAGACTCTTCTCAGTGGCTAACACACTCCTCTTTCATGCTGATTGGCTCATAGAATGCTGGAGACACTCATAGGGACCCTGCTGGACTTGGCTCCCCAAAAAGTAAGGGGTTTAAGACCCCGAGACCCTGGAAAACTACATCCCTCATCCACAGAAAAACAGTGGTGTATTGTAGCGGCTATAGATGTTAGTTTCAGGAGAATCTTAGCTTTCATTAAAAAAAAACTACAATCAGAAGGTTTTTTATCTTTATATGGCTATTCATATAGTTTTCAAAGTGTATGGACAACATCTATGTTCATGTCAAAGGAGGTTCCTGGTTCAAATCTCTCCCAACAGGCAAACTATTACTCTTTCAGCCTCTGTCTCCCATCTGCAATACTTACAGGATTATTGCAACAGTTATTATTCTATTACTATGCAAATGTATTTTAAATACTCAAAATGCACTATATAAATGTCATTATGACTACACATCTATATTAAGTCATTTGTAGATGGGGAGGGGGGAAGAACCAAACTTTTCTAAATCTTTACTGCTTGATTGCTCAGAAGCATTGTTTTACTCACCCAGGCAACCAAGCAATTATTTTCAAGCCTACATGAAATTATTTGTATCAACTTAAATAGGTTTGCTATGTGAAAATATGTCAAATCCACAGATACAAGTGTGCCACTTCTTTTTCCTTCAGATTTTCTTGGATTTGCAGACAAGTACTGCTGGACATGAACTGTGCTAGGGGAGGACAATAGTTTTCATACATTATAGGGTGCCTCCAGACAGTCACTATCCATACTAGAACTTTAGGTTTGCACAATTAAAGTGGGTTAAAGGGCTCTGACACCCTAGCACAATAAATCCACTTTCAAAAAGAACCAGACCATTTGCAGTTTGGAAAGTGGTGGGGAAAAGAGTGGGATGAATGAATTATTAGCAGAAAGATGTATACACCCTCCACAAGCAAATCATGAAAAATGTAGGATGAATGCTCACTCATTATATCCGTCTGCAAACAAATCAGATCAAGCGTTCACTAAAGACAGGATACAGCCTAACCTCCGTGTAAACCTTGTGCAAGCAAATCGGGATGAATGCTCAATAAAAAGTAATCTTGTCCTGTCACCTCCATTCTTAGCAAGAGGTTCTTTGTTCTTACTTCAGGCTTCAAATGTTGTTTTAACCTTTTTTTAAAAAAAAGATGTTTTTAAAGCTTTAAAAAAATGTTTTTAACGTTGTTTTGATTTAATGTATTTTAAGGACTTTTTATTATGTTTTAAAGTATTTTTAGCATTTCTGTTTGCCACCCTGGGCTCCTGCTGGGAGGAAGGGCAGGATATAAATCAAATAATAATAAAATAAAATATTTTGGGATATTTTCCCATGAAAATGTGTGCAGGCAGATCTTATACGTGTTTATTCCCTGTTATTTTATTTAACAGGGTTCACTTTCAAGTAATCCTATGCAGGTCTACTCAGAAGTAAGTCCCATCGAGTTAAATACGGTTTACTTCCAGGTAAGTGGTTATAGGTCTGTTGCTTTAACGGTTTTAATCCGACCCGTGCGCAACCCTCCTAAACCTGTTTACTCTGAAGTGACTTTCACTGAGTTCAGTGTGATTCATTCTTATATAGATGTGTCCGGGATCAGGACCTACACCACCTACTTTTGTACTCGAACTGCTAAGGCAGAGGGCCACACCTATGTTGCAAACGATCTGGGACTTCCTTGCATGACAAATTACTGGAGTCGAAAGGGTTAATTAATTAAAGTCGGATTCCGATGTAGACGTTCTACATTAGTACTGGGGAAGACCCTAGAAAATTGCTCCGTAGTAAACGCTTTCTTTTTTTCAGACGTGAAGCCACGCAATGGTGCTGGCCCCAAGAAGGGAGCGAAGAGGTTCGGTCCTTTTTCGCGCCATCTGCCTCCTGCAGCTTAACGCGCCGGTTAAACCGCCTTTGCAGCCCGCAGCACGTAGAGCCGCTGCACCAACTGAAGCAGGCGCGTAATTCGAGTTTTTCCCGGATCCGGCAGCGGGAAAATCTCTGTCCCAGATTAATTTCCAGAGAGATCATTCTCATTTAATTACACCTTTCTACCCTGAGCTACTGCAAGTAGTCTCCTCCCATTTAAGCCAGCCCTTCCTTCTCGCATCGCTTTGCCTTATAGCTTTCCCAACCAGAGCCAATTACCTGCAAGCGAAGGGCACGAACTAACCGTAATTCAGCCTGCTTGAGGAGTATATATTTTCCACTGAAAGCAATGGGATTTGTAAGTGCTGTGCAGAAACCGCCATTGAGTTCAATGGAGCTTACTCCCAAGGCCTCTGGCAGAGGACTGCAGGCTGACCTTGGCTGGAAAGCCCCCAAGTTGTTCTAAAAACTATTATTAAGGAAGATGGCCAGAGAAGCCATGTTCTTGAAGCACGCTTCACAACATGCTAGGAGACAGAAAAGTAAATTCACTGAATTCGAGGAATCTAAGGCTGCGGTCCAATATATGTTTACTCAGAAGTAAGCTCCATTGGGTTCAATGGGACTTACTCCCAGGTAAGTGTGTACTGAATTGCAGCCTAAGACTGCAAAACTAAACCCGCTTACCTGGGAGTTCCATTGACTTCAATGGGACTTCTGAATAGACATGTGCAGGATTGCACTGTCTTACGTACATAACCCTGGGAGTAAGGCCCATTGAATTCAGTAGGATTTATGTGGTTTAAAATACACCTTAGCATCCCTTCATCAAAAGATTTCAGAGTGGTATTCAAAAGTGTGAATAAAATTCATTCACACATACATTCAATCTAAAGTCAACAATTAAGCATGAAAAAAGACAAAACAAAAAATCCTGTAAGCTGAAAACAATAGAACACAATTCCAAAAATCAGCTGCAATCTAAGATATCTGGGCAAATCTGCCTGGTGGCACCAAAAAGCTGGCATTTCAAAGTCTGGGTGACATTGCAAAAAAGGCCTTTTCCTTCATTTCCTGCAGATCAAGGATTAGGCCAGGGCATCATTTGTTTCTAGCCAATCCACAGCAGTATATTTTAGTTTAGTTTATTACATTTATTAAGTGTTTCCCATAGCAACTTACAGAAAGAAAAATACATTAAAATAAATCTATAACAATAGATCCAGTGAAACAATACAAATGTGCTTGTTTAACAAGCACTTAAAAGCAAAAGATGTTCACCCTGATCAAACATAAACACCAAAAAGTAGCCATGGAAAGCCAGGCCATTATCATGGTCCAAATACCTGGGAAAATAAATATGAAAAGATTATTTCAATGACAGGTGAGCCACATTGGGGAGAGCATTCCACAGGCGGGGACCACAGAAAAGACCCATTGTGTTATGGCCCCCATGAACATCTCTTTGAAAAAACCCAGAGAAAGGACTTGGATACCAATTTCAGAGTTTGGGTAGGTTCATATGGGGAAAGGCAGTCCTTAGGGGACTGGGCCTGAGCTGTGCAGGGCTTTATAAGTTCAAAACAGCACTTTGAATTGGACTCAGAAACAAACTGACAGCCAGTGCAGTTGGGTCAAAACTGGAGTTATATGTTCAGATCACGGGATCCCAGCCAATAGTCTGGCCACTGACTTCTGCAGGAGATGCAGTTTCTGAAGTCTTCCAAGGCAGCTCAACATACAATGCATTACAGTAATCTAACCGTAGAAGTGATCTAGGGACAGCTGGTACAGCATAGCGATTCAAAGCGATTGAACGACTGACAGTGGAATCCTATACATTTCTATTCAGATGCAAGTCCCATGGAGCTCAGTGGGTCTTATTCCCAGGTATGCGATTACTGTATAGGATTGCAGCCTGAACTACGAATCAGCCCCACATTCAAATCTTGCCTCTGCCCTGACCTAGGGTTGCCATATTCCAGTTCCACAAATCCGGGCAGGCTTATTTGCTAATTATGTAAATTATTTGCATATTATGCATATTATTTGCATATTAATATTTGGATTGTCCAGTTGTTTTGTTTTTGTGCCTAGGAATTACCACCAAAAACTGGGGAAAGACGTGAGAAATCTTTTTTTTTAAAGCAACATTTTCAGCCTTAAATGCCTAGACTCTAGTTTCCAACACTATGGAGTATTTATTGATTGATTAAGAGGATTTATATCCTGCCCTTCTGCTGTTAGAAACAGAGCTCAGCACAGCTTACAAATATAATAAAAACAATAAAAATAAACAATCAATATAAAAACATAATAAAAACACAAAATAGCAACAAACATAAAGTAAGTCAGGGCAGCAGTACAGTTAACCATATACGATATATTTCAAAGATGTGGTGGGTGGAGAAAAAAAAAAGCCAAAATGTTAGGAAAATGAGTCTTTCACACCACATGCTCAGTTCTAAATACTGTTGCAGCAAGTTTTACAAGTTCCTCCAGTATTCCACTGGTGCAGGCACTCAGACATTCAAAGTATCTGTATGTTTCTTAGGTTTTATAAAAGCAGAGCGTTGCTTAACTCAAAATTTCTTCTCCCTTTGATGAACCACACATACACAGGTTCCACCTCCATACTCAAAATGAAATTGGGCCTGGAAGTATGCAACAACCCCACACATACCTTGCTAATTTGATTACCAGTGCCAGGATGTCTGTCTTTTCAACTACTCTCCTACTCCCTGCCCCCCCCCAAGCATCATGAAAGACCCAGTCCTGGCCTCAGAAAGAAAATAAATATCGGGTCCTCATCAAAGTACTGATAAGCATCTTGTTTTAATTAAAATAATAATTATAAATTCTTGCTCTTATTACTAAAATTACTAAAATATTTAAAGTACATAAAAACAGCCAGGGGAAGATATTGGGGAAATATAAAATAAATACAAATAAAGGGGGGGGTGAACAGACTTTAAATGTGTAATAAAATCATCATCATCAACAACAGCAATAACAAAAAGCAAACCAGGAATATCACTGGTTGATTTTAGAAGTATTTGGCTGACACTTAATGTTAAACAAATAGCCACTGCCAGGAGTGAGCCAGCCCAATGTCCACCTAGGCTAGGGCAGACTCACCCTCCTCCTCTGTGTAATTCAGCAGCCTCTGCCTGCTGCCCTCATGCAATGGTCGTGCTTTTTTCCAGGCCTGGAGAAAAAATGAGGCTGCTTTGCCGCCAAAGGGAAGGACCCGTGTCTGCGCACGCACCTCTCAGCAACTACCCTGCCGGCACGTCTGCCTATCAGTCCCTATGCAAAGGCATTGCAGCAGTTAGGTTTTCTAATCTAGACATTGCCTCAGGTCAGTCAAAGTGAAACAGAACCCTGGCTTCACTGATTGGCTGCAATCCTGAACGGGCGGGGTTAAAGCTACGAAGTGCTATAATATAATACAGTACTGTTTAAAGAAAGATTTAACGGGCGGGGGGCGGCTGACGTTTTTATGTATATCTCGAGAACCGGACCACCTAGAAACTTAATTTTTTTTTTTAATTAAAGCTGGGAATCCGGGCCACGTAAGGGGCTAGCCGGGCACCGGGTGGCATGCATAGAATCCGGGCAAAACCCGGCTATCCGGGCAATATGGCAACCCTACCCTGACCTCAATAGGTGGCCTAGGCTCACCACTCTTTTTCTGTCTCGGCTCCGCATCTGGATTATGAGGTAATAATACTGACCTACCTTACAATCTTCTTGTAAAGATTCCAACAAGATAAGGCGAATGAAGCACTTCCAACTCTGGCAAAGTGCTAATTAAATGCTAAGGTTACTGGACAACCTTGAGCAGGCTGCCATCTCTCATCCTAACCTTACCTAACAGGGCTGTCCAGAGGAAAAAATGTATTCAGGGAAACCAGTGTTTAGTGCCTTGAGCTTGTCGGAAGAACCGTGCGATAAAACCCATCTCTGCCCTCTCTTTTCAATTACTATGCTAAACTTACAGTTTTTACTTGGGCATTTTTCTTAAATAAGCATAGAACAACTGAACAATCGTAAAAAGCAAACTCATTCCGTTTAAGGCGGTTACATTTTGAAAGGTCTGGCCCTGGGTTCTCCAATGAAATCAGCGCGCCACTTTTCCCCGGGACTGGGCATTTTACGTAGGTGTGTCTTTGACAGACGCCAAACGCAGCCTATAGGAGTCTCGAGCCTTTGAATCCTATCTCTGCAGCAGTGTAAACAACTCTCAATTGGCGGACTTTGGCCCGCTAAATCTTATTTTTCAAGTAACCCAGCAACCTCTACAAATGCCCATCCAACCTAACCATAAGAGAGAAGGCAACGTGTTTAAAGTCTGCAGATTTATTAGGGGGATAGGCAAAGAATCTACTTACTCCTCTGGGATGAGGTGTCAGTTTTCATCTTCCAAAATTGTGCAAAATGAACCCCGGCTTATTCCTTTCCGTTTTAATGAAAACTGTGTTGTACACGTCGATCTTGCCCGTGGTTACTCAACCCCAGTGTTCAATGAGCTTTCCAGTGCAATCCTATGCACATTTCCTCAAAAGTAAATCCCAGTGTCCAGTCATGCTTACCTCAAGGTAAGTAGGATTGCAGCCTTAAATCTAAAAGGATTGCAACTACATGCAGCCCGATTCTTTCTATGTCCACTCCAAAACTAGAAGTAGTTGGGCTTCATATAAATGTGCTGTGCTTACTCGGAACTAATAAAGATCGTTTCGAATAAGCATAGATAGGATCGTGGCACAAGAGTAAAGGAACAGATCTGTACATTAGCTTTGTGTAGCCCGATTCTATCACATACTCACTTAGAATTACGCTAAATGGGAGTTACTCCGCAAGGAGCGTTCCCTGGAGTGCAGCTTAAATTCACTATACTTGTAGGCCTGCCAGTCGTGCCACATTGCCTCCACTTCCCTCCGTCGACCCTTTCCTTCTGTCTGCACTGGCCCGGTATCAAATTACATTCTCCAACAGCACCATCTCGCAGTCACTGAAAACCCGGAAGCTCTCCCATCATCCCCTCTGTTGAGAGTAAATTGGAGAGAAGCAACTCGATCACGTACATTACTAGAATTTAATGTTGCTGCAGTTGCTTTACAATATGTGCTTAAAATATATCTCTTTACAATGTTTGTAATTCAGTTATATTTATATACGAATTTCAAAAAGTTATAATGTTCTTTTCATTAAAACGTTCTCAAAGGCAGTATAATAAAATCACAAAATAGTATACACCCAATACATTTATTTAAATACGCCATTTATCCAATATACATAGCAACAGAAATTAGAGGTGCAATTCAGGGTTCCTGAAGATGAACACGCAATGCTACAATCAAAGCTGCAATACCTAAACACGTAAGATTCGGCTGTAACTCCCAAGTAAGCGTGCACCAGGACTGTCTGTAGCCTTATTGGCATTCCGGAGCTGAGCATCAACTGTGACTGAAAAAGTTCGTAGGTTGCAGCTCTTTCCCTAGGTCTGTTGCAAAGCGTAGATCACTTACATTTAACGCGGGGCTGTCTCAGCTTGATCGCTGGGGGAGAGCAGCTCCTTCGCGGGTGCGGCAGCTGTAAGATCTGGAGATCTCTCACTTTCAAATTTCGCGGGGTAGTTCAGCTGACAGCCTGGAGAGTCTGACGTCTTCCCATTCCCTGCTTTCCGCAAATCTCAGTAAAGTCCTGCAGCTGTTGTGTTGGGCAGATCGCTGGAGAGAAATGCAGGTCAAATCACTCTCGTACAGTGGCTGTCCTCATTGTGTGTCCCTCTCCCCAAACTTCCCTCCTCCACTTCTTTTCTCAACCTTCTCCACCCCACCCCCACCCCCACCCCCGTTTGCAAATCTGTTGCTTTGCTCCTCGCCTGATTAACTTGCACATTCCGGGCTCTGGTCCAGGCTCCCACTGGCACGTGGATTTGCAACGTGACTTGCTCCCCCAACTGGGAAAGTTTTGCCAAGTAAAGCAAACTAGAGAGACAAAAAACAAACCCAACCCCCCCACACACTTATTTTTGCAGAATGATGAGGTGAAAATACGATTATGCCCTCTGTCTTGCTATTGAGATGGAATTTGGATTGGCCCAGTTAAGTTAGATTAATTGATTTAATTTCACAAGACAATACCAGACAGGAATACTGTGGTTTTTTTTAAAAAAAAGTAAATAAATTATCAGGAAAAGTTGAAGGGGAGGATGTTCACAAAATAGGGGAGGGGAAAACTTTATTAACTCATTGTTTACATTTGCTGAAAACATTTGCCTTATAATTAACCCAGAGTTCTCTACAAAATTGACAATTAGCTACTTTTGTATCAATTAGTGAAGTTCTATGCAACCTGAAAGATTGCATATTCCTATATTACAGAAATTAGAGAATTAGAAAATGTGTAATAATAAACTTAAGAACACAAGGTGCACCCCACAGGATCAGATCAAAGGCACATTTAGTCCAGCTTCCTGTTTCCTGTAGTGGCCAATCAAATGTCTCTGGAAAGCCTGCAAACAAGACACAAGAGTGACAGCACTCTCCCCTCTCCTGTTCCACAGCAACCGAGGCACACCGTCTCTGATACTGGATGTACTACACAGCCATTAAGACTAGTAGCTATTTATAGCTTTATCCTCCATAAATTTGTCTAATTCCTTTTTAAAGCTGTTAAAGTTGATGGTCTTCATTACAACTATGCGCTAACCTGCTACACACATAATGTTAACCCATAGTTGAAATAAACTATGGTTTAAGATGCAGAAGCACTTTACTTCTCCCTTGCTTCTGATTGTGCTATGCGGAGGAGAAAATAAGCCAAAAACAAATCACAGTCTGGCTTGTTGCAATGTGTAAACCTTGGTGTGTGGTTTCTTTCCTCCAAACAAAACATGATTGGTAAGGTAAGAACAAACCTTGGCTTCTGCTTGTGGTTTGTTTGGCGAGAAACCATGAGCCTGGGTTAGCAGATTACGACAAACCAGTCTCTGGCTTGTTTTCTCCCTCTGCATGTCACAGTCAGGAGTGAGGAAGGAGCAAAGCGCATCACATGTACACATTAAACCAATTTTAAACAGTAGCTTAACATTGTGTGTATGCCAGGCCACTATGTAAAGTAGTACTTCTTTTCTCTTTTCTGAATCTTCCAGCATTCAGTTTCATTTGATGACCCCAGGTTCTTGTATTATGCAACAGGGAAAAACTTCTATCTTCTTTTCCCACTCTATGTATAATTTTATACATTTCTTTCATGTCACCCTTCCTTGCCTGTTTTAAAAACTAATAAGCCCCAAATATTGTGACGATTCCTCATGGGGAAGTTGCTCCAGCCCCTTGATCATTTCGGTTGCCATTTTTTTGAACCTTTTTCTACAATATCCTTTCTTTTTCTTTTTTTTTTTGAAGGGCAGTGAACCAAATTGTACACAGTGTTCCAATTGTGATTACACCATAGATTTTTCATTTTCATTTCATTTCATTTTATTAAATTTATATACCGCCCATAGCCGAAGCTCCCTGGGCGGTTCACAACAATCAGCTTAAAATACAATGAAACACATATTTAAAACAGTTTTTTAAAAGCTTAAAATATAAAATATATTTGTATAATAGAATTATGATACTGCTATACTGTCTAATGGAATTATGACGATGGCAACAAGGATGATCAGGGGACTGGAAACAAAGCCCTATGACAAGAGACTGAAAGAACTGGGCATGTTTAGCCTTGAGAAGGGAAGACTGAGAAGAGAAACGATAGCACTCTTCAAGTACTTGAAAGGTTGTCACACAGAGGACAGCCAGGATCCCTTCTCAATCATCATAGAGTGCAGGACAAAAAATAATGGGCTCAGGGAAGCCAGATTTTGGCTGAACATCAGGAAAAAAGTTTCTAAATGTCACAGCAGCATGACCATGAAACCAATTACCTAGGGTGGGCTCTCCAACACATTGGAGGCAACAAAGAGGCAGCTTGGATAGCCACCTGTTGGACATGCTTTAAGCTGGATTCCTGCATTGAGCAGGGGGTTAGACTAAATGGCCTTGTGGACCCCTTCAAACTCTACAATTCTCTGATTATTCACCCCAGATTCAGGCGGCAGGTCCCTGAAACACACAGTGACTAGCTGCTTGCAGTTTGCAAGTCTCTTTGAGGACAAAGTTGGTTAACTTTGTAGCAACGTACATGCCACTGTCACAACAAATCTGCCCCAGTGTTATGGGGTCATTTCAAGTTGATATGTATCGTCTGATGATTTCGACAGGATGCTTGCAGTGATGTTTCCAAAGACATGTCTTCTGGACCCCTGTGCGACAGCCCTTCTAACCACCTCCAAATGAGGACAACCAGTTTCATTTTCCCTCACTGGAGCTAGCTGTCCCACCTCACCTGCCCTCTGGGACCTCCCTCAGGTTACTGACACACCATTAAGCAACTGCCCAAACAGAACAGTAAAATAAATATGTGAAACATGTCCCAATATTTCCCTAGGCACGTGATCAGTACCAAATGGGTTGCAATACTATTATACCTTATTTTCCTCAGCATTCAAGAGATCCAGGCAATAGGATAACTCAAAAGGAAAACCTTTATTTTAAACCAACATCTCACAGACAAACAGGCATAGCTGGCTCATAGGCTTGAATGACTTTTTTCTTTAACTATCACAGTCTCTTGCTTCACTCTATCCTTTACTAACATCGCAGAACATCTTACTCCTGGCTCTATATCCTTTCTAACCTACAGTCCTCTATGTTGCTCCCACTCCTCAGCGGACTACCCACTGAACTCTCTCTACATCCCTAACTGAACATATCTAAACTCGTAACTGACAAAACAGTCCTTTTTCTCCATTCTCCCCCTTCTCAACATTTCAATTACAGGATTGGCTGCAGATGGAGAAGACGGATCCCAGCCCTGTCTGTCACACCCTGCTCTTCCTGCCTGGTTAAAAATAGTTGGAAGGCATAGCCGTGTGGGTCCAGGGTGTTGTGAGGTCATCACTGTGTGGTGGTCTGGTGTCCACCACTTTTAAAGAGATGGTGGTGTGTCTGCTCTTTAAAAAGCCCACTCTGGACCCAAAAGAGTGTAGTAAGTTTTATTTCTCCTTCTGAATCAAGAATTGCAGTGCAAGTCCTGGACCAGGCCTGATCACATCCACATCCTGATCTCTGGCCACATCCACACCAGACTTTTATTTCACTTTAGACAGCCAAGGCTTCTCCCAAAGAATCCTGGGAAGTGTAGTTAGTGAAGGGTGCTGAGAGTTGCTAGGAGAGGCCCTGTTCCCCTCACAGAGCTTCAGTCAGAGCGGCTGACTGTTAAACCACTCTGGCTACTGGAGCTCTGTCAGGGGAATAGGAGTCTCTTCTCAGCACCCTTCCAAACGACATTTCCCAGGAAGGTCCAGTGCATCCTGAGGGTGTCACCAGATTTTGTCTATATCAAAGAGTTTGTCTCAAGCTAAAGGAATTTTGGGAGAAGACAAAAGAGTTTGAAGATTAGCAATGCTGAGGTGGGAGGGAGAAAAGATGAATTTGTAGAACTCTAATTCTACTGTAGAATTCACTTTAGGGATATGTTTTGAGAGAAAAAAATCTAGGAAACTCTCCATTGCTGTGCATGATTTTTAGACCACTAGACAAAATTCTATTAATGGATTGATGAGCTACAAACATTTCAGTATAGCAATTTAAACAGCAAAATGCCTTGTGATTAAATGTCTACCTTTTTATACGCCCTAGTTTCTTATAATCCCCATTGTGGCTACCATTTCAAATGTGGAAAAAAATATATCTGAGTGACTTCCTGACTGTTAGAGTAGTACAACAATGGAACCAATCACCTAGGGAGGTGGTGGGCTCTCCAACACTGGAGGCATTCACAAGGCAGCTGGACAGACAACCTGTTGCATATGATTTAAGTTGGATTCTTGCGTTGAACAGGGGGTTGGACTCGATGGCCTTATAGACCCCTTCCATGATTTTATATGTGTCTCTTGGAATCAAACAACAAAATCTAAAGACTGACAACACAAATTATAATAATGAAGACAATATCTACATTGTATTGCAGTCTACAATATTTTTGCACTGACACAGGACAAAACCAAAACATCTTTTTAATTTTAGATCTTGTGTTGTCTGATTCAAGCACTTGAACTTTTGAGATAGTTTTCCTCTACAATTGTATGTCATCATGAACTTGGCACTTCCCCATTTGGTTTGTGAGGACATTTGGCAATAGCCTATGCCCACCCGCCCTACAGCTGACATCATACATGACATCACTTGTGGGGCCAGTAAGGGTACGGCTTCAAAGGAACATCAGGAGCTTAAAGTGAGCCCCTGATTGTTCCTTTGCTGGAGTAAGTCATGCTCCCACCATCCATCAGCTGATGGGCAGTGGGAACACACCATGATCCAGCAAGAGGAAATGCTTCCATTGAAACCACTGTTAAAATGGAGGGAGAGGTCACCATTTTAGTAGTGGTTACAATGGAAATAACTTCTCCCTCCCACCACTGCTCTTTGAACCTCCAAAAACCAGAGGTTCAAACAGCAGCACAGGGCTGTTTGAAAGCCCATTTGCAAAGAGCCCCACACTGCTCTTTGAACCTCTGGCACCCTACGGAATGCCATGCTGTGTTATACTACATGCCCCATGGCAGCCATGTTGTGATTGGCACCTGCAGCACTCTCTGCCCCTGGTCCAAATAGGCTGGCGACCTCTGGCTTTAACTGTTTTTATCAGCCTGTACTGTATAACATCAGTAAAAATGGCAGCACTTACCTAGTTGATTTTTCTCTTTCATATGTTGCCAGTCTGGATCCCTGATAAACAATGTAACATTTGATAAAAGGAAATTGAAAACTGGTATACAAACATCATCAACCCATGTAAAAGATCTATGCTCAAACTAGTGCACAGATGGAACATCACCCCAGTAAGGTTGTTCCGGATGAGCTCCAGTGTTTTGCCCTTAAGTTGGTAGGGCTATATAGAAATCAGTACCTACCACTGTATGTGGTGGTCCTGTCCATGGGCCCAACATTTCTGGAACTGTGTATTTTGCAAAATCCAAAATATTATACAACAGCCTGTGGACAGAAATCTGCAGCTAATCTTGGTGAATCTTTACTTAAACAAAAAACTGGAAATAGAGCACAGCTCTTACAGCACATTTCTTAATGGCAGCCTGCTTAATAATGGCAAAGGACTGGAAAGGGGAAAGGGGGTATTGCTGGAATATTGGTACTGTAAGGTACAGTACCTAGCATTGATGGAGTAATTAACACAAAAGCTTAGAATACTAAAAGTCTTTTCAAAATCAGACATGTTTGTAAAAGTATGGTATGATTTTATACGTTTTATAAAAGAAAACTTTAAAAAAAGAACACAACTGCCCACCCATCACATTATGTAAGGATCTGGAATGCATAACAAATTCAGCTGCCTTGACATATTTGGGGTTAATATAGTTTCGTCAGAACTTTCCTTTTGAGAAGCTATCAGATCTGTCTTTTACAACTTACCATATATTTGTCTGAGACAAATGGATTGCTAGTTTCAAAGCTGGGATTATTATTATAGTGAGAATTGTGTTTTTTCCCCTGTCCTTGATACTGATTTCCAAAATCTTTATGATATCTGCTTAGAATTAAAAAGTGAAAATCAATAAAGAAGATTAAAACATAAAATGCCTCGTTAGTTGTAGTTTCAGCTGCTGATGGTTTAGTGGTTAGGGATTCTAGCCAGGGCTTAAGGCAGTTGTACATTCCTCTACCAGGTCTTTTCTTTGCTGTTGTAGATGCTGTTTCATTCCAGAGACAATGACCCCCATTGAGCCCATTTCCATGGGTTCCTCCTCTGTGGGGCTAGTCACCAATTTGGCTTTCTCTGCTTGGGTCCTGTGGCACTCTTGCTCCACTTTGGAGAGTATTTTAAAGTAGGTGGTTAACACTTTCTGTGCCCCCTCCCAGGACATACCACAATGGTTTGCTTCTTGTGGCTCTTTTGACAGTGGTGGGCTGTTTATCCTTGATGCAAAGCTCAAGTCTCAGGCATCTGCTGCCACTGAGCATTGCTCTGCCCCCAAGAAACAAAACTCCTCTCCACTCACATACAACTAGGTCCAGTGCCATCTAGTGACTAAGCTGACACTGTCCATACACAATGGAAGCCTATTACTTGTGCACTTTCCTGACTCTGTCTTGTTTTTTGGTTTATGAGACTAGATTGGAGTGATATACGAATAGGAAAAGATAACGTGTAGACTATACTGCAGAAAAACTTATTTAGCCTTTCACTTGGTGAAGAAGAACTTGCAGTATAAGATTTTAAAGCCTCCCCGCCCCGCAGTATAGTTATAAGGGAAGACACCATGCAAATAAGATTAATGTACTGTGTATAGATAGAAACACACCTACTCTGTTAATAATGATGGGTTTCATCATGACAGAAGTCTGACAGCTTAGTAAAGTTAGAACACAAGCTGGAAGCTGGACACAGAATACACCTTACACTTGGCAAAGCACAATCAAAGACCAAGTTATCTAATGGCATGCCTCATAAGATTATAAACCTCCATAAGATCATAGGCTCTGAGGTTTTTAAAAAAATCTTTGTATACTATCTAGACAACTTTAGGCAGTAACAGTAACAGTAGTAGTACACATGTTGCAGAACAAAGCAGTAGAATCCTGAGGTTGTACAGTGGACCCTACCATGCTAGGTGTGTGTGTGGGGTACCATTTCTGAATGTTCCCTTATATTAAAAAAAAGTCCCTGCATTTAAAGAACAAGCAGATCAAGGCGAAAGGTTCTATTCTAACTTACTCCTTGCTGTGCTAGTTATCTTTTTTATATATTTTATATTCCTCTTTACACAAGGGAGAATTTAAAATGACCCTCTCCTTTACACCAAAGTCTGTTTTACCACTTCAAACACTGCCACCTTATTCTGCATATGTAAATTGTGCATCGTACTTGAATTAATGGGAGGTGATGCAAAAGTGCCATAGTGTTCAACCAGTGAGGGATCTTTCACATATTTAAATCACCAATGTAGTCATAAAGTGATAAATGTACAGGTGTAATCCATCCCTTGAGCGTGTCTATAGGTAAGACACTGCTGTCTGCTTAAATCTAATGAACATCGCCGATTAAATATTTACCATGGTATATCTTCTTGAAATGAAAGGTTTCATTCCATAAAGGAAGCCGCAGACCTGAACTTACAAGATCTGAACAGGGTGGTTTATAACAGATGCTATGGGAGGTTGCTAATTCATAGGGTTGCCATAAATTGTAATCAGCTTGAAGGCACACAACAAACAACAACAACAACAACAGCATAATAATAGAAGACTGGGAAACAACTCTAATACATTATCAATTCACCACAATAGATTCTTTTAAATCATGACTGGCTCTGTTTTAAAATCACAAATAAACAACACAGCAGTAGCATTATTTACCAAGAAAGGAAATTCCTGCTTAAAACATTCTCAAGATCTGATGTAATCATATTTTCTAAGAGAATGAAACCACTGGTACAGAATGTCTGTTCCTAAATTAAGAAAAAGCACTCCCAGTTATTTCTAGTTGTAGCACACTGTGCTCTGGCTACAATTAGGTGAGACAATGGTAAACAGGCACAATTTCCTTCTAGCTTGAAGAACAAGGTAAATTTCTCAGCAGATGAAAGGCAGATGCCTGTGAGACTGCTAAACTGCAGCTTCTGTTCTATAGCTAAGAAATTTATTTAAGTTTAAAGATTTGGGACATGGGTAATTGAGATAGTGGTGAGCAATGACAGTAATGATGATGTTCATTTGTGCCCAAGTTTTAAAAGTCTTTTGATCACTATTACTCATGATAGCAAAGTGAGACCTACATGTTCAGAGGCAGTGAGCCTCTCACTACTAGATACTAGAGAGAAATAATGAGAAAACTTTATATCATCTTTTATCAGGAGTGCCATTTAGAGAGGAAGAGGAGGGTGGAGATCTCCTTTTTCAACCTCCTGTCTGTTCCTCTGGACTAGCACCTATGGGCTGCTCACTGGTTTTTACACCCTGGCCTGGTTCTTATGTAATGTTAAACCATGGTTTGAATAAACCTTAGTTAATAAACCATGATTTAGTGTCACATGTGAACTAGGGTTGCCAGATCCATGGCCTGAGACTGATCCTGTATCTTTAGGAGAAGAGAAGGTCAGCCATGTGCAGGTGTCCTTGCAACTCTGTAATGGGAAAAACCACAAAGTAGAATTCTCCCTCCCCCCTCCACAACTTTTAAAGATACAGAAGACCTCTTGCAGGTCAGGCCTGGCAACCAAGAGGTCTTCTGTATCTTTAAAAGTTGTGGAGGGGGAAGGGAGAATTCCACCTTGTGGTTTTTCTCATTACAGAGTTGCAAGAGCACCTGCACTTGGCTGACCGTCTCTTCTCCTAAAGATACAGGATCAGTCTCAGGCCAGGAACCTGGCAACCCTAAGTGAACCCAGCCCAATACTTTGTCTATGATTAATTAACTATTGTTTGTTTGAGAAGATTAACCATGGTTTGTTGTTGGCTAAGCAATAGTTTAGTATTACATGTGAACCTGGGCAATTTCTTAACTATGGGTTAGGTATGACCTAAGTGGGTCACTCCACCCAAATTGCCCTCCAAACTACAGAGACACTAGCTAAGAGTTGTCATGGGCCCCAAGGGGAACTGTGGCAGGAATGGGAGGGAAAAGAGTGGGGTATAGAACTTAGAAAGGGGATTGTCAGTTCTGCTGAAGGGAATCAGGACAGCATAGGGGAAGGATTTTCAAAGCCCTCTGAGCCTGCTAATAGAATTGTTGAGAACAGCCCAGAAGCCTCCCTCTCCTGCCATAGCCTTGGCATCCAGCCCAGATCTAGCTGAGGAGCAAAGCAAAAGTGGCTAATGGGTGTTACTGGCTCCTAACACTCCAGATGGCAGCATTAGCTGAAGAAGTCACTATCAGCTCATTGAAAAAGGTTGCACAAAGGCTAGAAAGACCAAGAATGAATTCAAAGAGTGCAGTCTCTTCCTCTATCTGCTATATAAACGTAGCAATGCTTGTAATTCTCATTGCGACAATTAGTTTTTGCCGCCTCCACAGTACCTAGTTTGTAGCCTGAGATAAGTCCAGTTTTTTCCTGCACCCTGATTTATGCCTAGAGTGTGATGCTGCATTCTTGTACATATTTCTTGAATAAAGCTTCGTGCAAAAAATCCAGGCCTCGAGTCCTGAGTCTGCTTCTTTTTCGTTGGGAGCCAGGACAAGAGTAGCTGAAAAAGGAAATCACTCTCCATGCTCTGCTGCTCACACCGGTTGTACTAGAGAAGATGACATTGCTGCCAAGCCTGCCTGGTAACAGGATCCTTTTCCTTACACTCCACAGCAGTGGTGCACAATGGTGATGAAATCTTAAAGGGATCTCTATTCTGTCCCCTCTTAAAATACTACATCCCTTTTCATATCTTTTCCATCTTTACCGCACAGTGGAATGGAGATGAAATTTAAGCAGAAGGTTAAAGGGACTATTCTCCACTATTACTGGCCTTCGCTACTTTATTTAATTTACAATCCTGCTGCTAACATGTTCAAGTGAGAGTGAGACTATGGCTACATCCACACCAGACATTTATTCCACTTAAAAAAATCTTGGCTTACCCCAAAGAATCCTGGAAAGTCTGGTTTGTGAAGGGTGCTGAGAGCTATTAGGAGACAGTTATTCCCCTCACTGAGCTCCAATTCCCAGAATTCTCTGGGAAGAGGGGCTGACTGTTAGACCACTCTGGCCACTGGAGCTCTCTCAGGGGAATAGGAGTTTCCTAATAACACTCAGCACTTTTCACAAACTACGCTTCCCAGGATTCTTTGGGGGAGACATGACTGTTTAAAGTGGAATAAATGTCTGGTGTGGCCAAAAAATATTTTAAAAGCAAGAAAAATACCTCAGCTGATTACCACCTCATTTTTAAGACATGTCACACCCCAACAAATTTATCATAAGTTTCACCCCACAAGCAGCCACTGGAGGACTCCCCCCTCCTTGATTGGAAATGGACTGCCTTCAAGTCGATTCTGACTTATGGCGACCCTATGAATAGGGTTTTCATGGTAAGGTGGTTTTACCATTGCGTTCCTCTGAGGCTGAGAGGCAGTGACTGGCCCAAGGTCACCCAGTGAGCTTCAAGGCTATGTGGGGATTCGAACCCTGGTCTCCCAGGTCATATTGCAACACTATAACCACTACACCACACTGGCTCTCTCCTTAGCAGTGTAGAATTTCCCCCTCCCTTCTATCCACATTACTACACAAACCTATACATGTCTCCTCAGGAGTAAACTCCATTAAATTCTGTGGGGCTGATAGCTGGCTTGGATTCTAAGCACATCAGAAATCACCAAGATTGGACTAAAAAGAGGAGAGGAAATGCTTCAGACCACTTTGAAAGCACCAACATGCTGAGGACAAGCAGGAGAGAGGAAGAAAGAGGCAAAGTAAGGGGATATTAGCAGCAGCAGCACAATTTCCAAAATCTCCACACATAATGTAGCCCCACCATTCATCCCCTTCCCTCAGGAGCAAAATATCAGGTTCAGGAGCATGGAATCTTGCCTGCAAAAGGAAATGAGCTCCTCTTCTCTGATCATTTTTTAAATTGTAGAATGTTTGCAATAGTGTAAAATTGTGCCTTCAGAGTGGGATACATTCACACAGCTTGCCTTTGTGGCAGAGGGTATAATGTAGGTATCGTCTAAAGAGGGGAGTAATGTTACATAACAGAATTGGCAGATAACGCAGAGTGATGGAAGGAAAGGGTTAAGAAACTCTGCCCTGCTAAGAACTTTTGGTGCTTCTTTCATGGGGTAATAGTCGGTGAAGAACTGAAAGGACTCTGAGAAGATTTCCACCCCCTCACTCTCACACAGCCAGACAATGGGAAAGGGCATGGTGGCGTGGTGAAGCAATGCCGGTAAGTAGGGTGCAGGATATCGGGCAAGGAGTACAAAGTAGGGGAGAAGTAGGCAGGAACATGTGGTTTTACTGTGTTTTGTTTAACAGATAATGGTTTAATAAACTATGGTTTAACTTGAGGCTTAACGTGATGTGCAAATTGGGCCAATGAGTAACTATTGGTATAAATGGTCTCATCCACTAGATATGCATATGAAGGCAGAATACTCTTTGGCCTGGTTCACATACCACGTCAAACCATTCTTACATCACGGTGGGCAGAGCAATCCTTCTAACCCTGGCTCAACAGCAGCAGGGCGTGAAGGAGTGGCGTAGTCACTGCTGCATCCACTGCTCATGCCAGCCAGGGCACAAGGTGCAAAAAAGGCAAAGGCCTGCTCTGTGCTACACCAGCCTATGATAGCCTAATAGCTTCTTAGCTCCAACGCATCCTTGGGACAAATGTTTTGCATGCAGCTGCTTAATCCTTTCCACATCTATTGTTTCTCCCCTAAAACTCCCTCCCCACATCTCTTTTATGCTTGATGGGTTTCTAGACTTTTGTTTATCTTACAAACATAGGGCCAAAAATCCCGTTGTGGGAGAGTTTAGAGAAGAGAACATCAGAGGGAACAATTCTGAGGATGTTTTGCAGCGGAAAAGCTGCTAATATTATGCATGGCTGCAATTTAACTTGCAGTTTGCCCTGAAATAGCACCATAGCTTTTATATTTATAAGCCCTGGATATAGATTACCAAGAATACCTAGAATCTATTTAATGTTAAAAAGAGGGGCAGAAGGGTGTGTGTCTGTATGTGTGTGTGTAGGAGAAAGAAACTACCATAGATGAAAGTATATGTTGTGTAACAAGTTCTGCTTCTAGCGCTAGAGACCTATTTCCAGTTAAAACATGGTGAAGTCATATTTTCTTCTCCCCAGGATTTTTGTAATTTGCTTCAGCAGCCTGCAGGCAAGGGACCTCACCCACCCAGAGTTGGGCTTAATATAGAACTCAAACTGAATGAAGACTGATGTTCCTTTGATGCCTCTTGCTGCACTCCCTTTCCAGCTTGAAAAACATTGGCTTGCATGCCACCTGCACCTTCCTTTCCTATAAGACAGCCTTTGTGTGGAAGTATTCACAGTTCCCACTTTCCCTTCCTTGGCTGCAATGTGACCTCTTCCTCACATGTTTGAGTTGTTTATTTTAGCTCTTCCCTGCAAGTCTCTGGAAATCTTTGATTAGTCATCTAGGCAAAGCCCCCCCCCTTCTCCTTCTGTTTGTGAGTTGTCTGCGTGTGTGAGAGGATTTTTCTAGACTGAATTCACATAAGAGGTCAGTAGTTTAGATATAAGATTTGGTAGTATATGACCCAATAGGCCCAGAATTTCCAGAAAGGTCTTTTGGCTTTCCTTAAGACCCAAACCATACATTACAACAGTTGTTTGCAAACTGTGGAGCTACCCAGCTCCCTATGAGGTGCAGGACACCTGAGGAGGGACATGAGTTTTGTTTTGTGCACAGAATTGGAATACTCTGGGTACAACCTGCAAAATTTTTAAGCACATAAAACACACACCTACCAGTGATGAACCCTGCCTTGTCTGATTCAAAATGTGCCCGTACAAGTTGGATTCCTTTGAAGGTCATTTGCTGAAAATTCATTACTAAACTTATGAATCTGCAACTTCTGACTCTAGGCCCTGTTGTGCTCCTGATTACATTACTGGGAGCAAGGTAGGTTTTAAAGGCCTTCCAACTACCACTAACCAGTCCATCCAGAGCGCTCCAGGTGCTCCAAACTTATGAAAGCCAAGAGGCATCCAAGAGGGTTTACAAGAATCTTTGGGGCTTCTGATGGAGCCCTGGTAGCTCCTGTGAACATGTGTTGTGCATTCCAGGCATGCTGCAAGGATTCCCATATGTCCTGGCACTGCAGCAGCCAGCGTTAACAGGGAGCAAGGAAATTTAATTTCCCTGCTCTCTGGCATGCATGGGATGCATATGATCAGGTGTCAGGCCGCAACTAGAGGCCCTGCGTTCTTGCAAACCCTAACCAAAACATCCTTGCCTTTGGTACGTTTGGGGAGAGGAAAGCATGGGCGCTTGTGGCAAGGTAGGAGGGAATATCAGAGGTCAAAATGGATCAATTTCAAATCTGCCCAGACTCCACATTTTCAAGAATTATTATTACTATTACTGTTGTTGTTGTTGTTGTTTTGTTGTTGTTACCCACTCTTCATCAGCAGGTCATATGTTATAACCAGCACTTTGAATTGAACCTGAAAAGAGGGAATCAGGGAGCCAGTGCAGAAATTTCAAAATGAATGTATGGCATGTTCCATCTAGAAATAATATAAATAAATAAATAAGGAAAAAGCATAGAGTATGTCCATACAAAGATAATATAAACTTTAATACAATTTGAAAATGAATTGTCAAACAGTGTAGGCTGAGAATATTGCAAGCATTCAATTAAGTATGAATGCACCCAAGCAGTGTCAAGATGAGCAGGCCCTTGCCTCCATCCTGCAATGCCACGGATGCCTCCCCCATTCCATGCCCAAGGTCCAGTAGCTTATCTTGGAGCAAAGGAAGGAGACAATGACTGCCAGTGATGATGGGCACTCCCATGACCCCAGTGGAGATGGGACTGGGCCTCTGAGGGCTTTCTCCTTGGAGGGAATGGCACAAATAGCGTCATTTTCCCTCCAGGGATTCTAAGACTGGTACTTTCCATGCCCAGCAGGGAAAGATGCTCTGTTGGGAATCTGGGAAAAGCCATTCTCCACCCTTAAAAGGTATGTCTTTGGGTATGGGGAAAGTGGAGTGAAGTGGCTGTGGTGGGCATTTTATAAGCATCTTTGTGAGTTTTGTGAGTGAGCACTCAAAACTGTGTGCTTACAAAAGGCTCAAGCTTTTGGGATCATTTGAATCTAGCATTGGCAAAAGCCCAATTCTTTTTAGGTTGAACAATAAGGGTGCTCTTGCGTCTTTCTCTAGACCATGTTTTGCAAGCAGCATTAGTCTGGAAATGTATATATGTGTGAATCTACATAACCAGCTTTTCTCTCAGAACACTGCCTGCCTGTTGGCTTTTACCCGTCATTAGACAAGATCTTTCTGTTCCAGCCAATAGCTGCTGGCATTTTTCTTCCCGGGCTTTATTTTTTAAAAAAGCAAATGGAGAATGTAGGGCAGTGATATAATCCAGGCCACACTATCTTTGAAAATGTAGGTCAGACAAACTGTACCAAACATTTTACAACTGTTTAGAATGAGAGAGGAGAGGAGGAAACAAAACAAAACACCAACCCACACTGGGAACTGGGCCTTTGAATGGGATATCCTCTCTTGAACCAGCTGGCTCTAGTCTGTAGGAACGTCCAAAAAATGTGAAGCCAAAAATAACAAGAGGATCTGAGAATGGAAAGTGGGAAAAGAGGGCCAAACTCCAGCCATACTCCTGTGACCTTCCTACTCTTGAACAGCCTGAAGGAGAGGGCTCATTTCCATTTCCCGCCTACCCGCTCCTAGGATGCTTAGCCAAGAGCGTTTTGGAGAATCTGAATCATTCACAAGGGTTGCAGCTAGGGAAAGGGAGAGAAAGAGGAGATTCGAAGCCATGTCTGCTGCTGCCACCACCTCTGGAAACAGCAGTGAAAAAAAGGGCGGGTTTGGGACGGGTGTGGAGTACCAGCATGATCCTTAAGTGTGGCAAGCTACCACCATAAACTCTAACTTCTGAAGGGTTCAACATCAGTTTTGAATTGTATTCTCAGAAAACGATCATGAAATATTTGGGCAGTGTTTTAAATTATTCTTTTTTTAAAAAAAAAGGACCTGGAAGGAGGCCCTGCTCCTTAATTCTAATTGCATGGGGACAGATTGCAGTTGCTCAGTGGCGGGGATCCGTCTGTACATGCTCAGAGGTACTTTGAGCACTCAAATAGTGAATGGATATATATATTTTAATCTACTTACCGAGGCTTTTGCTTATTCAATTAGTGAAATGGTGAGAAATGAGAAACAAGAGGCAGATAGCCATGTGCACATGAAAAAGTTTGCAGGAGCGGGGAGGCCTTTAAAAGAACCCTAAGGGGGCAAACTTTTTAAAAATGGCCCACTCACTAGCCATGAAATGTTAAGTGTCAGTTGGAAAAGCAGAATGGAAAACTGCGCTGGGGATGCCCTGCTTAAATTTCTTAAAGCTTCTGTAGGTGAAGGAGGATGCCGCTGGCTGGCTAACAGGATCATTCCTGCTAGGGGGTGAGGAGATGCATCGTAAGGTCCCACTTGCAATGTACACTTTGTTTCTGTTTCTTTAAAGAAAGGGTATAGTGCAAAACAATATCTGGAAGTTGGGTGTGGTAGTCAGACTAGGGCGGGAGGCCATAAGACAAAACCAATAGTACCTGCCCCAAAGTAATGCTGGAAACATTACAATTATTCCTCAAAAGTAATGAAGTTACTACTCATTCTATTACCAGCAAAATGTAATGAAGTTACCCACTCGTTACTCAAAAAAGTAATACATTACAAGTAATTCGTTACTTGTAACTAATAACTTCCAAGCTCTGGCCACATGCATCCAGTCTAGAGAACCACATAGGGTTACCAGATCTGTTCTTCAGATGGAGACTCAGGTTTTGGGGGGTCTCCTCCTGCTCACCTTAATCTCCGGACTTTCAGCTTTCATAATTTAAAAAAAGTTTCTAGGTGGTCTGGTTCCAGAGTTATACACCAAAACGTCAGCTCCCCCCACAACTTCTTAGTTGCTCTAAGTTCTGCTCTAGTCCCTACCCTTTCAGGTTTTTAGCCAATAAGAAGTCCGGGTTGTGATTGACAAGGAATTATAGAGCCAAAAACAATAGAATCAAATTGAATTGTCTCTCTTCAAATCAATTCCGACTGACGGAGACCCTAAGAACAGGATTTTCATGGTAAGCGGTATTCAGAGGGGGTTTACCATTGCCTCCCTCTGAGACTGAGAGGCAGTGACTGGTCCAAGGCTCAGAAAATGTATTTTTTCTTGCTTTTCTGAACATCTCACAGATTCAATAAGTATGCTTTCAGTCTTTTTCTTGTTTGGTAATTTAAAAAAATGAAATAGGTACAATTTTGTGGTCCTATTTCTTAGCAGAGATATAAACGCAAGCAGTGGAAGTGAGAGTAAGACCAGCCCACCTTTCCCTAGGCACTAATAACAGCAGACACAATGTTCTTAGGAAAAAAGATAAAGAATGGTTACTCATGACCTTTCATATGTTCAGGAAACATAGGCTCTAGCTTAGATGAAAGAAAAGGAGTCCATTAGTCTTTGGTAATGATGCTCTCAGGAGAGCATCTTCCATGCTGCCTCTCCCAGAGGTAAAAAGTAGTGGGAATGGCGGATATGCAGGAGTCTGCTAATATCCAGGACAAAAGAGGAGGAAACCAGGTAACTAACCCCACCCATTAGGAAGTTATATCATGGTAAACAAGTACATGGGATATTTCCCCAAATATCCCTTAAAGGGAACATACAAGTTTGCTTATTCTAACACTCCTCCTCAAATTTGCATGCAAGAATCCAACAGCCCCATCTTGACACGAAGTCTCTGGAAACAGTCTCTAGGCAATGTCTTTGTCAAGATGTCAGCTGTCATTTCTGTAGTTGGACAGTTGTTCATCTTGATGAATCCTTTCTCTGTCAGCTCACGCACAATATGGTACTTTATCCCTATATGTTTAGTGTGTGGCGTGATTCTCTGGGTCTGAGAAAGTCTAATACAACTTTGCTTGTCTTCCATCATCTGGATTGGCCTTTGTACTCTTATTCGAAAGTCCTTTAGTAATCTGTTAAGCCTAATGGCTTCTTTGCATGCTTCTGCAGCAGCTATATACTCAGATTCTGTAGAAGAAAATGCTATTATGTCTTGCTTATGACTAGCAGGGCCGGTTCTAAAGGGCAGCCAGGTTGGGCACTGGCCTGAGGGCCCCGGGGCTACAGGAACCCCTGAGGGGCCCTCCACTCCCCTTCCATGATCCACACCCCCCGACGCCCCCTACTTACCTGTCAGCCGGCTGTTTAGCATTGCTCTTAATGAAGATGGCGGCCGCAGCTTCTCTAAGGTACTGAAGCCGCTGCTGCCATCTTAGTTGATGGCAGAGATGTGCACGCGTAGCACGCACATGTGCCATCAACAAAGATGGTGGCAGAGGCTTCATTCCCCTTAGGGAAACCGCGGCCGCCATCTTCATTAAGGGCAATGGTAAAGACTAGACAGGTAGGGGGGCCGTGGGGGGGCGCACACACACACACACCGGGGGGCCAGGGCAAGCTGATGCCCAAGGGCCCCTGCATGCCTGGAGCCGGCCCTGGTGACTAGCCCAGGAGATAGGTCCATCTCCACACGTAAACAGGAAACCACTAGTTAACTTGGAGTCTGAACCGTCTCCAGCCCACTCAGTGTCAGTGTAGCACACAAGCTTTGGATTACTATTGGCTGGCAATCTCAGTTTAAAGTCCATAGTCCCTTTCAAGTATCTCACCACCCTTTTGACAGCAATCCAGTCCTTTTGTGTGGGTGTGCTAGTTTTCCTACATAGGATCCCTACTGCACTTGCTATGTCAGGTCTGGTGTTTGTGGTTAAGTACAGAAGCTTCCCTATTGCCGTTCTGTACTTGTTGTTATTTGGTAAAGGTTCACCTACATCATTGTCTTTGAGAAAAT
The DNA here is from genome assembly GCF_030035675.1 of Rhineura floridana. Classification (NCBI taxonomy): domain Eukaryota; kingdom Metazoa; phylum Chordata; class Lepidosauria; order Squamata; family Rhineuridae; genus Rhineura; species Rhineura floridana. The sequence goes on from NC_084487.1 coordinate 129,634,663, forward strand.
CTGTTGCCATGGGCGTTGCTACAGGATAGGCATCTTTGAGTTCTAGAGTCTCTAAAAGATCAACAATCTTTTGCCTTTGGTTGAGTAGGTAGGACCCATCTGCTTCCCTTTCAGTGTGGATGCCTAGGTAGTATGTTGCAGTGCCTAACTCTTTGATTTCAACTTCCTTGTTTAAATGATGTACAATGTCTGTGTAGTCTTGATCTCGTTGAGTCGCCACGATCAGGTCATCAAGTCATCAACATAAATCAGGATATAAGTCAAATGTCCATCCTTGTTTCTGGTGTACAGGAATTGGTCTACCTCACCTTGCTTGAAGCCTTGCTCCTTGAGCATTTTATCCAGTTTCTCATTCCAGGCCCTTGCAGCTTGTTTGAGTCCATACAGGCCCCTTTTAAGTTTGCATACAAGATGTGCTTGCTTCTGGTTCATGAAGCCTGGGGGTAGTTGCATGTACTGTTATTTCTCCATGAAGAAAGGCAGTCTTGACATCGAGATGTCTGACATGCATCTGTTTGGAGGCTGCCATGCTTAGTAGCATTCTTATTGTGCTGTGTTTGACAACAGAAGCAAAAATAGCATCATAGTCCTCCCCATAGTTCTGCAGGAAACCTTTGGCAACTAGTCTTGCCTTGTAGCATTCAATTTCTCCTCCTGCATCTTGTTTCACCTTGAACACCCATCTGCATCCTATGGCTTTCTTGCCTGGTGAAAGTTCTGTCAGGGTCCAAGTCTTATTCTTGTGCAGTGCATCCATCTCCTCCTGAGCGGCTTTTCTCCACTGAGCCCCCTCGGATGCTGGCATCTGCTTGATCTCCTCCCAAGCTGATGGTTTGCTGGATAGCACCAACTTTGCGAGGTAGGACAGGCATAGAGGTGGTACACCCTTGTTGATTCGCGATGAGGAGCTGGGAGCTTGTTGTGGGATCTGGTCTGGCTCTGCAGCATCTTCCAGTCCAGTCATCTCGTCATTCTCATCTGCATCTGTACCTCTCTCAGCCTCATCTACTATTGCTAATGTCACCTTGGTATACTTTAATGAAAATCATCAAGGCAACTTTAATGGAAAGGATATCTAGGCGGCATTAGTAATAGTAGTATGAATAAAAGTATAAATATTTGACTAAATAAATAAATAAAATACAGTTTTTAAAAAACTTTAAAAAATGTTTTGCTCAGAAAAAAAGAACAGAAATGTTGAGGGAAATTGAAAAATATGCAATACTTTGTTTTAAGTGCCCTTTGCAAATTGAAAGCCACTTTGTTACTTTAGGAAAATAAAATGTATTATGTATAATTTGGTTTGCCATTAAATTATCATGTTTGGTATATTACAAATGCAGTTTATTCAGGGAATAAAAGTACAGTTTATTCAGGGAATATTCTGGGAATAATTACAAATAGAACTAGAAGCTGCTGAACTTTAAGGAACCTAGCATTTTGTGTTGCCAGTTTATGAGGAGCAGTCAAAATAACAACAGGAGAAATTATCAACATTACAGTAAAAAAAAGAAAATTTATGCATTCTGAAAATTATTGTCTCCTCTAGTCCTCCACAGTGTCACACAGACATAAAGCACTCATTTCCATAAAAATAGATGAGTAAAAAAAAAAAGGGGGGGGTCAAAACTCAATGAATAGTACACACAATGTAATTAGTCTCATTTTCTGACCGATCGCTTCCTCCTATTATCATACAGTATTTTCTGCATCCTCCTATTATATTTATTACGGACATCTAAAAATGGAAGTTTTTCCTAGATTTAAACAAGCTTCTATACCCTTTCATATGTGATAGTCCAAATATTTTTGGGAAAAACAACAACAACAAAGACTTTGGGAAAAATGGACCCCTCCATACACACACATTTTATTTCTGATTTTTTTCAAGTTTTGCCCAGCCTTCACATCTGTAGATCTACATGAATGTGTGAATGGATCCTGTTGCTATAGACTTTTCCTTAGCTTTGACACTCTTAAATGAATAGGATCTGTACAACTGGAGTTGGCAAAATCCTGTCATCTGAAGTTTAGAGTGACATCTAGTGTTTACAATATGGAAATGACCTATTGTAAATTCTACAACTGTTCTGTAGCAGTACAACTAAATAGGACCTTTCTCTACTACTTTGTTTCTGGTTTCTCTAAGTTGGCTGATTTTTTATTATGATTATGATTAATTACCCACCCTTCAGCCTGGGGTCCCAGTGCAGGTTACAAAAATTTAAAATACATCCTTCAAAACAATTAAAAAACAAACTTACAATAAGAAAATAGGGTGGGTCCTAAAAATATACATCTCAGGTGTCAGACACCAGGGTAAAGGGGTTCAGCATTTGCTGAAAACTGTACAGTGAAGTTGTCAGACATGCCTCTGTGGGGAGGGAGTTCCACAATTTAGCGGTTGCCACAGAGAATCTCCTCTCCTGGGCCACTACCACCCTGAGCTACTGAGGGTGGTGGAACTAACAAGAGGGTCCCTTCTGTTGAACTTAACACCTGAGAGGCTCTGTAGGAAAGGAGGCGGTCTTTCAGATTTGGGGCCTAATTCATTTATGGTTTTGTGAGCTCCTTAAATTGGGTCCAGAAATGAACTGGCAACACCAATGCAGTTTTGTTTTAGAACAGTGGTTATATGAGATCTAAAGGGAACCCCACCAGTAATCTGGCCATTTCATTTTGGACCAGTTGAACTTTCTGAGTTGGGCAGCTTCATGTAGACCACATTGCAATAATCCAAGTCTTTCTGTCCAAAAGGGACCATAACTGGAAAAAGCCACTTGCCCTCCTAGCTACCAAGGTCGCCCATGCTGCAGACCTGCTCCTTCCAGAGGAGTTCAGTTGTATCCAGAACAGACAGTCTCCCTAGCATGGATTTAGGATTTAGCCTCAGTTTATTGGCCCACATCCAGCCCATTGTTGCCTTCAAGCTCTGGTCTAACAACTCAACTGCCTCTCCTGCTTGAGATGGAACAGATATAGAGCTGGGTGTCACCTGCATATTGATAACACTTCAAATCTCCTGATGACAGCTTCCAGAGGCTTCATATAGATGTCAAATAGTATGTGGACAACATGGAACCCTGAGGGACACCTCAGGACAGCTTCCATGGTGCCAAACCATAGCATCCCATAAGTACTTTTTCGAAGAGGCCTGGAGATATGAGTGGAACCACTGAAACACAGCCAATCCCCACCTGTCTGAGATGTTCCAAAAGGATACCATGGTCAACAGTATCGAAAGCTGCCAAGAGATCAAGGAGAATGAGCAGTGTTGCACTCCCCCTATCTCTCTCCGGACAGATGTCATCAACCAGGGCGACCAAGGCAGTTTCAATACCATGTCCAGGGCTGAAGCCACACTGGAACAGAGCCAAGTAATTAGTTTCCTCCAAGCATGCCTGAAGCTAGACTGCCACCACCTTCTTAAGCACCTTGCCCCAAAAGGATATTTGCCATTGAACAATAGTTTAACACTTCTGGAGGCAGGGAGGACTTCTTATGGAGGGGATGCACCACTGCCTCCTTCAAGGCAGATGGTACCTCTCCCTCCTCCAATGAAGCATTAATCACTCCCTGGACCCACCCAGTCAATCCCCTATAGCTAGCTCTAGGAAGGCAAGATGGGAAAGGGTCAAGGAGGCAGGTAGTCAGCCACACTTCTTCAAGCAGCTTGTCCACATCCCTAGTCAGCAATAATTGAAACTGACCCAGTACAGATGGAACAGATAGTGCTCTGGTTATCTCCATTGGATTTGCTCTAACCGTGATTTCCAACTCTGTCCAAATCTGAGTGATTTTGTTCCTGAAGTGCCTTGCAAAGTTGTTACAGCAGGCCTCCGAGGGTGTCATAATGTTCTCTTGGCTAGATGACAAAAGCCCATTCACCACTTGGAAAAGCTCTGCCGGATAGCTACTTGTGGACTCACTGGTGGCAAAGTAAATGTTTTGCTGTCGTGGGCATGGTGGTGCAACTTTCCCCTGTTCTCTCTATTTCCTACATTTCCTATATATTGCTATCCTGCCCTTGCATGGTCCAAATTCAAGTAATTTCCATTTGAGTATTCCCGTAAAGGAGTAGGCCTCCTTTGCCTTGATGGATCCCTACAGCCTCTCCCGGTACCTTATATGGCAAACAAAATCCTCTGTCTGTTTCAATCCCTATCATAGAAACAAATGTTAAGCAGTTGGTCCAGGCAATGTGGGTTTGGGGTAACTTGTGTATAATTTGCTCTGACCATCTTTCTGTTTTGTAACATTGCATTTGACATCATAAAGCCATTTTATTTACTGTCTGCCATTTTGCTGCTGTAAATATATATACTTTTATTTCAACCCAAATTGGGACACAGTTATCTTTGCTAATTCTCCTATGTATATGTGTGTGTATACAGGCTCTGTTCAATAACCTCTGGGGTGTGCAATGATCTCCAGATTAAAGATCTCCAATACGGGACCTCCAGGGGTACATGTGTACCTTGCAAGTTGGCAAACACATGTAGAGCAGGGATATTGGCAGGGCTATTAACAGAAGTGATTCAGCTCCACCCTTCTGAGCATCCTTCGTGAATTTTAAATTACACTCTGCCCCATTTTATATACAAACACGGAAGACATGTGAATAAGTAACTATGGTTGCCACCATCACATTTAGTTTGTAATGACCGAGCCCCTTTTGGCACTAATTGCGTACCTCTACATTAGAGGGAGCCACTCGTATGAGAAGTAGTAACTTGGAGCACACACTACCTTCAGTGCTGACAGAGCCAAGTAGAGATCATGCTTTGGATGATGTCAAAAGGCCCCTGAAAGAGCAGATTCGTTGTCTGGGGGTGCTCCTGGATCCATGTTTGTCACTATAGGCCCAGGTGCTAGGAATGCCTTTTACCAGCTTTGGATGGTAAGACAGTGGCTGTTTTTGGACCGCACTAGTCTGACCACTGACATCCATGCCCCGGAAACCTCCAGGCTGGATTACTACATTGCACTCTATGTGGGGCTGCCCTTGAGATTGATCTGGAAGCTGCAACTGGTATGAAATGCAGTGGCTCAGCTGCTCAATGGGGAAAGATATCGCCAACATGTTACCCTGCTTTTGAAAGAATTGTACTGGCTGCCAACTAGCTACTGGGCTAAATTCAAGGTGCTGGTTTTTAGTGTATAAAGCCCTATACAAGCTTGGGACCAAGGTATCTGAATGATTGTGTCACCTCTTATAAACCTAGTCAGTCACTGCATTCTGCAGTCACTGCATTCTGCAGATACTTATCAGAAGGTCCATTCAGCACAACACAGGAAGAGGACCTTTCGGTTGCTTTCACACTGTATTTTATCCCATTATTCTGATGATTTCTTACCTCGTAATTTGCGCATTTTATTTGATCTTTCACATGACGTACAAGCTAGTTCCGGAAATCTTGTGGAACATAGTGCAAGTTTAGCACTAATTTTCATGATAAATAATACCAGAAATAATCTTGGGAAGCTGGAAAACTGTGGGATTTTTTTGCTAGCTGCAGCTGCTCATGTGACAGGCATCCCAGCATGCAGTGCACTCCTGCCTTTTATGCATGCAGGGGTTTTTTGCCTGATGAAAATTGTACCAGTATTCCAGCTTAGGTGCGGGTAGCAGCAGCAGTGTTGTGGTACCTACCCTTTGGAATTCCCTCCTCTTAAATGTTAGACCTACAGCCATACTACCCTGAACAAGCCCGATCTCGTCTCATCTCGGAAGCTAAGCAGGGTCAGGCCTGATTAGTACTTGGATGTGAGACCACCTGAGAATACTAGGTGCTGTAGGCTTAGAAGAAGGCAGTGGTAAACCACCTCTGAATACCTCTTACCATGAAAACCCTATGAATAAATCCAAAAGATTCATAGGGTCGCATAAGTCATAATCGACTTGAAGGCACACACAACAACAAAATATTAGACAGGTGCTGTCTCTGTTGTCTTTTTAGCGCCTCCTGAACCTTCCTTTTTCAGCAAGCCTTCTATGTAGATACATTTATCCCAGCCTGCATCTGAACTGGATTTGTTTTTCAGATTTTAAAATTATTTTAGTCTTTTAGCACTTTCCTACCCTGGGCTCCTTTTGCAAGGAAGGGTGGGATATAAATTTCATCATCATCATCTTTGTCAGCTACTCCCAAATCCAGAATTAGAAGTTGCATTCTCTGGCTCAGTCCACAAAATCAACATTGAGAGCAGGGCCACAGTGAATTGAACGTACTGCTCTTTTGACCAGGCAAAGAGCGGACAGAAAGACAGGCTTCTAGCAGGGGCTTCATATTGCCCACCAACTGCAGGAGATGATATTGTAAACCCCTGTACTGCCCCAGGGTTCCTGTTGCTGAGAAGCTAAGCAATCTTTCAGCTGCCATCACATGTTCTAAGAAGGCACAACTGCTTTTACACCAGGAGATTCTGTGCCTAGCTACATTACATGCTTTTGAGTGTAACATAGTCCTGATAACTTTAAGAACGAAAGTAGCTTCAAGAGGAGGCCACTTGGAGCTGAAAAAAGCAGCAGGGAGGAGGCGCTGTAGCTCACTGGTAGAGTATCTGCTTTCCATGCAGAAGAGCCCAAGTTCAATCCCTGGCATCTCCTGGTAGATCTGGGGAAACTGAGAGCTGGCACTGAGCCCAGGACAAGATGCATGATCAGCCCCCCGTCTCTAAATCTTCCTCCAAACCAAATGTTACTACAGTATTATTCTTTACTACTATCTGTAAACAGGTTTTAAAGTGGCTTAGGTTTAACTTAGGGCAACAAAGGTTGAAAATAAATGAAAAACATTTATCAGAACAGGATAGTTATATGTTTATACTGTTAATTTATAGTACTACTACATTACTAAACTACTTAATTAGTGTTAATACATTTGAACAGTCTGTTCATCTACAACACGTTTAACAGTGCTTTGCAGGCTTTTCTATTAGCAAATGTTTCAGTTATACAATCAACGTTTAGTTTTCTTCCAAGTTTTGTTTCAGTGACCACAGTTCCCAAACCTGTGAGGCACTTTGGCACATAGTCGATGTGAGGTAGTTTTTTTTAACATAACAACATAAGAAGAGTTTGCTAGATCAGGCCAATAGTCCATCTAGGCCAGCATCCACTTTGCACAATGGTCAATCAGATGCCTGTGGGAAGCCCAGAAATAGGACCTGAGCACAACAGCACTCTCCCCCCTTGCGGTTTCCAGCAATTGGTATTCAGAATTGTGCTGCCTCCAACCATGGAGGCAGAGCATAAGCCATCATGGCTAGTAGCCATTTATAGACTTATCCTCCATGTAACATGAACCATAGTGCTGAATGACCTCTCTGCTTCAACTACAGTTGCTGGAAAAGTGCAAAAGATATGCAGAACTAAACATATGGAAATAAGCTTGAAATGTTAAGGTCATGAATCTTTTTTAAGAGGTTCAGTTCCAAAGTAATGTCTCCAAAGTTAGCAAAATGAATTGCTTTCAGACATTTCACTTCTTCACACAAGTATGTTGTGACATCAGCATGGTACTCTTCAGTGAATGACTTGCATGTTTCTTTAATCTGGTTTTCGGTTATCTGGTATATTTCCACAGAAACCCAAATTTCTCATCTAAAAGTTTCACAGCTTCGTAATGATTTTTAATGCTGGAAAACAGACTGTTGACAGTTGTAGTATATTAAAAAATCTATCTTGAAACGATCTTCTGGATTTCTGTCACTTCATCCAGGGTTTCATCATTAAATATGCAATTTTTTTTCTGGTGTGCTAAGTGTACAGGAAAATTAATTCACAATGAAGTATTCAATAATGAGATACAAGCCCAATCCATCCTTACCCTGACTAGTGCTAGTACATCAATGTTCTTCTACTTTAGCAGAATCCTCATTAGCATTTTCTTCTTTTAATAGTGTTTGAGCATTGGATGACTGGCTTTCACTATCTCCCTCATCATCACATGATGATATTGAAATAAAGTCCAGGCTGAATAAACACCTGGTCTTTTTGTTTTGTTTTGCTTTGCTTTTTCTTATTTTCTCACTTTTAGTTTCTTCTTTGTTCTCCAGAGTTGTATTTGTATATTCTATAATGTTAATTTTACCTTAAAACAATGCCAAAATGCATGTAACCTTTTCCTAATGTGTTCTAGTCACAGACCAAATAATAAGAAAATTGACACACACATGTATTAGCGTTCTCTGCCATGTACTGCCATGTACTGTTCCTTTCAGAGAACTGTAGGAAATACTTGTTGAGCAAATGTGAACTGAGGCCTAGTAGTTCTGTAAACTGAACTGGGGCCTAGTAATTCTGGTCTCAAGGTGTATGTCGTGTTTTGCCATGTTTGAATCATATTAATGATACTTATAGAAATCTTAGATATGCTGAGATTTAGCAACAGATATTATACCCACTTTCTGGTCTGCTGAGATATCAAAATTTATTTTGTAATATAGAGTTTTTTTTCACAGTCCAGACCCCCAGAAGCAGGGCTGGCACCATAGGGCAGCCAGGGTGGCCCCTGGCTGGGGCTCCCTGAAGGTGGGTGGGTAGCGCTCCTGTTTTGCAATCTGCAACAGTGTTGGCTCCTGACCCTGCCACAGATTGCAGAGAGGGAGCTCCCAGGCACCCTGCCTACAACTGTGTGGGCCCACGATGCCCACCTGCACACCCACCTAACTCTTCCATTGGGGTGAATGCTGGCCGCGCTGTGCGCATGGCTGCCTTTTTTGTTGATGGTAGGCATGCGCGCGCAGCACAGCCAGCATTTAACGCAGTGGGAGAGGTAGGTGCAGGCGGGCACCATGGGCACAGGACAGGCTGGGGCCCAGTCATGCCTGACGGCGGCCCTCCCTTGAGGCCTGTGACCTCCAGAGACCCAGGCCCTGGGGTTTTGCTGCCTTGCTCTCCGCCCAGGTCTGGGAGAGGCTCCTGCCTAAAACCCTGGAGAGCCCCTGCCAGTCAACGTAGACAATACTGAGCTAGATGGTCCGATGGTCTGACTCAGTGTAAGGCAGCTTCTGATGTTCCTGTGCTGCAAGTTGCCCCCCCCCCCGAAGCTGTTTTCCCCTACCACCATCAGCCAAGATCAGCCATAGGGATTTATTACATGTATATGTAACACACAGGCACTTTGTGTAATGCATTATTCTTTATTTCGCAACCAAAGGGAAAGTTAAGCTCGAGTTCTTTTTGTTTTGAAACCTACACATACTACAGTCAGAGTTTAGTCCACACGCCTCCAACCAGTTGCTGCACAACATTTATCCCCAAATGGGATTCTAGGCAGATATTATTTTAGTGTGAGATAACAAAAATAAAGTAAAATTCAGGGTCAAATGTCAGCGTGGGTGTCACGTGAATGCAGTTTTATTGAAGTTAATGAAGCGGTGTCCTTCATTCACCCCAGTTACACCGGGCTCACATCTGCCCCCTTTCCTCGCCCCACCGCCTGCAGAATAACAGGTGCACTAATCAGCCAGGGTGGAGAAAATGGGTGTGGTGTTCCTTCTCGCCCCACTTCTTTTCATCAAAACAAAAACAAGCCTCAAGGAATTTAAAGCTTGCTGTTTTTGTTCTGTTAATACATACCAACTTCAGGCTGGTTTTTCCTGATTATTTGTTAAGGTGAGTGAGGAGAGTGATGTGATGGGAATATAAGAAGATAGAATGTGAGTGATTAGGGGTTTTGCACTGCTGACCTGTTATGAAAGGGAACCCAAGCAAATTTAAAAGGGAAAATGACATTTCATTATTATAAATAAATAAAGCTCATATCAGGTATGCTTTGTCATTCTCATTTAAGTGCATTTGTTCCACTCCAGTGAGGACTTATAGGCATGCAGAAGCAGATCTCATACATGAGTCCTTACCTAAGTTGAGCCACCGATGTAAATGGGTCATGTGTGAAATAATCTCTTTCTCAAGCCAATAGCCACAGCTGCATATGAAGGAAGGGCCGTGAGGCTTCTAAAAGCTACCTTTATTTATTTATTTATTTATTTATTTATTTATTTATTTATTTATTTATTTTGACCTGCTCTTTACTGTAAGGTCCCAGGGTGGGTTAGAATGATAAAACATGCTATTATAAAACAAATAAAGCAGTTACAACCATAAACCAAGAAAAATGTAAAAACAATTAAGAACAGTTCTGTATATAAAACAATTTAAAACAATTCCATATATAAAAACAATACAAACATTTATAAACAGTTCCATATATAAAAACAGTTAAAATAATTCCAATACAGATGTGGACTGGGATGAAGATCTCCACTTACAAGGCTTGTTGGAAGATGAAGGACTTCAGTAAACATTTAAAAGACAGTAGAAACAGTGCCTGCTTTTTTAGAATATATTTTATTAACTTTTTCAAGAATAAACAAATAGGTAAACAATTCCCCTCTTTCATCTCCCATCCCTCAAACCTCCCTTTCCCTTCCCTCCTTTTACAACTTAACCATAACTTCCTTTTTTTCCCTTGCAGGTTTCCAAACATACTAAAGGTTGTGACTGCATTGTAGTCTCTTATTGTTTTGATGTTTACATGTTCTGCTTTGTATGTCGCTTAGAGTGGCTGACAATTCAGCCAGATAAGCGACTAGTAAGTCAAATATTAAATTAAAAAATATTAAATACTATGGCTATCCAAGAACAAAATACAGACAAGACTCAGCTCAGAACTCCCCTCCATAACTGCATATGAGTTGCTGGTAGGTGTATCATCCTATTTTGTGAGTTCACATATGACAGAAAGCAAAACCATATTTCAATAAAGTCATCTTAGTTTTGATCTCCTTTAAGTGTGTATACTTGTTTTGTCAGTTTTCTCTCCAAACATCTAAACTTAAAGTTTCCAATCATATCCAGCGTTGAGTAATTGCTTGGAGACAGTGCCTGCTTAACATTTAATGAGAGGGAATTCCAAAGGGTAGGTGCTGCCACCCTAAAGGCCTGATTCCTACATCGTATGAAACAAATCTCCTGGCACAGTGATCAGTTGGATAAATAAAGGGTGCTGATCCTCTCCACATCTAGTGGGTTTTGGATTGTCTTGTCAATTTGCTCTCTGGTCTTGAGATATTGCTCTTTAATGACAGATTGGTCCACATTAAAATATCTATCACCCATCATTTGATAGTGATGAGGGGCCAACCTGATGTGCATTACTGAAATCTGGGTGGATGAGCTCAGGTGTGTGTGAAACCTCTTTCAGCTTTGTCCTAGGGATGCTTACGGGATCTGTTTGCTCACATGTCGAAGTGAACATTATCTACTTCTCCTAGACTAATTGGAGAATAGAGCAAAGTTACTCTCTAGATTTCTCAATTACTCAAACTTTCCCCCCTTATTCACTTATTTAGGTTAACACTAGGTCCTTAGGGTGTGGGGTAGCGCTTCCCTTCTGCTATCCTCGGCAGGGTCAATTCCCAATCCTGCTGCAGATCACAGAGATGGAGCTCCCAGCCCCCCTACAGACTGTGTGGGCCCATGGCACCTGCCCACTCCACCTACCTCTCCTCCCTTTCTGTGAATGCCCTGTGCACTGTGCATGCAGCTGCCATCAACCAAGATGGCAGCAGAGACTTCTCTAAGGGGCTAATGCCCCTACCGCCATCTTGCTTGATGGCAGGCATGTGCACGCATGCAGCATAGTGTGCATGCATGCCATCAACAAAGATGGCGGCGGGGGTATCAGCCCCTTAGAGAAGTCTCTGCTGCCATCTTGGTTGATGGCAGCTGCGCGTACAGTGCACAGGACATTCACAGAAAGGGAGGAGAGGTAGGTGGAGGTGAAGCCTCCGCCACCATCTTGGTTGATGGCAGCGACCTGCATGCCCAGGCACAGGTCATTTACAGAAAGAAAGAAGAGGTAGGTGGAGCTGTCCTGCATTGTCTGTAGGGGGGGCTGGGAGCAGGGGTCCTGGGGCAGGCTAGTGCCCAAGGGCCCAGTTATGCCTGGCGCTGGCCCTGACTATAAGGCACATGAATTGAATTGAACTGAACTGAAATTTATTAATACAGTCGTAGACCAGCATAAAAATAATGATAAAAAAGGTACAAGATAAAAAACAGAGATGATGCAATACATCAATCAATCAATCAATCTTTATTTTTACCCCGCTCTTTTTCCAAAACTGGAACTCAGGGCGGCTTACAAGTAAAAACTACACATAGGTAAAAAACATACAAAAATATACAATTAAAATAGAATTAAACTATTCGTAACATTAAAACCATAAAACATACACTTAAAATACTAAGACAATTTAAAACTTTAAGAATACATCACAGCACACTTAGCATAAACTCACGTTAAAATCGAATCCTCGCCCTCAAATTAGCTATCAGTTTTACAAAGTTCTTCTGCAACGCATAGCAGCCGTGCAGAAACTGGCAACCTTTGCTGTTATCTGTGGGATTTGGTCAGCTAACAGAGAATTAACATAGAAAGCTTCATTTCTGCCTTGAATGTTTTTTAAAATTGGAACAATTAGTACAGTTCGTGTGTGGCCGCCCAGCTCCAGAGATTCTTGGATGAAACGGATTATCTGGATCCATTTCAGTCTGGTTTCAGGCCTGGTTACGAGACAGAGACAGCTTTGGTCCCCTTGGTGGATGACCTTCACAGAGAGCTGGACAGGGGAGTGTGTCCCTGTTAGTTCTACTGGACCTCTCAGTGGCTTTCGATACCATCGACCATGGTACCCTTCTGGACCGCCTTGCTGGGATGGGACTTGGGGGCACCGTGTTATGATGGCTCCATTCCTTTCTGGAGGGACAAACTCAGAAGGTGGTGCTGGGGGACTCCTGTTCGACTCCTTGGCCGTTGACCTATGGGGTCCCTCAGGGTTCAGTTTTGTCCCCCATGTTATTTAACATCTATATGAAACCACTGGGAGAGGTTGTCCAGGGGTTTGGGGTTCGGTGCCATCAGTATGCGGATGACACCCAACTCTATTTCTCCTTTCCACCTAAAGCCAAGGAAGCTGTCCTGGTCCTGAACCAGTGCCTGGCATCAGTGATGGACTGGATGAGGGCGAACAAATTGAAACTAAATCCAGACAAGACAGAGGTGCTCCTGGTCAGTCGAAGGGCAGATCAGGGAAGAGGGATTCAGCCTCTCTCAGCTTATTCATCTCTCCTGCTGTGCAGGAGCTCATGTCCAGGCACTCATAAAGAATTCTCTGTATAGATAACTTATAGTATAAAGGTTTGCATGACTAAAGAAATAAGCCTCTTTGTGTTTAACTCCCAGGTAAGCGGGTGTAAGATGGCAGCTTTGGCTTAGGCTTTGGTTTAAGATTGGCATTGTGCGAAACAGGGTTCTTGTGTATTTAACGGCTGTGTCTCCACAATCAGAACCTGGGGAACATAGCTGACTTCCCATGGTAAATGTGAGGTTGTCTGGGGGGGGAGGGATGGGGAGGAGAAGCAGCAGGGACTATTTCTAATTTTGTGTTATTCCATGTCCCCCTTGGCAGCCATGTTGTGTTATGCCTTGCCTCCATGGCATCCATTTTGTGACTGGCACCCTCAGTAATCTTTCAAAATGTTCCCCCTGGTCCAAAAAGGTTGGCAACCTCTGGCTTAAATTATCTTTATCAGCCTGTATGGTGGCAGTAAAAATGATACCTCTTCCCAAGTTGATTTTTCTCTTTCGTATGTTGCAAGTCTGGGTCACTGATGAACAGTGCAATATTTGGCAAAAGAAAATTGAAAAATTTATTTTTGACAGAAAGAAACCTAGAATTAAAAGTGCTTTGTTACACAGACAAACAGGTAGGAGGGAATGGGGCATTTCGTATTTGAAAACATACTACAAGTCCAGTCATCTACACCATCTGAATGAATGAATGAATGAATGAATGAATGAATGAATGAATGAATGAATGAATGAATGAATGTGAGGGCGATCTGGCTGCGACATCTGTCACTCCATTGATCGCCAGGATTGATTTGGCTGATCTGGCTGGCTAGGCAGGTGTCCCCTTCCTCCCTCACCACTCCATGTGCGTCCCTCCCAAAGCTCCGTGCTCAGTGGAAGAGGACGACCATCCCAGATAGAAGGAGTGTACCGTTCTTCAGTCAAGGGTATACGATAGCTGCGCTCCCCTGCTAGAACCTCCATCTAATATCTTACACGGCACAAGTGTAAAAAAAAATTAGCAAAATGTATTTATGGCACTCTGATATTGCATGCACTCAGTTAAAACCTATATACATATAAAAGAAAATGAGAGAAAGATTTGGTAAATAATAATTTTATTATCACACAGGAAGAATAGTCTTGGCTAGGGATGGAGTGATTGGCCAGTTTTGCTTCTCTCAGTTTTTCATTTTTCTGATCTTAAATTCAGTTCCTCATATTTCTGCAGCAATTTATGAAAAAACATTTTTAAAAATCCTCAGGAAAATTCTTCAGCATTTTAGTGCGAATTTCTCCTAATAAATACATTTTTGTATGCCATTTTAACTAACGTACACATTTTTGCAAGCCATTTCTCCTAATATAATACATATTTGTATGTTATTTTCATCAATCTGTTCATTTTGTGCACATTTTCCCCTAATAGATGCGTTTTGTAAACACTGCTTGGTTGGAGAATTGCATCATAAAATTCATATAAGTGCGAATTTTGAAGGATGACTGTGTTGTGGTTCTCCTTTTGTTTCAGAAAGTGTGGATATGATAGGTTCAGCTTAAAATGTGAACTGAATTGAATTTCTCCCCTATCCCTAGTCTTGGCTATTCATATCAATCCCAAAAACATTTAAAAGTACTGATCTGAATTTTTTTCAGATCTACATATCAGTGGTACCTTACTAACTATAAAAAAAATATATCAGTCAAATTAATTTTGTTGTAGATGTAGGAAATCAAAAGAGGATTTTATCCATATATTCTGGAAGTGCATAAAAATAATAAAATTGTTTTTTATTTTGCAATCAAAGATTGGGTTAGGTCAGCTAACATTATTGCATAGAACAGATCAGCTTCAAAAATGGTTATTTCATACTGGACCATTGCTTGGCTCATTCTCACATTGCTCAAAACTATGTCCACTCACTGATAGGACAATAATTTGTGGCTTTTATCATTCTCAAGTCAGTATTTCATTTGGGTGCTCCAAAATGTGTATGTGGCCCAGTTCTTAATTTGGAAGTGGGCTTATGCTCTCTACAGAGGTGTCGCTAACAGGGTGTGGGGGGTGCGGATCGCACCTGGGTGACACCATGAGGGGGGTGACACCCAGAGCCGCACACACACACCCGCACTCCCGCTAGTGACGCTGCTGCCCCCCGGCACCCGGTCCAGTGCGCGCCGAAAGCAGGCGCCCGCTCGCTGGTGGTGAAGCCTGGACGGGCCTTCCACCATCAGCCTGGAGCACGTGCGAGACCAGCCACCCCTGTCCATTCCCCTGGGAGGGCGCGCGCCAGAGGTCTGCACCCCCCTGCACTCCCGCTAGTGACGCCGCTGGCTCTCTAACAAGCTTATGTTATGCCCTATGTTATTGGAATTAACCACAGGGTTAGATGTGGACTCATATGTTCAATCGACTCTGAGAGATCCATTTATTTCCTCCTGGAAAAAAGCTCTGCACAAAAGATTTCTCAGTTTCTCTTCCACAGAGCTGTGTAGGCATAATTGCTTGCACACTAAGTTTTTGATCAAACAGAAGATTTGGGATGTTAATAGACAAGAGTTTGTCTGCCCTATCCAGTCATTCCTGCTCCCCTACAGCCCTAGGACTACATGTCACCCCAACTACAAATGCACTCTTTATTTAAGTAAACTTTCTGTGCCAAAGTATAGATCATTTTTCCTAGCTATGGGTAATGCCATGCCCTCTATGATGATGGAAGGACACTTACAAGGTATACCTCGCAACCAGAGATTCTGCCCATGTGGCACAGGTGTAGTTGAAACTATTGAATACATGCTTCTGTACTGAAGTTTCTACAAGCATGTGAGGGATAGATTGCTGCACCCCATCCTGGAATGTTTCCTAGGTAGATCTAATGCTTCTCTTTTGGATGCATGTTTAAACAGTGACTGTCCCTTTGTTATTTTAAATGTTGCTAATTTTTTAAATATTGTAATTGACATTAGAGCTAAAATGCTTGATGATCACTAATTTATGGTGATCTTGCTGTTGTCTTTTTCTGAAAGGTTGGAATGGTTGCTGGATCAATGAACATTCTGTGTGTGTGTCTCTCTCTCTTTGTGTATGTGTGTACTAGCTGCAGAGTGAATATCACCACCTGTCTCCACAAAATAAAATCCCATCAACCTGACCACACGATTCACACCAGGTGTAGGAAACGGAGCATGACACATCCTTGATCCAGGCTAGAAGCACACTCACTGTTCTGCTGGTTCCAGTGTGTCTCTAGCTCTCTCTTCTGAAAATAGGGGCACACAAAGCTAGTCAAACCCTGCTCCTTTTTATTGTAAAACCTGGTTGAAGTTGAAGAGTGTTTTTTTTAAAAAAAAAATCCAGCTTCAAAGAGATTTCGCAACTGAGCAGCAGGTCAACCTGTCCCCCCTCCAGGTGTGGCTAATGGAAACACTTTGATCCAGCAACTAGTGTGTTTACAGCCCCAATCAGTGCTGGAATTTCCTATAGCTGTTGTCTGTTCTGGCTCCCCAGATCCACTCTGCTGCCTGAAATCACTTGCTGAATGACTTAGCCACCCAGGACCTTGCATCTGATTCTCTTTCTCTCCCATTGCCTTCAGTTTGCTCTCACTGGATCCGGGCTGTTGAAGCAGAGGCCCTCACTCACAGCAGTTGCTCCAAAAGCCCTTTTAAGGGCTCCACTATGTTTCCTGAATTCTTTCCCTGAATTCTTGCTAGCTAAAACAGAGATCCAAGAAACCATTTTCAGGGCTTTGTCTTGCCTGCTGCCTTTACTGTTTTCCCTGCCTGCCCCAGGAGTTTCAATGCACCCCAGTTCTACTTTTTCAGGATTGCCCACCTCGGCTGGAAAAGGTATATCCTGCTCTTATCCTGTCTTCCAGAAATCTGTTCTCCACCAATTGCAGCTCCACATCTGCTCCCTCTTCCTTCCTTTGTGTGTGTGACTTTGTTTTTAGATCTCTTTTTGGCCTCCTACCTCTGTGTATATATGTGACTCTGTTTCACCCTCTGGTCCTCCATGCCCAGCTGCACATGACTGTGGCGTGGTCTGCAGCGTGAGCCTGGAAAGACAGCAGGCTGATGCACGTCCTTCAGCTGTGCTGAACTCAGTCCTGCCCCATCTCCTCTTATGCCTTGTGCACTTAATTCTTTGTGTGTGTGTGGGCTAGGGATGGGGGAGACTATCCACCAAATCGGACCTGGCACTAGCTTGCAGCTAAATTTGATAGTTAGCCATCCGTTCGGACCAGCACCTATTTCGTGCTGTGGGCTGCAACTGTAATCAGTATGGATTTTGCAGCCGTGGCTGCAAATCGGCAAGAATTTATTCTTTCGAACTTGCCCCCTATTTTATGTTGAGTTATTTTTGTAACGCTCTGTAAATTTATTTATTTGATTTATACCCCATCCTTCCTCCCAGTAGGAGCCCAAGTGGTGCATTGGTAAATGCTGTATATCCATTGAGAAGCCAGTGTTTCATGCCCTTGTGACCTCCATCAGTTGTTGTCAATCAACCGCTCGCCAAGCCCTGGGCATTGTTAACAAGGAAAAGCAGCTTCAATTAGCCAATTTAAAACCATGTTTCATCGCTTGAAAATACCCATGCCAGAAAGCCCCCTGGGTTTGTTCTTTAGCTGCATTTTTCTCTGCTGTCACATTCCCTCACTTCTCCAAATTTTAGGAACCTTAGTATTTTACAGAAATGTTCCCAATGAAGCCAGTTTTGACTCTAGATTGTCCTAAAGGTAAAGGGTAACCCATTCATAAGACTGACACCATTTGGCTCTTATCAGGTAACCTCTGAGGCTTTTGCCTTGGAATCCAGAAAGCGCTTGTTGCAATTACCTGAGCCCTTTAGAGGTAACCGACTAGATTGAAAGTCTGAATTCAGTCTGTCCAATTGTAGTCAGGACAGCATCAGCTATCCAGAACTACCTCAAGTGGGTCTGTTTTGCTTTGCTTGTTTGCTTGGAGTCTGATTGACCTCTTTATTATCAAATATGGAGAGCACATTGATTGGCGTTTTCACAAGACTGATCTATGCAAAGATGCTTCTGCAATGTAACAAGTGCTTTCCCGGTTTTGTGGCTTGCCTTTTGTATCTGTCGCTGATAGTGACCTATGCATGAGAGGAATGGGAAACTGTTCCTCTCTTCCCAGAGGGTCCTTCAGGATCTGCCGTTCTTTGGTAAAGAATAGATAAACAAGCAACATGTATTCAGACATTTAACATACATTATAATATCTTGAGACCTCCATGGCTCCTGACAACAGGATAACAACAAAATTTTGGTGACTGAAAAACAACAACTGTGGATCAAATCATCCAAAAATGTGCACAGCAGATTGAACCAGCAAGTGTGAGAGCAAGTGGGGACAAAAAAATGGCGGATCGGGATTAAACGATGGACTATTGGAATGCAAGCAGATCGGAACCATGCAGTGAACCCCATGCCTAATGTGGGTCCATCCACACCTACCTGAGCTGTTTGTTCATGGTTTTCAATATTTTTTTTTTTTCAATAATTTTTATTCAGGTTTTCATAAAACATACAAGACAAAATCATAAAACATTCAAAGACAAAAAACAAAATCAAAAATAGTTAAACAAAAAAAAAAAAAGAAAAAAAAAACAAAAATAAAAAATAAAGAGTAAAATATTGACTTCCCATTTGTCAAAGATCAAATCAGTTATAAGTCTATAATATATAACAATCCTGTCTCTTAAATCATATTATAAAATCACTTTCCTCCAGTAGTTATCTTACTTAATCATCAAATCTCATAAACATTACTTTATTCTTTCCACAAAAAGTCAAAGAGAGGTTTCAATTCTTTAAGAAATATATCTATCAATTTTTTTTTTCCAGATAAGCATATCGATTAATCCATCTCATTACTAATTATGATAATCTTGTTGTCATAACCATAGTCAAAATAAACATTTCAATTAATCCATCACATCGGAATCTGTTAGGTTCAGTAATTTCAGTAGCCATTGTTCTATTATCCCTATTAGTTCCATTTTCCATCTTCCATCTTCAGTAGTCTTGTTAAGTCCAGTAATTTCAGTATCCAATCTTCCATTATCAGTATTCCATAATAATCTTGCTGTCAAAGCCATAGTCATATAGTAAGAGTCTGATGGGAATTACCTCTATCCCAAATATTTTCTTGCCATCCATTCTGAATAGGTTGCTGAAATACTGCTGTAAAATCATATCTCTGTTCTTTTTTTCAAAATACACTGGGTCATCTCTTGAAAGTTTTTCCATTGTCACATGGCTGCAGTTAATTCCATAGATTTTCTCTATATTGGGCTCCATCACATCATTCCAGTCCAGAAGATTATCCATGCCATTGATAACTTTATCTCTAGAATCTTCATTAATTTCTTCAGAGATAACATTGAGTTCCAAACAATAGATTTTATTTCTAAAGTCCATAGACTCCAAATCTTGTTCCTGTTCCACGTTTGTTCCAATCTCCGGGATCTCCTCTCTCACAGGGACCCCTGTTCCAGTCTCCAGGGTCTCCTCTCTCACAGGGACCCCTGTTCCAGTCTCCAGGGTCTCCTCTCTCACAAGGACCCCTATGTCTTTAATCTCCTGTGTCTCCAAACAATAAATTTTGTTTCTAAAGTCCATAGACTCCAAATCTTTTTCCTGTTCCACGTTTGTTCCAATCTCCGGGGTCTCCTCTCTCACAGGGACCCCTTCCAGGGTCACCTCTCTCACAGGGACCCCTATATCTTTAATCTCCTGCTTCATTTTACTCAATTCAATTTTCAGCTCCTTACAACCCTGTCGCAGGTTTTGTTTCGTTATCTCAATCTCATCCATTATTTTCTGAAACATAGTTATTTCCAGCTTCTCAGCCACTTTCTTAATTGCCATTTTAAAAGAAAAATATAGGAAAACCACTTCTTATTTCAGCAACAATTGGGTTAATACTCCAAACTTGGTGACATCACAGTATAAACAGAGCAGACAGCCTTATCTCTCCATGTTTAAGTAAACAAAATGCAGTTCCCAGGATCGAAACAATTAATGGCGGTCGTCAGAAAACAGATTCGTCAAAATAAAATAGACCAAAAAGAGAGTAGTCTCAGACAATATAATATTCTTCAAAATAAAAATCTGGAATAGAAATCCCTCTTCTGTGTATATCTTTAGAATGCAAATCCAGGACAGCTTTTTGCAACAAAAACAGAGATAAGCTATTAATTAATGAGTAGCAGAGAGAAGTTATGGCTCCCCAGTGAGATGTCAAAAACCGATCAATCTGGCAAATCTCTTTTAAACAGCAACAATTTAAGTCAAGTAAAAGAAAAATATAGAAAGAAGGGTGCTTGCCTGTTAGTGCGTTCTCTCTTAGAAGATAAGATGAACGTTCGCTTTTCCAGATAGAGCTTGTTGTTAAAAATCCGTCCCACCTTCGTCGGCTGGACCTCGTCCCATAAATTAATGAGATCTGGTCGTCCCAACAAAAATAGGCTTTGAGGTTAATCTCTTCGTTTCTCCCTACCCGGGAGAAGTTTAATCAGTCAAAAAAAGAAAAAATCTGACTGATATATCTGAATAAGCTTCTTTTGAGGCAGGAGCCCGTCTCAAGAGCAGGCACAGGCTAAGTCACCCTTCCCGGAAGCCCATGGTTTTCAATATTAAGAAATCCAGAGTTTATGCATCCATATGCGAATTTTAATTTATTTCAGTTTTTCGCCACAATCTGTCTGTCACTCCACCCATATAAGCCAATTGCTCGACAAAATATGATGTGTCCTAGCCCCCTCCGGAGTTGAGCTAAAGCAGAACAACAGGTTATCAAATGTGCATGTCCATGTGCATGCACATTTGTTGACTGAGCAGAAGAGCGTGAAATTTGAGTTTACTGTTGGTTTTACTGTTGTGGCAGACTGTTGTTTTCAGTGGCTGCAATGGAGTTCACAGACCTTTTGTCTCTTGTGCAACTTCATTTACAGTTGTTAACAGCCTGCCTCGTGCAGCTGAATGATGTTTACCTTAACTTTATGTGGGCGGTACAAGAAGGGGAAGAGAATCAGCAGTGCTTAGTTGTGTCCTTGAAATAATTGCTGAAATTGAATGGGTTTTCTGAGGCGTAAGCTACTGCAGAGTCACCACAAATATAGTTGTAGACCTTTACAGATGTTGCTGGGATGATACATTGTACCTTCAAAAGAAATATCCCACACTGTGTTTGGGTTTGAGATTGTGCAAGATCCTGGTGGGAGACTGAAGTTTTGCAATATTGGAATGATAATCTCTGGCTCGCCAACTTTTGTATGACCAGGGCAACATTATACGAAATTGCGGATCTACTTCGTCCTCAACTAGAATGACAGGGAACTGTAATTTGTAACACCATTCCAGTGGTGAAGAGGCTCGCCATTACAGTATGGAGGCTTAGCAACACTGGAGTGCTATCAGGAGGTAGCAGTGAACTTTGGAGTTGAAAAGTCTACTGTTGGAGACATTGTTGTGGAGTTCTGCCTGGCCATAGAATATGTCCTTCTGTCAAGAACAGTTAATCTTGGAAATCATTGGGAGGTTTTTTTACTGTATTTTGCACATTTTCGCAAAAACATGAAAACACAACACTAACAATGTGCATGTTTGATACTTCAGATTATGGATGGCTTCATGAGGATGGGATTCCCTCAAGCAGTGGGGGTTGTAGATGGATGTCACATTCCCATAATGGCTCCACTGGGGCAGGGTGGGGAATATATAAACCGCAAGGGTTATTATTCTATTTTATTGCAAGGGACTTGTGACCATACTCGACGTTTCATAAATATTGGGGTTGGGTGGAGTGGAGAAACTATGATGCCTCCATTTTTTAGAATTCAGCAATTATCAAGCAATGGATGCAGGAGTCTTCGTGCCTGGAAACCCCACAATCACTATAAGGGGGGTGCAGGTGTCTCCACTCATCCTGGCTGATGCTGTCTACCCAATGCACAAGTGGCTGATGAAGCCCTATGATGGGCATCTGGACAATTGCAAGATGAGTTTTAATTGAGTGTTTAACCGCTGCAGGAATGTGGTGGAAAGAAGTTTTGGTCGTTTGAAATCACGCTGGAGACATCAAACTGCTTGCTTCCCATTGCTGAGGAGAATTTTGTTAGGTGTTGTGACTTCCTGTGTTATCCTACCCAACATTTGTGAGAGCAGAGGACATATTCTACATGAATTATTTGATGTATCAGAAGATTTGGAACTGCTTGCATATGAGGAAGAATATTGCAAACATGATAATACCAATGCTTGCAGAGGGAATTAAGTTAGAGCTGCTATAGCCCAGTTTATCATGGGCAATAACTTGTAAATGGATGACTGGCCAAATTTTGTTGTCTTCTGAAATGTCCTTGTTGCTTTGACCAATGTGTACATTTCAGGGTTAACTGAATTACATAGCTTGAAACACAATTTTTACTTGTTTAATAGTTTAGTGTTGTTGTCTCAACCAGACCACACATTTAAAGCACTGCATTGTTTGCTTGCTTGTAGGTTTGGTACATTGCTAAATTGATTGTACGATGATTTGTTTCTCTGTATATTTAAAATGTGTTTATATACACAAATATGATTTTTTGGATCTTTCACCATTATGTTTAAGCATGAAGCAGAAATAGTGAGGGCTCATCTCTAGGAAGGCAAACCTCTCTATGGTTGTGAGCCACTCTAAGGCAATGCAAACCCCACTTTTCAAAACAAACGCAGAGTGCTTATGCCATTTTGGAAAGAACAGAAAGGTGTGTTTTGGCTTATTTAAAATTTCAGTGTGGCAAAAAGGCAATAAAGGAATGCCTTACACTCCCATGAGAAAGGGAAAATACTGGCATTCAGAGGAGCTGCAACTTCTTTCTGTTATTCAAGATGCAGGTAGAGTGGAATGATTAATGAGAAGCACCCCCTTATTAACAGTACCAATTTTTCAGAGGGTGGCTTGGCGGCTTTGTGAGGCAGGGTACTTTTGCACACCCGCCCAATTGTGATCACAGTCCAAAAGATTAAAAGATTTGTTTACAGCAATGGAGAGATTTAAAGGAAAAGTTCCAACACAGGAAATACCACCTTATTTCAAGCAGATTTAGCAAATCTGCTTTTGTAGCAAAAGTGTAGCAAAGTGTGAAAGGAGGGAGGGCGCCCTTCATGGGAGGATCGCTAGCCAGCAGGTAAGTACTCTTTTAAAGTAAACTTTTTACATTTATTTCTGATATGATTTTTTCAGGAATGCATGATATCTCTGGGTTCACTGACATGCTTTTGCTTGCATTACTAATTCTCCCACCTTTAATTCTTGTTCTTTTACTATGCAGTGCTGTCCACTGTGGTTTTCTGGATGTATAGTGATATGTTGCCATAGCATCTTTTAATGTAATGTAATGTAATTTCCACATTGTTTCAACAATGTAATCTTGTTTACATTGAAAAGAGCAGCATATCTCTTCAGATTATTTGCTTCTTTCTAATTAATTATGGAAAAAGTGGAGCAATGCATTGTGTTTTATTTGTAGGTTTCGTCAACTGTACTGGCAACTCACAATTGCATTCTTCATCCACAGTGCATTTACCACCAAAATCAATTTCATCAGAAGTGGTGGAGGAAACCCAACATTCCACTCATGACCCTGATGAATCTTCAGTTATTGTTGTGGATACCCAGATGAACTTAATAGTCATAGTGATTCTGGCATGCAAAGTGACCCCCCCCCTGTGTAACACATAAGGGAAAATGCTGGCTAAACAGAAAATTTGGATAAGCACCATGCTTCTGGTAGCAAATAAAAACAATGTTTTCTAAAACTAATCCATTTATTTCAATTTTTGGAGATTAGAATAATTGGATTCGAAAGTGTAGCAATCTTTCTGGCCATCTCTTATAAAGGATTTGACAGTGAAGAGTTCAGGCTAAGTTTCTGATGCAAAGAAATCAGACACATAAATGCAGCACAATCACATTGTGTACAATAAGGCAGACTCAGCCCCCAAATCTGCTTGGAACGCCAAGTTGGACCTCTGGTCCCAGTAGAAAGTTCTGGACCACTAAATTCAGAAGAGACAACCCGATGCTGTGCCATCTTCCACTCCACTCCTCACAAACCAGCAACTCAAAATGTCACACTGTTATGATCACAAAAAATGGGAGCAGCAAGAGTTGCTTCTGCGCAAATGCAGTTTTTGCATCTGCGCAGAAACATTGATTGACACATACACACCTACACATTTTTGCATCTGTGCAGAAGTGTTGGCCGATCTCCTAACACCACCCCTTTTCAGTGACTGGTCAAGAATGGTCGTTTACTTTTTGCATGCTTTTTCGGAAGTGTTTTTTAATTCCCAGGTTTCTGGATGTGCTATTTGTGAGCGTGCAAATCCATAATAGCTTGCAACATCATATGGACAAGGGTGAATTAAAGGACACAAAGCAATTACACTGCAGATTATACAGTCGTATGTACGCGCCCTGTATATTATATGTGTGCTAGTTTAGTTGTGATTAGGATTAATTAGCTAATTCCCACACACCAAAGAAATGCATATTGTTACTGAGCAATTTCCCACTGATATTAATATACATGTATTGTTACTGAGCTATCCCCACTGATGTTAATAGATATGTATTGTTGCTGAGCTATTCCCCGTTGAAGTGTTAAATGTGTATACAGGGCCGGTTCTAAAGGGCGGCCAGGTTGGGCACAGGCCCGACGGCCCCTGGAGCTACAGGGTGGCCCTCAGCTGCCCCTCTGCTCCCCTTCCATGATCCACAGCCCCCCCCACATCCCCCACGTCTCCCCACTTACCTGTCTGCTGTCTTTTACCGTTGCCCTTAACAAAGATGGCGGCCGCGATTTCCCTAAGGTACTGAAGCCCCTGCCGCCATCTTAGTTGATGGCAGAGATGTGTGCATGTAGCACACATGCGTGCCATCAACAAAGATGGCGGCAGAGGCTTCATCCCCTTAGGGAAACCGCAGCCGCCATCTTGGTTAATGGCAATCATGGTGCCTAGCTCACTATGGATGCGAATGACTTTGCCTTCAGAGTGCTCATCAAGCAAATTACAGAGGATCTTTCTGAGGGGTCCCAGGCTCTCTCCATTGATATAGGTATCAAACACTTTATAGAGTACCCTGAAAAGCTCTGCTGGTTATTCACTTGAGAATGCAATGAAAACAACACTTGAGAATGCAATGAAAACAACGAAGTAGG
This sequence comes from Rhineura floridana, assembly GCF_030035675.1. Taxonomy (NCBI): domain Eukaryota; kingdom Metazoa; phylum Chordata; class Lepidosauria; order Squamata; family Rhineuridae; genus Rhineura; species Rhineura floridana. Next base: position 129,660,040 of record NC_084487.1, read on the forward strand.
CCCCTTTCATTGCTTTCATCATCATGTGGTAGGCACGGTTATGTACTTTAAAATATGTTTGGTTGTCTGCATTTTATCTGTCATTTAGCTTGTTTCATAGCATGTAGCTCCCCAGTAAACCAGAGAGTCAAACTGCAGCACCAGAGAAGGCACTCAAGCAAGGCAAAGGCCCTGGAAAGATTGCCAGCACTATCCACTGGTAAATCCCCTAGAGCATTCAGGACTTCATTAAATCCACAAGTCTCTGGGGTGGACCATCCTGACCAGTCCCACACCCCTGCAGGAGAAAATTGGTACCATTAGCCCCAACTGCACCAGGATGTGATCTGACCATGACAACAAAGTAACAGAAACTGCCACCCTATTTCCAGACCATCAGCCTCTCCACCAGGGGCAAACACCAAATGAAAAGGGTGTCCTACAGTATGTGTCAGGCCAATGACCACTTGAGATAGCCCTATAGTTGCCATGGAGACCAATGGGAGCAGCTTCAGCATGGTCATCAAAGTCCCCCAGGACAATAGTCCTATGCTTCTCCAATACCAGGCCAGAGACTGCCTTTGCCAGCATGGTCAGGAAGGCCACTGGGCAACAAGATGGGTGGTACACCAGCAGCATTTCAAATCTGTCTCTTTGGCCTGGCGCATGGTGCAGGCCCTCAAAGCCAGCCCCCAGATGGAGACATCTCCTGGTGAGTAAGATAGAAGACCTATGGACCATGGCAACAAACCTCCCTAGACTCTCCAGCACATGCTATTGCATGCTAGTCCTTACCTGACCCACACCTCATATATGACATCAAGTGCCAGATGGTGAGCATGGATTACCCAAAACAGGCTCATGCGCTAAATGGGGAAGTCTGGAGGGCCATGTTTAGCCATCAGGCAAAGATTCCCCATCCTTGCCTTATTGAATATCGGGTTGGTTCATAATAAGATCTCACTCATCCACAATTTGATTGTGAATGAGGGAGCTGATCTGGCATTTGTCACTGAGACTAGAGTGGGCAATCTGTCTGGGAAGAATGGATCTTACCTAGGTTTGCCTGCTTGGGTTTTCAGCTCAGCTCTAAGATGCTAGATTACAGAGAACACCCCATGACAACTCGCTTCCTGCTATTCCTAACATTTTCTCTGTTTATATCTATTCTATGAAGTTTTTTACAGTTAAAGTTTCTCTGGCCGGCCTCTATTGGTTTGGCTTGTCAACAACTGCAAGTTACATGGAAGGATACCTCCCTTCCAGCTGGCCAATGATGCTTTTTCAAAAATTTGACCCTGCCTCCAGCATAGGGATGGGTGAGAATTTTGATTTAATTTGCACTTGAACTCGAATCTGTCAAATTCACACTTTCCGAAACAATATGAGAACCAAAACACAGCCATCCTTTGAAATTCACTTATTCAAATTCAGAGATGCAGCTCACCAACCAACCAATGTATACAAAAATGCAAAGTGTGCATAAACATGAATGAGTGAAAACAACATGCAACATGCATTATAGAATGAGAAATTGTTTGCAAAAGTGTGTACATTAGTCAAAACTGCCTACAAAAATGTGTTTGTTAGGAGAAATTTGCACTAAAATGCTAGAAAATTTTCATGAGAATTTTAAAAAAATAAAAACCCTCAAATTGCTGCAGAAATGTGGAGAACTGAATCTAAGATTTAAAATGAGAAACGAAAAGAACCAAAACTGTCAGAACGTTCCATTCCAGAGTAAGTTAACCTTTTCATGTTTGCTCCACTCACTGACCAGGATACTTCACGGGAAGAACTTTCCATTTTGTTCAGGACCAGCTGCTTTCTCTGACTCACTTCTTCTAGCCAGCAAACATATTGAGCTGCAGAGTACTTGTGAGAACATCCAGCCAGGTCCACTCTGGAAGGCAGAATGACTGCCTTGGGCTGCTGCTGAGCACTCCAGAGGTGGGGGAAGCACTCTAGACCCTGTGCCCAAACAATACAAGTTCAGGTGTATGTCTTCACCCTGTCTTCATCATTTTGCTCAAACAATGGCATGGCCAGCCACTTACAAATGGAAGAGTACTACATTGGTACAAGAATGCAATACATATAAGCCCAAGTTAAGGGAAAAAACAAAGTAATGAATCACTGTACAGTGAAAGCATTGAAAGTCTTGGAATGATAGTTTTAACAAATGACAATTTGTACTATTAACAGAGTGAAGTGGGAAACTTTTCCTATATAGAATAAGCAAATGTTTCCAGTTCAAACTGCTGGGGGGTGGGCAATCATATACTTTAATGTTTCTCCTACTGAAAACAGTTCCCTGTACAGAGAAAACCAATCTGTCATGGAGAACCCTAGACTGGGTGTTACCCATATTCGAGAGTTGGTAATGGCATAGGTACACTTCAATATATGCTAGCCATAGCTGGCTTTTCCCAGGTTCAAACTGAACCACACAGAATATTTTCCGGGGTCTTCTCTCTTCACTCAAAGATGTGTTTTGCTAAAATAAAAATCCCTTACCTTTTTTAATTTCCAAAGTGAAACATAACAACAACGTCTTCCAAAATTGTTCTTTATATAAAAGTTAGTTTTTGAATTCTAGGGGAAAAAATAGGCATCATCTGATTTCATGTACTAAAGACTTTAAACATTTCAGGGAAACATAACATATGACATTGGGTGTTTTTATGTAATGAATGGCTCTTAAAAACAGGGCCAGTGTCCCTTTCCCTGACGTACATCTTGTGCCAAAAACACATTGCTTTCAGATGTCATCACTTGGGAACTTCAAGAATTGTACTTGCTAAAACACTGGCAGAAAATAACAACTTCCCAGAAAGGTTCCAAGTTCGAGCACAGTAGAAAAACAAACACCGAGTCATCCTGTCTGGATGTAATCTAACTCTTTGAGAAACTTGTTTACCAAGATCATGGTGTGGGCAAGTGTTTAATCTTGTTGTATTGTAGTAGGTTTTCCTCTTTGTTAGAGTTATAACATAGCACAAAAAAAATATTTTTTATAATATTGTTGAGTCCTTAACAATACAAGAAATTGCAGCAACCTTTTGGGCCATCTGTTATAAAGTATTTGACAGTGAAGAGTTGTCTAACCCAAAGAAGTCAGACACATAAATGCAGCACAATCACCCTGGGTAGAATAAGGCAGACTCAGGCCCCAAATCTGCTTCTGAAAATAATCCAGAATAGCTCTTGGACATTTTCTGGACAACTCCAGAGTAGGTTCTGATGAGGTCCTTACATCCTGCCATGTGGCAGTGACAATGAGAATGATGTGGGGAAGTCGTTCCTAGGGGTCCCAGCTTTTCTGGATGCACTGTGCACAGAGTTTCCACGCCTTCAGTCCCTGATGTACAGCTACAAATTAGAATGTCTCAGCCATCCCCTTACACCTGCTAAACCAGGTATATATGTGAGGGTGCGGGGGCCCCATTTCCAGTGTAAACACCCTAACAGAGATAAGGCTTTTGCTATACTGGCACCAGTGCTGGCCTGGCCCTGGCCTGGCCTGGCCTGACCTGGCACAAGTATTTTCATTATGAACCTGTGAATGTATAACACTATTCATTAGGTTCTGCTAAAAATGGCCATGGTGATTTGTAATGCAAATAGCCATGACTGAAATTAATAATGCTGGCTGGTCTCTATGAACAATAATGAAATATACTTTTCATATAGGGTCTTAGGAACCAGGACTGTCCTCAGGTAATGCTGTGGTATTCCCAAGAGATCTAAGGAGGGGAGTATTATAAGCATTCATAAATGTATTGCCCCCATCCTTCAGAACATGGTATGGAAGTGAACATTAAAAATGTGCACCATTCTACTAATAATATGTAGGATTTACATAGTAATATTTTACCTCACTCAGTAATCCTTTACAAGAACCCTGTAAGAAACCATGGTCGTATTATCTGCCAATTGCAAATATGAAAATTTGATCCAAGAACTTCCTGGTTCATAACTCAGGCCAGTTTAGACATCATTGGCAAGTAAGAGTGTACTGTGGGCTTGTGTGCTCTTTCCTCATTGCATGTGATAATTACTTCCTTTACATCTTGGTTAGGAATAATCATTGTTTCTTGTCTCCAAAGCAGAATCAGGCAGAAACTACAGTTTGAAATTGATTCGTGATTCTGGTTTGGAGGCAAATTGTGGTCAACAGTAACCATGGACTGCCTGATTTGGACATGATGGCAAACTATGTTTTCCACAAATCAGGAAGTAGAAGGAGTCACTGTACGTGATGGGAATGGTTCAAGATATATTCTCTCTTAGCCACCAGTTTACACTGGCTTTCATTATTATATTCCATTATATGCTGCTCTCCCCTGTCCCCTTTCACACTGTCAAACACTTCAAACGATTAATATCAACGGTACCAGAAAGGAATGTTTTCAAGGTCTAGTGCTAACTGTATCCACAGTACACATAGCAATATTATAAAGTATTATGTCATCTAAAATGCATGAGAAACTCCTATTGAGATTAGTGGGCATATTCAGACGCAAGAGAGATGGCAAGTTGTGTAACACATTACTTTTTAGTGCAGCAAATTAGAATGAACCCATACAATGTGAACTGAAGCATGTTTACTTAGAAGCAAGTCCGACTGGATTTGATGAGACTTAATAAGGCTGTAATCTTAGCCAAGCTGACCTGAGAGTAAGCCCCAATAAATTCAATAAATCCAGTAGGGATGCGCAAAAATTCTGCTGAATTTGGATTTAGCAGTGGATTTTTCAATAGTCCACATATTCTGCATCTTTGTGGAGTGATCCTGTTTGCTCTGAATTTCAGTGTCTTTCCCCAGGTTTCTCTCTCTCTCTCTCTCTCTCTCTCTCTCTCTCTCTCTCTCTCTCTCTCTCTCCCCTCCCTCCCTCCCTCCCCCTCTCGCCCTCCCTCTCCCTCTTGCCCTCCCTCTCCCTCTCCCTCTCCACTTGAATAATCCAAGCTCCAAGTGGGAGGAAGCAAGCCAAATGTATAACAGAGATTAAAAAGCAAGCCTAGCCCTAGAGAGTCTCTAGAGAGTCCTTACTGTGGGTGAGATCCTCTAGCCTTGTCTTCTGTTTTTTTGTAGTGTTAACCTTTTAAATGATTAAAAGGCAAGCTTAGAGATAGAGGTGGGAACGGGGGACACTGAAAGCTGCTTTTCTCCTTTCCTTTCCAAAAGGAACACAGCCAGTCTCTGCTTGCTAATGTGAAAACTGATCAGCCTCAGTCACAGCGAAGAAGGAGGTGTGAAGCTGTTTTCCTGTCTTGATATTTCCTTTCAAAATACTGATACTTGTTTTCAAAATATGTCGCCCTGGACTCCTACTGGAAAAAAGGGTGGGATATAAAGCAAATAAATCAAGTAAATAAAATAAATAATAAAATATCAATACTAATATCAATATTTTTGGGAGTAAAAAATCAGATCGGCAAAAGCAGTGGATAGTGGACAAAAAACAAAATCAATTCTGTCTGTTAAGTCAATTAAATGCTTTTGAAGTAGCACCGGCCAATGGATCCCATCCCTAAAATCCAGTGCCTTGGATGCAGTGATGGATGAGGGTCAGTAGACTGAAGCTGCATCCTTCTAAGACAAAGGCACTATGGCTAAGTAGTTCCCAGGTCTACAAACTGGGGAGTCTGCCTGTTCTAGATGGGGTTGCACTCCCTCTGAAGGAATAGGTTTGGGGGTGCTCTTGGGGCTATCTTTGTCCAAGGAGGCCCAAGTGGCCTCTGTGGCAAAGAGCTCCTATCACCAGCTTCAGCTGATGCGTCAACTGCATGCTTTCCTTGACAGACAGAAATTGGCAATTGTGACAAATGCAGTGGTAACCTCACATCTGGATTTTAGAAAGTACTTTGTGTGGGGCTTCCCTTGCAGCTAGTCTGGAGCCTGTAGTTGTTGCAGAACATAGCAGCCTGGATGGTGAGCAGTGTTCCTTATTGGGCACACATCATGCCTGTGCCAAGGGATCTACATTGACTACTTATTACCCACGAGCTACTTTTAAGGTTCTGCAACTAAAGTCCTAAATGACTCTGGACCAGGTTACCTCAAAACCCATCTTCCATTCCATTGCCTGTTAAGGGCATTACCATCAGCAAATGGAACCTGGTTAGTTTTACCATGGCCTGATTAGTATCAGCTTGTGGTAACATGGAGGCAGGCTTCTTCACTGGAGGCACCAATGTTGTGGAATGCCCTGTCTGCTGAAATACAAGAGGCTCCATCACTATTAGCTTTCTGCCGGCTCCTATTTAGGTAACTGTTTAGGCAAGCATTCCCCTGAACTTGAGCTTCTGATTAACTGTTTTTTTTAAAAAAAAACTGTTTTAATAGTCATATTTTTAAAACTGGTTGTTTTACTGTATATTTTAATTAAGGATGTTTTAATATTCTGATTGAATTGTAGTTATTTTGATTAAGTATGTATTTTATAATTGGTTTTATAGTGTAAACCGCTGAGAAGCTATTTTGGCATATAAGCAGTATATAAATTAATAAAAAATAATTGTAGTAGTATTAATAGTAATAGGACTTATTTCTGTGTAGACATGGTTAAGATTGCTCTGCTAGTTCCTAGTTAAGGTTGTGCATTCTCTTTTCCAGGTTGAAAAGTTTCATTACATTCATGCACCAGGTGTGTGATCCCACCATCCAGTTCCTCATTAATATATGGACACAGTAGAAGCAATCTCAGCATATACAAAAATCCACCCAAAGGAGGTGCCTGCAACACTACTGAATCATAATAGCATTGGTGACTCAGTAGTGACAATCTGGAGTAGTAGCATTGGTGTTTAAGTGGTTTTTTGGGGGTGTCATAGCATTTACGGGGCACTGCTGTGATGGTATGAGACAGCCACGAGAGTGGCTGTATACTATAGCCAGCATGGATTTTTCACATTCTGCAATGTTAAATTGAAAATACCCCTCATGCCATTCTGATGCTTCCCATAAGCTCATTTCAAAACAAAACCTTACAAAACTTATAGTTCTGAACTCAGACACACTTGCTTAACGATCCTCTCAATTTGCATGGCGATACACAAAACAGTCAGAGAGAATCGAGAGTTCAAAATCTAAAGAGAGAGAGAGGAAAAACCCAGAGCCCTTTTGGACTTTTTCTCTCAGAATTCTCATAATCTGTTGAAATTCATTAAAAATCAGCCATGTTCACAGAGTACCTGTAATCCTAACACTGACCTTGCCCCATACTCTGACCTTCATCTTCTGCAGTTTAAAAGTTAAAAAAATGCCGGGCTGATTTTTACTTAATTTAATAAATTTTGCATTGAACTGAATTTATTTATTTATTTATTTTATTCAGCTTATATCCCACCCGACTAGCAAACAGCTCTCTGGGCGGCAAACATAGAAACATATACAATAATAAAATACCAGATCAATATAACAAATATAAAAATACATCATCTAATATAAAAATTACAACATTTACATAAATAACTTAGATTAAAATGCCTCAGAGAAGAGAAAGGTTTTAACCTGGCGCCGAAAAGATAATAGTGTCGGTGCCAGGCGTACCTCCTCGGGGAGACTATTCCACAATTCGGGGGCCACCACTGAGAAGGCCCTTGATCTTGTTACTACCCTCCGGGCCTCCCTATGGGTCGGGACCCGGAGGAGGGCCTTCGTAGTAGACCGTAGTGTACTAATGATGTTAGGCATGCTCAGTAAGAATCAACTGCCAGTGTTCATAAAGCCAGACTCCCAGCAGCTGGGCTTGCCTAAACAGGGGGCCACACCCACACCAGACTTTGATTTCATGTGAGACAGTCATGGCTTCCCTCAGAGAATCCTGGGAAGTGTAGTGTGTGAAGGGTGCTGAGAGGAGACTCCTATTCCCCTGAGAGAGTGCCAGTGGCCAGAGTGGTTTAACAGTCAGCAGCTCTGATTGAAGCACTGTGAGGGGAACAGAGCATCTCCTAGCAACTTGCAGCACCTTTCACTAACTATACTTCCCAGGATTATTTGATAGAAGCCATGACTGTCCAAAGTGAAATAAAGGTCTGGTGTGGATGTGGCCAGGGACAACTTGGTTTAAATTTGGGTGGGAGGCTACATGTGCCTGCTGTAGAATAAAAAGGTGGGGGAAACCCTGAAAAACAATGATACTGTTCACAATGTTTTCCTTTTGGAAAGGAAAGGGGCTTTCCCTCTACCCAGTGCCTACACACCCAATCTCTTCTCCTCCCCCTCTTACTCTCTGCCCTCCCCCTCCCCCAGGTCAGTGTTGGACTATGACCCGGGAGACCAGGGTTCGAATCTCCACACAGCCATGAAGCTCACTGGGTGACCTTGGGCCAGTCACTGCCTCTCAGCCTCAGACGAAGACAATGGTAAAACCACCTCTGAATACTGTTTACCATGAAAACCCTATTCATGGGGTCGCCATAAGTTGGGATCGACTTGAAGGCAGTCCATTTCCATTTTCAAACATGATTGCACAGAAATAAATCCCATTCAACTCAAAACGTATGCAACTGATCAAACCCACCCTCCCTTCTCCTCCCTCCTATCCCCTCCCTCTTGCCCCTTCCCTTCCCTTCCCTCCCCCTCCCCTCCCCCTCCTCCTCCCGATGGTCAGTTTTACCTATCTTAAGCATGATTGCACAGGAGTAAATAGCATTGAACTCAATAAACATGCAAATGATCAAATCTTCCCTCCCCTGCCCCTTCCTTTGCTCCTCCCCCTCCAATCCCCTCCTTCCCCCTGTTTGTCCATTCGTTCCACTCTCCCCTCCCTTTCTCCTTCCCTCTCCTCTCCCCTACCCCTGTACCTCCCTCATGGTCAGCTTTACCTATCCTAACCATGATTACATATGAGTAAATCCCATTGAACTCAATAAGCATGAAAATTATCAGATCTGGCTTTCCCCTCCTTCCCCTTTCTTCTCCCTTCCTCCTTTCCTCCCCTCCTCCTTCTTCGTCCTTCCCTGCCAACTTCAGCCATCCCTCCCTCCCCCCTGGTCAGTTTTACCTATCCTAAGCATGATTGCACAGGAGTAAATCCCACTGAACTCAATAAACATGCAAATGATCAAACCTGTCCTTCTCCCCTCCCCCTCCCACCTGCTCCCCTCCCCCTCCTCCCCTCTGCTCTTCCTCCCTTCCCTCTTCCTCCTCCCCTCCCCATCCTCTGTGGTCAGTTTCACCTATCCTAAGCATGATTGCAGGAGAGTAAATCCCACTGAACTCAATAAGCATGCAAATGATCAATCCATTCTCAGCAAGCTTGCACAGGATCCCATTTCCTACCTCCCGGATTAAAAAGCAGAGAAATTCAAAAAAAAAACCTTGCAGTTTTAAGAGCATACCTATAGCCCACAGATATTTCTATCAAACTTAAAAAGTAGGGAAATTGGGCAGCTATAGTGAATGCATCAGGGGAGCAGATGACCTGACCTCCTCTTTGAGATATTGGACTGCCCTACAAATTTGTCAAAATGCAAAGACAATTTGGGTTGGTCTTTCACAGTCCAATCCACTTCCTGTGTAGCACGTTACCAAATTCTTCCAAGCTACACAGGAAGTGGATTGCACTGTGAAAGACCAACCCAAATTGTCTTTGCATTTTGACAAATTTGTAGGGCAGTACACTATCTCAGACAGGAGGTCAGGTCTCCTGCTCCCCTGGTGCATTCACTATAGCTGCCCAATTTCCCTGCTTTTTAAAGTTTGATAGAAATATCTGTGGGCTATAGGTACATTCTTAAACCGCAAGGTTTTTTGCCTATTAGGGAATAAATGAATAGGACTGTGAGAGAATACAGCTAAAATGCAAAAAAAGACACTGTGGCAACAATGTGCAGGGTTGGGGAAGTGACATTGCCTAAATATCGAAGAACTGAAGACTAATAAGTAACTATTAGGTTTAAAACTATTAAGACACAGACAAGAGACAACCCACTTTTTTAATAATAAAGAAGGCAGTCTTCAACAAGAGCAGAGTCTAGTGGCCTAGCCCCTCCAGACAGGGATGGTAGTCTGGAGTCTGAAGCATAGTTATTTCTGAACACCCGATGTATCTTCAGAGTGTTATTTATGGTTTGGCGAAGCATGGTAAGAGTTTGGTTCCCCTTCCTTATCTTCATCAATAAAAATAGCCAATTTCTCCGCCCCCCCTCTACTCATGCAGGGCTCTGAACAGGGTTTTTTCCCCTTCCTTTTGGCTTTCAGAACTGAATTGGGTACTACTGCTCGTGATGGAAGGGGTTTGATTTATCAACCCATGATGACGTGCTTTAATTCAATTGTATATGCTCTACTTGTATTTTGCTTTTTCTCTTTTTCTAAAATTCTCAATAAAAACAAATAAAGAAGGGATTGTGTTGGACTGGGAATGATGGGCAAGGACAGAAAAACAAATCGGTAGGGTTATTGTGAACTGAATGATAAAATGAACGAGATTAATTCAGAGAACTGAATAAATAAATAAAATGCAAAATCACTGTGCCCAAAACTGGGGCGGGGTGGGGAAAGGAAGTGACACTGCTTAAATAAGTATTCTAACTGAGGACTAATGTGAAGCTGCAGAGAAAAGAACTAGCGGATTCCAAACCCAGCATGCAGCATTCATTTACAAGTTGAATAGAGCTATACTTTATGTTTTACTGTAACTGTTGAATAAATTGATGGACAGAAAGGTGCCTAGGCCACTTGTGCCTTCTCATCAGCTAGCTCCCCTCAGGTAATGTCGCTACAGGATACTGGTTCTTATTGACTATGACTGACCTCTGGAGAGGAGGGGTCACAAATAAGATCAAGGAGAGGGGAGCTGTTTTTTTTATTATGAAGTGGAGTGAAGACTGAAGAGCAGAACTGGGGAATTGTTAAGCTTCACTTGCTGGATAACCTTTTGCTAAAATCACACCTAGGGGAGAGAATCTACGCTAGTACCTAGTACCTGGCTTAGCAACTCTGACTTGAAGTCACAAAAGCCTCTCTGCTGCCACCTGCTGGAGTTCTTGCCTGCAACGTGCCCCAGCCGTTGCTGTAGCCTCTCTGCTGTCACCTCCTGGAACAATACCACAGCAATGTTCTCAAAGTCTGTATCGAGAAGAATCTCATTCATTGGCTGCTTTCCCGAACAAGTGAAAGTCATAAAGGCACAGATTTCCTTTGGCATAGCTGGACTTTTGGACTAAAATATATTTTTGCACTGTTCCTCATATTGCTAATATTTTATTGATTCACTGTTGTTTGTTAGCTGAATGAATATAATTGCTTGCAAATATCTTAGGAGTCCCAGCTGGCACTTAATATAAGACTATCCCTTGGACACTGAACCCTGCCCTGGGTGCCAACCCAAGGGTTACAATGATAGTATAAATAACTAAGACAGACAAGATACGACAAACACTTTTTTATATATAATGAAGAAGGGACTGGGATGGATTAGGAAAGATGGAAAGGAACAAAGGGAAACCAAACAGGTAGAAAGACTGGGTTAAGGATAAATACAAGAGATAAGCTGAATCAAAATGCCACCAATGAACTCTTTGTAACATTCAGAGAACTAGCCAAAGAGTGAGAAAAAGGCACTCGGAGAAAGATTTCATAGAATCAACATACCCCCCCCCCAAGCACGGTGACTGGAGAGTGTTGAGTGAGATTCCAGCCCTAGATTGGAAGCTAGAGGTGTCAGTGAGCAAACTCTTCCCCACACTGGTGTTTCCCTTATGTGGTGTTTACATTTTCTCTATCATTTTAGAGACAGGCTATCCAGCTTAGATCATGGTTTTTTAAACTCCAAATATCTCTAAAGAGCTCAGTGGGTAGGTAGGGTGGGGGTCATTTCTGCTCAGATCATCTTGGAGGGTCCTTACCTTGGAAGGGCCTCACTTTGGCCTAAATATGCTTGCCTTGCTATTCAGTTGCACAGCGCCACTTCAAACCATTAGTTTTCAGAAGGCCATCCTGAACCCATTTCTTTATCCTCAACCAGAATAGTGCCCTTAATGGTCACATCAATTTAATTTTATTGCGATGAAATGAGACTGGAAAAGGCTCAACAGCAGTTAGGCTAAAACTCACCAGTGCAATCATTCATTGCCCAAGAAATTTACAATAGGAGAAAACAGTGTGGGAACTACACTGGACATGAAGATCTCAGGAGTCAGCCATTTCTATTCCACAGTGGCATAGATCTGAATCTCACCTGAGAGACAGAAAAAGAACATTACCGTGGTGGAGTAGGTCGTAGGGTTTTTTCAACCCATGAAGTGGGTGCATTTTTTTTGTCTGGCTCTGCTCCTGTTAGGACTGTCAACTTTTTTTTTAACCAATCCCTACTTCTGTACCTTGAACACACCAGGTCTGCAGACATCGGTGGGTAACCACGCTTAACTTCATGTTGTGACAAGCTTCAACTGCTGACTTCTCCAGATCAAGCTGTTGTTAAAGGCATGAGAGTGCACACTTCTGGCCAATTGACAATCTTAGTTCCTGTGTTTTCAACAGCAGCCAGATGCCCAGAAATCTGCAGGTTAAGCTTTTTCAACCAAGATGGTAAGTGGACGCTTCAGCCCGTTAGGGAAACCTTGGCCACCATCTTGGTTAAGGGCAGCACTGCTTGCGCATCCGCAAAACACAGGAAAGGTAGTGGAACGAGGGAACAGGTGGGCAGTGCTATCTGCAGCAGCGATTCTGCCACGGATCGCAGAAGGGGAGTGCTACTCCCCCAGCCTAAAGAGGGGCCCCTCTGGGCTACAGGGCCCTTGGCCAGGGCCCAACCTCACCGCCCCTTAGCGCTGGCCCTGGTGGAGGGAGATGGAGCATGGAGGGGGGTGATGTTGCACTCTATGCACAAGGGGGATTAGATCAGGGAGAGGAGTCAGATGAGGACGAGGTCCTTGGGGGTGTTGAAGGAGGGGGGCCTCTGCCAGCCCGCAGACTTCCTCGGCCAGCACCCCCATTGAGGCAGATCCCACCCTGCCTGCGAGCTCCTCGCCTGAACCATTGGGAAGCAACCCTTCAAATGTGCCAACCCGCTCCCCCGCCAACCAGCTTCCAGCTCCCTGAGGTTGCGCTATCACCTAGTGAAGCCCGGCTGTCAGATAGGCCATCGGAGGCTCACCCCCCCTTGCCCCACGTGAGAAGGCGTGAGAAGAGAGACTTTCAGAGGGTGAAACTCTGGAGGAGCCGTCGTTTACATACGAAGACCTTCCCTGCTTAAGCAGGTGCCCACCAAGGCTCTAGTGTCTTTTACCTTCGTAGTCCCTTTAGTACCAATCCCTATATTATTATTATTATTATTATTTATTAGACTTATATACCGCCCGACTAGCAATAGCTCTCTGGGCGGTGAACACAGAAAATACAATACAATCACATAGTATAATACAACAAAAACATATAAAATAAAATAATTTAAAAACAATCACAGCAGATTTTAAATTAACTTAAATTAGTATGCCTCGGAGAAGAGGAAGGTTTTAACTCGGCACCGAAAGGATAAGAATGTCGGCGCCAAGCACACCTCCTTGGGGAGACCATTCCACAGTTCAGGGGCCACCCTTGTCACCACCCTCCGAGCCTCCCTATGAGTTGGAACCCGGAGGAGGGCCTTCGTAGAAGAACGTAGAATATGGGCCGGTTCGTATCGGGAGAGGCGTTCCGACAAGTATTGTGGTCCCGCGCCGTATAAGGCTTTATAGGTTAATACCAACACTTTGAATCTGGCCCGGAAGCATATTGGCAACCAGTGCAGGTGAGCCAGAACAGGTGTTATATGCTCGGACCGCTTGGTCCTTGTTAACAATCTGGCCGCCGCATTTTGCACTAGCTGTAGCTTCCGAACTGTCTTCAAAGGCAGCCCTACGTAGAGCATGTTGCAGTAGTCCAAACGCGAGGTCACCAGAGCATGAACAACTGATGTAAGGTCCTCCTTACTCAAATAGGGACGTAGCTGGACTACCAACCGAAGTTGGTAGAACGCATTCCGTGCCAACGAGGCTACTTGAGCCTCAAGTCAGAGGGAAGAGTCTAGAAGGACTCCCAGACTACGAACCTGCTCCTTTAGGGGGAGTGTAACCCCATCTAGGACAGGGTATGTATCCACCATCCGATTAGAGAAACCATCCACCAACAGCATCTCAGTCTTGTCAGGATTAAGCCTCAGTTTGTTAGTTCTCATCCAGTCCATTGTCGCGGCCAGGCAACGGTTCAGCACATCAACAGCCTCACCTGAAGAAGATGAAAAGGAGAAGTAGAGTTGCGTGTCATCAGCGTATATATATATGTATATGTATATATGTGTGCATATACAGTATTTTATGAATTTTAATTGTATTTTATGTACTTTAATTTATTTTAATGTTTTTGTGATTTTACTGCTTACAATTTTATTATGTACATGTCTGATTTTATTTTTGTAAGCCGCCCTGAGTGCCCTATTATAGGGTAGAAGGGTGGGATAGAAATGTTTTAAATAAAATAAATAAATAATAGTACTGAGTCAACTCTCCCCACACGCTGCAGAGACTGTTTAGGTAGGCTAATTAGGGAAAGTAGTGAGTCAGAGTAGACAGGTTTATGAAGTGCACTGCTTTGGATGTAACCATCACACTAATAAAACGAGAATTAGACCAAATCTCACCTCCGTCTCATGTCTTGGACTCTGGGCAGGACAAGGTGAACTGTTTGCCAGCTTGTACCCAAAATTTCCCTTTCCACCATGTGCACTGAACTTTTCCAACTGATCTATCCCTGCCCCACAGTGTTGAAATTCTTGAGTTTAAGCAGATTTTTTAGATTTGCTGAAACTAATGGGCCAAGATCAGTTCTTTAAATCCAAGCTTTCACTTAATCAAACTGCATATTGGGAAGTCTTTTTCTTCCTTTCATTCATTTTCTCCTTTAAGAGAAATTTAAGTGTAGTGGAGAAAATAACAAAAAAGGAGATAAAAAATCCATACAAATTGCCTGATTTGCAGGGACAGCAAAGGGGCAGGGAAGCAGGGAGAGACAGCTGTTCATTTCTAGCCAGAGTTCAGGACAATGTCAAGCAGGATTTTAAAAGTACTTGGTGACTCCCTCAAATTGGTTAGCTAAATAGAGTTGCCTTCTGCATCTTGCTTGGCCGCTATATCCCCATTTCACAAGAGGATGGCGCTGGGATATTTGGAGATCTTTATTCCTAGACCGTGTAGTTCTCTCCCCACATCCCCAGGTCTCAATGCTACTATAGCGGACAACCTCTTCTTCACTCAATATGTGCTACAATGATTGGGGGTGGCTGACAGTAAACTAAACACTTTAGATCATGGCAAGGTCACTACACAGAGTCAGCTTTTCCCCATACAGCCCCAAACTGCTTAAGGTGGAATGGTCTGGTGCTTTATTCTTTCTAAAGGGCAAAAATCTCACAAGATATTTTAAATGAAAAGAAAACTCACTAGATTCCAAAACAAATAAGACTAATAGAAGATGAATCCCAATGCACCTTAAACCTTTACCTTAAATCAGGTTCGAATTGTGTATTTCTTCCTGCTGGACAAAGAGAGTAAATTATAGCAAGCCGATCCAATAATAATTGCATGTACAAGAGGGCTCCAAGAATATTGGATTGAAGTGAGAGGGCTATTATGTTGTTTGCAGGAATTCATATATGAAAAATATATTACTATTTATTTAGTAAATTTGTTATTTGCTTTTTTTCACAAGGTAAATACAAAGCTACTTACAGTCAATAAAAGATTAAAACCACTATAAAAGATTAAAACAAAATATTTTTTAAAAATTGCAAAAACATGTTTACATTTAACAGAAGCAAGCAGCAAACCTTTCCCTAGATTACACCACTTCTTTGCAAGAAAAAAAAATGGACTGTTCAGGAAAATGATTCAACTTGCAGTCTAATCCTACACAGACTTTGGTACTCCTAAATATTATTTACTGGAAAATTTTACTAGAACATTTTCCAACCAATGTGAAAAATTCATTGGAACTTGATTTAGTTTGCTTATTTTACATATTTAGAAGACAAAAAATATGTCATGGTAATTTGCGTATTTAAATATTTCCAGAGCAATTCCCGTAGCCAGAATAATTGAACTGAATATTTTGATTAAGAAAAACTCCTAATAAAGCAAACTCAATATGCTTTAAATGTTGTAGCCAAACAAAGCAAAGCTTTACTTGGTAATTATTTTTCTTGGAATATTTGTAAATATTTAAGACATGACCAATAGCATGAAAACCCCCACTGAGCCTTGAAGTTGACTGGGCGAATTTGGGCCAGCCACCTTCTCTCAGCTTAACCTACCTCATAGAGTTGTTGTGAGGATAAATAGGGAGGGAAGCATGTACACGAGGGTTGGGAAACCTCTGGCTCACAGGCCAAATTAGGCCTGCCATGGGTCCCAAATTGGTTCGTAAGACCATTTACCCCAAACTACACCCACCTTCCTTAATATGTGATATCAGATTTGGGGCAGGCTGGATCAGCTGCATGAACAAGTTCTTCATGGGAACTTCAGTACATGGGTGGTGATTTCAAGCCTGCTGGATCAGCTCTGAGACCCCATTCGCCATGGGGAACTTGATTGCACAGCCGATATCTGCAGAAAGCAGCTTTGCCGGCCCTGTGCTCAGTGCTTAAAAGAAATAAAAAAAATTCCCTGACATTGTTTAAATTTTAAGAAAAAATAAAAATACTGCAAAGTATCAACATATTGTTTTTAACCTGTCTATAATAATCTGGCAAAAATGAATTGCATCTTTGAAACTGCCCACTTTGGCTCATATTATATATATATTCTTTGTGTGATTAATTTGTTTTATGAAAGAATGCATTTTTAGAAATGGAAACGTTTCCATCTCACATTGCTGCTTTCTAAGCCCTTTGCGATCAATGGGCTTAGTTCCATGTAACTCTATGTAGGATTAGGCAAGATGTCTTCTACAAGAAATGCTATGTCCAAGATGGGAGTACTGATGTCAGGGGTGTCACATCCACAAACTTCAGAAACAGAGGCTTCCTCCATTCTGTGCTCAGCAGCTGACTGCCCCTGAGCTGCCAGGTGAACCTCCTTACTGCACCTCTCCTGTGACCATAGTGGAAAGCTGCACATGCAACTAGGGGCTTCCTTGCATATAGTAAATTTCAGTTGTTATTGAGGCGTGAGGATGTGGACAAAATGCTTGGAATGATAAGACTTACTGCTGAGTCAGCGAGTCAGATTTGATTGATGAGTCAGGTGGGTTCAAGGTGCGGTGAACACATCATTGGTGGAAGGGTGGGTGTCTGCTGCCCTGAAGGAGGCAGTAGTTCACCCACTCCAAAAGAAGTCCATCTTGGACTCAGAAGATTATGACAACTAGTGCCTGATTGTCAAATATCCCATTTTTAGGGAAGATGTCCAGGTGTTTCTGGAAGAAACTGATTATCTAGACCCTTGTCAGTCTGGGCTCAGGCCTGGTTATTGGAGTGAATCAGCCTTGATTGCCCTGATTAATAATCCTTACCAAGAGACAGACTGGCAGAGTGCAACCCTATTAATTCTTCTCAGTTGCTTTGCAGCTTTTGATATGGTATCTTCCTGGAGCGGCTCTGTAGCTTGAGAATAGGAAGCAGTGTGTTACAGTGGCTCTGCTCATACCTTCAGGGCCATGTCCAGAGAATAGCATTGGGTGACTTTACCTTGGCACCATGGCCCTTGTGCTGTGGGATGCTTTAAGGTTCCATTCTCTCCCTGGCCACATTCACACTATACTTTTATTCCAATATTATCCCACTTTTAAAACTCATGGCTTCCCCCAAAGAATGTTGGGGACTGTAGTTTGTTAAGGGTGCTGAGAGTTGTTAGGAGACTCCTATTCCCCTCATAGAGCTACAGTTGCTAGTGAGGTTTAACAGTTAGTTCCCCTTCTCAGAGAACTCTGAAAACTGTAGCTCTGTGAGGGGAATAGGGCTCTCTTAACAACTCTGATCACCCTTCACAAACTACCGTTTCCAGCATTCTTTTGCGGAAGTCATGAGTGTTTAAAGTGGAATAATGGTGGAATAAATGTATGGTGTAAATGTGGCCCCTGATGCTGTTCAACATCTGTATGAAACTGTTGGGAGCAATCATGCAGAGATCTGGAATGAAGTGGACATTCAAAGAAGCTGAATGTTGGAAGATTCAGGACAGACAAAAGGAAGTATTTCTTTACTCAGCGCATAGTTAAACTATGGAATTTGCTCCCACAAGATGCAGTAATGGCCACCAGCTTGGATGGCTTTAAAAGAAGATTAGACAAATTCATGGAGGACAGGGCTATCAATGGCTACTAGCCATGATGGCTGTGCTCTGCCACCCTAGTCAGAGGCAGCATGCTTCTGAAAACCAGTTGCGGGAAGCCTCAGGAGGGGAGAGTGTTCTTGCACTCGGGTCCTGCTTGCGGGCTTCCCCCAGGCACCTGGTTGGCCACTGTGAGAACAGGATGCTGGACCAGATGGGCCACTGGCCTGATCCAGCAGGCTCTTCTTATTTCTTATGTCTTCAGTATACTTGATAATAGGCCCTTTACCAGTGTCTGGATACAGTGGTGGGATAGACGAGGGCTAATATTCTGAGACTGAATCCTGACAAGTCAGATGTGCTATGGGTAAACAGTAGAGCGATGCAAATTTGCTTTTGAATGATACACACCAGAGTTGAATGGTTAATATTGAGTTGGTCTTGACTTTCTGCTCTGAGGACCTGTTATTAAGATGAGCCCTTCTGAATCAGAACAGCCCTTGTGGCAGCCAGCCAGGTTCTTCTGGGAAGACCACAAGCATGGTATGAAAGTAATGGCCCTCCCCCTTGTCCAGACCACCCTGGTAATCAGTACCTAGTATTCAGGTCCCCGGCCATTACTTCTGCCCTGGCACCTGCCATTAAATCTTTCTCTAATGCAGGGGTGGCTAACACATAGTCCTCTGGAAGTTGTTGGACTCCAATTTCCATCAGCCCCAGCTAGCATGGACAAAGGTCAGGGATTATGGGAGATGTTTGCTAAAGAGCCACAGATTAGCCACCCCTGCAATAGAATAAGAAATTTAGCCTAGAATCTTTTAGGCATGTTTAGGTACTGTCCAAAATGAGTGTTGTAGCATGACAAAGGTTAAAACAGAACAATGATACAAGTGGCAAGGGAGGGTTTTGTGTGTGTGTGTTTTTAAAGAGTATGACATACTTGAAGGATAGTCTCTAGCTTTATAATAGATCCAGTTAAACTCAGTATCCCTTAATTTGGACTAAACTCCATTGAACTTACTGGGACTTGCCTTTAAAGTCAACCACTAACCCTTTCCTTCTATGACTTCTTTTCTTGAACAGGGGATAATTATAGCGTGCACATAAAATTTTCAAAAGAGACACAAGGTGTCAATTTTCTTCCCATCCCTTGGAGCAACAGCAAACTGGCTAAAGCTGGCTGCACAGAGGGTGTGCGGGGATTTTAATTAAAATTTCATGGTAGGTTTTAATTTCATGGACTATCTTACCTGCCTTCAGGACACAAAAACTCACATTTTAAACAGTCTTGGTTGGTTAATATCCATGACAGATCTCGGAGCTCCTTTTTCACCTTAGACTTTTCTCTCTGTTTACTGTGCAGATGAAACAATTATTTTGTCTGGCTCTCAATCCCTCCAATGTCTTATCAGTTTTACCTATCTTAAACATGATTGCACGGAAGTAAATACCATTGAACTCTATAAGCATGCAAATGATCAAACCTGCCCTCCCCTCCACCTTCCTTTGCCCCCCTCCAATACGCTCCTTCCCACTCCCCCACTCCTCCCCCACGGTAAGTGTTTCCTATCCTAACCAAGATTGCATAGGAGTAAATCCCATTGAAAATAAGCATGCAAATGATCAGACCTGCTTTTCCTCTCTCCTCCCCTCTCCCTTCCTCCTCCCCTGCCCACTCAAGCCCTCCCTCCATCCCCCCCCATCAGTTTTACCTATCCTAAGCATGATTGCACGGGAGTAAATCGCAGTGAATTTAATAAACATGCAAATTATCAAAACTGTCCTTCTCTTCCCCTCCCCATCCTGCCTGCTCCCCTCCCTGTCCTCCCCTCTGCATTTCCTCCCTCCCTCCTCCTCCCCTCCCCATCCTCTGTGGTCAGTTTCACGTATCCTAAGCATGATTGCAGGGGAGTAAATCCCATTGAACTCAATAAGCAGGCAAATGATCCATCCATTCTCAGCAAACTTGGACAGGATCCCATTTCTTACCTCCCAGATTAAAAAGCAGGGAAATTCACTAATAGGCAAAAAACCTTGCGGTTTAAGAACATACCTATAGCCCACAGCTATTCTATCAAACTTTAAAAAGCAGGGAAATTGGGCAGCTATAGTGAATGCACCAGGGGAGCAGGAGACCTGAACTCCTCTCTGAGATATTGGACTGCCCTACAAATTGGTCAAAATGCAAACACCATTTGGGTTGGTCTTTCACAGTCCAATCCACTTCCTGTGTAGCTTGGAAGAATTTGGTGACATGTGCCTCTGAGCATATGGTGAGTGGTGGCAACACCTGCAATCAGCCCAAATAATAGAAAGAAGACATGTGCTGTGCTGATCTTGTTTTAGCAGGGAGGAAGCAACATTAGGTTGGCAAGGTCCTGGAACGAGTGGTTGCCAACCAGCTCCAGACACTCTTGGATGACACCGATTATCTGGACCCATTTCAGTCGGGTTTTAGACCCGGTTTTGGCACGGAGACAGCCTTGGTCGCCCTGTATGATGACCTCTGTCGGGAGACAGACAGGGGGAGTGTGACCCTGTTGATTCTCCTTGATCTCTCAGCGGCTTTCGATACCATAGACCATGGTATCCTTCTGGGACGACTCACTGATTTGGGAGTGGGCGGTACTGTATGGCAATGGTTCCGCTTCTACCTGGTGGGTCGTCTCCAGAGGGTAGTGCTTGGGGAGCATTGCTCGGCACCCTGGGATCTCCAGTATGGGGTTCCGCAGGGGTCAGTTCTGTCCCCCATGCTTTTTAATATCTATATGAAGCCGCTGGGTGTGGTCATTAGGAGCTTTGGAGTGCGTTGCCATCAGTACGCTGATGACACGCAGCTCTATTTCTCCTTTTCATCTTCTCCAGGTGAGTCTGTCGGCGTGCTGAACCGATGTCTAGCTGTGACAATGGACTGGATGAGAGCTAACAAACTGAGGCTTAATCCAGACAAGACTGAGATGCTGCTGGTGGGTGGTTCTCAGGATGGGGGATGTTTGACCTGTTCTGGAGGGGGTTGCACTCCCCCTGAAGGAACAGGTTCGTAGCTTGGGAGTTCTTTTAGCTCCATCCCTGTCACTTGAGGCTCAGATAGCCTCGGTGGCATGGGGTGCTTTTTACCAGCTTCGGCTGGTGGCCCAGCTACGCCCCTATCTGGACAGAGAGAACCTCGCTTCAGTAGTTCATGCGCTGGTAACCTCGAAATTAGATTACTGCAATGCGCTCTATGTGGGGCTGCCTATGAAGACGGTTCGGAAACTGCAGCTTGTGCAGAATGCAGCGGCCAGACTGCTCACGGGGACCAGACGGTTCGACCACATAACACCGATTCTGGCCCGCTTGCACTGGCTGCCTATTTGTTTCTGGGCCCAGTTCAAAGTGCTGGTTCTGACCTACAAAGCCTTACACGGCACAGGACCACAATACCTGTTGGAACACCTCCCCCGTTACGAACCTGCCTGTACACTACGCTCATCATCAAAGACCCTCCTCCGATTTCCTACTTATAGGGAAGCTCGGAGGGTGGCAACGCGGAAAAAGGCTTTTTCTGTGGTGGCCCCCGAACTGTGGAACGATCTCCCAGAGGAGATGTGCCTGGCGCCAACGTTACTATCTTTCTGGCGCCAGGTTAAAACTTTTCTCTTCACCCAGGCTTTTTAACATGTTTGTATGCGCTTATATTGTTTTAATTTTTTAACATTTTAAACTTTTAATGTGTTTATATTGTTACACGTTTATTGTATTTTTGATATTTCTTGTCTTGTGAACCACCCAGAGAGCTTCGGCTATGGGGCGGTCTATAAGTTTAATGAAATAAATAAAATAAATAAATTATTAAGTCAGTTGATATAGTTCAGATGGTCACTTTGAATATGTCTGATTTCCTTTGCAATTTTAGTGAAGTTTCCTATAGGAAATCATTTTCTTTTGTTTCTATTTCTGTGAATATGTGAAGTACAGCAACTCTTTGCAAAATTTATACTAAAAAACTCCAAATGTAATTGTGGAATAATGGCACTGACTTCTGCAGAATAGTCTCCAGTGGACCTCAGGAGTGTCTCAGTTTGCAGAAGATAAAACAGTGGGAGGGGAAATATATTCTAGCAAAATGCTAGGTGTGCTCTATGTTTTTAATTGACCATGCCCACCTTGCCTTAAATGAAGTGGTTTAAACATAGCAGGCTGAAAATATGCATCCTCTTTTTTCCAACAGCTAGAGTCATTGCTGAAGCAGCAACATATTGGAATCAGTCTGATTTTTCATCAAACTGCAGTTCCAAATTCCACTGTTAATGCACCCAAAATAGAAATAGATCATAACCTCCAATTTGAAACAAAATAAAGGCTGTCTTCACCATCATATGACACTGACCAATAAAAAGGCTTTGAAATTAATAAAAATAAAATTGACACAGATTTCTGGGATGAATAATGAGGGAAATAAAATTTTCTAGTGTAGATTCTCTGTATGTAGAAACATTAATAACAGAGGAAAGAAGCAAAGTAAGAAGAACACCAGCAAACATACAAAAATATAATTCTCTATCTTTGGAGATGGCAAGTGTTGCCACCACTCACCATATGCTCAGAGGCACATTTTACCAAATTCTTCCAAGCTTCACAGGAAGTGGATTGGACTGTGAAAGACCAACCCAAATGGTGTTTGCATTTTGACCAATTTGTAGGGCAGTACAATATCTCAGAGAGGAGTTCAGGTCTCCTGCTCCCCTGGTGCATTCACTATAGCTGCCCAATTTCCCTGCTTTTTAAAGTTTGATAGAATAGCTGTGGGCTATAGGTATGTTCTTAAACCGCAAGGTTTTTTGCCTATTAGTGAATTAACTCCTATTTCTTTCTTTTTTGCATTCTGTGAGCTAAACCCAAGCGTACAGGGATCAGTCATGTGTGTGAACCAAGCCTTCCTACTGATAGCAAACCTGGGTGACAAAGTGACATTTCCTTCTAGAACAATGTGTGTGATAATTAACCTCTCAATCAACTCCATTCTACCAACTTCTCTACTAGCACTCACTCCATTTCTGACTTGTGTTTCAACAAGAAAGAGCTATAGTATGTGTCCAAATTTCACTATACCAATAAGAACAAAAATTGCTTTTTCTTGCAAGCAGATCAGTCAAACTGTAACAGGGAAATTTCTGGCCACTTTACCATGGTTGGATAGAATCTTGAAAACTGGTGCATCTGTGAAACTATTCTGGCCTTGCCTCCTTTTAATCAGCTCCTGTTAGGGAGGGAGGGAGGGAGGGAGGTGGGTATTTCAGGTGTGAATGGGGCATTCAGCCTCTTCTAGCGCAGAGACACAACAGAATTACTAGTGTTCAGAGAAGTCTGCCTGTTGTGTCTTTGGATGAGTTACTGCTTCGGGAAACTATTTGCGCTTCCTCAAACATGTGTTCCCCCTTTCTCCCCCTCACTGTAAAGCAGCAACACTGTCGTTTGTTGATTTTATTTATTTAACTGATTTATATCTCAGTTTTCTAGGAACATTCTTCATTAAGCGGCAATTTATATTCTTCAAATGACCTTCCATATACATAAACAATTCTTTGCAAGAACACAATATTAAGATCATTGGAATAAAAGTTATGTGCCAAATTCAAAATAGGCACCACAACTAATGAATACAACCCTCCACATAAATCAACAATCAAGTACATTTAATTACCCTTCTACACACACACACACACACACACACACAGAGAGAGAGAGAGAGAGAGAGAGAGAGAGAATATAGATATAGATTTCAGAGGGGAACAGTGTCTAGGCATGGCATGCATTTTGCTCAGACAATGGAAAGTAACATTGTAACTGGAGAACAAACTTCATCTAGAATACAATTGGGAGCCACTGTCATACCCTACTCTGGGTCTGGTCTTGTAATGGATCTCTCACACTGGCCCCAGCACAGGTCTCTCACGATCCCACTACTAGGTGCCACCACCTGACACTCTGTAATGCATACTGCCCTGAGACTGTTCCTTAGTCTCCTCCATAGATCACTACGTAGTGTCTGGGTGCACTTACAGGCCACAATCCCCCTGTATTTTTCTGCCTTTAAAGATTACAGCCCTGGGTTGCTTTGGATACCTGCTGCTGTTACACTATCCCTTCACCGCTGCCACCATTGATACTGTTCCCAGATTTGGTATTTGCTCTGCCTACCCTTCTGGTCTGTAATATCCCAGCCAAGGATCAGGCATGTTGTGAAACCAAACTATTTATTTAATAACACAAGGAATAAACCAGATTACTTTAAGTTCAGTCAACATGCGTGTGGTTACATATAATAGTTTTCTCTTTATATCTCTTAGTCCTAAAACCTGCCTCACTACCTGCCTAAACACAAATCCACCCCTCCAAAACGCAGAACCAACAACCAACCAAACCTCTCCAACTGTCATTCTCTCATTTATACCTTCAATCACCCAGATGCTCAGCCAATCACAACTCAGCATTCCTCAACATTCCAACCCGTGTACTCCCCCCTCTCACTCACTCTAGTTACCATATTTACCTTACAAAACCGACACTTACCATAATTACTGTACAACATTTACAGGGCACCACAGCCACCTTGTAGATCATTGTTTCCCCATACTTCTGACAGCTGGTGCACACTTTTCTCTGAATAAAACCTGAAAGTGCACTTCACTCTTGACACCTGAAATGTTTTACTTTTAGAGTGATATGGGCAAGAGGCTTCCAACTACAGAAGAGCCTGCCATGTGTTTTTACATGAGTCACTGTTCTGGATATGCCTCTAGTTGGAAGGACAGACATGATGTAGTGACTATGTGTAGCCTCTTTTGAGGGTGGCTATCTCTGCATCAGGTGTCCAATCACATCCAGTGCAGAGATATAGCAGAACTGGCAAGGTCAGATTTGAAATAAAAAAGCTCAGAGCTACAAATCATGTAGAGATGCAGCAGACAGCCTCCACTTCTGAGTGGCTCCAGGGTGTAATCAACCTTGCAGGAGTTGCATACTGGCCACCCTGAAAGAGGTGGTAATCCAACAGTTCTTGAAAAAGCCCACATTGATTTGTGACAACTACTGCCTGATTGCAAATACCCCCTTTTTAGAGGAGGCAATTAAGAGGCTTGTGGTGCAACAATTGCAAGTACTCTTGGATGAAGCCGATTATCTTGACCCATTTCAATATGGGTTCAGGCCTGGTTATGGGACTCAATTGGCCTTGGTTGCCCTTATCAGGAGGACAGGGGAAGTGTGACCCTATTAT
Organism: Rhineura floridana; assembly: GCF_030035675.1. Taxonomy (NCBI): domain Eukaryota; kingdom Metazoa; phylum Chordata; class Lepidosauria; order Squamata; family Rhineuridae; genus Rhineura; species Rhineura floridana. The sequence goes on from NC_084487.1 coordinate 129,685,535, forward strand.
TCTTGCTTGGTCTCTCAGTGGCTTTTGACACCATTGACCATGGGATGCTCCTGAGCCAACACTGAAACCGGTAGCAGAGACAGTTTACAATGATTTCAGTCCTATCTCTAGGGTCTGTTTCAGAGAATAGCACTGGGTGATTTTCCTTCAGTCCCCTGGCAGGTGTGCTGTGGAGTGTCTCCAATGCTGTTTAACATCTATATGAAGCTGCTGGGACACTTTATTAGGAGATTTGGGGTGTTGATACTCAGCTCTGTACCATCTGAATTGGAAGTGGCCATGCAAATGCTGGTCCAATGCCTGGATTCGGTGATGGGCTGGATGAGGGTCAAACAACTGACTCTGAATCCTAGCAAGATGGAGGTGCTGTGGGTGGGTGGTTCCTGAGTGTGGATAATTGGTCAACTGCCTGCTTTGGATTGGGTCATACTCCCTATGCAGGAGCAGGTCCGTAGTCTGGAGGTGCTCTTGGATCCATCTTTGTCACTAGAGGCCCAGGTGACCTCAGTGGTCAAGAGTGCCTTTTATCAGCTGCGGCTGTTTCTGGACCAAGACAGCCTGGCCACTGTCATCCATGTGTTGGTAACATCCAGGCTGGGCAACTGCAATGCACTATATGTGGGACTGCCCTTGAGGTTGGTCCAGAACCTGTGTCTAGTGCAAAGCACTGCAGCTCAACTGCTCACACTGGAGCAGGATATTGCCAACATGATATCCCACTACTGAAATAATTGATGTGGCTGTCAATTAACTACTGGGCTAAGTTCAACATTGTCTCACCCCTTATATACCCAGTCAATCATTGTACTCTGTAGGTCACTGTTCTTCAACCTTGGGTCTCCAGCTGTTGTTGGACTGCAACTCGCATCATCCCCAGACAGCATGGTCAATGATCAAGGATGATGGGAGTTGTAGTTTATCAACATCTGGAGACCCAACGATGAAGAACACTACTGTAGGTGAGGACCTCCTGCAGATACCACCTTATCAGGAGGCCTGTTCTGCACAATATAGGAATTGGGCCTTTAGCATTGTGACACCTATTCTTTGGAATTCCCTCCTCTTATATATTATATATCTTGTTTTTTCAGTGCCTATTGAAGACCTTTCTCTTTCAACAAGCCTTTTAAACACAGATCTTCCTCAGTCTGCATCTGTACTGGAATTGTTTTAAAGATTTTTTTTTTCATTGGTTGTTTAATGCCCAGGATTCCTTTGGGGAGGAAGGGCAGGATATAAACTTACTAAAAATAGTAATAATGTACTTCTCATGGCACCAGGGCTAGGCCCACCTAACAGGCAAGGGGGGCTTTAGGGGTTGCAGGAACTTGGAAAATCCTTAAGGGCCAACACAGTTGTCCTCTGCCCTGCTTCAAAGGGCTGAGATGTGAGGTAATTGTGACCCCCCCCCAGGTTTTCTTCACTGTAGCCCCATTTCTTTGGCTCTAAGTAGGCAATAGTCTCATTTCAGTTGTACGGAGCAGCATAAATAGACAATTATGAAAACGGAGGTGGGGGGGAAGGTCCACACGTTTTCCCAGCTCCTGCTCCTTCCCTTCTCACCATTCAGCTCTTAGTTGTTGTGGCGTGGGGGAGGGAAAGTTGCAGTTAGGAAACCACCACCAAGAAACTCTCCTGCACTTCCTCTCCCCACCTGCACACAAAGGGGGGGGGGAAGAGAACAGCAGCAAGCATATTCTTCACACAGGGCAGCCCAACTGGTCCTATATAGTCAACTCACACAGGGCTTGGGAGAAGGCAGAAACAAAACGGTTATCCGCTGGTAGGGTCTCTGGCCAATTTCCAGTGCAACTCCTAGGATTCTTCCAAATATTGCTGGCCCAGGCGGACACTGAGCTGATCCTCGAGAGCATGGGAGATCCACACTGAAGCCCGCCCGCTCCTACCTTTTTGTTCGCAGAGTTGGAGAACGATTGGTACAGATATAGAAACTAGAAACCATGCTCGAAGCGAGCAAAACTGCACTGCTTGTTACCCTCTGAGAAATATTATTCAACACAAACAAAAAAATCCCTCTAGTTCTTCCGACAAAACGGTCCTCCAGCAACGACCCATATTGGTGCGCAGCAAGGCCATCCTTCCCGGGCCACCTTTAAAAAAGTCTCGTTCCGTGAGAGTCAGGAGCGTTGTGACGGGGCGGCGCCCGCTCTTAAACCAATGGCGCGCCTTCTCTATTTAAATAGACGGGTCGTGTCAATCATTTTCTCCTCCGTCAGCCTCCCTTCAATCGCCATATTGGGCAACTGTGTGAAAAGAGGCTCGTCTTTTTTTTTTCCTTTCCCCTCCTTGTTTTTCCCCAACCTTACAAAAAAAAAAAAAAAAGCACGGCAAAGTTTTGACATCGGACAAGGCTTTGCAAAAGCTCACTTTGCAAACTCAGGATCCGCACGGGCAGCATCCATCTCCATTTGGATTTGCGGGCAAAGCATTTATATATATTTATTTAAGCGCTCCTTCTGTTTTTACCTCTTACTCCTGATCCTCTTCTTCCTCCGTTGGTACCTTTGATTCGTAATAAGACATTCTGCTTGAATATCAGGGTGTCCCCCCCCCGGCTTATGCAAGGCGCTGGTGGCGGTGATAGTGGGGGCTTTTTTTCGGTTTGTTTTTGTTTTGAAGCTTCCTCGCAGTTGGGGTCGAGTTTAAAACCCGCCTTTTTACCCCTCTCTGTTCGCACAAGATCGAGGGAGGACTATCGACATCGATATTTTTAAAGACGCCGATTCAACCACCGTGGACAGCAAAGGCGGCTGGGGACGGCTTAGGCGATGTCCAACGTACGCATTTCGAATGGAAGCCCTACCCTGGAGAGGATGGAAGCTAGGCAAGCGGACTACCCCAAACCCTCGGCTTGCAGGAACCTCTTCGGCCCAGTGGATCACGAAAAGTTAGCCCAGGAGTTGGAGAAACACAGCCGGGACCTAGAAGAGGCCAGTCGAAGGAAGTGGAATTTTGATTTCTACAACTATCAGCCCTTGGAAGGCAGGTATGAGTGGCAAGCCGTGGGTAAAGATGCCCTGCCCGAGTTTTACAGCAGACCCCCCAGGCTAAGCAAAGCCCTGGCCAAGGCTAGCAGCCAGCACTGTGGGGGCTTGGATGTCAACGGCAACTGCCCAACGACGGGCTTTAGGCGCTCTCAGGGAATCACAGAAGAGGAGGAGGAGGACGCTCTGGGTGCAGATCAAAAGACTGAAGCAGCTGGCGCTCAAACTGGTGTAGTGGGCCAGGGCCCGGGGCAAAGGAAACGATCCGCTTCGGACGGTAAAGTACCTTCTTCGTTCTCTCTCTCCGTAAACAAAACACGCCATCTCTGTGTTGTTTCTTGATTACATTAAGGAGAGGCCTTCCTGTTAAATTAATGGTCCTCTACACCAGCAGCAGTTTAAAACACACACACGCACAATCGCACACCCTAAGAACTGGAACAGACCAAAGGTTCGTCTAGTTTAGCATTTTATCTCCAAATGTAACCAACCAGATGCCGCTGGCAAATCACATCGGGTGATGCTTTTCCTCTGTTGTTCCCAGAATCTGGTAGTTCCGAGATATACTGCTACTATATATGGAGGCTTCATCCAACTAGTAACCACAGAAACACTTGTCTTCTATTAATTTGTCTAATCTTTTTCTAAACCCAAGGCAGTTGTTAGCTGAGGAAAAGAACATCACTTTGTTTGTAAACGGATTTTATTCGGAAGTAAATCCTACTTTGTTTATCCCCCTATGTTTGTATTCTGCCCTTCTTCCAAATCGCTTTGGGTGGCATACACTGTAATATCCCATCAACTGTGGCATTTGTGTTAGGTTTCCTTTTTAAAGGCTGCAGTTCCCATGATAGTTGTGTAGGGATAGTCTCCCATAAAGCATTGGGGCTACTCCAAAGTGTATGTTAATCTGAGACCCCTAATCCAAGCTGTCAGGTAAATTTGGTTGTTTCACTGAAATTGACTTACAAAAAACTTTTGCAACTGAAGCCAGTGGCTTGAAAATTGCTCCTTTCCATCATGGGAACAGAGAAGGTGAAAGGTTTGTGCCACAGGCTCACCTGGCATCAGATTCCTTAATCAACTGACCTGGGTTCCCCCTGCCGCCACCCATCTTGGTATTATTTCTAATGTAACAAATAGCGAAAGAGACTATACAGTGCCCCATCTTTCTTGCAAATGGCAGATGACTCAAGGAGTGGCTTCTGTGATATGTTTTCTCCCCCCCCTTCATTTGACTGCCTCCTTCATATTTAGCACAAGATCCGGCAGCAAATATATTTTTAACGTTAAGCTTCTTTCCCCCTCCTTTTATTTAACTCCCACCCCTCCTAGATTCCTCTCCTCGAAACAAAAGAGCCAACACGACAGAAGAGGCTATTTCGGAAGACTCTCCTAGTGCCAGCTCAGTGGAACAAACGCCCAAGAAATCCAGCCCAAGAAGGCGTCAGACGTAAATTGTTTATTAGGTGGGTTTCCTTTCCTGCTAGCATTTAGTAAAATCTGTATAGGTGGCAGAAGAGGAAGGATGCATTCTGAGGGCACCTCAGTACCTGTGTGATTGAGTTTATTGGTAATTTAGTCAGTGCAATTTTGTTGGCTCGGGATAATATCAGAACAGTACTGTTGTGCATTTTATTTTGCAGTCTTAAAGCACACCTGCAGACTAATCCAAACTGTATTTACTCAGAAATCTACTCCATTAATTTCATTGATAGTTATACTTTAATTTGAATGTAAAATTCCACAAAAAATGGGAGAATATATCCCCAATTAGGGCTGCAATCTTATCCATGCTTACTGAGAAGTAGAGCCCCAGTCATTTACTACTTCTGAGCAAATATGCTTAGGCTGCATTTGTACTTAGTATTGGGGTGCTATGCTAGTTACATTAATTAATGAGAGTGTACTAAAGACATTTCAGTTTTGTTAATTGATTTAACGCTATCCTTACCTGAAGAACAATTTTGCTCTGGCTTAGTATTAAGGGACAAGTGGAAGCAAGGTTTTTCTCTACAAACACTAGCTTGTTTCTTTTTTGGAAATATTTCATCCTCTCAGATAGTCTGGGTTTGCTTCTGCATGTGGTGAACTTTGTCTGCCATCCTTAAAATGCTTACATCCCAACCCTCTTTTTATTCAGAAGTAAGCTTTACTGAATTCAATGGAACTTAATAGCTAAGTGAGTTTAGGACTCTATCCTAATAGTGGTGACACAAAGCTACGTATGGAGTAACAATTCTTAATTAAAAAGGCAAGAGTTTGGGAAATATAGCCTCTTGGGTAGAGTTTTCTTGAGCAGAAGTGTTGTAAGAAAGTTGACAAACATGATTTGCAAACAAGTAGAAAGATTACATTTAGAAGTAGATACTTCGAAGAAATCCATCCTACTGGGATGAGCAGGGACAAATGTGTAAGTTCAGCTGTTGCTGTTTACTTGGCTATTTGAAAGGAAAATCACATTAAAGAGAGAAATAAGGAGGAGTTGCCATCATTTTGTTTTCAAAGCCTCCCCCATCTCTAGAAAATAGCCAGTTGTGTTTCACCAAATTTAGCAGTGCTTAACTAAAACTTAGATGTGTTCCATCTGCAGGTAGTCTTGCCAACTTTTGATTTGAAAAATATTGCTCCCTTGGACTCCCTTGGTAGTGCTGGGCCTGACACAGCCAGTACAAAACTCTTATTCCTTGCCTGCTGTCACTACCACTGTCAATATATATATATATATATTTAAAGTTTCTTGGACGTAGGGATCTCTTTTGCTTATGAAAGTCCTATAAAGTGGCATGGACTTCAGTGCTGCTGTAGAAATAAAAACCTGATTGGTCATGGTCAGAGCTAGGATGAAATCAGGCACATGATGGGTGTTGCCTGGCAGGATCTGGAGGCCTCTCAGAACCTGACAGGACACAGTTTTACCTGACAGACATGGTTCTACTGGCTAGCCTAATGAAAGTACAAAACTGGCTGGTTGGGTGAGATAAGTTTATACTTAGCAACTAGTGATTAGTTGTACACAGTTTTTCTGCCCCACATCCTAAGTGGAACCTTATTCCACCTTCAGCAACAGTGTTGACCAGCTGTGTGTTTTGATAGCTGTTTGTGATTTTTTGTACCCTAATAATGAAACAAACTATTGTAGTCCTCATCAACTTAATGTCTGCTCTCTTCCTTAATTTCAGAATTAAGAACATTCATTTCCTTGTTTTTGGAGGCATCGGGTTCATGAAGCAAGGAAGATGCAGAGTTTATATATGAAAAAAAGAGAAAACATATCACTGATTCTCTCAGTGGAGAGCTCATATTAGCACTGAAAAGATACAAACCCATAATTGAGTAACACTAAAGTTAGGCACTCTTAAAAAGATCTGCCTCTGAAAGCATTGGATGTAGCATTCTGCAATTAGGTTTTTCCTCATTTGCTTCATTGTACTACCTGTGTATATAGTTCATACGTTATGTAGCACATAAACCTTTCCCCACCCCATTTTTTGGGTTTGTTTGTTCTGGGAAGGGGTGGGGATGGTAAAAGGTGATGGGTTCAAAAGTCTGCTTTCAAAATCTAGCAAGCAGAGATTTGTATGAAGAGAAGCAGCATACATGCTCAATTATTTCTTAAAGATGTATTGTCCCTGTTAATGGAGTCTAAAAATGTTAACACTGGCTACAGCAGATTGATGTAATTTGCTGGTAAAATTTCTCCTCATTTAAAGGCACAATCCAGTGGGACGTTTGCCTGTGTTAAACCTCACTAAAATGAATGGCAGTTTTGGAAGAAAACATTAATGGGGCATGTACAGAAGAATGTTCTATGGGATTGTGTCTTAAAACTTTATGTAGGAACTCTGTTTCCATTATGTAGCAGCATAAAGGGTCTGACTGCTGCCCCAGGACCCTTTAAACGTTCAACTGTATTTTTTCTTTGCCATCTATAATATATTACTTTAGATGCTTTCAAAAGTAATTTAAAAATTCATGCTCTGAATAGAATGGAAGGGAAATAAATAAAACCCTGAACTTCAACCTCGTCATCTCACTCACTTCTCTGATGTTCATGGGTGGGAAAATGAAAGAAATACTACATCTTTAACAGTATTTTTACATTGCCTGTATGTTAAAAAAATGAAAGTTTTGAAATGTACCTGTGTACATAACTTTGTAAAGACACTGAGAAATTATACTAACTTATTTATGTTAAAGATTTTTTTTTAAATCTAGAAGATATTTTCCCATAAAGCCAAAGCGGCATGTGTTCTGTGCATTTGTAAATGCTCTATTTGGTAGGGTGGTTTTTTTTTAGTTTTTGTTGGGGGGATTTGTTTTGTTAATATGGCTGTGCTTAAATGATTGCAGACTGAGCCAAGATTAATTCCTTTTGTAATGTGTGAAAACAGTTGTCAACTGATATTGTTTTACATCAAGCAATCAATAAAGAAAACTGCCATATAAAAATATAAATATATATATATCTAAAATAACTTTTGTTGAGTGTTTTATAAGTCCTGGCAGAATAAAGAAGTTTTGCCACTTCCCAGACATGTCCATTGACTTTCTTTTTTTCCTCTTCTGTGTCTAAGGCTGGACCCACCCAGATGATTTCCCTAACAGGACACATAGCAGCTGCAGGAGGTTTACACTGGGAAAACAGTAAAGGGGGAAAGTGTTAATTCTATCCTCCACCCCAGCTCTGCAATCCAAATCCAATAAATACACACACACTTCTTTTGTTTTTAATTTTAAGACAGTTGTGTATAGGACTATGAACTTGCCATGCAATCCTAAGTGCATTTTTTCAGAAGAAAGTCACAATAAGTTTAATGGGACTAACAGCACAATCCTAACCATGCTTACTCAGAAGTACATTTTATTGAATTCAATGGGGCTTCCTCCTAGGATTGCAGCCTTACTCTGCTTTGCAGTCTGGAAGTGAAATTAAAATAACAAACCCAACACACTCATTATGCACAAAAAAGGATGATGGAAAATAGTACCTGCTCTAGAATCTGCTGCTCAAAGAAACTGATAGGGAGGAAGCTGGCCTTGCATGTACCACAACCTACTATACTGGGTACATATATACTATGCTGCTTTAAAAAGGGGTGGGGGAAGGAGACAGGTGAACATCCCCACAAACTACTTTCCATGGGAACAGGACCCAAGACAGATATTTCTCCTGTTTCCTAATTACATCCTGATTATTAACATTTATACTGGTTTTCTCAGCAACATTTTAAGTGCTCCTAGGCTTGTTGATGACTACTTGCATCAGAGGAGGACTAGCTCCCATTGACAAAGCAGTACTTCTGGTGGTTAGGACCCGTTCTGGTGTGGGTCCCTACACTTTATCTTAATACTTGCCTGTGGTACAACAATACAACATAGACATCTTAAGACGCCAACTGTATGCCTAGTTTAGTATGTTTCAGGTTTATGGCAGACACCTGCATGGAGAGGGATTGGAACAGAGCCTGCTGTCCCCTTGCTACAATGTGTACCATGGTGCCTTGTTGCTCTTGGGAACTGGTGGTCCAGGGTTCTTTCCTCTTACCTGGATGAAGATTAAAAAGTTAGCCAGATCTGGCTGAGCTTCCCCATTCACTGGGAAGTTCTCTGGGCAAACCTCATGGAAATTAATTGCAGAAGAACATTACTATGTTCACTGGAATGGAGTTTATGCAGAAAAACTAACCAGTTAATTGCTGCATGTTAACAGTAGTGGGGGGTGGGGGTGGAGGGAGGTTCTCCATTTAGTTAAGTGTTTTTTTTAACATCAGGCACCAAAGGTCTCAGGCTGGTTCTGCCAAGTAATGCTTCACCAGATAAATTTCTGCATGTCAAACTGTGTTAAAGCAATAATTTCCCCAATTCTAAAAGTTAAGACTGAGTGAAATTTTGAGGCACATTTCATTATTACATCTTTGAAAGTTTATTTTTAGAATATGCAAGCATAAGGACTATCTGCCCTCAAAGATGCCAGCCCACGAAAGCTTCAGTATGAATCACTGTCTGGGAATGACACTTCTGATGGCAGGTAATGGCTACATCTGCATCAGAAGTGCCTGGATTATCCAATAGTAAGCAATAGAGATAGATGAGTCAAAATTACCCATCCTCCAAAGGAGTCCAGTTAAGAAGGATGCAAGTCCAAAACAATCATCCAGAGATGCAGCAAGTAGTCTTTCTGAGGGTAGATACCACAGGGATAAAAGAGCCTTCTTAATTTATTTCTCATGGCATTCTAACAGTTTCCTTGAGGGACACAGGTCAGAGTTTAGTGGATTAAAGACAGAGAAATAGGGCTAGTAAAAGGTTAGCAACTGTAGTATTGTTCCCTGCCAAATCAGTGTGATAGACTTAAATTTCTTGCTTAAATTAAATCGCTTGCTTAAATTTTCTCCTCATCAGTAGTGCACGTGCCTGCAGAACAAACAATACATCCTAACAACTTTTTTAAAAGTGTTTTTTAAAACTCCTCAGCACTTTTGAAATCATTTCACATCCAAGTTTTTCTGCCTTAAACATCCAACTTTGCTCAATCCACCACACAGCACAAGAAACAAGTGATGGCACTAACCTTTGCTTCGGATTTTAAATCACTATTGTTAAAACAACCTTCTAGGAAAAAGCATGTACTGCCTGGGAAGGTATAAACAGGTAACATCCAGTTGAAGAAACATTGTTTCCTTTCTTAATCCAAAACACAAAAAATTGCACTGTACCTACCACCAGAAGAGAATAGTGAAGAAGTGTGTGCGCGCACACACACACACACACAGACCAACTAACATACCAAAAAACTCAACTCAAAACTTGAAGACATGAACAACAATCCTCAAAACTATTCTATAACCCAGGAGTACCGCTGCAGAGCAAATAGTTAAATGAGTGTTGTGATCAGAATTGCTTCTGTTCAGTGAAAAATTGGGGCTGCTTCATATCTGCATATTAATCACATTGACTGCAACAGCATGCTCACAGATCAAATGCAACAGTTAGAACTTCAGTATTTAAAATGCAAAGCTCTTAAGCCTATGCTACACATGTAGTAAAATGAGCCAGTGGAGGTCTAAGGTGGCAGAATCATGGACAATTCAGACTGCAGCTGTGTGTGACTTTTTTAAATGCTTCCCTATGTAACTCCCACCCCACCCCCAATACTCCTTGAAAATACAAAATATAGAAGAAGCAGTGTGGACCAAGCTGGGCTATCATCTATTGCCGTAATAAACCAGTTTTTAAAAAATCAGAGAGGTTTTCCTTTCTTTTCATGTCTGTAGCTAACATGGGTGCACATTCAAAATTGGCAACCCCTGCACTTGTATGAAGTGATACAGTCCACTCTATCCCCTCAGGATTCTACTGTCTCAGTCACCATATCTCTAGTGAGATCTAGTCTACATTTTCATTGTAGAATCATTGGGGGGTTGGTTCATATACATATGCAACACCCTGGAAGTTCAGGGTCCTAAATCATGCTGGGAGTCTTCACTAACAGACAAAGCTCCTGGCTGCAAAAGTTACATATGGAAGTCAGCATGGGCTGCATGATGATGGGGACAGGGCAGCCCCTTTGTATTTGTGTTGCTGCTTCACATGAGTAATGCTAAATACGGAATCAAGCAACAGCCATGTGCGTTATGTGTTAAACAGTTCTCCCCATCACTTCTGAGTAGTGATGGGGAGAACATTACATGGCAGGCTTAGAAAAAATGAACTGTCTCTCAAAAATTCAGAAAAGAGCTTGGTTCATTTGGAGCTTTGCTTTGGCTCTGTCACCCCAATGGTGCCATTGGGAACATAGCAGGATCTGACCCTTCTCCTACTCCCGCTAAGCCTCCCATGCCCTCATTATCTTTGTTGCTGTTCTGGCAGCAGGGAAATGGAAGAAGGCCCATACCTCAGTGGTAGAGAATCTGCCTTGCATGCAGGAGGTCCCAGGTCCAATCCTCAGCATCTACAGGTAGTGTTGAAAGAAGACCCCTGTCTGAAATCCTAGGGAGCTTCTGTCAGTTTAGAAAATACAGCATAGCTGGACCAATGGTTAGATGGGCCAACAGAACACAGCTTTCTAGGAAAAGAGCGAGACAGCCCTCCCTCTGAAGACTATAAAAATATAATGTTCCCCATCACTAATAATGATATAATTTTGGGGGGTGATCATGCTTGTCTCATACTAAGGCAAACACTACAAGTCCACCAACATTTGAATCTTGGTGGCATCACTAGCCCTCAGAGTATGTTAAGCTACCTACCCTTAAAGTATCCCAACAATGCTGTTCTTGAATAAGTTGCTAGAAGGGCAACCTCATAATAAAACACTGGTGGTTTTCTGCACACAAGGCAGGTCCTAGACATTTTGGTGCTTGAGCCCAAAAATGCAAATGTCACACATCTCACAGAGCTGGTTAAGCACTGCCAACTTTTTAATTGCCCCCTACTTATGTGTCTTTAACAGCAGGATGATCTGTCCAGATTAGCAGGTGAAATTCTTATCTCCATGCCATGAAAAACGTCACCTGCTGATTTCAGCAGATCAAGCTGCTGTTAAAGACATATGGGCTGGCCAGAATGGGTTTTTTCCTGGTCAGTTGGTAACCTTACTCCACCCACCGATGAACTAATACAAACCACCAGGAAGTTTTCTTATGAAAGCCACACTACCTTTCACCTTATCTCATTTCACGGAGCTGTTAGGATAAAATGGGGCATTCCCAGGAATGCTGCTCCGACTGCCTTAGGAATATGGTAGGATATAGAAATATGATAAAAGTAAATTCATAACAGCACATTGTCACTTGATCAAATAATTAACATGAATGTGTCAATGGGCCATTAGTAAAAGCATTTTCTCAAAGTTCTAGCCTACTCTCGTCTTCCCTTTCTATATTAGCAAGGATGAAGACTTTTGAGAGGGGAAACTTTGTGCAGCTGTAAATATCAGCAAGTGTAACTGCCTCCTGGATGTGTGGGAGCCATTGACTACTACTAAGTACAATCCCATCCATACTGGCATTTGAGTAAACTCCACTAAACTCAGTGGGACTTATTCTGGAGTAAGCATGCATAGCATTGGGCTACAAGCTGTCAATGAGTCTGTCTTCTGCATTGCCTCTTGCTAGGTTTTGCCCTCATGTATACCCATCAGCCCTGGTTATATTGTACTTGTCATCAGCCAAAGGCTGATCAGTGCCCAAACTACCCATGTCTACAACCTCCCCACCTGACAGATAATCACTGGGGTAGAGATATCTATAATAAAAAAGAAAAGGAAACATAAGGTAAGTTAAACCTGTAACTGTCAACAGATTACACCACCTTTGATATCCACCCATGAGGTTCACTGGGTGACCTTGGGCCTCTCTCTCTCTCTCTCTCTTAGCCTGACTTAGTTACCCAGGGTCCTTGGGAAGATAAAAGGGGAATTAAAACCACTTACACCACACTCAGCTCCTTGGAGAAAAGACAGGATGCAAATTTAGTAAGTACCTACATAGATACATTTTGCACCTTTGACCATGCTATGGCCAGGACTGCATGTCCCTATCTCCCCACCCTAGTTATATTGGTTGAGAGTGGCTACCAATATACTTCCCCCAATCCGAGAACCACCCTGGCCCTCCCTCGCACATATTTCTGAATGGTGGCACTTCTGTGCCTTCCTACTACAAAATCCAGGTCTTCTGGGCCCTCCTTTCCACAGTGTGCTTCTAAGTTGGGGAAAGGAGTGGTGGGGTTTTTTCCAGAGTTGGTCTGACTACAAGGAGTCAACACACTTTCAAAGCAGTTCGTGCCTACCCATTTCCTAAGATCGAACCTCCCCTCAAAAGCTCCAATCGAAGGCGAATTTACGACCCAAACGTCTCTTTTCCTGACTCCAGACTTGTTCACAAAATCCCTAATACTGGGGAAACGCACCCCTGGCAAAGCAACTGTGGTGAACAACAAAACAACATTTCATAAAGACACCTCTCAGTTCATTCTAGCCCGGTCCCGAAGATGGTATCAAAACATTGCTTCTCGCATGACCACCAGCAAAAGGGGTAGAAGGGATTCGTCTTGAGGATCTGTGATGAAGGGGGGGGGGACTGCGATCCCGTTCTACTTAGTAGAGGCCCCATTCTATTAAACGAATCAAGAGTTACCGCCCAAGACACGTAGAGTTCTCTGATGCAACAGTTACCACCCGAAAGGATTCCTGCCTATTTATTTCAGGAAACAGACGTAACACAAAATGTGCAACTTCCAGATTTTTTTTTAAAAAAAACATTCGGTTGGCCGGATTTTCCCACCTTCCTGGCAGCATGTAGGGAAAAGAGCTTGTTTCGGTTCCTTTTTTAAAAAAAGTTCCCTTAAGACTGCACCCTGATGCACACTTGTTCGTTTTATCGAACTCAGTGGGTCTCACTACAACCAGGCTAAAATGCCAAAAAGGGGGGGGGAGGCAAGCGTGATCACAATCGTGAACACACCTACGTAGAAATAAGCCCCATTGAAATCAGTGGTACTTACTTCTGAGTAAACTTGGATACGCTCTTAGGCTGCGCAGGGCTACTCCTAGAAAATTTTCTAGCGAGGGACAATTTTCACCTGAGACCACGCCCTGGTTGTTTGTGTAAAGAGCAGAAATAAAAACAACAGAGAGAAAAGGAATGACCTTCTCCGTTGCGGCAAGGAAGGGAAGAAAGCAATCATTCCGCTACACCGAATTCCTGTTTATAGAAATTAGTCGGTCACGAAACTGATTTGTGTTTTCTGACTTGGTGTTTGCCTGCCAGAACGCTGGAAGAGAAGTCCTGCTTGCGGGCTTCCCCCAGGCACCTGGTTGGCCACTGTGAGAACAGGATGCTGGACTAGATGGGCCACTGGCCTGATCCAGCAGGCTCTTCTTATGTTCTTAAAGGCCAACGTCTGAGCGAAGCGTTCCCCTCCCCCACCTCTTAAGGCCAAGAAATGAAAATTCAAAAATAAAGAGGCGACGGGCGGGCGAAGCGAAAGACTGCCCTGTTGTATCTCCTCCCCTCCACTAGCAAAAGTGTAACAACAATCATGGCGTTTACATTGTGGCCAAGTGGAGCCGTTCCTCTTCCTCCTCCCCCCCTCCCCCCCATTCGCGCACGAACCCACCCAGCTCTCTCCCTCTGAAACCAGCGGATTTGATCTTGTGGGATTTTCAGAGAGATCATTTCGAGGCCGATCCGACGTTTACTCAGAAGCAGACCTGTTCACTTCCATGGGATTTCGACCCCAGCTGCACTTATTGTTTGGGATTTATTTCCAAACAGGCATAGGATCGGTGCGTTCAGCAGAGCCCCTGCTGCCCGATCCTACACAGTTTACATCCCACTACAACAATCCAGCGGCTGCCTAGCATGTGTGCATAAGATTGTAAGCCTTACTCTTAAGTAAACACAGGATTGAAAGAAACGTCATCCAGTGGCATTGTATACTACCCCCCCCCCCCCGCCGCAACTAAACGCCAGGATGGAGATGTTAGATGTTTTGATCCGCCGCGTACTGGGCTGTATGTTTACTTTGCTCTTCAATTCAGTGGGCCGGGCATTTTCAGACGGAAGCAAGCCTCATTATGTTTCAGAGATTCTTACTCCTGTGTAAGGGTGCAGAGGGTTGCAGCCCCACAGCCGGATCCCATTATTATTTATTTATTTCGTTTCATTTCTAGACCGCCCATAGCTAGTAGCTCTCTGGGCGGTGTACAAAACTGGATTAAAATACAATAATATAATAAAATCAGTAACACATAGCAGCAAGTTAACTAACAAAATTAAACGTAAAAACATTAAAATGCCTGGGAGTACACCCAACGGTGCTTATTTCCACTGTAACTCTGCATTCGTTTGCCCCATTTTTTTCTTCACTACTTCCCGATCCTGTGCACTCACAAACTTCACTGAATTCAAAGGCACTTATTCTCGAGGAAATATAGTTAGGATCTCAGCCTCAATTGCCTTATCCCCACCCCCATGTTTGGCGGCCACAGGGTGGCTGTGAACTGGATTGGCGGCGGCTAAACCAACGAGCCCGCGAAACGGGGAAAAACAGACTAGCAAAGTACTGTACCCGCAGCAGCCATTAGAGACGGCTACTATTTTTTTTAAGGTGGATCCACCAACGAGAGGGGGCGGGGAGGGAGGAGCAAAGCAGGGTAGGTGTTCCAGTTCGCTTGCATGACCTTCCTCCTCGCCCATTGGTCCAGACGTGCAATTTGAATTTAAGCCTTTAGAGCTGTCTCTCTACGCGCCTCCTCCACCCGCATTTTGTTGGGGTGCCGCAGAATTGGAAGAGCGAAGGTCTAACTTGCCTATCCCCCCTTTCCCTCCCTCCAGTCTCGCTTTAGTTAGCCGATGTAAACACAAGCAAACAGCCACGCTTTCGCTGTGCCTCCCCCCCTTATGTCGGCGCAGCAAGCGCTCACTAGTATCTTTTGTCACGTAAGAGAAAAACGAAGAAAGAAATTGCCAGGAGCTGTCGACAGAATATTAAGGAAGGGTTCTGAAAATAATGGTCACTAATTTCTAGCAGAATTATAAGCCACAGCATTGAAGAGACTTGTGGCACTTTTAAAGCCCAACACATTTATTGAGGCATGAAAGCTTTTGTGGCCCAGGGCCAGACCAGAGGCGACTTCTTCATCCAGAGCATGTTTAACTGACTTCAAAGGCATTTACTTCCCAGCAAGGCTGAATTTGTTCTTTTAACAACAAACCATAGTTTGGAGGATCATTTGAATTGAACCTAAATATACAACTGTGCAGTGCAATCCTGTGTGTGTTTCCCCAGAAATCAGTTATTGAGGATTTCAGCTGAGTTAAGTCTTTTCCCAACCATGTTTATTTATCCTCAAAATGCCATGGCTTCCACTTTCAAAACATAATCCCAGGTGTGTGTGTGCGTATAGCTATTTTCAATGATGTACATTTTTATGAAGAAAAGAGAAATGAAACAAGAATTCCCATTAGAAATAATCCATTATCAACAAAGAGTATTCTATACAGACGTTTGTGATTGCCTTATACCGTGCAGGCCCATTGGTCCATCTAGCCTAGCTCTGTCCCTCTGACTGACACAGCTTTCCCAGACTTGTTACCTGAAAACCTTTAGAAGGAGATTGTATGCAGAGCAGATGCTCTGCTAATACAGACTACTGAACTGTGCGCCATTTCCTCTCACTTATTCCTTAAATATAAGCTTCCTGTCCCCTTGACTCAAGGCCAATATCAACTCTACCCACTTCCCTTTCTCTCAATGGATAGGGGCCTTTATCTCAATGCTCTACAGGGGTCATTGTGTTCTGGAGTAAGTGACACGGTCTTCAAAACAAACAAGCTAATTAAATGTGTTAAGCAACCCAGATTCGGACTGATGCAATGCTATTTACTCACAGCTGTTGCCTCCCCTCCCTCCTAACTACAATGGATGGAAGCAAGAGGTATGTTGGGGGAGGGGGGGTAACGAAATAGACAAGAATTTTGTGAATGTGGAATTCTTCAATGCAAGAAAGAGTCCGTTTAGCAACATCCAGGCTGGATTGATAGAAAATGATCAGAATAAGGGGTGGCAAGCTTTGTTATCTGTGAGTGAATGGCTGGCAGGTTGGAAATTCTTGTTTATTTTAAAATATAAGTTGACAGCTACCCTTTTGACTGGACTTGCTCCTGCACTGTGAACCGCAGCCTGACCCTCCCATGTTTTGCAAGATGAAAGAAAGGAGGAAGTGTCTCCTACTTAATCTGTGCACTACTATTTCTTCACAAAATGCACACTTAATTTATGGAATTAAGCATCAGAACAGAGCTTGGAAAAATTACTTTTTTAAACTACAACTCCCATCAGCTTCAGCCAGCATGGCCACTGGAATGGGCTGATGGGAGTTGTAGTTCAAAAAAGTAACTTTTCCAAGCTCTGCATCAGAAGATATAGTGATGGCCACTGGCTTACATGACCTTCCTCGTCCTCCTGGATCTCTCAGCGGCTTTCGATACTGTCGACCACGGTATCCTTTTGGATCGCCTGGGGGGAATGGGAATAGGGGGCACTGTCTTACGGTGGTTCCGTTCCTATCTCTCAGGCAGGCACCAACAGGTGGCATTGGGGGATGAGGTTTCAGACCCTTGGCCTCTCAATTGTGGAGTGCCACAGGGTTCTATCCTCTCTCCCATGCTATTTAACATCTATGTAAAGCCGCTGGGGGCCATCATCAGGAGATTTGGGTTGCAGTGTCACCAATATGCGGATGACACCCAGCTCTATCTCTCGTTTAAGTCCTCACCAGAGTTGGCTGTGGATACCATTTCCAAGTGCCTGAAGTCTGTAAGTGAATGGATGGGAGGAAATAGGCTGAAGCTGAACCCAGACAAGACCGAGGTGCTGCTCATGGGAGACAAGAGAAGGTTAGGAGATATGGACCTGGTGTTTAATGGGGTAAGATTGCCCCTGAAGGACCAGGTCCGCAGCCTCGGGGTCGTTCTTGACTCCCAGCTGTCCATGGAGGCTCAGATTTTGGCAGTGAGCCGGGCAGCTTGGTATCAATTACATCTAATACAGAGGCTGTGATCCTACCTTCCGGTCCATCTGCTCCCTCGAGTGGTACATGCCCTGGTCTCCTCTCGCTTAGACTACTGTAATGCGCTCTACGTTGGGTTACCCTTGAAAACGGTCCGGAAACTACAGCTGGTACAGAATGCGGCGGCATGTTTGATTAAGAACAGCCGTCGCCGTGATCATATTACTCCAGTGTTAGGAGATCTACACTGGCTTCCAGTTGTTTACCGGGCCCAATTCAAGGTGTTGGTGTTAACCTTTAAAGCCCTATACGGTTTCGGCCCAGTTTATCTGACGGAGTGCCTCCAGCATCACCAAATATGCCGCCTGACGAGATCAGCCTCACAAGACCTTCTCTCGGTCCCACCAGTTAAAGTAGCTAGGCTGGTGCGGACCAGAGAGAGGGCATTTTCGATTGTGGCTCCCACCCTCTGGAATTCCTTGCCCTATGACCTTCACCATGCCCCCTCCCTGGTGAGTTTTCGTCGAGCCTTGAAGACCTGGCTATTCAGGCAGGCCTACAAGATTTCAGGGGCGGATTAGTTTTATTTGTTATAGAAGTGGGTGGTTTTAGATTAATTATAGATTGGGCTTTTTGACTTATATGTTGTATTTTACTCTTTTATGTACGTCGCCTAGAGTGACCGTTAATTCGCCCAGATAGGCGACTCAAAAATAAAATTTTATTATTATTTTATTATTATTATTATTATTAAAAAATTAAAGGTTAGATATTCATGGAATATAGGTCTGAATAGCTAAATGGGGCTTATCTGCTCAGAGGCAGTTTACTTCTCGGTACAGATAACAGGCGATGGTCATCAATTTCATACTCTCCTTGTTTGCTTCTAGACACAACGCTCACCTTGTTGCCATTGGGAACAGAAAGATGGACTGAGTGGGTCTTTGGTCAATCTGGCAAGACAATAAAAAAAATGTAAGGGAGAAGAAAAAATATGGTAATTCAAGTTCTAGAAGGATGTGCAGAAACATAGAATGGGCAAAGCATGGTAGCTAAAATGCCAAACTCCAAAGCAGTAAGTTTCTGTTTCAAACCTCATCTCTCCACTATATTCACTTGGTGAACTCAGGCCATCTCTAGCCTCAGCTTTTCTCCCTGCAAAATGGAGATAATAATATTTACCCATCTTACAGGGTTGTTGTGAGGATATAAGATAATGTATATGACACCCACTGAACACTTTAAAGCACTATATAAATGATGGTGAAGATGACGGTTTTAAAACTCCGATGATGAAAATAACAATACTTTTTCTTAATAGCTAATATAAACAACATAAGATTTAGGCTACATAGGGTATATTGAACAGTGGGGCTTAACTACCAAATAAACATGCATAGGATCAGCCTGCACCCTGCACCCCCCTGCATGTGCATACAGGTATGCACATGCACACGCGCACGCGCGCACACACACACACTCTCACTCACTTCATCATCCCAAGATATGCCTTCCTCCCATCTTCTTTCTAAAACTGCATTACAATTAGCAGTCAGTCAACGTGGGAGTTTCCCTCCGGCTGACTGAGGCTTTCCCAAGGATGGGGAGTGGCGAGTAACATCTAGCAACGGACAGAGGATTCTTCTCTGCGTAGTAATTAAAGAAGTCTCTTTGTCTGCTTTACTTTTTCTGCCTTTGAAACTTTTTTATTTAATCTCGTTCAGATCTATTTCAGGGGGGAAAGCGTGGTCTTGGCGCCGGACTGGAACGCAGAAGGAAGAACCAGTTTCCTGCAGTTCAGACTTGTCATTTGTCCTTTGGGCATGATATTTAAATTCGGGACAGTGCCCTCGTTTTTCTCTACAGGCATTTTTTACCACAACACCAGAAGAACATTTTGTATTTCTCAGGTTTAGAATTAGATGTTAAACATGATGTTGGCTAGAATATACATTCAATTTTAAATGGTTTTCATATGTAATGTATCTTTAAGAACATAAGAAGAGTCCAGCATCCTGTTCTCACAGCGGCCAACCAGATGCCCAAGGGAAGCCGAGAAGCAGGACCTGAGCAGGAGAGCACTCTCCAGATCGCAGTTTCCAGCAACTGGGATGCAGAAGCATCCTGCCTCTGACTGTGCAGGCAGGGCAAAGCCAGCATGGCTAGTAGCAATTGACAGCCTTATCCTCCATGAATTGGTCTAATAATCCCAGTTGATGGCCATCACTGCCTCTTGTGGGAACAAATTCTATAGATTATGTGTGATAAGATATCTCCCAAAGCAATGTTCACATGGGCATTGATAATATGCAACAAGCCCAGAGGCACTCATAGGCAGTGGAGGCTGGTGATGTTTTCTAGGTGAAATTGCCAGCTGCCAGGGTACAGGAACATTGATGGAATGAACCTTTCCACCTATTACCTGTAGGCAATGGTAGAGGCATGGGGTGCTGCAGTCAGCACCATGCAACCACATGGTTGCTGAGTGGACAGTCACTCTATTGATGTAAGTAATCTGCACTGGGGCAACCATCCATTCAGCAACCATACACTGTACTGGCTGCAGCACCACCCCCCCCCATCTCCAATGGCAGGAAACCCAACCATCACTGTTCAGTTGTCTAGTCAACTACCTCACAGACCATCACTGCTTTTTCCAGGATGCTTTAAGGGAAGCTATGGCAGTTGGTTAATTTTTCTAAGTTATATTTACTAATAGGCAAAAAAACCTTGCAGTTTAAGAACGTACCTATAGCCCACAGATATTTCTATCAAACTTTAAAAAGCAGGGAAATTGGGCAGCTCCAGTGAATGCACCAGGGGAGCAGGAGACCTGACCTCCTCTCTGAGATATTGGACTGCCCTATAAATTGGTCAAAATGCAAACACAATTTGGGTTGGTCTTTCACAGTCCAATCCACTTCCTGTGTAGCTTGGAAGAATTTGGTAACATGTGCCTCTGAGCATATGGCGAGTGGTGGCAACCCCTGCCATTTCCAAAGATGGAGAATTACATTTTTGTATGTTTGTTGGTGTTCTTCTTACTTTGCTTCTTTTTCTGTGTTACTACTGTTTCTACACAGATGCTAACCTAGAAAATTATGTTTCTCTCATTAGTCATCCTAGAAATGTGTGTCAAATTAATTTTTTTTAATTTCAAAGCCTTTTTATTGGTCAATGTCATATGATGGTGAAGACAGCCTTTTGTGTTTCAAATTGGAGGTTATGCTCTACTTCTATTTTGGGCGCATTAACAGTTGAATCTGAAACTGCAGTCTGATGTAAAATTAGACTGATTGCATTTTCATTCATTGGCGATCACTCGTGGCCGAGTAAGGTTTTCTTTCAATATAAGGTCTTTAGCAGTGGGTCTGTAAGTGACTGTGGAGGCCAATTCTGGATCCACACAGCCTCCCACAGTGAGGACATAGGTTTCCAGATGGAAGATGGTCACGATGAGGATTTGCTTGACATGCCTTCCGCTTTGCTCGTTTGTCACTTTCTTCAAAGTCCATAGCACCTTTGATAATGGCCCACCTCCAATTGGGATGCTCATGGGCCAAAGCTTCCTAGTTCTTGATGCTTATGTTACTTTTTTTTAGATTTTTGCTGTCCACCGATATTCCGTTTTCCAACCTTAAGTTGGGAGTAAAGTAGCTGCTTTGGAAGACGGTGATCAGGCATTCGAACAACGTGGCCGGTCCAGCGAAGTTGATGTTGGAGCATCATTGTTTCAACATTGGTGGTCTTTGCTTCTGCCAATACGCTAACATTAGTCTGCCTATCTTCCCAAGTAATTTGCAGAATTTTCTGGAGGCAGCGTTGGTGGAATCTTTCAAGAAGTTGGGAGTGCCGTTTATAGATGGTCCATGTTTCACAGGCATACAGTAAGGTCGGTAGTACAATGGCTTTGTAAATAAGCATTTTGGTCTCCCTGCGAATATCCCGATCCTCGAACACTCTACGCTTCATTCGGGAGAATGCGGCACTCGCAGAGCTCAGACAATGCTGATTTTCAGTGTCGATGTCACCTTTTACAGAGAGATGGCTGCCAAGATAAGAAAAGTGATCGACATTCTCCAGCATCGCACCATTAAGCTCGATTGATGGTGCTACAGAGGGCTTGGTTCGCACTTGCTGATGAAGCACTTTGGTTTTTTTGATGTTAAGCGAGAGGCCAAGCTTTTCATATGCTTCTGCAAATACATTTAGGATAGTTTGAAGACCTTCTTCTGAATGTGCGGAGACTACATTATAATCGACATATTGAAGTTCTATGACAGAGGTTGTAATTACCTTACTTTTTGCTTTCAGCCCACTGAGATTAAAAAGCTTTCCATCTGTTCGATATGTGATTTCCATGCCAGTGGGAAGTTTCCCCTCAACAAGGTGTAGAATCATGGCGATAAAAATAGCAAATAAGGTCGGAGCAATGACACATCCCTGTTTGACGACTGATCCCACTTTGAATGGATCACTTTGAGGGCCATTGTTATCTAAAATTGTTGTAGTCATGTTGTCATGGAGGAGTCGCAAAACATTCACAAATTTATCAGGGCATCCAATTTTCAGAAGGATGGTCCAGAGAGCAGTTCGATTTACAGTATCAAAGGCCTTAGTCAGATCAATAAACGCCATATACAGAGGTCGGTTTTGCTCCCTGCATTTTTCTTGAAGCTGTCGTGCAGTGAAGATCATGCCTACTGTCCCCCTGGAAGGGCGGAAAACATTTTGGGATTCAGGGAGGATGACTTCTGAGATAGGTAGGAGGCAATTTGCGAGGATCCTTGCAAGGATTTTACCTGCGGTAGCAAGAAAACAAATGCCTCTGTAGTTCCCACAATCTGTTCTATCACCCTTCTTCAAAAAAATGATAATTATGCCATCCCTAAAGTCTTCCGGGATCTCCTCCCTCATCCAGATTTTTTCGATGAGCTTATGAAGTTGTTGTGTAAGTTCAGGCTCACCTTCTTTAAAGACTTCAGCAGGAATCCCATCAGGTCCACTAGCTTTGTTATTTTTCATTTGATTAATGGCTTTACTGACTTCATCCAAATTACTGAATTCATTCAAATGTAAAATTAGACTGATTGCAATATGTTGCTAATTAAGCAATAATTCCAATTATTGGAAAAAAACAAACTTGGCCTGCCCAAGATGCATATTTTCAGCCTTCTATGCTTAAAGTACTCCACTTAAGGAAAGCTGGGCATGGTTAATTAAAAACATAGAGCATACCTAGAAATTTTCTAGAATATATTTCACCTCCCAGTGTTTTATCTTGTGCAAACAGATAGACTCCTCAAGTCCATTGGCAACTATTGTGCAGAATAGTAAGTGCTATTATTCCACAATAATTTTTGGAGTTTTTTTAGTGTAAATTTTGCAAAGTGTTGCTGTACTTCACATATTCACAGAAATAGAAACAAAAGAAAATGATTTCCTATACAAAACATCACTTAAATTGCACAGGAAATCTGACATATTTAAAGTGACTATCTGAACTATGTGAACTGTCTTAATAAGGTTACTTCCTCCCTACTAAAACAAGATCAGCACAACACATGTCTTGTTTCTATTATTTGGGCTGACTGCAGGTGTTGCCACCACTCACCATATGCTAAGAGGCACATGCTACCAAATTCTTCCAAGCTACACAGGAAGTGGATTGGACTGTAAAAGACCAACCCAAATTGTGTTTGCATTTTGACCAATTTATAGGGCAGTCCAATATCTCAGAGAGGAGGTCAGGTCTCCTGCTCCCCTGGTGCATTCACTATAGCTGCCCTATTCCCCTGCTTCTTAATAGAAATATCTGTGGGCTATAGGTACGTTCTTAAACTGCAAGGTTTTTTGCCTATTAGTGAATTTCTCTGCTTTTTAATCTGAGATGTAAGAAATGGGATCCTGTGCAAGCTTGCTGAGAATGGATTGATCATTTGCATACTTATCGAGTTCACTTTGGCTTACTCCCCTGCAATCATTCTTAGGAGAGGTGAAACTGACCAGAGGGGATGGGGAGGGGAGGAGGAGGAGGGAGGGGAGGAGGAGAAGGGAAGGGAGGAACGGCAAGAGGGGAGGAAGGGAATGGGAGCTGGAAGGGGGGAGGGGAGGAAAAGGACAGGTTTGATCATTTGCATGTTTATTGAGTTCAGTGGGATTTACTTTTGTGCAATCATGCTTAGGATAGGTAAAACTGACCAGGGGGGAGGGAGGGACAGCTGGAGTAGGCAGGGAAGGAGGAAGAAGGAGGAGGGGAAGAGCAAGGGAGAGGAGAGGGGAAGGAGGTGAAAGCCAGATCTGATAATTTCCATGCTTATTGAGTTCAATGGGATTTACTCATATGCAATCATGGTTAGTATAGGTAAAACTGAGCATGGGGGAGGAACAGGGGGAGGGGAGAGGAGAGGGAAGGAGAAAGGGAGGAGAGAGTGGAGCGGAAGGAGGGGGAGGGGAAGGAGGGGATTGGAGGGGGAGCGGCAAAGGAAGGGGCACGGGAGGGAAGGTTTGATCATTTGCATGCTTATTGCGTTCAATGGGATTTACTCCCATGCAATCATGCTTAAGTTAGGTAAAACTGACCATGGGGAGGAGGAGGGGGATTGGAGGGGGAGGGGATTGATGGGGGAGGGGAGGACAAGAGGGAGGGGATAGGAGGGAGTAGAAGGGAGGGTGGGTTTGATCAGTTGCATACTTTTTGAGTTCAATGGGATTTATTTCTGTGCAATCATGTTTGAAAATGTAAATGGACTGCCTTCAAGTTGATCCCGACTTATGATGACCCTATGAATAGGGTTTTCATGGTAAACAGTATTCAGAGGTGGTTTTACCATTGTCTTCATATGAGGCTGAGAGGCAATGACTGGCCCAAGGTCACCCAGTGAGCTTCATGGCTGTGTGGGGATTTGAACCCTGGTCTGCATGCTCATTGAGTTCAGTAGGATTTACTCCCCAGCAATCATGCTTAGGATAGGTGAAACTGACCATGGGGAGGGAAGCCTTGAGTGGGCAGGGGAGGAGGAAGAAGGAAGAGGGGAGGAGAGGAAGAAGGGAAGGGGAAGGGAAAGGAGAGGGGAAGGGCAGGTCTGATCATTTGCATGCTTATTGAGTTCAGTGGGATCTACTCCCGTACAGACATGGTAAAACTGACCGTGGGGGAGGGGGAGGGGGAGGGGGAGGGGAAGGAAGCGATTGGAAAGGGAGGGGGAGGAGCACAGGAAGGGGGAAGGAAGGGGTAAAAGGGAGGTGATGGGAGGGAGGAGGAGGGAAGGGCAGATTTGCATTTGCATACTTTTGAGTTCAATGGGATTTACCCCTGTGCAATCATGCTTAGGATATGTAAAACTGACCATGGGGGAGGAGGAGGGGGATGGGGGAGGGCAGAGGGGAGGGGATGGAGGAGGAGGGGGAAGGAGGGAAGGGGATATGGGAGGGGAAGGGAGGGTTGAAGGAAGGGGGAGGGAAGGGGCAAGAGGGACGGGATAGGAGGGATGAGGAGGGGAGGGCAGGTTTGATCATTTGCATGCTTTTTTGAGTTCAGTGGGATTTACTCCTGTGCAATCATGCTTAGGATAGGTGAGACTGACCTGAGGGAGGACCAGAGAGGGGAAGAGGAGGGCAGGAAGGGGGAGAGAAGGGGAGGGGGAGGAGATTAAATGGGTGGGCACTGAGTAGAGGGGAAGTCCCTTTCCCTTCCAAAAGAAAAAGATTGTAAACAGTATCATTCTTTTTCAGGGTTCCCCCCACCCTTTATTTTTTTTTGGAAAAGACACATGTAGCCTCCCACCAAGATTTAATCCAAAGCTGTCCCTGGCCACATCCACACCAGACTGTTATTTCAGTTTAGACAGTCATGGCTTCACTCAAAGAATCCTGGGAAGTGTAGTTAGTGAAGGGGGCTGAGAGTTGCTAGGAGATGCCCTGTTTCCCTCACAGAGCTTCAGTCAGAGCGGCTGACTGTTAAACCTCTTTGGGCACTGGAACTCTGTCAGGGGAATAGGAGTCTCCTCTCAGCACCCTTCACAAACTACACTTCCCAGGATGCTTTGGGGGAAGCCATGTCTGTCTCAAGTGAAATCAAATTCTTGTGTGAGTGTGTGGCCCCTGATTAGGCAAGCCCAGCTGCTGTGAGTTTGGCTTTTAGAACACTGACAGTTGATTCTTACTGAGCATGCCCGACATTATCATTCAGTTCAATGCAAAATTTCTTAAATTAATTAAAAATCAGCCAGCCTTTTTTTTTTAACTTTTAAACTGCAGAAGATGAAGGTCAGAGTATGGGGCCAGGTCAGTAAAAGGATTACAGGTACTCTGTGAACACAGCTGATTTTTAATTAATTTCAACAAATTATGAGAACTCTGAGAGAAAAAAGTCCAAAAGGGGTCTGTTTTCTCTCTCTCTCTCTCTCTCTCTCTACTTTGAACTCTCGATTCTCTCTGACTGTTTTGTGTATTGCGATGAAAATTTAGAGGGCTATTAAGCAAGCGTTTCTGAGTTCAGGACTGTAGGTTTTGTAAGGTATTGTTTTAAAATGAGCTTATGGGAAGGATCAGAATGGCGTGGGGGTATAATATATTACAGAGCTTGGAAAAGTTACTTTTTTGAACTACAACTCCCATCAGCCCAATCCAGTGGCCATGCTGGCTGGGGCTGATGGGAGTTGTAGTTCAAAAAAGTAACTTTTCCAAGCTCTGAATATACTCTCGTGGCTGTATAATCTTTCCTTTCTAGCCTGAAGTGGTATAAATCAATATAACTTTGTGGATGAGACAGGTCTTTTATGTTACTCATAAAATGAATAACACTTCGGAAGACATCATATAGAAATTGACATTCATCCCTAAAGATCCCTGTTAGTTGAACACAGACAATGGTTTCCTGTCCTACTGCATGTGTTCATTTACTCAACAATGCTGAAATTACTGTGTTTTCACCAGTTACTGTGCTTAGTGGACATGTAAGTACTAACTGAATGGTTCCAGACTCACTTTTTGTATTTCACTACCATTTAATGCCAAACGTCACATCCCCCTCTTTACGCCTATGTATGTGTGTGTGTACACCTGTCAAATGAGGATTATACACCATGCATCTGATGAAGTGGATTGTAGTTCAAGAAGGCTTATGCTATAATAAGTTGGTTAGGAGTGTCACAAGACTCTTTGTTTTTTTGTAGAAGACTAAAATGGGAGATTACTCCCCCCCCGGAAATTGCTACATAAATACTCTTTGTAAGGCAAAGAAGGCCTGATGGGTAAACTGTAGTTCCCAGGATTCTTGGAGGTGGGAGGAAATGTGCTTTAAATGTGTTTTAAGTCTATGGCGTGTATGCAACCTTTGTCACTCTGGAGAAGGGGCAGAGGAGGTCAACTCTTGCGACAAGGAGATTGTGATCTACCATAGCCTGTAGCCAAAATTTAACGGTGTTGGGAGGCCTAAGGGTACATTGGTTGGGGGATTTGTAAATTGATGAAAAAGATGAAAAAAACCAATTACAAAAGTTAGGGTACAAGTAGTAGGTTTACATTAAAGTTGTTTAATTTATTAAATAATTTGAATAAACACACACAAAAACATATATATTTAAAAATCAATAATCCTAGTACCTTTCTGTTCATTGACCAGAGCATACTGGGCAATTGGGTATATTCCTACAAGTAAAAAGATTAAATCCTGAAACTGCAGTCCTATGCACACTCACTTAGAAGTAAGCCGCATTGAACTCACTTTTGAATAGAATTACACAGTAAAGACACAAGACTATCAAAGTTTATTTATTTACTCCTTTAAAGGTTACCCAGGCATTCTCTCACCCGGACACTGACCAGACACACAATGTGCATTGAAGGCTTGATGCAAGTGCCTTTTTGGGGTGCTATACTCTCAATCTCTTCCCCATGTTGTCCCTGTCCCACACTATTTGCCGATCTAAAGTGCATTCTGCTGGAATGGTTATAATCTGTTTTGTGCTGAGAATGCACTTCTCAAGCACTTGCTGTATAATATGTACATAGAAACCACTGTCTCAGCTATTGGGGCAGATGTACTGATGTAGCAGGGCTGTCCTACTGCTCTTCACCATGTTTAACTTGTCTATGAATGAAACAGGCAAATTAGGAAGCAGTACAGTAACTTATACACTAAGACAGAAAGTTAGTTCTTTGTAAGCTGAGGCCTCAGCAGGAGCATATAGACACACAAAGCCACTTTTTGCCCTACCACCTAATGGAATAATAGCATAGTAGAGTCCAATGCTCAATGCAGGAAACCAACTTAGGGCCTATCCACACAGGAGCATTACTTCATACTAAAGAAGCTGTTTTTACCTCTGTTTACTATTTGCATCATCCACAGTAAGGGATCAATGCCAGCTGCAAACACTGTGTTTTCTATTCACACTGAGGGAAGCACCAATCACACAGTTTCCCAAAGAGCACACCCTCTAATTTAACATTACCACTCCTTCTGGATACTTGGCAACCAAGCATGCTCAGTTTGTTCTACCAGTAAGTTTCATTTAAAAACACACACACCCAGAAGTGCAATATTTTGTATTTTTACTGGTACAATACAGCTGAAATACAAATCTTTGTTTGAGCAGTGTTACGTTTTTGCCCACAAGTTAGAAGGAAAAGAAA
Source organism: Rhineura floridana (assembly GCF_030035675.1). Lineage (NCBI taxonomy): Eukaryota > Metazoa > Chordata > Lepidosauria > Squamata > Rhineuridae > Rhineura > Rhineura floridana. Next base: position 129,713,699 of record NC_084487.1, read on the forward strand.
AATAAGTCTCAGTTTGCAGCAACATAAAAAGGCTAGCAGAATGGGAGAACAGTTGCTTGTCAACCTACAGGAAATAAAATGAACAAAGGGAGGAGGAGTGAGTGAGTGTGGAGAGGGGAACCAATGACACACCCACCTAGAAGCATTGGAGCAAAGTGTCTGGAAGCACTACAGATACAGAGAGAAGACATTTTTTCTTTCCCTTTTCATATTATCAGAGGATTGGGTTAGTATGGATTTACAGGGGGAAAACTGCGTGATGCCTTCTGTTTGCCAATAACATCATGTGAACCATGCAAATTTAAAGGAGATGTGAGTAGCACCAAACACACACTAAGCCACCATGCAGATGAGTGCTTAAAGCATACCTGACAGGAAGCTGTCCAGCTGCCTTCTGAATGCCTCCAGTGTTCGAGAGCCCATCACCTCCCTAGGTAATTGAATGCATTGTTGTACCATTCTAACTGTTAGGAAGTTTTTCCAGAAGTTCATTTGAAATCTGGCTTCCTGTAACTTGAGCCTATTTTTCTATATCCTGTACTCTGGGATGATTGAGAAGAGATCCTGGCCCTCCTCTGTGTGACAACCTTTCAAGTACTTGAAGACTGCTATCATATCTCTCTTCAGTCTTCTTTTCTCAAGGCTAAACATGCCCAGTTCTTTCAGTCTCTCCTCATAGGGCCTTATTTCCAGTCCCCTGATCATCCTTGTTGCCCTCCTCTGAACCTGTTCCAGTTTATTTGCATCCTTCTTAAAGTGTGGTGTCAGGAACTGGACGCAGTACTCAAGATGAGGCTTAACCAGTTCTGAATAGAGGGAAACCAGTACTTCACACAATTTGGAAATTATACTTCTGTTAATGAAGCCTAAAATAGCATTTGCCTTTTTTGTAGCCACATCACACTGTTGGCTGATATTCAGCTTGTTATCAACAACAATTCCAAGATCCTTCTTGCTTGTAGTATTGCTGAGCCAAGTACCCCTGTCTCATAACTGTGCATTTGATTTCTTTTTCCTAGTGTAGAACTTTGCACTCATTGCTGCTAAATTTCATTGAATTATTCGCAGCCTAATGTTCCAGCCTATTTGTTTATGTCCTCCAGGGTATTATCTATCTCTTCCAATTTTGTATCTGCAAATTTGATAAGCATTCCCTGCACCCTCATCCAAGTCATTAATAAACATGTTGAGGGCCTAGGACCAAGCCCTGCGGTACCTTGCTTGTTACCTCCCCCAGTTTGAGAAGGAACCATTGATAAGCACTCTTTGAGTATGATTTTGTAGCCAACTCTGGTTCCATCTGATAGTCATTCCATCCAGCCCACATTTAGTTAACTTCCTAATCAGAATATCATGGAGCACTTTGTCAAAAGCTTTGCTGAAATTGAGATATATTATGTCCACAGCTTTCCCACAGTCTGCCAGGGAGGTTAACCAATAAAAAAATGAGATAAGATTAGTCTGGCAGCATTTGTTCTTGATAAATCCATGTTGGCTTCTAGTAATCACTACATTGTTTTCAAGGTGCTTACAGACTGACCGCTTTATAATCTGCTCCAGAATTGTCCCAAGGATTGATGTCAGGATGACTGGTCTGTAATTCCCAGGTTCCTCCTTTTTGCCTTTTTTAAAGATAGGGACAACATTAATCCTCCTCCAGTCATCCAGCACTTTGCCCATCTTCTATGATTTCATAAAGATAATAGACAGTGGTTCCGAGAGGTATTAGGTATTATTTGACCATTTGTCTATCAGTCTTAAGCTGCAATCCTTCCCCTTCAACTTCATGTTTCCCAGGAAGATCGTAGACCCTCTTTTGGGAAAAGACTAATCTAAAGTAGGAATTGAGCACTTCTGCCTTTTCTTTCTCATCTGTTATCATTTTGCCATCCTCATTGAGGAGCTGTGCCACCATTTCTTTTCTCTGTCTTTTACTATGGATTTACCTGAAGAAAGCTTTTTCTATTGCTTTTAGCGTGCTTCGCTAACCTCAGTTCATTCTCAGCTTTAGCATTCCTGACGCCATCTCTGTAATTCTATGTTACCTGTCTGTTCTCTTCCTTTGTGGTCTGGCCTCCCTTCCACTTCCTATATGTGTCCTTTTTTTGGTTTTAGGTCACGTATAAGCTTTTTGTGGCGCCATATTGGCTTCTTCTGCTGTCTTCCCACTTCCCCTAGTTGCTTCCTCCACGTTGTGTAGGAGAAAGTTATCTCCAACACAAGTCAGGAATTTCTTGGAGTGGCCGTGTTTGGCAGAATTTGTTCCCCAACATATAGTGGGGTAATTGAAGGCCCCCATTACTACTATATCATGCCTCCTCAAAAAATTGGCATTTTACTTTTCAAAAGTTTCATCCTCGTCTTCTCTTTGATTGTGTGGTCGATAGTAAGACTCCAACCACAATGCTCCTTTTATTCCTTGCCCCATTTATTTTAATCCAGATACTCTTAGTGGAACTACCAAGCTCACCCTCCTGTATTTCTGAGCAGGAATATATATTTTTAACATATTGTGTGACTCCACCTCCCTTTCTGTTCCTTCTGTTCTTTTTGAAGAAGTTATATCCTTCAGTTGCTGTGTTCCAGTCATGGGAGTCATCCCACCCAGTTACACCTATCAAGTCCTATATTAAGAGTTCAAGTTCATCCTGGTTGTTTTCTGTACTCTGGGCACTAGGATACAGACGTTGAAGACCATGCGATTTATGGTCTGGCTCCCTTCCTACATTTTTATGAAGACCATTACTGGGCCCCATTAGAGCCATTCTATTAGTTCCTGTTATTGTGCATAAGCATGTATTCCTGTATATCAGTACGTCAAAACACTGGTGTCCAGCCCCTCTGTGGAAACACTAATTGAGGGGAGGAGAGTTTGAAAACAAACCCACCTGTACAGACAATATGGATAGTAGCTGCCACTTTAGATGGCATTAGTGCACAAAGGTGTGTACAATTGCAAATCGCTATGTACAAAAGCACACTGTGAAAAAATGATCCTTGTGTGTTTCAAAGGCTAGATATGTACACAACCTAAGCAAGGTTGCTGGCACGATATGCCTTAAATGCATGCCTTTAGTATGCCACTTTTAGCTTCAGTGAGAGAGAATAAAGTGCTTATTTAACATTTCCCAATGAAATCAGCTGGACTTTGTTTCATTTTGTTCTTTTTTAAATGTTTTATTGATTTTTATTTCTTTACAGATAATCAGACAACAAATGTAACAATAACAGAAGAGATAGATCAGGATCACTCCAATAATACATCATAAAGTATCATTTGTCAACCAACAGAGTCTTTCCAGAGATGGTTATGAGCCAAAGGAGGGTAAAATCTGTGTTCAAGAGTTGTTGCATATTGTATAAAAATAAACCACGTTTCATAAAATGTTCTCCTTCTCCATAACGTTTTACAGTTCAGGACAAAAGCCTGCAATTTTCCTGAGTGGGGCAAGCAGCCACAGCTCCATGTATGTGGCCTATTGTATGGTATTGATATTTTGCCCATAGGGCCAATTCAAATATATCCCCTCCCCATGGGAGCCGTCAAAACTTGCCATGAATTTCCTATATTAATTTATTTCCAAAGGTATTATTTCAATTTATATCCTACCCTATCCTGAAGGCTCAGGGAGGTTTACAACCTTCTAACATAGGTGCTGGCAATCAAAGAATTGTCTGGTGCGTTCTAATTGAGATGTGGAAATCACTCCTGCCTGCTGCTTTTAAGAACTGCTTGAATTATGCAAGGAAAGGTAAGTGTGTGTCTCTGTGTGTGGCTTTATTTCTCCATTTACAAAACATATCTAATCTCTGCATTTCAGGTCACCCAACTCCACCTCCTGCCTGACCACACCAATTTTAGCCCCTATCACTTGAATTCATAAGCCACGTCCCCTCTAATGCTGCTTATCTGCACTGAAATGGGAGAACTCTGAGTCATACCCAGTGTTAGTCATATTCAGAGCAGATCCACTGACATGAATGAACAAGGCTAACTTAGGTCCATTCATTTCAATGGGTCTAGTCTGACTAGAACTTAGTTGGAAACAATCCACTTTATATGTTTTGATGAACATTTGTGTGTTAAAAAAAGACAAATAAAAAACATTCAGGAACAGTGAAATCTCCAAGGAAGGGGTATAAACTGAAATATGGAATGGTTGTTTTATGATGGCAATGAAGCACAGTGGCTCAGTCACTAAACAAACTCTCCTTGAGCTGTAAAGTATCCGTGCCAGCCTGTCTCCACAGGGGTTTAATTTTATTCTGGGCTGGAACCTGTCATCCTGCCATTGCTTGTTATCACACCTTAATTCCAGAAAGGAATTTCCAGGAATGGTGCTGAACTGCAGCCTCCCATAACTGCTTTCTGGAAACTCCTCTGATGGTAGATGCAGAACCATTGAAGCACAGTTCCCATAATCCCCACCTCACTGAGTCACTCCAGAAGAATACTGTGGTCAACAGTACTGAACGTTGCTGAGAGATCAAGGAGAACTAGTAGGGTTGCATTCCCTCAACAGATGTCATCGGCTAGGGCGACCAAGGCAGTTTCAGTGCCATGACTGGGCTTTAAGCCAGACTGGAATGGATCAAAGTAATCCATTTCCTTCAAGAATGTCTGACTCTGGAATGCCACCATTCTCTGAAGCACCTTCCCTCAAAAAGGGATATTTGCCACCTGGAGATAGTCATTCAATGCTTTTGGGTCCAGGGAGGCCTTCTTAAGGAGTGGAAGCATCAACACCTCCTTATTTATTTATTATATTCATATACAGCCCCATAGCTGAAGCTCTCTGGGCGGTTTACAGCAATTAAAAACATTAAAAACAAACATACAAATTTTAAAACACAAAAAACCAATTTAAAAACACATGCTAAAATGCACCGAAAAGATAACAGTGTTGGCACCAGGCACATCTTGTCAAGGAGATCATTCCTTCAAGGTGGATGGTACATCCCCCTCCTCCAATGAAGCATTGATCACTCTCTAGACCCACCTAGTAAGCCCCATATGGCTAGCTCTAAGAAGCCAAGATGGGCAAGGGTCAAAGGGGCAGGTGAGTGGCTGCACTTCTTCAAGCAGCTTGTTTGCATCTTCAGGCCACAGCAATCAAAACTGATGCAGTACAGATGGAACAGACAGCGGTCTGGATACCTTCACTGGTCTTGCTCTACCTGCGGCATCCAACTCTGTGTGAATCTGAGTGAATTTGCCCATGAAGTACCTTGTTACACAGCAGGCCTCTAAGGGTGTCAGTAATGATCTCTTGGTTAGATGACAAAAGCCTGTTCACCTCTTGGAAAGCTCTGCGAGATGGCTACTTGTGTATACACTGATGGCAGAGAAGAAAGCTTCCTTCACTGCCACCACAGCTACATGGTAGAAACAGTAATGCACCCTCACATGTGTTCGGTCAGGTTCAGACCAAGATTTATGCCACCTGTGCTCTTCCTGTTCCTATAGCAGGTGACCTAAGTACTCCACAGTGATGGCAAGGGAACTCAGGAGCGATCATGTTGATGGCTCTACGTATCTCACCATTCCACAGTGAGACAGGAGTGCCAGCCATATCAGCTGGAAAATCCCGCAGAGCATTCAGGAATCCATCGGGTTCCATAAGTCTCTGAGGGCAGACCATCTCAATGGGTCCCCCACCCTTGCAGAATGGAGTAGCCACATTCAGCTCAGACATCAACAGGGAATGGTCCATCTATGACAATGAACTCACAGCAAGCCCCCTAACCAGAATATTGCCTTTCCACTCTAGCAATAACAGGTTGAGGGTATATCCAGGAATATGAGAGACACCTATGGTTGTAACAGAGGCCATGAAGTCCCAAGCCAGACCATTTGAGACAGTCTTGGTATGGATAATGAAGTTCCCAGACATCACTGTGAAAGGGTTCTCCAGCATCACATCCAAGCAGGATGAACAGCACGCTAACATCACCGTTCTGTCTCTCTGGCCAAGCACAACAATCCCTCAAACCCCGGCACAGTGTGGATCATTCTCCTGGTGAGAGAGATGAAATTTTTATGAACTATCATGACCATCCTCCCTGCCCCTCTGATCTGGGAAGGTGCTGCACTGAGTACCCAGGTGGACACAGCTGGGTTAACATAGTGCCACCAAGCTCATCCGTCAACATCTCAGTTATGCATGCCAGGTGTGGCTAGATGTGGATAATAGATGTTTCATTTTGGACAGACCTGATATGTAACAAATGGTCAAGGGGGTGGCTAACTGCCATCCCCAGGTTTTGAAACACAGCAGGTGAAGCAGGCAAGGGCTTTGAAGCAACTAGTTCTCCTCCCTCCTGTATACTTTCACCCACCACCATATCTCCCCCTTCCTACCATCATAGGGATGGCAGTCCCACCCCTATCCCCACCCTGCCCATGGCCTAGACACATACTTCCATGACCCATCTCTAGTAAAATAAAAGAATACAGCATAGGTTAGTGGGATAATATCAAACTAGGAGACACTCAGCCAAGGAAAACAGACATGGCTCACACTCCAGTTCTCACCTGGGACAACAACTTCCCACTCCCCCTTATCTCCCACCCAGGAAGGACACAGTTTCATGCTGGACTCTCACTCAAGTGACATGAAACTACTTTTCACTAACACACACCACTCTAGATCTTCTCCAGCCTCTAGCCCTGGAAATGGCCAGAGAAAAACACAACAATCCTCCCCCCCCAAAGAAAAAATGATCACTACCACACATCAAACAGTACCCTATAAAACTAATTGATGAAAAAGGAGGCAGCCCATGCCCTCATCACATCCTAGAGATACAACCCAAAAAGGCAACCTCCTTTGGTGTCTCCTCTTCAGGGTCACTCCGGCCAGCAGCACTACTCACCAGCCCCAATTTGGTTTATATCCTCCCCTCCCCCAGCACCATTGCAAGGTGGTTGCAGTGGTTTAGGGAGTGCCCTGGGCAGCTGCAGCCACTCAGGCAGATGGAATACAGCCTCAGCAGGGCCAAGTCCTGATGGTAACTGTTTCTTGAAGGCAGCTGCTTCTGCAAAGGGGTGGGGTGAGGCCTGCTGTTAAACTATGCACCTCTCCCCACTCTCACTATCTCAGCTAACTACTGCCTCCTTCCCACTCACCTCCTTCTGCTGCTCTAGGTTAGATGGATAGTTTTACTTTCTCCTAGAAACTGAGGGGAAGGGGCTCAGACCTTAGGAATGGCAACTCCTAATGGCAAAAATAAATAAACTCTGTTTTTATGATTGATTCTAACTGATTTGATTTGTGATACGGTTTTTGTAAACTTTATGTACACTACTTAGACATGTCAGTGATGAAGTAGTGTAAAGGTAGCTGAAATAAACACACCTAGAGTGCAATGGATGAGCCTCACACTGGGAAAACCACCTTGTGATCATACAGTCTTGTTAAGGGTACCCCAAAAATCTCTCTCCAAAGACAAAGTAGGCACAATGATTTACCAAGAGAGGTCTCAGAAGATAGATGTCCCGAATAAATAGGGCAGGTGGAGCTTATGCACCTCTAGTATGGAGAACCCCAGCAAGCTAGCTGTCACGATCAGTTGGTCACATTCTGTAGCCTCCTGCAATCCTTACATCACATACTCCAGTATCACCTCATTCAGAAGATAATGATTTCCCAGGATCATGAACTTTCCAGGATGAAGTGCTTACGTGTTTGCTGTAGGGATGGAAAGATCTGTCAATTTCGGTTCGGTCAGTTTCTCATTTTTAAATCAATCTTAAATCTTAAATTCAGCTCTTAAATGAAATTTAAACCAAAATTCAGTTCACATTTCTGCAGCAATTTAATCATGAAAATTCTCTACCATTTTAGTGTGAATTTCTCCTACTAAAAACAATTTTTGTAGGGAGTTTTGACTAATGTACACAACTGCAAGCAATTTCTTGTCATATAATACATTCTTGTCATATAATGCATTTTTGTAAACATTGGTTGGTAAGCTGCATTGCAAAATTCAAAAAAGTGCAAATTTCAAAGCATGGCTGTGTTTCAGTTCTCATATTGTTTCAGAAAGTGCGGATTTGATAAATTCGGCTTGAAATGCAAACTGAATTTAAATTCTTGCCCATGTCTAGTATGCAGCCATTGTAGCAAAATTGTTACCTGCATTAATACATTTCTCTGTGCGCAGATTTGTTTAACATAGTCTCTCTTTATTTAGTGCAAAACAGATCTCATTGGTTCAACAGAAGAGAGACATCTACTGGTTGTAGTAGCAGAACTACAAACATAATAATATTACATATATATTTTACACTGCTAAATTAGGATTCGTGGTCTTAGCATTAAGGTTATTTCCCCCCCCCAGAATTTTCTTGCTGTTTTTCAAGGGAAATCAAAAATATATATTCTCTTTTTAACCCCCCTCCCCACCCCCACAACCAAGATCTTTTGTTCTCAGGAAAAAGCCTCTCCCTATTCTCAATAATATTCACTAATGGGCAAAAAACCCTGCGGTTGAAGAAAGTACCTATAGCCCACATTTCTATCAAACTTTAAAAAGCAGGGAAATTGGGCAGCTATAGTGAATGCACCAGGGGAGCAGGAGACCTGACCTCCTCTCTGAGATATTGGACTGCCCTACAAAGTTGTCAAAATGCAAACACCATTTGGGTTGGTCTTTCACAGTCCAATCCACTTCCTGTGTAGCTTGGAAGAATTTGGTAACATGTGCCTCTGAGCATATGGTGAGTGCTGGCAACACCTGCCATCTCCAAAGATGGAGAATTATATTTTTGTATGTTTGTTGGTGTTTTTTTTACTTTGCTTCTTTCCTGTGTTACTAATGTTTCTACAGAGAAGCTAATCTAGAACATTTTATTTCTCTCATTAGTCATCCTTGAAATCTGTGTCATATTTATTTTTATTAATTTCGAAGATTTTTTATTGGTTAATGTCATATGATGGTGAAGACAGCCTTTTGTGTTTCAAATTGGAGGTTATGTTCTATTTCTATTTTGGGTGCATTAACAGTTGAATCTGAAACTGCAGTTTGATGTAAAATTAGACTGATTACAATATGTTGCTACTTATAATAATAATAATAAAATTTTATTTTTGAGTCGCCTATCTGGCCGAATGAACGGCCACTCTAGGCGATGTACAAATACAATAAAATACAATATAAACTCCAAGAAAGGACCGTAATCAATAATTAATTTAAGCACCAATTAGTAACAACAATTAAAAGACTAACCCACCCCAGAAATCCCATAGGGTTCCTGAACAGCAAGGTTTTCAAGGTCCGGCGGAAACTTGACAGGGAGGGGGCATGGCGAAGATCGAATGGGAGAGGAATTCCAGAGGGTGGGAGTCACGATCGAAAATGCCATCTCTCTCGTCCGCACCAGCCTAGCTACTTTAACTGGTGGGACCGAGAGAAGGTCTTGTGTGGCTGATCTTGTCAGGCGGCATGATTGGTGATGCTGGAGGCGTTCCTTCAGATAAACTGGGCTGAAACCGTATAGGGTTTTAAAGGACAACACCAACACCTTGAATTGGGCCCGGTAAACAACTGGAAGCCAGTGTAGATCTCCTAACACTGGAGTAATATGATCACGGCGACGGCTGTTTTTACTCAAACGTGCTGCCGCATTCTGTACCAGCTGTAGTTTCCGGACCGTTTTCAAGGGTAACCCCACGTAGAGCGCATTACAGTAGTCTAAGCGGGAGGAAACCAGGGCATGTATCACCCGTGGGAGCAAATAAGCAGGAAGGTAGGGTTGCAGCCTTCGTATCAGATGTAATTGATACCAAGCTGCCTGGCTCACTGCTGAAACCTGAGCCTCCATGGACAGCTGCGAGTCAAGGATGACCCCAAGGCTGCGGACCTGGTCTTTCAGGGGCAATCTTACTCCATCGAACACCAGGTCTATATCTCCCAACCTTCCCTTATCTCCCACGAGCAACACCTCGGTCTTGTTGGGGTTTAGTTTCAGCCTATTCCTTCCCATCCATCCACTTATGGATTCCAGGCACTTGGACATGGTCTCCACAGCCAACTCTGGTGAGGACTTAAATGAGAGATAGAGCTGAGTGTCATCCGCATATTGGTGACATTTCAGCCCAAATCTCCTGATGATGGCCCCCAGCGGCTTTACGTAGATGTTGAATAGCATGGGGGAGAGGATAGAACCCTGTGGCACTCCACAATTGAGAGGCCAAGGGTCTGACACCTCATCCCCCAATGCTACCCGTTGACGCCTGTCTGAGAGATAGGAACGGAGCCACTGTAGAACAGTGCCCCCTATTCCCAATCCCTCCAGGCGATTTAAAAGGATACCATGGTCAACGGTATCAAAAGCCGCTGAGAGATCCAGGAGGACGAGGAAGGTATATTCTCCCCTATCCAATGCCTTCCTCATATCATCTACCATTATGAGGTCTATATTCACCAGATAGTGATCTGACCATGACACGGGGTTGGAAGAAACAGCCCCCATTTTCAGAGCACTTCCCTCCCCTCCCGAGACAAATACAAGGTCAAGAGCATGACCAGCTACATGGGTGGGCCCACAATTACTAAGGTGCAGTTCCCAGGAAGTCATGGTTTCCATGAAATCCCGAGGGGCTCCAGTGAGGACGGTCTCGGCGTGCACGTTGAAGTCCCCCAAAACCAACAGGTTGGGGGACAACGCCCGTACACCCGAGATCACCTCGAGCACCTCGGTCAGGGAGTCTGCTGTGCAGCGGGGTGGGCGGTACACAAGCAGAATCCCTAAACTGCCCTTTGGGCCCAACCTCCAGTACGTGCAAACAACAAACTTGGTCTCATGGAGAGGGGGTCTGGTGAAAACCAAGGACCCCCGATAGATGACTGACACTCCCCCTCCCCGCCTACCAACCCTCGGCTGTTGTGCGTATCGGAAACCGGCTGGACACATGGCCTCAAGTGTAGGAGCTGAGGCCTCGTCCAGCCAGGTCTCCGTAATACACACCAGGTCCGCATTCTCATCCAGAATCATATCGTGGATGGTTGTTGTTTTTTGTACCACAGACCTGGCGTTACACAACAGCAGTCGAAGGTTGGATGGAGTCCTGCGTCCCCCAGTTATCTGCTGGTTATGGACAGGCCCAGAACAGAGGATGGATATTATGCATCTATCCCTTGTTCCCTTAAACTGGCATGGCCTGCCACCCGCACCTCTCCAGGATCTGCCGCCTAGCCTTTTAATATCATGGCTCCCCACTCCCCCCATGATACCCCCCTCTGGTTTGCACATCCCCCACTCCCTGTCCGCCAAACAGGCAGGCCCTCACCCCTAACTGCACAGTTTGCCTTAAATCCAACAGGCACTCCAATCTCAGCTTTTTGTTGTCGATGACCCGGCCGTTGTCCTCATTCAACCACGTAGGGTAAGAGGAAGTGCAGGAGAGGTGGTGGGGTACTGTAAGTCCACTATAGCTCTTGCTTATAGATCCCAAGCTCAACGGGATTGGTAGGGCACTGAGCTGCAGCGATAGTCAGGACTCTGTAAAAGCGGTGTTGAAGGGTCCAGCAACAGATGGCGTTGGTCATAAGTAGGATCCGTTTTTGCTCGCAGGCTGTACTGTATAAGGTGGAAAAGAAAGCAAGAAGCGAAGATCTCCCCGTATGGCAACTCCTTGGTGGCGCGCAACGTCTGAGGCAGCCTGTGCAAGACATCTCCACACTTGATGTTGCAGAGGGGGACGGCGTCGGCACAGTCCGGGCCGGGTGGGAGTGCCTCTCCACCTCCTCCACCCCCTTCAGGCCAGCGGCAACGGGGCGGGCGGGCAACCGAACAGGGCGCCTTAGCGCTGTGGAAAGGGACGGCGTCGGCACGGCATGGACCAAGCTGGGCAAACGAGCCGCCACGCAAGACGCCCCCACATCCAGCTGTGGAGAGGAACGACACCGGCACGACCCAGGCCAGGCTCGAGCACCTCCCCTCTCCTCTCCTCCACCTCCTCCAAGCGGCAGCGGGAGCGGAAGCGAGCAGGCCGTCAAGCGGAGGCCCCCAAACAAAAGGCCGTGCCACTCTCGATCCGGCACCAGACGGCACACAAGGGACCGCCGAGCTCCAGGTAAGACCCGAGCCATCCCACCCGCAAGTTGTCACAGTCGTCGCAAACGCATCCGCCTCAGCCCCGTAGTTGGCTCAATTCAATTCAACCGCGAACTCGGTGAGGAGACAACCTCCCATCCCCTCACCTGAGCCGCCACTTAAGCAATGACTCCAGCTGTTGGAAAAATCGACCAATTTTGACCAATTGAGGTCAGGTCTCCTGCTCCCCTGGTACATTCACTTTAACTTCCCAATTTCCCTGCTTTTTAAAGTTTGATAGAAATATCTGTGGGCTATAGGTACATTCTTAAACTGCAAGGTTTTTTGCCTATTAGTGAATTTCTCTGCTTTTTAATCCAGGAGGTAAGAAATGGGATCCTGCGCAAGCTTGCTGAGAATGGATTGATCATTTGCATGCTTATTGAGTTCAGTGGGATTTACTCCCCTGCAATCATGCTTAGGATAGGTGAAACTGACCACAGGGGATGGGGAAGGCAGGAGGAGGAGGGATGGGAGGGAGGGCAGAGGGGAGGAGGGGGAGGGGAGCAGGTGGGAGGGGGAGGGGAGGAGAAGGACAGGTTTGATCATTTGCATGTTTATTGAGTTCAGTGGGATTTACTCCCGTACAATCATGCTTAGGATAGGTAAAACTGACCAGGGGAGAGCAAGGGAGGGACAGCTGGAGTGGGCAGGTAAGGAGGAAGAAGGAGGAGGAGCGGGGAGGAGGAAGGGAGAGGAGAGGGAATGAGGGGAAAGCCAGATCTGGTAATTTCCATGCTTATTGAGTTCAATGGGATTTACTCCTATGCAATCATGGTTAGGATAGGTAAAACTGACCATGGGGGAGAAACAGGGGAAGGGGAGATGAGAGGGAAGGAGAAAGGGAGGGGAGAGTGGAGCAGAAGGATGGGGAGGCAGAAGAGTGGAGGGGGCAAAGGAAGGGAGAGGGCAGGTTTGACATTTGCATTCTTATAGAGTTCAATGGTATTTACTCCCATGCAATCATGCTTAAGATAGGTAAGACTGACCATGGGAAGGAGGAAGGTATTGGAAGGGGATGGGGAGGGAGGGGCAAAGGAAGGGGGAGGGAAGGGCAAGAGGGAGGGGATGGGAGGGAGGAGAAGGGAGGCTGGGCAATGGGTAGAGGGGAAGCCCCTCCTTTCCTTTCCAAAAGGAAAACGTTGTGAACAGTATCATTGCTTTTCAGCGTTTCCTCCACCTTTTTATTCTACAGCAGACACCTGTAGCCTCCCACCCAAATTTAAAGCAAAGCTGTCACTGGCCACATCCACACCAGGCCTTTATTTCACTTTGGACAGTCATGTCTTCTCTCAAAGAATCCTGGAAAGTGTAGTTAGTGAAGGGGGCTGAGAGTCGCTAGGAGACGCCCTGTTCCCCTCACAGACCTTCAATCAGAGTGGCTGACTGTTAAACCAGTCTGGCCACTGGAGCTCTGTCAGTGGAATAGGAGTCTCCTCTCAGCACCCTTCACAAACTACACTTCCCAGGATGCTTTGGGGGAAGCCATGACTGTCTCAAGTGAAATCAAAGTCTGGTGTGGGTGTGGCCCCCTCATTAGGCAAGCCAGGCAGTTGTGAGTCTGGCTTTTAGAACACTGACAGTTGGTTTTTACTGACCATGTCCGACACTATCATTCAGTTCAATGCAAAATTTATTAAATTAATTAAAAATCAGCCAGACATTTTTTAAACCTTTAAACTGCAGAAGATGAAGGCCAGAATATGGGGTAAGATCAGTAATAGGATTACAAGTAGTCTGTGAACATGGCTGATTTTTAATGAATTTCAACAGATTATGAGAACTCTGAGAGAGAAAAAGTCCAAAAGTGCTCTGGGGTTTTTTTCTCTCTTTTTAGACTTTGAACTCTCTATTCTCTCTGACTGTTTTGTGTAACACCATGAAAATTGATAGGGCTGTTAAGCAAGCATTTCGGAGTTCAGGACTATAAGTTTTGTAAGACTTTGTTTTGAAATGAGCTTATAGGAAGCATCAGAATGGCATGGGGGTATTTTCAATTTAACTATGTGGAATGTGAAAAATCCCCGCTGGATATAGTATATAGCCACTCTTGTGGCTGTATTATACAAAGTCTAAAGAGAGAGAGAAAAAACCCAGACCGCTTCTGGACTTTTTTCTCTTTTGCTTCTATTTCTGTGAATATGTGAAGTACAACAATACTTTGCAAAATTTACACTAAAAAACCTCCAAAAATAATTGTGGAATAATGGCACTGACTATTCCGCAGAATAGACTCCAGTGGACATCAAGAGTGTCAGTTTGCAGAAGACAGAACAGTGGGAGGTGAAATATATTCTAACAAAATTCTGTGTGTGCTCTATATTTTTAATTGACTGTGCCCCCCTTGCCTTAAATGAAGTGGTTTAAACATAGCAGGCTGAAAATATGCATCTTAGGCAGGCTAAGTTTGTTTTTTTCAACAGCTAGAGTCATTCCTTAAGTAGCAACATTTGCTTTGTAATCAGTCTGATTTTACATCAAACTGCAGTTTCAGATTCAGCTGTTAATGTACCCAAAATAAAAATAGACCATAACCTCCAGTTTGAAACACAAAAGGCTATCCTCACCATCATATGACATTGACCAATAAAAAGGCTTTGAAATTAATAAATATAAATTTGACACAGGTTTCTAGGATGAATAATGAGAGAAATAAAATTTTCTAGAGTGGATTCTCTGTAGAAACATCAGTAACACAGGAATGAAGCAAAGTAAGAAGAACACCAACAAACACACAAAAATGTAATGCTCAGAGGCACATGTTACCAGATTTGTCCAAGCTGCACAGGAAGTGGATTGGACTGTGAAAGAGCAACCCAAATCGTGTTTACATTTTGACAAATGTGTAGGGCAGTCCAATATCTCAGAGAAGAGGTCAGGTATCCTGCTACCTTGGTGCATTCACTGGAGCTGCCCAATTTCCCTGCTTTTTAAAGTTTGATAGAAATATATGTGGGCTATAGGTATGTTCTTAAACCACAAGGGGTTTTTTTGCCTATTAGTGAATAATATAACACTAAAGCTTGTCTGTACTGGGATGAAAGGCTGCTTAATGCCCTAAATCTCTCCTTGTTCTGTGTGTGGAGGTTGTGAAGAGAGTCAGAAAACGTTACACTGGGCTCTAGAGGAGCTGGTCTGTCTGCACCCTTTCTGTGTGCTGGAGCAGCTCTGGTCATCCCCCGAGTTGGCAAGGCTCATTTAACATCAACATGAAATTGAGCCTTCAGTGTCATCAGCTCAGGTCCCTGGAGTGCTCTGCCAACGGCGATTCAGCAGGCGCCGTCTGTTTTAACTTTTAAGCACATAGGCAATTAAGAACGTGCTATTTTGCAAGTTGACCTTTAGTTTTATTGTATTTTTAATATTTCTTTAAAAAATTCTATGGTGGTGGTTGTTGTTTTAAACATGTGGTAAACCGCTTTGATGTTTTTAACGAAATAGCGGTATACAAATAATTTTATAAAATAAATAAATAATTGCTTACATCATTGTTATGGCCAGCTATTCCTGGCCATACCTTTCTTTTATTAAAGAGATTGCTGCCTCATTACTCAGGATGGACAACTGATGCTTTCCCAATGGAAGGAGCCATGTGACACACCTCACCTCTTCTCTATCTTAGCTAAGGGATGGGGGCTGATCTAAGATCTGTATCCTTTGAAAGAAATAGCTACTACTGAGAGTCAGAGAAAAGTGCAGAGCTAGCTGTGAGCTCTGGAAGCATCTTGGGGTGCAGCAGTTCCATCTCTCTGGGTGTCTGATGTGGGCAGGCAGTACATCTCTACTGTATGCTAACACAGAGCTTGGAAAAGTTAATTTTTGGAACTACAACTCCCACCAGCCCCAGCCAGCATGGCCACTGGATTGGGCTGATGGGAGTTGTAGTTCAAAAAAGTAACTTTTCCAAGCTCTGCGCTAACAGTATTATTCTGATTGTCGCCACCTAGTTCGATTTGTATATTTGTGAATAAATCATCTGTTACAAAAGCACCACAAACTTTCAGTGATCCCTCCTCTAAAAGATAACCAAATTCAGGTAGTGCAGACCTAAAACTTCTCACCATTTGGGGAAGTAGGAAGCACCTAGGATCTCACTTATTGTGATGGGAAAGAGTTAAGTATGGTTGCAAACTTCCAACCTCTCTGCACAGAGCAGGATATTGAACAGCCAGCCCTCATAGGGCTCCATTATAACTCCCCTTTATCAGCAGACTCCACATGGAGTCTACTGCTGATTTTCCAAATGTTTTGTATTATTTGCCAGCAGATTTCATCCAGAGACCTCCTATGCTTACCTTCAAGCAGTCCAGCTTTTGCTATTTTCCAGGTCTCCATATGGGGCTCCATTCCCACACTGGATAGGGGTAGCCTGGGTGCCAGGGGAATGGGGGGAAATGAGCACCAGAATGCTTAGCATTAAGATGGGAGAGGGAGTCATCAGGAGTTGAATAGCTTGCTCAGATTCTGCAAGAACCCCATTGGCTGAGGTACAAGAAAAAGAGGCTTCTCAGTGCCCTGGCAATTCTTCTTACAAGGTGGTGTAAAAAGATTAACAGTAAATAAACTATTAGATGGACCTTGGCATATTCTAAATAATAATAATAATAATAATAATAATAATAATAATAATAATAAATTTAATTTCTTCGTCGCCTATCTGGCCGATGGCCACTCTAGGCGACTTACAAAATTGTTAAAATACAATTGATAAAATACAATAATACAATATAAAAACAATACATCTGCAGCAACAATATTAAAACTGGGCAGGAGGCATTACAATTATAACAATTAACCCTCCCCGGATACCCCGAAGGCCTGCTGAAAGAGCCAGGTCTTTAAGGCTTTCCGAAACACATTTAGGGAAGAGGCGTGCTGGAGATCTTGTGGGAGGGAGTTCCAAAGAGTGGGGGCCGCCACTGAGAATGCCCTCTCTCTAGTACCCGGCAATCTGGCTGTTTTTGTTGGCGGGATTGAGAGAAGGCCCTGTGTGGCCGATCTTGTCGGGCGGCATAATTGGTGGCGTTGAAGGCGCTCCGTGAGATAAACTGGGCCAAAACCGTGTAGGGATTTAAAGGTCAATACCAACACCTTGAATTGGGCTCGGAAAACAACTGGTAGCCAGTGTAGGTCGAACAACACTGGTGTGATGTGATCTCGGCAGCGACTATTCGTAAGTAGTCGAGCCGCCGCATTTTGTATCAGTTGTAATTTCCGGACCGTTTTCAAGGGTAACCCCACGTAGAGCGCATTACAGTAGTCCAAACGAGAGGTGACCAGGGCGTGTACCACTAGTGGGAGCTGGTGAACAGGAAGGTAGGGTTGCAGCCTTCGTATGAGGTGTAGTTGGTACCAGGCTGCCCGGCTCACTGCTGAAATCTGAGCCTCCATGGACAGCCAGGAATCAAGCACAACCCCAAGGCTGCGGACCTGGTCCTTTAGGGGTAGACTCACCCCGTTGAACTTCAGGTCAATGTTGCCCAACCTTCTCTTGTCCCCCACAAGTAGTACCTCGGTCTTATCAGGGTTCAACTTCAGCTTGTTCCTTCCCATCCATCCACTCACGGATTCCAGGCACTTGGACAAGGTCTCCACAGCCAACTCTGGTGAAGATTTAAACGAGAGATAGAGCTGAGTGTCATCCGCATATTGATGACACTGCAGCCCAAATCTCCTGATGATTGCCCCCAGCGGCTTCATATAGATGTTAAATAGCATGGGAGAGAGGATAGAGCCCTGTGGCACACCACAATTGAGAGGCCAAGGGTCTGATACCTCCTCCCCCAATGCTACCTGTTGGTACCTGTCGGAGAGAAAGGAATGGAACCACTGTAATACAGTGCCTTCAATTCCCAATCCCTCCAGGCGAAGCAGAAGGATACTGTGGTCGACAGTATCAAAAGCCGCTGAGAGATCGAGGAGGACAAGAAAGGTGGATTCTCCCCTATCTAATGCCCTCCTCAAATCATCTACCAGAGCGACCAAGGCTGTTTCAGTTCCGTGACCAGTCCTGAAACCCGATTGGTATGGATCCAAATAATCCGTTTCATCCAAGTGTGCTGACAACTGGTTGGCCACCACTCGCTCAATGACCTTGCCCAGAAATGGTAGATTCGAAATTGGGCGGAAGTTATCAAACACTTGGGGATCCAAGGAGGGCTTCTTTAAGATGGGCTTTACAATTGCCTCCTTGAAGGCTGATGGCATCACACCCTCTTTCAAGGATGCGTTTACCACCGCTTTGATCCCCTCGCCCAATTTCTCTCTGCAGCTCACAAGGAGCCACGAAGGGCAAGGATCAGTAAGACAAGTGGTTGGCTTCACAGATGAAAGCACCTTGTCCACTTCCTCAGAAGGGAGAAGCCGAAACCGATCCCAATTTACTGGCTTGCAACGGGCCAACTCTGGTTCATCCACTGTGTCCACGGCGCACGGGATCGAGCTCCGTAAGTGTTCGATTTTATCGGCGAAGTGTTTTGCTAATAAGTCACAGGAGGCCTTTGACTGTTCCAAGGGTTCCTGAGCAACTGGACCGACCAGGCTTCGGACCACCTGGAACAGCCTCCTGGGACAACACTCCGCAGACGCAATAGAGGCAGCAAAGAAAGCCTTCTTTCCTGCCTTTATTGCCACTTGGTAGGCACCTACTGCTGCTCTAACCTGTGTCCGGACATCTTCGGAGTGGGATTTCCGCCACCGGCGCTCTAGTCGTCTCACCTCCTGTCTCAGACTATGCAACCGCGGTGTATACCATGGTGCTAGCTGAGTTCTATTCAGGGGGAGAGGACATTTCGGAGCCACCCAGTCTAATGCCCTGGTGATCCCCACGTTCCACTCCTTCACCAGGGTTTCGACCGGGCGACCTTCAGCAGGTTCTAATTCCCCAAGCGCAGTCAGGAATCCATCCGGATCCATCCGGCGTCTGGGGCAGACCATTTTAATAGGTCCTTCACCCCTGCGGAGGGGGCATGGCAACGAGAAGTCCATATTTACCAGGTAGTGGTCTGACCATGACACAGGAGTGGCAAGAATCACTCCCAACTTCAGACCACTTCTCTCCTCTCCCAGGACAAATACTAGGTCGAGAGCATGACCGGCTACATGGGTGGGCCCAGTATTACTTAGGTACAGTTCCCAGGAAGCCATGGTTTCAGGAAATCCCGAGGGGCTCCTGTGAGAGCGGCCTCGGCATGCACGTTAAAGTCACCCAGAACTAACAGCTCTGGGGACAATGCCCGTACAGCCGAGACCACCTCCAGCACCTCGGCCAGGGAATCTGCCATGCAGCGGGGTGGGCGGTACACCAGCAAGATCCCTAAACTGCCCTTCGGGCCCAACCTCCAGTACATACAATCAACAAATTGAGTCCTATGGAGGGGAGGTCTGGCAAAAACCAAGGACTCTCGATAGATGACTGCCACACCCCCTCCCCGCCTTCCCACCCTCGGCTGCTGTGCGTAACGGAAACCTGGCGGACACATGGCCTCAAGAATTGGAGCAGAGGCTTCGTCCAGCCAAGTTTCCGTAATACATGCCAGGTCTGCGCGCCCATCCAAGATCATATCATGGATGAGCGAGGTTTTCTGAGCCACAGACCTGGCATTACATAACAGCAGTCGAAGGTCGGTAGGAACCTTGCGTCCCCCAGTTTTCGTCTGGTTCTGAGCAGACCCGGAACATGGGATGGATATAATGCATCTGTCCCGTGTTCCCCTATTCCGGCATGGTCTGCTAGCAGCACCCTTCCAGCGCCTGCCACCCAAACTTCCTATAACTTGGCCCCCCACCTCCCTCTCCGGCTTGCACATGCCTCAATCCCTATCTGCTTATCAGCAGGCCACCCACCCTAATAAAATTAGTCCGGAGACCCGCCTCTGTACCCTATAGCAGCAGTATTTACTAATTTAAATTAAAGTAATTAAACCAATTCAATTAATTAATTAAACTAAATTAAATTACATCAAATTAAATTAATTAACTAAAACAATACAATTCAGTCCAATTCACATTCATACACATTCACACACTCATACAACTATACATCCATACATACACCAATTTACATATTTACATATTTACTATAGCAGCAGTATTTACTAATTTAAATTAAAGTAATTAAACCAATTCAATTAATTAATTAAACTAAATTAAATTACATCAAATTAAATTAATTAACTAAAACAATACAATTCAGTCCAATTCACATTCATACACATTCACACACTCATACAACTATACATCCATACATACACTCCTGTACTACCCCTGATCATTATGCTGGTACTACATACACGGCCATGTAAAATCTCTTCACTGCTTTCTTGTACCAGCTAGCCTGCCATTTACAGAAGACCCACTGAGATAACAGTGCACCTGGTAGTACTATTAAGACTTTGCTCTGTTATTAGAATCTCCCCAGACATCCTTTTAACTGTATATGCATGATGGCTTGTGCTCAAGATGCTATTGGGGTGGACACACACAATCTCGTTTTCAAAACTGGTTGTGACTGCAACGATTGTGGGTTACTCACATTGCTTCATTTCCAATCAGTGCATATCCTGTAACTTCCTGCTGAAATCCTATAACTTTTTATACCACAAATGTTCTGGCTTACTTTTGTCCCGTTTTTGTTGCACTATGGCCCCTCCAGACGGCAATAACGTGGTAGTATTGGGGAAGCATAGCAGAACAAACTAAAGCAGAATAAATCAAGCACTAATGCATTATTCTGTCAAGAAAATGTTGTGGAATACATCAGCAATAAAACACCAGCTTGGAGGGCCTATTGAGGATTTGCTGAGAGGGTCATTTAAAGTGTTTGTGGAAGCATACAGCAGTCATACATAAATAAATATGACTTTAGCTAATTCACATCTTTATTATTTAACAGGTGATTTCCCAACCATAACATTTCTCTCTCTCATCCATCAAAAAGAAAGTAGCCCATTTTCATAGCATCTAAATGCTTTTCAGGACCCAAGCAGGACCCAAGCATGAGGGGGTGGGTACATTTTAGTGGGGCTGCGCCACACAGTTATGAAGAAAAAATTGAGCCTATATTGTAGATCAGGCCTGCGGATTTGTGTACAGCCATATTCCATTCTGTCTATGTACCTATATGAGGCATTTAGATTGTGTGAGATTTTCTGTATTCACAGAAGTGCAGTTTGATCTTGCTTTGGGGGGATTTTTTATTTTGTTTTATTTGGTATTGTAGTTTTTTAGTTCCATTAGGTGCGTACATGTAGCAGTTTAAAGTGGATTTGATGCACCCCATGTCTGCATGTTTTTGCATAGCCCACACAATGTTGTTCACATCCCCCCCATTTGAATTAGGATTTTCCTGATCCACAGATAATGTGGTAAGGGGGAAAAAATTCAGCATAAAGTCATGTTACCCAGGTGTGGATACACTGAAGCAGATTGTCTGGGCGGAGTTGTTTCAAAGAGTATGGTGAAATTTTGCTGGGTGCTGTCTATTGCCACACCTTCTACTTCCATTTGCTTGTCGCCTGAGCACAACCTAGCCATTTTGTTTCCAACAGCCCAAAGGAAAGGATGCAGCACGCCTAGTTCCATTGGTAGTTGCTGGAGGTAATTTTTTAAAACAAACCAGCTGTTTTGTGCAGAACTGTTCTTGCGCAAAACAGCTGTATTAAAAAAGAAAATTGGCCCTTGCAGGTACAGGATGTGGAAAAGGAAAAGGGGAAAGAAAGAGGAAAAAACTGTCTCCAAATTAGGGTTGCCAAGCTCAGGGCCTGAGAATGATTCTGTATCTTTAAGAGAAGAGAAAATTCAGCCAAGTGCAGGTTTTCTTGCAACACTGTAATGGGAAAAACCACAAGGTGGAATTCTCCCTTCCCCCTGCACAATTTTTAAAGGTACAGAAGACCAATTGTGCTAGGGGAAGGGAGAATTTCACCTTGTGGTTTTTCCCATTACGGTGTTGCAAGAAAACCTGCACTTGGCTGAATTTTTGCTTCTCTTAAAGATACAGAATCATTCTCAAGCCCTGAGCCTGGCAATCCTAGGAAAACATTACGATTTAAATGGAAAGCACTCATGTGTGGATGAAAGTGCACACAAGTGCATCACCAAAAAATCAGATCTGTGTGATTCACATGTGCATTAAGATCTTGGTGTGTACTGCTTTGATACTATGGTATATAAATATATGAAAAAATTAACAGATGTGTATTAGAATAGAACAAGCAACACATTGAACAGTAACCTGCTGGTCTTAGAAAAGAAGAGTACAGGAAACTCTTAAGACTTGTTTTAGAGAACAGTGTGATGTCCTGTGTGACATGCTCAACAAGACCTAGGTTCATTAGTTCCTGCTAGTATTTCCTGTGCATAGGCAGGAGGAGGCAACAAGGTGTGGCAGCCAACTGGCAGCAGGAGAGAGGGACAAGCATCATCACAATTAGGGGATTAAAAAACCAGCACAGAGGATGCCAATGGTTCTGATATGATTTACAGGCCCCAGAACATATGTGGGTAAATGAATTAGGTCTCTAGTCTCAATAGTATGTGTTTCACCAGTTGCAAAAGACCTATGTGTTCGCCCAGGCATTTGTGGGTTGTTAATACTGAGCATGAGTAGTATCTGGCTGGTCTGTTGTCGACAATGATAAACTTTATTGTATTTTAAAGGGCTGCTTTTATTGCATTCAGTAGTGGTGTGTATGGTGGAGTGGAGCTGCCAAGCTGCCTTCCCAACACCAAAATGGTTGCTGCTCACTGGACAGGACAGGGTGGGGTCATGATGAGATATGCGGACACACTGCCAGAACCATCACTGCCAATCCAGTACTCCCACCTGACCTTGCTACTGACCTATCAGAATCCTGCATAGGTAAGCAGCAGCAATGCTGATGTCAGAAGGGTGGTTTTGCAGCTCTGCTCCACCACACATGCTGCTACTGACTGTATTGCATTGTTGTGAACCATCCCAGTGTTACTGATGAAGAGCGGTACAGAAATGTTTTAAATAAGTAAAGCTTATAGAACTAATATTTACACACACCAAACATGAGTAACAAACTAAAGGGTATCTTGGAAGAGAAAATAAGAAATAACCAAAACTAATACTTTGATCTAACTTTCGCCTATGTATAATAAGTTTATTTAACTACGGTTCAAAGCTGGACCAACACCAGTCAAACTCATTTTATACGTTGCTCAGATAGCATTGTAGCAGTGTATTTTTACTTATACCTAGTAAAATCAAAAGCCAGTAAAACTGGTAGCTTTCTTGCCCCTTTAGCTAAAAAAGGAAAACAAACAAACACATGAAAAATAATCCACCTTAAAACAGACGTCATTATTGTACTAAAGTAGCACTAGCCTGCATCTATTATCAGGGGAACAATATCCTGTCTCTCCATAATGCATGATGGGGAGGAGTAGTGTTGCTGCTCACAATGTTTGCTGGTGCCTTTTTATTATAAACTAGGGGCTGTGCCCCTGCTTGCTCTACTTACCAACCCACCACACATTAACCCCTAGAGCTTCCCTTCACATCCCATGCAAGTACCAAGCTTCCTTTTCACCTTCCCAACCCCATTTCTGAAGCCACTTCTACTCTGCATCCCTGCTTTGCATCTCCATTTTCATCTTCACCCCTATGCCCATATCTCCCCCCTCATCCTCCTTTTTGAACTCCCCTTTGGCAACCTTCTGCATCTTCCTCCTTCCACACAGAGCAACTAGTAACCACCTTTTTCACTTTCCATGCAATTATGAAGGCACCATCACCTCCCATTCTGCTGCCCCTTTGGTACTCCTGCTGTCATCTTTACTCCCATTCCCATGCCTCCAACTCCCTCCTTTTTTGCAACCCCCCTTGGCAACATTTTCACTTTGGATCCCTTTTCCTCCCTCCTTTTTCTTAACTCCCCCTTGCACGCAGCCCACTCCCATTTCCATGGCTCCTCCCCTCTCGCCTATTCTGCAGCCCCCGCCTTTGCACAATGGTGGAGGTTAGAGTAGAGTAAGCAGGGGGTTGAGTACAGTGAGAAGGGAGCTGGGAAAGGCTATGTTGTGTTAGCTTCTGTGTTGTACCCATTTCTGCTATTTCTCCTTTGGGGATAGTAAGAAGTTGTTCTTCATCTCACTTCACCCCTTTTCTTTTTCATTGCATTCTAGCTCAGTAATGCTTTTTAAAAAATAGACTTCCTAAAAAAAAATCTATACCTTTTTCACATCTGGATACTATTTTCCAGCATTTGAATATTAGGCATATGTTTGTATCTATGCTGTCTGCCTGTCTGTAAAACATGTCTTAGTTAAAATGTTGCCCTAAAGTTCTGCACATACTAATGCTTAGTCCTCCTGACTGAGATAGTAAAACTGTGCCTGGACTATACCAGTCCAGAAATTAATGCAAGGAGGTGGGTGAGGCCCAGATGATGGAATACTTGTCTATTCAGAGGCAAAACAATTAAAAATCCACCCACATAAAACGTTAGACGGCACAGAGAAGAATTTGAGCTCATCTTTTCCCATGACATTCTATTTTTCTGTGTGGAGAGACTTTTTGCATGGAGGAGTGTTCCATCGTGTGACCTGCACTCTGAAGTGGTACATTTCAAACAGTAGTGAGAATCAGGCCTAAGTGTGACTAGATATGGAAATGAATCACTATATTTAATATATGAAACACCCCCAATAAAACATTAATAATGAAGTCTATACATATACAAAGAAATAATGAGTTTGTGTATCTGTAATTAATTTAAACATATGCACATTTTACATTTCCCTATTGCCTAACAATGAAGCTGTGCTTCCAAAAGGCACATCCAGTTATAAATATGTTTGCTAAGAAGCAAGTCCTATTGACTACAATGAAACTTTCAAATAAGTATTCATTGGATCTTCCTTTTATTCTATTATGGAAGGATATGCACCATAGATATATGATGGAATTCCCTATAGGATTTTGGAAGTTTAACTTAATTGGAAACATAACATTACACTAGGCTAGCCTGATACCAACCAACACAACTTTATTTGGTTTACAATGGGTCAGACTCTGGGTCAGGGAAATTGATAAAGAGAGAGATTGTAAGTTATTCGTTGCAAAATCCGGTTAACTGTGTTTGCTTTGGCATCTGGACACCAAAGGCCAACAGGGTCAAGAATTTTTTTAATGGTTAAAATGAACTATACGTGAAGAGTATAGCTGAGACTCTGCAAATTGCAGAGGACATGAAATGGCACAGGAGAATTTGGGGTACAATTTCCAAATGGCATTTAACAGCTTTAAAGGCAAGTCCAAGTTAGTTAGTTATTGTTATCTTATCCATACAATTCATAGGCTATCCTATAACCAACGTTCTCTGAACAGCTTACAGGGGGTAAAACAAAATTAAAACAAAACACACACACACAAAACACAACCCAACATAATTATAAAAGGGTCACATCTATGTGTGATTGTATTTTGGAATTATTTGGAATGTTAGTAATATTTATTTTATAGAAATATTTGTATGCCATCTATAATAATCTGTCTCAAGGTGGTACATATGTTAAAGCAATAAAACAATACAATAGTCAGTGTACCTCTGTCACGTATGTTTCATAGAAACTGCTCATAAAATCATAGGGGAGATGAAGTGAATTCATTTTTAAGCACCCCAAACTGTAAAATTTAGAGTGTATAGTTTCATTTTTGGCAAATATTTATTTATTTATTATTTGATTTATATCCTGCCTTTCCTCCCAGCAGGAGCCCAGGGGGGCACAATAAATAAATAATTTAAATAATTAAATTAACAAATAATTTAATTTAAATAATTAAACAAACAAATAAAAATTCAAATATGTACTGCCTTCAAGTCGATTCCGACTTATGGCAACCCTATGAATAGGGTTTTCATGAGGATGAGAGGCAGTGACTGGCCCAAGGTCACCCAGTGAGCTTCTTGGCTGTGTGGGGATTTGAACCCTGGCCTCCCAGGTCGTAGTCCAACACCTTAACCACTACACCACAAAAATATAAAAGTGCTCAGAACAAAAACTCCTGGACCTATATTTCTGTAATTTGGAAGGATGTCATCCATTCATGTGCCTACAAATTTCATCCTGTAAAAATATGTTATTGTGATTCCCCCCCCCCTTCCCAATTATAGTAAATGGGGATTCATGAAGCTTCATTTCTCTTAACTGGGATTTGGATTTGGACCCTTAGTCAAATTGGACAGCCTCTGAAGTACTTTGTACTGAATCTTGGTCTTTTCCAAAGCACCCAAGTGCAGTTCAAACGAAATCTTGTTGTCAGTGCACACCCCTAATTCTACCATAGGCTAATATTAAGCAGCCATAATTCAGTGGCAGAAAGGGTTGTGTCCAATCCCTGGCATGTTAACAATCTTTGCCTATGGAGACCTGCTGCCAGCCAGGACGGACAATACTAACCAATGGCCTGACTTCTTATAAGGTAGCTCAATATATAAGACAGACCTTTTGGAAGGACACTCCAAAAGGATTGGAAGGACGTTCATTGGAAGGACACAGATGTGTGTGGATGTGGGTATTTGTGATGTGGGTACACATGTTGTGTGCGCGCATGAGAGAGTCATTTTGGATGCTCATAGTATGAGTTGATATACTTATAGGAAGTATGATTCATATTTCCTGTACTTGCACATATCATTCACGTCCAAGCCACTTTCATACAAGCCTGTTCACATCTTAAGTATTCTACAATTTATGACTGGCAGCTAAATGCAGGAAATTACTCCACTGAAAAGCACTTATATTGGGCGATATGGAAGTTCTTGGAACTTCTGTCTGGAACTCCATGTAATGTGTAGATTGAGACTGAAATGCAATCTATTGAAATCAATTAGACTACTGCATTGACTGCAGTGATTTCTGAAGAAATGAGATGGGACAACTCTTTTGGGAGGCATATAGCTTGTAATATGGTTAACCAGGCGTCTAATCTTCACTACACCATGTATGAAATATGACTAAGGGCTGGTAGGAAGAACTCTTCCCCTGCCCCTGCAATTACAGCATCTTGTTGCTTATAGTTAGTGTGTGTGAGTGATGACCCAAAAATGGCCATGTGTACGTCTGTACTCAGAATAGCATTATTTCCCAGGAGTAATTTTTCCACCACCAGTCTTACCAGTCTACTCATTTCTGCACTCTGCTGCAATATATACAAAACTCCAACAGGGGCAGTCACTGTCTCTCACATTAACCTACCTCACAGGGTTGTTTTGAAGATATCACGGGAAAAAGAAAGCCATGAAAGCCACTTTGAGAACCTTGGAGGAAAGGTGGAATGGATATAAATGTAACACTGATAAAGGATACTGATAATAAAAAGTCTTGTCTGCTTGTTCCCAATTTTGAATTGGGGGAGGTGTATGTGTGTGGCCATGCTTGGAATCATGGAAAAACCAACCTAAAAATCAAAGAAAAAAGAACTCAAGACACAACTAGGCTATTCTAGGGTTGCTAGATCTCTGGTTTTTGTCTGGAGACTATGGATTTTTGGGGTCCTCTCTGGGTCTCCGGGTGAGTCACCTCAATCACCAGCCTCTCAGATTTCATTTTTTTTTTAAAAAATGAAGCTTTTAGGTGGTCTGGTTCAAGAGTTATACACCAAAATGTCAGCCACCCCCACAACTTTTGTAGCTGGCTGCTCTAACGCCACCCGTTCAGGTTTGTAGTAAATAATTGAAGTCAGGGCTATGATTGACAAGGGATTTGTTGACCTCCAGGCAATACCTAGAACCCATTACAAGGTCAGAAAACTTATGTATTTTCCTGGTTTATAGCTTTGTCTCTGTGTGCAGATCAGGAGATTTAGAACAAAAAAAATCACAGCAGGATCTTGGTAAGCAATCGTTTACTGTAAACAATTTCAGTTATAATAAAAGTGTACATGCAGGGTTTTTAGATTACTTGCAAAGATAGCATATTATAAATTTTATCTTTCAAATAATGTTTGAACAGAAATTTAAAAGAAGTGTACATATAACTTGTTTAAATTTTCCTGGACTGTTAAAGAGGACTGTTTATTTGTATAATTCATAGCTTGTTTTGAAAACCTTCTCAATATGAAGGGAATTTATTTATTTATTTATTTATTCATTCAGCTTCTATCCCGCCCGACTAGCAACAGCTCTCTGGGCGGCGAACATGGATATCATAAAATCACAAATGCAATAAAATCACGCAGTACAATGCAACAAGTAGTATAAACAACACAAACTAAAATCAATACAACATTACCTAAAGTAAAAATTAACTTAAACTAAAATTAAATTAACAATGAAATTAGAGTTAAATTAAAATTAAATTAACTTAAACTTAAAATGCCTCGGAGAAGAGGAAGGTTTTAACTTGGCGCCAAAAGGATAATAGTGTCGGCGCCAAGCGCACCTCCTCGGGGAGACTATTCCACAATTCGGGGGCCACCACTGAGAAGGCCCTAGATCTTGTCAGCACCCTCCGGGCCTCCTTATGAGACGGGACCCGGAGGAGGGCCTTCGTAGAAGACCGCAGTGTACGGGCCGGTTCGTACCGGGAGAGGCGTTCCGACAGGTATCGTGGTCCCGTGCCGTATAGGGCTTTATAGGTCAATACCAGCACTTTGAATTTGGCCCAGAAGCATATTGGAAGCCAGTGCAGGCGAGCCAGAACAGGAGTTATATGCTCGAACCGCTTGGTCCTAGAGAGCAATCTGGCTGCCGCATTCTGCACTAGCTGTAGCTTCCGAGCTGTCTTCAAAGGTAGCCCTACGTAGAGCGCGTTGCAGTAGTCCAAACGCGAGGTTACCAGAGCATGTACAACTGATGTGAGGTCCTCCTTACTCAAATAGGGACGTAGCTGGGCTAACAACCAAAGTTGGTAGAACGCATTCCGTGCCACCGAGGCTACATGAGTCTCGAGTGAGAGGGAAGAGTCTAAAAGGACTCCCAGACTACGGACCTGCTCCGTAGTGTAACCCCGTCCAGGACAGGATATGTATCCACCATCCGATTAGAAAAACCATCCACCAGCAGCATCTCAGTCTTGTCAGGACTGAGCCTCAGTTTGTTAGCTCTCATCCAGTCCATTGTCGCGACCAGGCAACGGTTCAGCACATCGACGGCCTCACCTGAAGATGATGAAAAGGAGAAGTAGAGCTGCGTGTCATCAGCATACTGATGGCAACGCACTCCAAAACTCCTGATGACCGCACCCAACGGCTTCATGTAGATATTAAAAAGCATGGGAGACAGAACCGACCCCTGCGGGACCCCACATTGAAGAACCCACGGCATCGAGCAATGTTCCCCAAGCACTACCTTCTGGAGACGGCCCGCTAAGTAAGAGCGGAACCACTGCCAAGCAATGCCTCCAACTCCCAACTCCGCGAGCCTCTCCAGAAGGATACCATGGTCGATGGTATCAAAAGCCGCTGAGAGATCAAGGAGGAATATAATATATGTAATCCTATATTCACTTTTCTGGGAGTAAACCTGCAATGCTAATCCCACATACAGGGAGCAAACCTCATTGAATTCAATAGGATTTACTTTTGAGTAGACATGGTTAGGATTGTGCTGTAAATCAATGGGACTTTTGAGTGAACATAGCAAAGGATTATTTATTTTTATTTATCTGTTCCATTTTTAAACCGCCCATAGCGAATAGCTCTCTGGGCGGTGTACAAAAAGATTAAAATGCAAATATCATAATAAAAACAGCGGAACAATAATAAACACAAACAGAAACCACAGAAATATAAAAGTAAACACATTAACATGCCTGGGAGTTTGTGTTGTAAATCTTTCTTTCCCCCACTAATCCCATTTTTAAAGCAATTAGGCAGGGCTTACCTATGTGTCACTGCTTTTATTTTGTAGGAAACTAATACTGATTTTAATTTTTAAAGAAAATGTTCTGCAATGACCAACTGGTTTTGACAACAGACTATTATATGGTGCGTATGTATTTTTAATCTCCAGTGTGTGTGTATATGGAATCTTTCTAACAACTCTGTGAGGTAGGGTTGGAAACCAAGGGAGCTCACAACAAGAACTAAAACCATTTAAAATCCAGTAACCATAAAACAAGTATGAAACAGTTGCAAAACAACTTAAAGTGGCATGATTCTGAATTTTGGGTTGGGTGAGTGAAGTTTCTTATCACTTGAGGTTGCAGTCCTGTGCATGCTTCCCTGTTTTAATACATTGGGACTTGTTTCTGAGTAAACATGCATAGGTTTGAACTATAAATATATTTACAGGTTGTGTAAATAATAAACATCTTTGACAGCTATACTTATATAAATATTTCTTCATACTATGTTATAATAACTATCTGATTTCAAACTATGGTTGTACATTATTATTTCCTCTACATTTAAGTGTGCCCTTCTTCCTTGGGGTGTTGTCCTGCCCAGAGTCCAAGAGACGAGACGGAGACGAGACTAGAATTAATTCTTGTTTTATTACAGTAACGGTTACATTGAAAGCAATGCGCTTCATAGAACTCTCTATGCTGACTCACTACTGACCCTAACTAGGTCACCTAGACATGCTCTGCAGTGTCAGCACCCCAGTCAGGGAGGAACCACCTTAAGTAGGAAAGGTCTTCACCCGTAATCTCTGACTCCTTCGAAGTTCCACCTTCTGAGTGAACTGCTTCTCGCGGAGTCTTGCATGGGGCAAGGGGGGGCGAACCTCTGCCTGCTCATCTGACAGGACAGGCTCGCTAGGTGCTGGCTTGACTTCAGGGGGTGGGGAACCTGCTGGCGGGGAAGCGTTTGAAGTGCCAGACGGGGAGTCCTGGAGGCGTGGAGTGGGCGCGCATGTGCGGTCATCCCCCAAAGGCTCTGTTGGGGTGCTTGTAGGTGGAGCAAGCTCCGTGTTGACGGGATGACTGTCCATGGGAACTGGCGGGCTGTCGACTTTACCCCCTCCCTCAATGCCCTCAAAAACCTCATCCACCTCTGGCTCCTCTCCCTGATTTATCTGGGAAAGCTGGGGCTCAACCAACTCTTCTCCCTGCTCCTCCTGGCGGAATTGGGGCTCAACAGGTGTTCATGGTTCCCTTCTGTTGTTTTCATCCTGAGGGGCAGATTAAGCTGAGAGTATGATGAGTAGCCCATGGTCACCCAGTAAAGTTTGTAGTTGATTTCCATTAAAAAAATTAATTAAAATGAGTTACATTCAGGCAAAGTTTATTAAGTAGATCCACACAATACATTTAAAGCACATCCAACTTGCATTTAAAGTGCATGACTGCCCCCAAAGAATACTGGGTAGTTTCCCATCACAGTTATAGTTCCCACTACCCTTAACAAATCAGTTCCCATGATTCTGTGGTGGGATTCATGTGCTTCAAATGGGTGTTGAATGTGCTTTAAATGCATGGGGTGGAATTGCCCTACGTGTGCTGTGCATTTGTTAGTGAATTGAAAAGAACAATTTTAAAAGATAAGTTTTTAAACGGTAAAGGCTATAGCTCAGTAGGAGGGCACATGCTTTGCATACAAAGGTCCAAAATCCAATCTCTGGAAAAGACTATTGCCAGAATTCCTGGACAGCCAATGCTAGTACATGTCAGCAGTACTGAGCTAGTTGGGACCTGAGTCGATATAAGGCAGATTCCTTTGTTCCTAAAAGAGGAAAGAGACTGAAGGGCCACAATGACTCCAAACTTTATTTATGTATTTTATCTACAACATTGATATACCACTTTATTGTGAAAAACCTCAAAGAGGTTTACAGAAAGAACTAGAACAATGAAATTACTGGCAAAAATAATTAAAGGCAGGTAATTTAAAAAAAATCAAAATAATAAAGCCAACAATGAGTTAAAACAGATAAAAAGCATAATAACTTCTACATGCCTGGGTAGGCTTGCCTAAAAAAAAAATGTTTTTAGCAGGTTCCAAGAAGAGTACAATGAAGGCATCTACCTAATATCAGTAGGCAGGAAGTTCTGAAGAGTAGGTGCTGCCACATTAAAGGATTGATTTCTTACAAGAGCAGAACAGGTACTATGTGGAACCTGTAACATGGAAACCGCATCTTGAACTTGGCCTGGTAGCAAATTAGTAACCAGTACAGATTTCAGAGCAGAGGTATTATGTGCTGATAGGATCTCACTCATGTCAGCAATCATGCCACAGCATTCTGCACTAACTGCAGCCCATAACTCAGGTTATGCTGCATGGAGATTTCTGTGACCTTGGTTGACTGGCTGCCAGGATGGTTTTAGTTTTGGTTAGGAATGCTGACTGATTGCGGGATGTTGAGTTTTCTGCCCTACTCATAGGAATCTTGTTGTGGTTGGTATGGTATTGCATTTAGGAAATCATCACTATATTTTCTTTTTCTTTTTCTTTTTCTATTTGCTTTTCATTTACCTCTGACATCACTCTCTTACATCCATAGAAGCAACAACTGTGGTTCCATGTGCTCAGCTCAACCCCCTTAATTCCACTGATGATGCACCTTGTTGGGTGCATGACAGTTTGTTTCTTGCCCAATAGTGGCAAAATTCACATACTGGGAAGTGTGGCTTCAATTGCTGTTGTTCCTAAGCTACTGCCCATGAAGATAGAGCAAACCATGTGTGTTTTCCCAGTCAATTATTACTCACTGGAATTGGGTTGGCCATGAAAATGAGTTTATAGCAGCCCACAGGGTAGGCAGAAAAGGTAGAGAATCTTCTTAACTCTTACTCATTTCTCAAACCTCTCCCTGTAGTGAAGGGTCAAGTCTGTAAGGAAGTTTGGAGCAGCCACATTAAAAGGCAGGCAGGGCATTTCAGGCAGGGGGTTGCCAACCCTGCTTGGACATGGATATCTTTGCAAAGGAACCCTTGTCCAGCCTTACCAACAGCACAATCCTAACCATAACTACACAGAAGTAAGTCCTGTTGAGTTTTATGGGGCTTAGTTCCTTAATAAGTATGCTTAGAATTGAAACCTTCAGGGGCATCAATCTTTACTCCTGAGTGCTCCCATCTAACATCTCCACAACATCAAGTTCCCTTTTTCCTACAATGGCCTTCTGGTGACTGGCCTGGCCTGAGGGCACTTAAACCCTTCTTGCCAGATGCAAGTAGGCTAGATTAAATGTTCCTGCTCCCTAAGTAGGTGAGAAGGAATGATCCCGGCACTTCAGCTGGATCTGGGAACACCCTCATTTAGCTGTTGCCACTTAGCTTACCGAGAAGAAAAATGTACAGGCAATATTCTACCCAATCTCAAATTATGATGCAGCCTAAGGAGTTCAACTATTAGTCAGGGCTGTGGAGTCAGAGTCAGAGTCGTGGAGTCGGAGTCAAATTTGGGTAGAGTTGCAGTCGGTAGAAATGTACCGACTCTGACTCCGACTCCTTCATAAATGGCAAATGTATATTAACTAGTAATAACAAATTTACTGTAGTAAAATGGTAGCACAAGGCATTTCATCACCACCATGTTAATCCAGAGCTTGGAAAAGTTACTTTTTAAAACTACAACTCCCATCAGCCCCAGGGATTGGGCTTGTAGAGGAGTTGGAGTGGAAGGTCTGGCGTACCGACTCCACAGCCCTGCTATTAGCA
This sequence comes from Rhineura floridana, assembly GCF_030035675.1. Taxonomy (NCBI): domain Eukaryota; kingdom Metazoa; phylum Chordata; class Lepidosauria; order Squamata; family Rhineuridae; genus Rhineura; species Rhineura floridana. The sequence continues at coordinate 129,747,378 of NC_084487.1, forward strand.
CACATACGCCGCCACAAGTCTCCTCTCATAAACTTGAGTAGGGGGAGGTATGATTAGGAATTACGAGTTTTAGGAATAAATGACATACGTATGCACAGTCACTTGCATCACCAATGAGGAATCTCTATTTAATAAGATGATTCCACAACAGAAATTTCAGCCTGAAATATGAACTTGAGTTTCAGCCAGCCACATGGAATCACTGCTGTTCTTTTACCAGAGTAGGAAAAAATGCCAAGGGGGAAAAAAGCCAGATGTAGCAGCAACAAAGAGTAACCACTCTAAAGTTAAGGGAATCCAGTCTTTGTTTTACATGTTCTAGTTCACCAGAGCCTAGAGCAGTTCCAGTGTAGGTCTTACACAACGCTCAGGAGCCCCAGAGACTAGGCTGTGAGACAGTTAAATAAGTAGATTTCTGGTGGGCATTTCTCATGCCTAACGTGTGTTCCAGTTTGTTCCAAATAAAGGCGTTTGGTCACCATCCTTGGTGTAAAGAGTACATCATAAAATCACCACAGTATTGACTATTTAATCCTGAACTTAGTCTGCCCAACAGAAATGGGTACACTTGCACAATAATCCAGGTCAAATCAAGCCACAAACACACCTTCTCAGACTGTTTATTATATGGCATTTCTGTCTCAGAGCTTTAGTTTTTAAGATACCCCCCAATCAACTTTAATTGCTCCAAATAGCTTGTATAACTAGGATTAAGCCTTTTTCTACTTCCCAGTCCCCCTTTCCCAAATCAAAATGGGAAACCTCTTTATGCCTAATATGGAAAATACATATTCCAGGCAAGATAGTTCAGAAAACTACCATTCAAATAATTCATCTTTACCAGCAAATCTGTATCAGCAAATTGCCAGCCTCACAACATCCATTGCAGGCCAAAAATAAATACATGTCAGGCTCTTAGGATGTATTTGAAGGAAGCCTCCCCTGCTTTCAGCAAAATGAAGCCTTTTTATTCAATCAGTTTTGAATGTGAGTAAACTGCTACAGGACTGGCAAACACTTCGTAAAAATAATTATTTAAGTCCTCCCAATCCCCCCATGTTCCATATATATAATTTTAAGAAAAGGTAAAAGAAATTTTTTTTACAAACATGATACAGTGTGTCCAGTGGTGCTTGCTCACACAAAAGGCAGACTAGTGAAAGAAAAGGAAAGCAAACAAAAAAGGTTGCTTAAACAAACACTTCTGCTGGCTATTGTGTCAGTATGGCCTTAAAGAAACAGCTCTGCACATGCTCAGAACATATATATGATAGGCTAATAGCTCTAGTGGGTCTACCATGGCCAAAGCCCTGCTAATGTTCTTGTGTGGCAGTATGATAATTTCCATGTCCTGATTGGCTGGATTGCCATCAGGAGAATATGAGGGCCCCCCTGCAAAATCACTAGGTGCCAGAGGCCCTAGAAAAAGGCAAGTTTTTCACGTGGTTTTTGTGCCTGGAGAGAAATGGAAGGGACCTTATGATCATAGCAATATAGTTTGGGACTGGAATTGGCTGAGTGTTGAAGAGAGCTGATTGGCCAGAGAAGAAGAGATTGACAGAAATACCTCCCAGAGTCTCTCTAAGTTCAAATGGAAGGATATGAAGATATGTAGGACAGGAAAGAGTGTGGCTTTGAAATTTGGTAGGTAGGTAAGTGCCCCAGTTACCCTAATAAACTCACCTCCAGTGTTTGCATAACCAGAGTAGAATCAAGTCAGTTTCATTGTTTAAGCCAGGAGTTCCCAAATTGTGAGCTTCATTAATTCATTCAGTGGTTTGTGAGCTTCATTCAGCTGGTCTGCAGCATGTTTGTACTAATACAATTAAAAAATCAAACAGCATCTAGCACAGCACATTACAATTGGTACAGCAGGCAGAAAATTCATCGAATGGTCCACCAAGACCCTCAGCAATTATCAAGTGGTCTGTGGTGAAAAAAGTTTGGGAATCACTGGTTTAAGCCAAAAGCAGAACTGCACCAAATATTTCCAGTTTGATTTTCTGTTATAAATGAGCCATTTTGATGGCATATTCATATATATTCACTAATAGGCAAAAAACCTTGCAGAACGTACCTGTTACATGTTACCAAATTCTTCCAAGCTACACAGGAACTGGATTGGACTGTGAAAGACCAACCCAAATTGTGTTTACATTTTTAAAATGTGTAGAGCAGTACAATATCTCAGAGAGGAGGTCAGGTCTCCTGCTCCCCTGGTGCATTCACTATAGCTGCTCAATTTCCCTGCTCTTTAAAGTTTGATAGAAATATCTGTGGGCTATAGGTACATTCTTAAACTGCAAGGTTTTTTGCCTATTAGTGAATTTCTCTGCTTTTTAATCCGGGAGATAAGAAATGGGATCCTGTGCAAGTTTGCTCAGAATGGATTGATTATTTGTATGTTTACTGAGTTCAGTGGGATTTATTCCCCTGCAATCATGCTTAGGATAGGTGAAACTGACCACAGGGGATGGGGAGGGGAGGAGGAGGGAGGGGAGGGGGGAGGGGAGGAGGAGGAGGGAGGGGAGGAAGGGCAGAGGGAAGGAGGGGGATGGGAGCTGGAAGGAGGGGGAGGGGAGGAGAAGGACAGGTTTGATCATTTGCATGTTTATTGAGTTCAGTGGGATTTACTCCCGTGCAATCATGGCTAGGATAGGTAAAGCTGACCATGGGGGAGGAGGAGGAAGAGGGGGGAGGAGAGAAAAAAGGGAAAGGAGAGGGAAATGGAAGGAGGGGGAGGGGAAAGGAGGAGATTGGAAGGGGAGGGGGAGGGAAGGGGCAACAGGGAGGTGATGGGAGGGACACGGAAGGAACGGCAGGTTTGATCATTTGCATGCTTATTGAGTTCAGTGGGATTTACTCCCGTGCAATCATGCTTAGGATATGGAAAACTGACCATGGGGGGAGGAGGAAGGGGAAAGAGGGGATTGGAAGGGGATGGGGAGGGGAAGGGAGGGGTGAAGGAAGGGAGGGAAGGGGCAGGAGGGAGGGGATAGGAGGGAGGAGGAGGGGGAGGCAGGTTTGATCATTTGCATGCTTTTTGAGTTCAGTGGGATTTACTCACTTGCAATCATGCTTAAGATAGGTAAAACTGACCTGGGGCAGGGGCAGGGTGGGGAGGAGGAGGACAGGAAGGGGGGAGGGAGGAAGGGGGAGGGGGGAAGATATTGGGTGGGTGGACACTGGGCAGAGGGGAAGCCCCTTTCTTTTCCAAAAGTAAAACATTGTGAACAGTATCATTGCTTTTCAGGGTTTGCCCCACCTTTTTATTCTACAGCAGGCACATGTAGTCTCCCACCCAAATTTAAACCAAAGGTGCCACTGGCCACATCCACACCAGATCTTTATTCCACTTTAGACAGTCATGGCTTCCCCAAAGGATCCTGAGAAATGTACTTTGTGAAGGGTGCTGAGAGTTGCTAGGAGATTCCCTATTCCCCTCACAGAGCTTCAATCATAGTGGCTAACTGTTAAACCACTCTGGCCACTGAATGTCTGTCGGGGAATATGAGTCTCCTCTCAGTACCCTTCACAAACTACACTTCCCAGGATTCTTTGGGGAAGCCATGACTGTCTAAAGTGAAATAAAGTTCTGGTGTGAGTGTGGCCCCCTGATTAGCTAAGCCAAGCAGCTGTAAGCCTGGTTTTGGAACACTGACAGTTGGTTCTTACTGAGCATGCCTGTGCTTATCATTGACTTTAATGTTAAATTTCTTAAATTAATTAAAAATCAGCTACTCATTTTTTTAACTTTTAAACTGCAGAAGATGAAGGTCAGAGTATGGAGCAAGGCCAGTAATAGGATTACAAGTACTCTGTGAACATGGCTGATTTTTAATGAATTTCAACAAATTATAAGAACTCTGGCAGAAAAAGTCCAAAATGGGTCTGTTTCCCCCTCTTTTTACACTTTGAACTCTCAATTCTCTCTGTTTTGCGTGTCACCATGAAAATTTAGAGGGTTGTTAAACAAGTGTTTCTGAATTCAGGACTCAGTTTTGTAAGTTTTTGTTTTGAAATGAGCTTATGGGAAGCATCAGAATGGCATGGGGGTTATTTTCAATTTAACATTGCGGAATCCCTGCTGACTATAGTATACAGCCACTCTTGTGGCTGTATAATATGAATAGCTATTGTTTCCTCTGGGGTCTCTTGTGGCTTCTGTTCCATATCCCTCTCTTCTGGTTGTTGCTTTATGGAATGGTCTACAAAGAATGCCAAAAATAATCAAAAGAGGGGCATTTCTCAATATTAACAAAAATGTTCATGAAAAACTGAACAGTTTCAGCCCAGTTCTCACAAAAAAGAGAACAATCTGCATACATACAAAATCAAAATCTAATTGTCTCTATTTTTTTGAAAAAGATTATAGGTGCTGATTTATATACTTCTACTTATTGCATTTCACCTTAAAGAATCTAATTGACTTGATATTCAAAATAATAATGTGATGGAGCTCTATTGGGATGGTTCCATGTTTAAAATGAGAACAACAATAATCCTTGCTCTTCAAACCTAATACATCATGGAGAAAGATTCTGTCCAATATTCTCCCTCAAGTTTATTTTTTATGTAGGACTCTTCTCTAATGACAATTACCCACTACATTTTATATCCACTGCTCCCCTGGGTTAAAGGGGAAGGGGGAGAGGAATATACACACACCAGCGAAAAATCTGTGTACATACCTGTGGGAGACCTGTTAGGAAAAGTCATAACATGGAAGCTTGTGTGGTCCCCTTAGCTAAGACACGTTTGCTACTTGTGAGGTCTGGGTTACAGTCCAGTGTGGGCTACAGAACTTAGTGGGAGGCCTTAAGCAAGCTGCCATCCATTAACTACTCTATCTGTAAAGTATAACAATTCACACCTCGTAGAGATGGGAAGCTTAGTGAGGATGCCACAGAAGAGAGGCCCATCAACTATTGCAAGCACATGTGAATACAGCACTGCCTTCTCCAGTGCCTTCCTTCTTTCATGGGCATGAAGAGCAATGGTAGAAGTATCTCTCTCGATGTCTGAGTTGATAAAGAGGGACAGAAGCCTTAGCCTCTGGTGCGCTGAGACCACAATCCAAAGTCTCCTCACTGCAATCAGTTCGTAATGCAGAGAAGCTGTGGGTTGAATTCTATCTGTTACAGAAGTGGTGGGGAACCTTTTTCAGCCAGAGGGCAACTCCTCTGGGGAGCCTTCCTGGAATCACATGCCAGTGTGTGTGTGTGTGTGTGGGGTAGAGCCAGAGGCAAAAGTGGGTGGGTTAGTGATTGTAACTCATACCTTTGAACAGTAGGCAACAATCAATCCATTCAGAAGTTAGAGGTTTACACATAGACAGAAAGAAGCAAGCAAGAGGCATTATCATGGGGCAAAGACACATTCAAGTGAGGCAAAGGCATTTGAGGAAGAGCTAGAGCCACAGAGAGAGAGGCTGGAGGGCCACATATAGCCCCTTGGCCTGAGGTTCTCCACCCTTACATTAGAGGTTCACTGTGCAGCCATGGAATTAATGTCCTCATCAGAACTCAAGCAGGAGGGGGGGCTTGAATTGGGGACCTGAAGGATACCAGAGAGGGATTCAGCCTGTGCACACAGCTTTGGGTAGCTGATGGAAGAGCAGCCACGCCAATCAAGGAAGCTTTATAACATGGCTCTGTGCTAGGGCCAGCGCTACCTGCCAGGAAGGTTCAATCTAGAAGGTGATGCTGACGTTTTGTTCCTTGGCCCTGGAACTATGCAGTCTCACAGGTATCTAATCCCCCCAATTCTTTAACATCTACATGAAGCAACTGCAAGAGGTCTTGGGGGAATCTGGAGTGTGTCATCGTTAGTCATTAATCCAGGTAAAAAGGAGGCTCTTTTGGTCACCTATGCTGGGAATGTTAGTTCTGTTCCCAATTGATTGCCCCCAAAGAAACAGGCATGTTGTCTGGGAGTGCTCCTCAGCTAGAATTGCTCCTGGAGGGGCAGATTGTGACTATAGTCAGAAGTGTAACAGGTGCTTTTATTACATCCAGGTTATGCAATGCAATGCACTGGACTCATGCAGAATGCTGCTATCAGAGTAGTTTCAGAGGCCAGTTATTCAGAGTATATCACCCTAGTTTGTTTTGATGTGTACTGGCTTCTGGTTTGTTTCCAATCCCAATTCAACATGCTGATTATTATTTTTCAGGTCCTAAATGGCTTGGGTCCAAGTATTGTAAGAACTGCTACCAGAGTCCTCTATAGGAAACAATATTGTTATATGAGCTTTGCAGACCAATACATATTGCATCCCCTTGTATCATAGACTCATAGAATAGTAGAGTTGGAAGCGGTGTATAAGGCCATCAAGTCCAAACTCCTGCTCAATGCAGGAGTCTAACTTAAAGCATACCCAACAGGTGTCTGTCCAGCTGCCTCTTGAAGGCCTCCAGTGTGGGAGAGCCCACCACCTCCCTAGGTCATTGGTTCCATTGTCGTACAGCTCTAACAGTTAGAATGTTTTGAAATATGGCTTCTTGTAATTTGAGCCCATTATTCCATGTCCTGCACTCTAGGATGATTGAGAAGAGATCCCGATCCTCCTCTGTACTTAAAGAGTGCTATCATAATTCCTCTCAGTCTTTTCTTCTCAAGGCTAAACATGCCCAGTTCTTTCAGTCTCTCCTCATAGGGCTTTGTTTGCGGTCCCTTGATCATCCTTGTTGCCCTCCTCTGAACCCATTTCAGTTTGTCTGCATCCTTCTTAAAGTATAGTTTCCAGAACTGGACACAGAACTCAAGATGAAGCCTAACCATTGCCGAACAGAGGAGAACCAGTACTTCACATGATTTGGAAACTATACTGCTCTTAATGCAGCCTTAAACAGCATTTGCCTTTTTTGCAGCCACATCAAACTGTTGACTCATATTTAGCTTGTGATCAACAATTGCAAGATCCTTTTTGCATGCAGTATTGCTAGGGTTGCCAGGTCAGAAGCATCCCAAAACCTGAAATTTGAGGGCCAGGCCCTAGTGATGTCATGGAGGCGGGCCTGAGTGATGTCACGGGGTGGGCCCGAGTGATGTCACGGGGCGGGGCCGAGTGATGTCATTAAGCACGATACATTAAGCATCAGTCACAGTTGCTTGGAGCATACAATTAAAAAAAAATCTGATTGGAAATTAAAATAGAAATCTTAGCTAAAAGATGGAGCCTGTCTAGGGAACATTTAATCTAGCCTACTTGCTTTCAGCAAGAAGGGTTTAAGTGCCTTCAGGCCAGGCCAGTCACCAGAAGGCCACTGTAGGGACAAAGGAGCCTAGTGTTGTGGAGATGAATGAATGAATGAATGAATGAATGAATTCTTATTATGGTCAATGACCAGTACAAAATGGAGATGTTAGATGGGAGCTCTGGGGAGTAAAGATGGATGCTCCTGAAGGCTACAATTCTAAACACACTTTCAAAGGGATTAAGCCCCATAGAACTCAAGAGGACTGACTTCTGAGTAGATATAGTTTGGATTGTGCTGTTGGTAAACCATCACTAGGGATCCTCTGCAAAGACATCCATCTCCAAGCAGGGTTGGCAACCCCCTGCCTGGAATGCCCTGCCCTTATCTTTTAACGTGGCTGCTCCAAACACCTTTACAGATTCGACCCTTTATTTCAGAAAGAGGTCTGAGAAATGAGTAAGAGTAAGAAGTATCTTTTAAAATTGTTCTTTTCAATTCACTCTTGAATGCACATCATACCTAGGGCAGATCCACACCATTCATTTAAAGCACATTCAACACCCATTTGAAGCACATGAATCCCACCACAGAATCATGGGAACTGCAGTTTGTTAAGAGTGGTGAGGGGGAAATGACACTTCCCAGAATTCTTTAGGGGAAGTCGTGCGCTTTAAATGCGAGTTGGATGTGCTTTAAACGTATTGTGTGAATCCACTTAATAAATTTTGCCTGCATGTAAATTGTATTAATTAATTTTTCAAAATGGAAATGAGCTATAAAGTGTAGTGGGTGATCATGGGCTACTCACCATCTCTCAGCCTATCTGCCCCTCAGGATGAAAACAATGGAGAACCATGACCACCCCAAGGCATACTTAAAATGTAGAGGAAGTATTGTACAACCATAGTGTGAAATCGGATATTTATTGGAACACAGTATGACAAAATATTTATATAAGCATGACTATCAAATATGTTTATTATTTACACAACCTGTAAATATATTTATAGTGCAATCCTATGTTTGTTTACTCAGAAGCAAGTCTCAATATATTCAATGGGGCTTACTCAACCAGGGAAAACTGTACCCTCAAGTGATAAGGAACTTGTTCTTTTAACAAGCCTTTTAAGTTGAAACCTTATCCCAGTCTGTGTCTGTATTGGAATTGCTTTTTAATATGTTTTTAAACCTTTTCTTTTAAAAATGTTTTTAAAGATGTTTTGTTTTAATATATTTTAAAGTCTGTTTTTATGATTTTTAAAGTGTTTTTAGTGCTTTTGTTTGCTGCCCTGGGCTCCTACTGGGAGGAAGGGTGGGATATAAATCAAATAATAAATAAATACAAATAAATAAATAAACTTCATTCACCCAACCCAAAATTTGGAATCATGCCACTTTAACCTCTTTTGCAGCTGTTTATACTTGTTTTATGCTTATTGGTTTTTAAAGTGATTTATTTCTTATTGTGAGCTGCCTTGGTTTCCAATCACCAACCCTACCTCACAGGGTTGTTGGAAAGGCTCCACTCTCTCTCTCTCTCTCTCTCTCTCTCTCTCTCTCTCTCTCTCTTTTGCAGGTGTAAACATACACCCCATATAATAGTTTATTGTCAAACCAGTTGGTCATTGAGGAACATTTTTTTAAAAAATCAGTATTAGTTTCCTACATAATAAAAACTGTGATACCTAGGTAAACCCTGCTTAATTGCTTTAAAAATAGGATTGGAAGGGGAGATAAAAATTTACAACACAAACACAAGTCTGTGCTATGTTTACTCAAAAGTCTCATTAATTTACAGCACAATTCTAACCACGTCTACTCAAAAGTAAGTCCTAATGGAGTTCAATGGGGTTTACTCCAGGTACATGGAAAGCAAGTATTGGATTAAATACTTTCATATTTCATAGCCCAGGGTCTGACTCTTGCACAGAAGAGAAAAAAAACCTTTAAGCCATATTACTTACATAAACTGCAAAATCTCAAAGCCACCATTTTCTGACACTTTAATTAAGCCTAGGCATGCCTGGATCAACAAGTCACAGCCCTGGCTTCATTTATTGGCTACAAACCTGAAAGGGTGGGGTTTGAGCCAGAGCAGTTACTTTTTAAAACTACAACTCCCATCAGCCCCAGCCAGCATGGCCACTGGATTGGGCTGATGGGAGTTGTAGTTAGAGCTAGGAGCTGTTATAAAGATCTGTAAAACAGATTTAACATTCGTGTGGGGGGACGGTTGACATTTTGGTATATGTCTCGGGAACCAGACCACCTAGAAAATTAATTTATTTAAAAATTGAAGCTGAGAGTCTGGAGATTAAGGGGTGCTAGTCAAAGAACCGGAGGGGATCCTTAAAAACTGGAGATTCCGCCCAAAAACCGGAGACCTGGTAACCCTAAGTATTGCTGAGCCAAGTATCCCCCATCTTATGCATTTGGTTTCTTTTTCCTAGAAAAAGCACTTATCCCTGTTAAATTTCATTCTGTTGTTTCAGCCCAATGCTCCAGCCTATCAAGATTACTTTGAATTTTGTGTATCATCTGCACATTTGATAAGCGTTCCGTGCAAGTCATTAATAAAAATGTTGAAGAGCACTGGCCCAGGACCGAGCCTTGTGGTACCCTGCTTGTTATCTCCCCCAACTTTAAGAAGGAACCATTGATAAGTTCTTTTTGAGTATGAATCTGTAGCCAACTGTGGATCCACCTGATAGTTGTTTCACCCAGCCCATATTTAGCTAGCTTCCTAATCAGAATATCATGGAGCACTTTGTCAAAAGCTTTGCTGAAGTAGAGATATATTATGTTCACAGCATTCCCACAGTCTACCGGGGAGGTTAACTAATCAAAAAATGAGATAAGATTAGTCTGGCAGCATTTGATAAATCCATGTTGGCTTCTAGTAATCACTGCATTGTTTTCAAAGTGCTTCCAGATTATAATCTGCTCTAGAATTTTCCCAGGGATTGATGTCAGACTGTCTGGTCTGTAGTTCCTAGATTCCTACTTGTTGTCCTTTTTTGAAGATAGGGACAACATTAGTCCTCCTCCAGTCATCTGGCACTTACCCATCCTCCATGATTTTGCAAAGATAATAGACAGTGGTTCTGAGAGTTCTTCAGGCAGTTCTTTCAGTATTCTAGGATGCAGTTCATCAGGCCCTGCAGATTTCAACTTGTTCAAACTGATTAGTTATTCCTTGACCACTTGTAGCATCTTATTCAATCAGGGCCAGGCCATCCAATAACATAGATGCGGGACAGGGTTTGCCCTCATCGCAACAATGTCCCCCATTGCAGTGCTTTACTTTTCCCCATTGCCATGAATAGTTGCCATTCATTTATAGGGAATGAATGAAAGGGACAGCATTGGGGTGAGATATTAAATTTGATCCCTGCTCTAATGACTCTAGCCACTGAAAACCAATTTTGTTCCTATCTTCAAAGGCTTGTCTTTTCATTTGCATAGACCCATCCTGGGTTCTGTTTGTTGTCACACTAGAACAGTGGTTCCCAACCTTTACGAGTATGGGACCCCCTTTGTAAGCTCAACTTTTTTTTTGTGATCCCCCCCATGCTAATTGTACTTTTAGCTTTGTTAATTGAAAAAATGGTGCATGGCAAAATCACATCTCCAAATATCCTTTTCCATAAAAAGCTACCTGCAGACAGGGAGGTTTTGCTTTCTTTTCTTAATGCAAAGGTCCAATCAAACTGGTATCTCCCCCCCCGTCTCTACAGTCCTGTCTCCCAATACCAGTGGGTTACAGTGTTGGACTAAGATCCAGGTTCAAATCTCCCCCCCAGCCATGAAACCCACTGGGTGACCTTCGACCAGACACAGTCTCTCTGCCTTCTCACAGGGTCTGTGTAAGGATAAAATGGAAAGGGGGAGGGGAACCATGTGCACCACCTTGATCAGCTTGGAGGATAGGTGGGATATAAATGCAATAATAATTAAATACATTTCAGCTGCAGTATGTGGATCCCAGCCTCAGCCAACCTGCTGTGTTTTTTAACAACAACAATAATAATAATAAAGCAGCAATGGGGTAGTGATTGCGATGCTAGATTGTGAAGACAAAAACATGGATAGATTGAGGAGGGCGGTTAGTGCTTTTAGGCCTTGGGATGATTGTCAGAACTGATGACTTGGTTAGTGTGCACTTGGGGAATGAGAGTGGAGCAGAAGTCAGATCAGCTCACGCACACATCCAAACACACCTGCCTGTCCTGCAAGCATCTGCAGGCACGAATGCATGCATTTGGGCATGTGGGAGGAGGAAAGCCCTCAACTGCCACAGCGTCTTGGAGAGAGAGATTGGTGGGGCGGAGTGTAGGTGGAAGAAAGGGGGGATGCTGGCACACGCACAGCCTCAGAAAAGGGGGGCGAGCAAGTCCTGAGTTTTCTCATTTCTTCTTGGTATCATCTGGGCCGAAGGCGAGATCTGGGCAGCCTCGCAAATAAGAATACTTTTTAAAGGAAGGGGGCAGTGAAGCTGGAGCGAAGAAAGGCTGGCAGGCTGGCTGCCATGAATGAAGGGGGGAAACAGCCTTTCCTTGCAGCCTTGCTTCTTTTTGCTTCACGAAAAGCCCTCTCCTCTCATTCTTAGTAAGGGCAGCAGCAGCGGTGGCAGTGCAAGGAGATGGGAGTTGGCAACAGTAACCCCCTCTTCCTCCTGGAAGCTCCACCCTCAGCCTCCTTTGGCATCTGCCACATGTTTTATAGGCAAATACTTGCCCTCGGCTTGCCTGAAAGACTCTCTGGTGCTTCAGCAAAAGTCCTCCCCTCTCGTTTGGAGCAAAGGGGAGGTGTCATCTGCAGTGGCAGTGGAAAGCAGACAGTGTCCAGGGAGTGAAGACTTAAAAAAAAAATTAATTAAAAAACATTTTTTTTTACTGTTCATGGCCCCCTCTGGTTTACTTTGCGGCCCCCATGGGGATCATGGCCCGTAGGTTGGGAACCACTGCACTAGAATATGACTAAGGATATCATGGTGCATTATTAAACTGTGCTTGCAAAATCAGGTTAATTGCTAGCACTTAGCAGCTGTAATGAGGATGGAGCAGTCACCAAAGGTTTGCCGTGTCAGCTAGCTTCCTCCCAAATGGGCAATTCCTCTGTGCAATCACTTGTGAAACAAGATAAAAATCCTAATCCAACATGCTTGTGTAAACATGGCTTATAACAGCTTATACAATAAACAAGTGGGACCTGCAATAAAATGTTGCAGTGTGGAGTGCTTCTGTTCATGGTTATGGCAATGTCCTCTGCCAGGATATTCCATTCTATTACTTGGTTCAGTTTTCTCCCCCCTCCCCCAACAGTGAGCTAGCATTCCATGGCCACTTTTGGTTTGGTTTTGTGGCTGCCTTTGGTTCCCCTTCCCTTTAGGGTTGTTTTTTGGGGTGGGGTTCCAAGGGATTTTTTTATAATGTACAAATGTTGGGGTTAATGGCTATGTGAGGAGCAGCACACAGAACTGAGTTTGCTGTTAGTATATATGATATTTAACAGTAGTAGTAGATGAGACCGATTATCGGGATCCATTTCAGTCGGGTTTCAGGCTTGGTTTTGGCACGGAGATAGCCTTGGTTGGCCTCTATGAAGACCTCTGTCGGGAGAGAGACAGGGGGAATGTGACTCTGTTGATTCTCCTTGATCTCTCAGCAGCTTTCGATACCATCGACCATGGTATCCTTCTGGGAAGACTGGCTGAGTTGGGAGTGGGAGCGACTGCATGGCGGTGGTTCTGCTCCTACTTGGCGGGTCGGCTCCAGAAGGTGGTGCTTGGGGAACATTGCTAGGCACCCTGGACTCTCCAGTATGGGGTTCTGCAGGGGTCAGTTCTGTCCCCTATGCTGTTCAACATCTACATGAAACCGTTGGGTGCGGTCATCCGGAGTTTTGGAGTGTGTTGCCATCAGTAAAATTATGACACACAACTCTATTTCTCCTTCTCCTCCTCTTCAGGTGAGGCTGTCAACATGCTGAACCGGTGCCTGGCTGCGACAACAGACTGGATGAGGGCTAATAAACTGAGGCTCAGTCCAGACAAGACTGAGATGCTGCTAGTGGGTGGTTCATCTGACCGGATGGTGGATGTCCAACCTGTCCTGGATGGGGTTGCACTCCCCTGAAGGAGCAGGTTCATAGCTTGGGGGTTCTCCGAGAACCATCTCTGTCACTTGAGGCTTAGGTAGCCTCGGTGGCACGGAGTGCCTTCTACCAACTTTGGTTGGTGACCCAGCTACGCCCCTATCTGGACAGGGATAACCTGGCTTCAGTTGTCCATGCTCTGGTAACCTCCAAGCTAGATTACTGCAATGCACTCTACGTGGAGCTGCCTTTGAAGACGGTTCAGAAGCTGCAGTTTGTGCAAAATGCAGTGGCCAGATTGGTAACAGGAACTAGATGGTTCGAACACATAAAACCGATTCTGGCCTGTATGCTTCCGAGCTCAATTCAAGGTGCTGGTTTTAACCTATAAAGCCTTACACTTAGGACCACAATACCTGATGGAACGCCTCTCCCAACATGAACCCACCCGTGCACTACGCTCAACATCTAAGGCCCTCCTCCGGGTGCCTCCTCTGAGGGAAGCTGGGAGTCCCCTAAATTATGGAATGATCTCCCTGACGAGGTGCACCTGGCACCAACACTGTTATCTTTTCGGCGCCAAGTCAAGACTTTCCTCTTCTCCCAGGCATTTTAGCATGTGTTTTTAAATTGTTTTAATTTTTTTTAAATTGTGTTTTTAATTTTTTTGTGTGTTTTAAAATTTGTATATTTGTTTTTATTGTTTTTAATTGCTGTAAACCGCCCAGAGAGCTTCAACTATGGGGTGGTATATAAATGTAATAAATAAATAAATAAATATAAAAGATAAACAAGATAAAATGCAGTTCCAGGATGAATATTTCTCATCAATGAAAGAGTTTGTATGTCATTACCTCCTTTCTTTCAAGAAATAAATGTATGGGGCACAATCCAGCCAATCTTAGTCAGAACCATGTACTGTTGAAAGCAATAGAAAAGGATATAAAAACTTTACATGGCACCGTAGGTCTAGTCAAAGTGGGCAGGACTTGCAGTCAACCCAGCTCTTATCACATGTAAAGCCTCCCTCCCTTCATGAGGCCCAAGATAAGGCACAATGGGAGTGGGCAGCTGAAAGTTGGCAGAATTACTACAGGGAGAATTTGATTACAGAACATGAAGAAGTTATGTGGCCAATCCACATACGAGGTTGCCTTATTGTGAGTCAGACCATTGGTCCATCTAGCTCAGTACTTGCAGTGGCTCTCCAAGGTTTCAGGCAGGGAGCCATTCTCAGCCCTACCTGAAGATGCCGTGGATTGTGCCTTCTGTGTGCAGATGCTCTGCTACTGAGCTGCACAGCCCTTCCTCCTGCTACGAAATAAGATTATTGTGCCCCTGAGGAAGGTTTCCACCACAATGCATTGGGCAACTGACACACTTAACAGAGTTCCTTATATATTTTGGCACTATTTTGAGGCTTCCTTCCTTTTTTGTGGTAGTGTTTTTGTGTGTTGTTTTGTTGTTGTCTTGGTGCTACCCTCTTTCTTTCAGTACTGCTTTGCTGTCAGTATCAAAATGAACAGGCTCCAAAAGCTGTTTTGCACAAGCAAGGAAGTTGTTTACAATGCAATTAAAAAAGGCATTTGATCTCCCTGAGCTAATGTTCCCCATCCGCCATATTACCTCTAATTTATTTTAATTAGGTTACCACCAATCCACATGTGGCAGGATACTGTTACATGGCGGCAGCCAATCCTGAGTCTTGGGGCTCATCCATACGGTAGTTTAGTGTGTTTGGTGCTACTCACATCACCTTTTAATTCGCATGGTTCACATGACATTACCGGCAAACAGAAGCTATCACACGGTTTTCCCATTGTAAATCCATACTAAACCAATCTGCTGATAATACAAAAAGTTTAGAACAATACAGCTCCACTCCGCTCCACATGTCTTTGAAGATAGTTTGCACTGATGGTTTTTAGTGAGCAGGTGCCTCATCACTTCCAGCTATTCCCCTTTTTCTGCCCACTAACTCTCCCATGAATTCAATTTTGTTTCTGGTAGTTTATTCAGCAACTTCCGACTGCTCTGTCCTCCACCTTTCACAATTTGCTGCAGCCCTCCCTTCTTTCATCCCTTTCTCCCCGAGTAAACTTCCTTCACTCCTTGTAACTAGTGATGGGAATTGCCATTGGATTTTATCATTCTTTATCATATTCTCTATCTTTGCAGAGATAATTTTGAAATAACATCTCCGCACCTGGTTTGATTCTTTTTCTAAAAAAAATCTAAAGTGGATTTTTTTAAAAAAAGTCATCTCAAAAATATCAACATCAATATCGATTTTTTCTCAAAATATTGATATTTTATTTAAAATATCGATGTTATATTGATTTGTTTTTCCTGTGGGGAAAAATCAACTCAGAAAAAACAAGGGGTAGCAGGGAAAGGGGGGTGGATGACCCTACCTCTTTTCAACTGCCAAACTTTAGGAAATGGTAGAGACAGGAGGGAGTGGAAATACTGTGCAGGTCAAAAATATTTGCACATGCCCAGTAACTGAGCAACCAGAGGGAGTAAAAATGTAAAATTAGAGGGTGGGCCCAAAAGTAAATAGCGACACTAATCCTTTCCAGAGGAACGCCTACTTGTGTGAATGGAAAACAACAGATTTGAAGCTACCATAGAGCACAAAGTGTGTGGACCTTACAAATCTAGTATGACGGTAAAAGCAGTCTATGAAGAAATGCTCCCATTGGATAAGCCCTTGGATAAGTGTACATGTGTGGTATGTGTTTCCAAATGGGCTAAACTGCACATGATGTTGCAACCCTATGTTGCCACTAAAAATGGCAACAAATTCTTCCTGCTCTCCCCAAAACATATAGGTACAGAAATGCATAATGTAACATTGTCACATCACATGTTTCCCTGCCAAATTCCGAACTGTTAGCTATTTCTGGGTGCCAGAATGGAAATGGAGACATGATCATGACATGTCACACGCTCATGTAATATGAGGAGAGGGCAATGTACTATTTGACACAGGGTTGCCATTTTCAGTGGCCATAGTGTGTTCAAATTCTGCCCTAATTCGTGCTATATGATTGTAGGTGTACTCTGAAAAATGCAGTGAGTGAAGTAGCACTTTTACTCTTCCCATCTAGTCCTCACTGAAGTGGTAGACTCTATCAGGGATGTATTGCTTTAGTTTGCAGATGGAGGAAACGCATGATGCTCCTCCATACAAATAAACAAACAAAATCCTTGCACATAAAAAAACCTGGCCTGTCAGTCACCTGCCATCTAGTTTTTTGTGTGGAAGACATTTTTTGTCTCAAGGAGTATTAAGACATACAAACCCCTACCTGCAGTCTGTAGAGGTGCAGCCCAGACATAGACTGACCACCTTTGTGAGAATTAGGGCATAGAAAAGAGGGGAAATTGGGTGGATGTCCTGTTATCCTGCTAATAACAGCTTTGGTGGCTATTACGTGCCTGGAGCTGTATCCAGTAAACTGCAGGACATTCTGTGCAGCTACCACATCAGTATTTCCCATGCATAAATAGAACAGGAGTGAAAAAAGCAGCGTACTTGCTCCTGAAACCCACAAAACCAGTGGCTTTGAAACTGGGATGGGAATAAGTTCTGCCATTTATAGAGCCAAAACAGTGATTCATTATCTCCACGGATGCTTGGATTAGCTGGCAGGAGGTGGGGGAGGGGAGAAAGCTTTAAAAACATTTACATGTTCTTTCTCCAGATCAATGGACCTGTATTCAGCAAGTGGCCCAGAGATAACCCTAAGTTGCTACATCAAACAAGGACTCTCATAGACAAGCAGAGGGGGCAGGGACAGAGTAAGATTCTGTAGGAAGGTATGTAGTAAGGAGACAGTAATTCTGAGAAACCAGCTTTACCAACAAACATCCCCTCCTATTTGTGCAAATAAGACACAGGACAACACAGGAAGGGTTTACTAATTTATGTCCCCTTGCTTCCTCATCTGCACATTAGGGCTAGCATTCTTCCATGCTCTAAACCATGACTCAAGTCTGTACTAAAAGTTTCCTTGCTTAGCATGTGTTCCCAGACCCAAACCCACATTTGCCAAGATAATGTCTGTGTGTGATCTACAAATGAGGACTGGCTAGCAGGCAGGGCAGGTGCTTAGCCCTTGTTGCATCCACCAATTTCTGCCTGCAAATGTTTTATGTTTCAAAAAACAACCCCCCCCCCAATTTCTTTTAACATGATTAAAGGGGCAAGGGGAGGAGAAGAAATATTAAAATGATTAAGAGAGGGGGAGGGGAAGTTTTGTATTTGGTGTCCTAAATGAGCAATTTTATAAGAGGTTTGATTATAAAAAAATGTCAGTAGCAAGAATAAGTTGTATTAAAAATTACAGGAGGCAAATTACTGGTAGTCGTTGTATGAATGAATGATTTTCTATGCTCACATACCAATAAAGAAGTAGTAGTAATGTACTTACCATTATTATAGCACTTCAGAGTGTTTCAAGCGCTTGAACAGGTATCAATACGTAATCAGTTCCTGTCACAGGTGGCTAACTTCTGCCTCCTTGGGGGCACCCTGTGGTTCAGACAGTGGTCCAGAAGTGCATTTTGCCTCCTGAACTGGGCTTCTTATGCACAGTCAGGCACCACTACAAAGATAGCACCATAAAGCACAGGAGTGGCGAACCTTTGGCCCTCTAGAACAGCCTTTCCCAACCAGTGTGCCTCCAGATGTTGTTGGACCACAATTCCCATCTTTCCTGACCATTGGCAATGCTGGCTGAGGCTGATGGGAGTTGTGGTCCAACAACATCTGGAGGCACACTGGTTGGGAAAGGCTGCTCTAGATACTGCTAAACTATAGTACAACTCTCCCCATCAACCTTACAATTGGCCATGCTTCCTGGGGCCAGGGCCGGTTCTAGGGCGGCCAGGTTGGGCACTGGCCCGAGGGCCCCGGAGCTACAGGAGCCCCTGAAGGGTCCTCCGCTCCCCTTCTGCAATCTGTGCCCCCCACGCCCCCCAATTACCTGTCAGCTGGCTTTTTAGCATTGCCCTTAATGAAGATGGAGGCTGCAGCTTCCCTAGGGTACTGAAGCTGCTGCCGCCATCTTAGTTAATGGCATAGATGTGCACACATAGCATGCACGTGTGCCGTCAACAAAGATGGTGGGGGAGGCTTCATTCCCCTTAGGGAAACCGCAGCCGCCATCTTCATTAAGGGCAATGCTAAAGACTAGACAGGTAGGGGGACTGTGGGGCTGTGGGGGGGCCCTGCGCACATGCATGTATGTGCACGCGTGCACACCCACCCACCGGGGGGGCAGAGCAAGCTGATGCCCAAGGGCCCCCGCATGCCTGTAGCCAGCCCTGGCTGGGGCTGATGGAACTGTAGTCCAGGAACATCTGGCAGGCCAAAGTTTTTCTAGTTATGTACCACACATGTTCAAGCAAAGCATTACATACGAATATATACATTTACATATTACATACACAGTATACATAAAATAATGTCTCATTACAGTGGGAAATCTCCCTTTCTTATTGGAAAACCATTTTCTTTTCCATATGACCGACAAACATTTGCTGTACCTTAATTAAAATTTAATAGCGCTATTAGGGGCAAGATGACAGCGCCTCAGAGGTTAGACCTGCCCCCAGGCCACCATTGGGATGCCTCCTGAAATTGGTGGCTTTGCATAGAGATGTATTTAGAAGCAGTGGAAGCCTTACCAGAGCTCCACCACTGACTTTGCAGCCAGAGTGTGTTACCCTCGTGGGCTGTTTTAGTAGGTACTAGATGGATCTCTCTGGGAAGGGAATCCCATGACAGAGTGCGAGGGATTGCCCTGCTGCACCCTATGTGTGCTGCTACGTGGGTGCAGAATCAGGGCCCCACACCACAGCGGCTCCTGGTAGGGACTTTGAGAGAAAACAGCTAGAGTTAGATGCAGCTGGGGGTGGGGAAGGGGAAAATTACCTCAGAGCCCCCTATAAAAGGAGCTCTGTAGCAAAAGAGAAAGGTAGAACCAGGGGGACAGGCTAGAGTTCCTGTGGAGCCAAAGACAGATACAGAGAAAACCCCAGGAGGAGGAACAAGAAGAGCCTGGGTACTCAATGAGCTACAGTCCTCTGGCGAAGAAAGGAGCCACCCTGTTCCTGAAGGGGGTAAGTGCAGACAGGGACGCTGACTTCATTCAACATTTGCTTACCTGGAAAAGCAGGAAGGTCCTGGATGGGGACTTCTTCATGCCTGCCTGAAAAAGGTTGAGGGAGAGATGCAGAGAAAGGAGCTGTCTTGTTTGAACAAGTAAAGTAACGGCTGCATTGAGTGTTTTCTGGAGGACTTTTGAGTGGGATCACTGGGTAATTAGAGTGCTATGATACCTTATGCCTATCAAAAGCTGTTGAATTAAGCATTTGACTGTGTTCATTTGTAGAGGAAGAGGAAGAGAGTGGGGATGGAAGCAGGTCTTTTTGACATGCCTCTGCCCATAGATGCCCAGCACACTGCTTCCAACTGAGACCACCTAGTGAATATCAAGAATACCCTTGCACTTGTTTCTTCCATGATAGTGCAGCTCCATCTGGAACTGGCCATCTCCCTACTTCCTGAACTCAAGAATCTGGAACACACAGTACCTCTGTCTTGTCTGGATTCAGCTTCAATTTTATGGTCCACATCTAACTCCTTATTGCCTCTAAGCAACAATCAAGCACTTGAATAGTCTCTCTAAATTCAGATGGAATGGAGAGATAGAGCTGGATGTCATGAGCATACTGATGGCACCTAATTCTGATTTAGACAATTTATATTGTTGCGCACCTCCCCAATCTCCGAGCAGTGAGATTTCTGTGGTCCCTGCGCTCATCCAGGGTTTGGTTTCCTTTGGGAAGAAGGTCAGCAGAGACTGCGGTGTCTTTATGAAATATGGTTTATTTATTTACACACATTCCAACCTGAGCTTAGGATGGAGGAGTTCAAGGCATCAGCAGTCCAATATCCACCTTTTCCATCTGGGTTGCAGGAGGCACCCCAAATGCCATGGTGCAGAGAGCCAGTCTCTCTGCCTGCCTTCCAGTTCCCAGCAATTCTTCTTGACAATTCTAAAAACACTCAAAGCACAAACTTCTGCTAGCCGCCAGGAAGAGGGGGGAAGGCTCTCCTGAAGAGTTTCAATGACAAAAGGGTCTTCCTGGACCATTCACCAGTTGCTGGGCAACTGATAGACCCATTCTCCTACCTGGCCACTCTATTAGCTTAACAAAAGAAACTCCAGCAGAGCCAGCCCCTCACCCCAAGGCATAGGATTCCAAATCAGAGGCTGGAAAGGGGACCCACAGGGATAATCCATTCCAACCCCCATGCTCATAACACTATACCACTTATATTTCAGGTGGGGAAATCTCTACGCTGTTTTCAACATATATTAAAACATAAATAAAGAACCAATACAAAAAATGCTAGAAATATTCCACATTATAAAAAACAATTAACGACTATATAGGACATCATCTCAAGTATCAGAATAAACATTACACATAATCAACTTAATATGATTTTTTAATAATGTTTTTAACCCTTTTTAAAACATGTTTTTAAAGCTTTTAAAAATGTTTTTAACATTTTGTTTTAATGTATTTTAAGGTCTGTTTTTATGATGTTTTAAAGTATTTTTAGTGTTTCTGTTTGCCTCCTGGGCTCCTGCTGGGAGGAAGGGTGGGATATAAATCAAATAAAAAAAATAAAAAATAAAAAACCTACAAAAATACAAAGAAAATTCTATAATTTAGAACATAGTTTAACAACTAAACAAAATATCCTCTAAAGATCAGAATAAACTATTACAAATCAAAATAAACTACAAAATAGGAATTCTACATTTTAAAATAATGTAATTGAGAACTTCAAGTTCCCTGATGACATCTCCCAGTGGTTTCATGTGGGGGACAAGATCACTCCCTGCGGAATGCCACAAGTTAGCTCCCAAGACATGAGCAATTTTTTTCCATTGTACTCTCTGAAATCTGCATTTGGCCCCTAAAAAGGATGGCATCCCTAAGAAGTGGATGGCATCCAAAGTACCAGGGTCAGGAAGGAGGGGGGAAGAACCCCAGGATCTCAGAAGGAAAAGACGTGGTAATGAAATTTGAAAGGATTTATTAAAAATATCAAGAAAAACTACCCAACGCATTTTGGCAAGACAATCACTGCCTTCGTCAGGGGTGGATGTAGAAATTCTGTATAAAACTATCCGGTAATCAAAAAATGTCACTATGACAAATAAACCACTTGATTCAGTTCCATGTGTAAAGTCACAGTTTATTTGTCATACTGACATTTTTTGATTATCGGATAGTTCCAACAGGCAAGGGTTAACAAATTAGATAGTGGATGGATTCAACTAAGGAGCAAGTGTGGCAGGATAAGAAACAACTGACATTTGAGACCTGAACTATTCATTTATAAGTCACATGAGACAATACAAGTGGAGATGGAGGGACTGCATGGTTGAATACTCTCCCGTGTAAAAACTCCCTGTCCCAGTTTATAGAAAATAGGGTTATGCAGTGGATTTGGCCAAATCCCGAGCCAAAGGGCAGCTTTGGGGGGGATCTGGGCTTCAGCCAAGTCAGGTGGTGACAGCCCCGGATCATCTTGAGTGGGTTCGCCTGGAAGGCTACAGGGGACTGCTTCACCAGCAGACCCCAAAAGGGTTTGATCCTGTGGGTTGCAGGTGATTCTCTGCAAGCCCCTTCTCTTCAGTGCTTCGTGAACAAGTCCCCTGCAGGACTGAATCCTCCACTCACTAGCTGGGCACTTGGGACTACTATGAAGGGCTGGGCCCAGGCTGAGGAAAAGCAAGCAGGGAGTGACAGTTGCGGAGGTAGGCCTGGGCAGTGCAGCAACAGAGGCTTGGGAATGGACCTTGGGGCCTGGTGGGGAGGTACTGGGGGAGGGGAGTTGGGATTCAATCCTGCAGGAGTGCTCCTTCATAACTGCCTTCCCTGCACCTTGCAGGATTGCAGTCTAATGAAGCTTTAGCCCAGGCCCCAAATTGATTTGGGGTGGAGTGGGGGCTGAGTAGTAGAAAACTAGCTCCCTGATGGCCCAGTTTACTAGGCACAGGGAGTTTTCACAGAAGAAAGAATTAAAATGTGCCGTTTCCTATCTGCTCTCTGAAATGGTTCAGGCCCAAGGGGGCTGTTCCCTATGACCAATCAGAATGTGTTGATTGGCTCTGAGGCTGCCAGCACAGGGCTAGTTGAGACTGCAAGGTATCTGACCTGTGAGACTTGGCAGGACAGTGACTAGAGATGAATGGAGAGTGCTGGGTAAATCTACAGCAGCAGAGCAATCTGTAGGCAGAATTAAAGCAAGGTAGAAATAGGATCAAGTGATGATGCAACCAGCTAGCAGAGTAAACATCTGGGTAGAGAAACTGGCAGATTGAGTAGGCAACGGATGTGACAAAAAGGGAAATGAACATGCGCAAAGGTAGAAAATGAGCCACTAAAGCAAGGCCAACATTCAGAAGGCAAAAACCAAGGCTGGATCAAGCAGCATTTTTAGGCAGGCAGAACCAATGGGCTATATAGGACAGGCTCTCTCAGACGTCCAGAGAGGTGTGGGCAACTTCCAGCCTTTGGGACCCATAGCCATAATTTTTAAAAAATGGTGGCACAAAAACAAGGCACCAATAAAAGACACAACTGGAATATTTTTTATTTAGGTAATGCTTTGCTAGCCTTTGTCTTGCAGTAATGTGCAGCTGTAAGGTGAGATGTGTCATATTTTGTCCTTTGTGCATAAAAACAAGTTGTGAAGCTTATCAAATGCAAAAACATAAACATATGTCTAAATCTGAGGCCTTCCACTAAGCCTGAGGCCCAGGCCAAATAGCCCTTTTCCTGCCTGGTCCAGTTGTAGCTCGCTGGAAGCTTGCATGGGCAATACTGGCCTTTCTTCCACCACTTTTGAGCATCAAACAACAACAATACTAGACAAGGCACAGTGATGCAGGTGATCAACCTCCTAGAAGCTTTATAAAAGAAATCTGAAATGCCACTGCAGGGTGTGTGTCTCCTCCCTCTTGGGCAATTTTTTTCTTTATTGAAATCAACCCGCCCCTTGCTGCTTTCACACCTGCAGGATTATGGAATCCTGTATCTGCTGACTCTATGGAAGGGAAAGTGACTGGAGGAGGGCAGATTCTGATTTTTAAAAATGCCCCATGGGAAATGTGTTTTATGTTTGTGTACACCAGAGCTTGGGAGATTACTTTAAAAAAGTAATAAATTACAGTTACAATTACATGGCCCACAAAAGTAGTAATAACCGTTACAATTGCTCTGAAAGCAACTGATTACTTTTTCTCAAAAGTAATCACTACAATTACATTTCAGTTACTTTTTAAAAAAACCGCCTACAAGGTGCTGGCCTTGGCTGCTGCACATCTAAGTAGTCTAAAACAACATTAAAAATAAACACACACATACAGAGGTGGTAAAAAAATTCTTTTTATCCATAAGATAGCAGTGGTGGTCTCTCCCCTGGTAAGGGAGGTGGGGAAGGAGGCAGAGGCCACTACTCAGATCTTTGCATGTCACACCAAGTGCAACCCCCCCCCCCCAGCCAGCCAGCATAATCTCTCTCACTTAACCACCTCCCAGACCCTGCCCTGCCACCAACTAAGGGACACTCACTCAAGCAACATTTTTCCCTGAGATGCAAAAAAGTTAAAATACTGCAAATGCCACACAGTAGCCAGAGAGGGTGGTGGAGGCCACTTTGTGTGCCAAGTGCAAACACAGTACAAACACAGTACACATGCACACATACACACATTGTCCTTCACCTCCACAGTTCTTTATCTCCATTCTGCTGCTGCCTCCTTCTCCTCCTTTATCCATGTTCTAGCCCTCCGGCTCCTTTTTCCCTCCACTCCTTTCTTCACCACCATTCATCCATTTTTTGAAACAATTGTTTTCTCCACTCCACCCTGTCTCACTGTCCACCTCCTCCCTCGTCGCCTCCTACCCACCCACCCACAGAGGACAAGGGAAGAGCGATGCTGCACAGAAGCCCCATTTGAGGCACATGATTTTCATCCATGAATCAGAGGAACAGAAGACTTTGCCTCCTTCCCCCCCCCAGTAATGCCCAAAAGTAATGCTGGAAACATTACAATTACTCCACAAAAGTAATAAAATTACTCCTAGTTCTATTACAAGCAAAATGTAAAGGAGTTACCCACCTGTTACTCAAAAAAGTAATGAATTACTTGTAATTCGATACTTGTAACTAATTAATTCCAAGCTCTGGTGTACATACACACTCTCTCTGTCTCTCTAGGGGCTCTGCTCCAGCTTGCTCTGCTCACCAACCCTGTCATTCCTGCTGTGGTAGCCCCCTAGAGCTTCCTCCTCTCACGCCATGCAACTACTAAGCTCTCTTTTTACCTTCCCATTTCCATTTCTGAAGCCATGTCTCTCTTCTGTTCTGCAGCCCCACTTTGCACCTCTGTTTTCACCTATACCTTGTGTCCATGCCTTCTCCTCCTCTTTTCCCATGAATTTTCTGCAACCCCCCTTGCACACAGACCACTACATTGTAACCTTGGGCTCCTCCCACACACTGCAACTACTAAATACTCTTTTCAACTACTAAATACTCTTTTCAACTTCAGCCTGATTATGAAGCCACAACTATTTTTCAGCCCCTCTTGTTCCCGTTTTCATCTTCATCCCCATTCCCTTGTCTCCTCCTCCCTCCTTTTTTGCAACCTCCTTTCTCCCCATTTTCACCTTCACCGTGTACACTGACCACCCCCATTTCCACGTCTCCTCCCCCTATTCTGCAGCCTAATTTGCATGCACACCCCATTTTATACAATGGAAGAGGTAAGAGTAAAGCAGGGATCAAGGAACACGAGAGGGAAAAAGTGTTGGTTTCAAACAATGGGAGGGGTTTGACTACAGCAAGAAGGGAGTTGGGAAAGGCTGTGTTGTACCCGTGTTAACTTTGTTGTACCCATCTCTGATCTTTCTCCTTGTTAAACTTTAAAAAGCCCAACCCTAAATGTTCCTTTCTTCATAGGGTTGCCAGGTCAGAAGCATCCCAAACCCTGAGATTTTGGGGGGTGGGCCTGAGTGAAGTCACAGGGGCAGGCCTGAGTGATGTCATAGGGGCGGGCCCGAGTGATGTCATTAAGCATGATACATTAAGCATCAACCACAGATGCTTGCTGCATACAATTCAAACAAAAACATTTATCTGATTGGAAATTAAGACAGAAATCTTAGCGAAAAAATGGAGCCTGGATAGGGAACATTTATTTTAGCCAACTTGCTTCTGGCAAAAAGGGTCAAGAGTTAAGTGTGCTCAGGACAGTCCAGTCACCAGAAGGCCATTGTAGGAAGTAAGGAGCCTAGTGTTGTGGAGATGTTAATGGGAGCACTCAGAAGTAAAGATGGATGCTCCCGAAGGGCTGCAATTCTAAACACACTTACTAAGGAACTAAGCCCCATAAAACTCAATAGGACTTGCTTCCCAGTAGATACGGTTTGGACTGTGTTGTTGGTAAAGCTTGACCAGGGATCCTCTGCAAAGATATCCATATCCAAGTAGGGTTGGCAACCCAATGCCTGGAATCCCCTGCCCCTACATTTTAACATGGCTACCCAAATTTCTTTACAGATTTGACCCTTCACTTCAGAAAAAGGTTTGAGAAATGAGTAAGAGTAAGAAGATTCTCTACTCTCTTCTGTCAACCCTGTGGGCTGCTAAAAACTCACTTTGACTGCCAATCCAATTCCAGTAAATAATAATTGACAGAGGGAAAACACAAATGGTTTGGTCTACCTTCATAGGCAGGAGCTTGAACAACAATTGCGGCCATGCTGCCCAGTATATGAATTCTCTTGTACCACTATTGGGCAAGAAACAAACCAAAATGCAAACAAGGTGCATCATCAGTGGGTTTAAAGGGGTTGAGCTGAGCGCATGGAACCACTGTGGTTGCTTCTATGGATAAAGGGAGTGAGGATAAAGGTAAATGAAATACAAATAGAAAAAGAAAAGACAGTGATGATTTCCTAAATGCAATACCATACCAACCTGTCGGGAGGATGAGCTGGGCTCCTGGGGGGTTGTCAGAAGAGGATTCAAATGGCTGGCAGAGGGAGGAGGGAGGAACTTACCCTCTGTGGAGCGAAGCCGAAACAGAGGACATGCCAGAGATAGGGTCGCCTAGCAACGGGGACCTTAGAGCCTTGAAGGTTTAGAATCCCCCCCAGACATTCCCAGGCCCTCGCTTCTCCGCAGCTCAGAGCAAGAGGGAGGGCTGATCACAGCAGAAAGGCGGAGAGATGGTTTACCCTCAGCTCCTCCTTTATCACCCATAGGGGAATCGGACACTTCAGAAGAGGAGGAGGTGATGCCTCCCCCCTCACCACGCACACGCAGACGGTTGAAAAGACAGGAGAGAAGGGGGGGAAGGCGGGCAGTACCTGAGGGGGAGTTAAGGAGGAGTGAAAGGTTGCGCGCCCGTTTAGCCCCTTCTTAAAGAACAGGCGGGAAGCAGCCCCTTGCTCTGTCAACTTTCTCCCAATGTCGCAGGACCTGTATCCCTGTATTGCTTCATGAGAAAGCGCAGTCTTTGTTGGACATTACTCTAATAAAACACGAATTAAGTACAACCTCTGGTCTGGTTCCTGAGTCGCATCCTGGGCCTGACAGCTTGACAGAGCCACCTAAATCACCCTCAACGCTCTCTTCACTTGACTGGGACAAGATGTCAAAGGGAGCAGCGGGGGGGACGAACCCCACTTCTGAGACGGAAGAAGTGAAACTCTTGAGGACTAAGGTAGCTGAATTGCAGACGGATGTCCAAGCCCTGCTAGCAGCAGTCAAGGCGCTGAAGACGGATAATCAAACCTTGAAGGCCACGATAGACGAGATGCAAACAGCCCCTCCAGCTGCCGCAGTAAAGGTTCCCATTGGATTGCCCCCAAAATACGCGGGACAAAGTGATCAGTTGGCAACTTTCGTGGCTCAATGTGAGTTATATCTGGATGTCAGGCACATGGAGTTTCCAGACGATGGGGCTAAAGTGGCCTTCGTGATTAGCCTCCTGGAGGGAGAAGCTGCAAAATGGGTGACTCCGTATCTCGTGAGAAAAGATACTGTCTTAAGAAGGTACAGAGGATTTATACAGGAGATGACCGAGATGTTCCAAGACCCGCAAAGAGCTGAAACAGTAGCGCGGCAACTAGGCGCTCTGAAGCAAACTAAAGGGACTGTTTCCGAGTACACTAACGGTTTTAAAATTCTGTCCCAGGAAACTGGTTACAATGACGCCGCCCTGATGTTTATGTACCGGAGTGGATTAAATGCTGAAATCCTGGATGAGTTGGCCAGGACCTCCCCCCCCCCCGCTGACCTACCAGGGCTCATCCGGCTATGCCTACAGATAGATCACCGGATGGAAGGAAGGCACCTGGAAAGGAAGCAGGAGGTCCCGAGATACTCAGCCTCGGCATCTCGCAGCAAGACCCTTCCCTCTGCAGGAATGGCAGGTAATGCAGCTGAGGGACAGGGAGGGGCTAGGCCAAGACTGTTGGAAGAAGAAAAGGAAAGACGTCGCCGAGAACGTTTATGCTTTTATTGTTCAAAGCCGGGCCACGTGGCCAGAGACTGTGGACTAAAAGGGGGGAAAGCTGAGCCGTCGGGAAACTAGAACACCCAGTCCACATGCAGGCCGGTGGACTGGGGGCAGCGTTGTATAAAGGCCCCCCAACGATCCAACCTCCCTCAAAGGGGGTGTTGGTCTTGCCTATTCGGATTACAACTTCCAGAGGAGTGGTGTTTAATTCCACTGCCTTAATTGACAGTGGAGCCTCCACAAATTTTATTGATGTAAAGGTAGTCAAGCGTCATGGAATTTCCCGGTGGAAACTGAACGCTCCCCTAGCTGTGGAGACTATCGATGGGAGACCCCTGAAGTCAGGAGGGGTGACACAAGCCACGGAGGAAGTGAAACTTCAAATCTCCGGGCACGAAGAGTTCATTTCGCTATACGTGTCAGATCTCTCGAACTTTGAGGTGATTCTGGGAATGCCCTGGCTAGCAAAGAATGAACCCACAATAAGTTGGAAGGAGGCGGTGGTGTGGTTCACCTCACAGTATTGCCAGGAGAACTGTCAACCTGAAGGAATCAAGAACACCTTAGCGGGGGCAGTGCAAGAGATCGAGCAAGTGACCCTGCCGCCAAAGTATGAAGAATTCAAAGATGTGTTTGATGAAAAGGAGGCAGAGACTTTACCCCCCCACCACCCTTACGACTGTGCGATTGATCTAGTGCCAGGAGCCAGCATTCCATCAGGGAGAATCTACTCTCTCACAGAGATTGAGAGGGAGGCCCTGAAGGAATTCCTGGATAAAAACCTGATGCCTCCCCCCTCACCACGCACACGCAGACGGTTGAAAAGACAGGAGAGAAGGGGGGGAAGGCGGGCAGTACCTGAGGGGGAGTTAAGGAGGAGCGAAAGGTTGCGTGCCCGTTTAGCCCCTTCTTAAAGAACAGGCGGGAAGCAGCCCCTTGCTCTGTCAACTTTCTCCCAAGGTCGCAGGACCTGTATCCCTGTATTGCTTCATGAGAAAGCGCAGTCTTTGTTGGACCTTACTCTAATAAAACACAACCACAAGAAGATTCCTACGAGTAAGGCAGAAAACTAAGCATCTCACAACTAGTTAGGATTCCCAACCAAAAACCAAAACTAAAAAAAAATCCTGGCAGCTAGTTAGCCAAGGTCACAGAAATCCCCTTGCAGCACAACCTGACCCGGGGTCTGCAGTTAATGCAGAATGCTGTGGCATGATTGCTGACATGAGTGAGACCCTATCAGC
Organism: Rhineura floridana; assembly: GCF_030035675.1. Lineage (NCBI taxonomy): Eukaryota > Metazoa > Chordata > Lepidosauria > Squamata > Rhineuridae > Rhineura > Rhineura floridana. Next base: position 129,776,550 of record NC_084487.1, read on the forward strand.
ACATAATACATCTACTCTGAAACCTGCACCGGTTGCTGATTTGCTACCAGGCCAAGTTCAAGGTGTGCTTGTTACTTGTTCTGCTCTTGTAAGAATTCAGTTTAGTGTGGCAATGGTTTGGAACTGCCTGCCTATTGACATTAGGCAGATGCCTTCATTGTAGTCTTTTTGGCACCTGCTAAAAACATTTTTGTTTAGGCAAGCCTACCCAGGAATGTAGAAGCTATTATGCTTTTTATCTATTTTTAACTCATTGTTGATTTTATTATTTTGAATATTTTTAAATACCTGTCTTTAACTGTTTTTGCCAATAATTTCATTGTTTTAATTCTTTCTGTAAATTGCTTTGAGATTTATTTACAATAAAGTGGTATATAAATGTTAATTTAAATAAATCAATAAATTTTAGAGTCACTGTGGCCCTTGGGTCTCCTTCCATTTTTAGAAACAAAGGGATCTGTCTTATACCTACTCAGGCCATTTGGTGCCATTTAGCTGAATACTGATGACATGGACTAGCATTGGCTCTCCAGGATTCCAGGCAATAGTCTTTTCCAGAAATGGAATTTTGGACCTTTGCATGCAAAGCATATGCCCTACCACTGAGCTACAACCCTTCCCCTGTTTTAAAAAAAATCTTTTAGAATCGTTGTTTTCAATTCACAAATGAATGCACACCATACCTAGTGCAGATCCACATCATTAATTTAAAGCACATTCAACACATATTGAAGCACATGAATCCTACCACAGAATCATGGGAACAGTAGTTTGTTAAGGGTGGTGGGAACTATAACAGTGAGGGGGAACCTACACTTCCCAGGATTCTTTAGGGGAAGTCATGTGCTTTAAATGCAATTTGGATGTGCTTTAAACGTATCGTGTGGATCTACTTAATAAACTTTGCTTGCATGTAAATCATTTTAATTAATTTTTTAAAATGAAAATGAGCTGTAAAGTTTACTGGGAGACCATGGGCTACTCATCATCTCTCAGCCTAATCTGCCCCTCAGGATGAAAACAACAGAGGGGAACCATGAACACCCCAAGGAAGAAAGGCACGTGGAAAATCAGGAGGAAGTAATACTGTACAACCAAAGTATGAAATCAGAAACTTATCGGAACATAGTATGAAGGCATACTTATATAAGCATGACCATGAAGCACACTGGGTGACCTTGGGCCAGTCACTGCCTCTCGGCCTCAGAGGAAGGCAATGGTAAACCACCTCTGAATACTGCTTACCATGAGGTCATAGGGTCACCATAAGTCGGAATTGACTTGAAGGAAGTACATTTACATTTTATCAAATATGTTTATTATTTACACAACGTGTAAAGATATTTATACTGCAATCCTATGTTTGTTTAGTCAGAAGGAAGTCCCAATGTATTCAGTGGAGCTTACTCAAAAAGGGAAGCATGCAGAGAACTTTCTTCACCCAACCCAAAATTCAGAATCGTGCCACTTTAAGCTGTTTTGCAACTGTTTATACTTGTTTTTATGGTTATTGCATTTTAAAGGGATTTATTTCTTATTGGGAGCTGCCTTGGTTTTCAGTCTGCAACCCTACCTCACAGGGATGTTGGAAAGACTCCATATATACACACACACACTGGAGATATAAAAATACATACACCCCATGTAATCGTTTATTGTTAAAACTGGTAGGTCATTGCAGAACATTTTTAAAAATAAAAATAAAATCAGTATTCGTTTCCTACTTAGTAAAAGCAGTGATACCTAAGTAAGCCCTGCGTAATTGCTTTAAAAATAAGATTGGAGAGGGAAAAAAAGATTTACAACAGAAACACAATTCTTTGCTATGTTCACTCAAAAGTCCCATTAATTTACAGTACAAGCCTAACAATATTTACTCAAAAGTAAGTCCTATTGAATTCAGTGAGGTTTACTCTGGGTATGTGGGATTAGCATTGCAGCTTTACTCCCAGAAAAGTGACTACTGGATTAAAGCTTCATATTGGGAAGGTTTTCAAAACAGTGGCTTCTTCAACAGCCCAGGAAAATTTAAACTTGTTTGACTCCTGCATACAAGAGAGAAAAAGTCTGAAAGCTATGTACTTACTCAATTGATGAGATTTTCAGAAAAGCAGGAAAAAACAAGTTTTCTGACTTCACTTACTGGCTGCAAACCTGAAAGGGCAGGATTAGAGCAGCCAGCTATGAGCTCATTTAACTGAAGTGGGTGGTGGTGATGTTTTAGCAGGGCCGGTTCCAAAGGGCGGCCAGGTTGGACACTGGCCCGAGGGCCCTGCAGCTACAGTCCCTTACAGAAACCTTGGCTGCCATCTTGATTGATGGCAACCCTGCGCCAAGAGTGCGTGCAGCCGCAAAGCACAGCAGAGAAAGGTAGGTGAAGCGGGGGGATGGTGGCGGGCTGTGGCGGCAGGTGGCTCAGAAGCTCTTGTCTTGCGATCCGTGGCACAGGTCGTACCACGGATCATGGAAGGGGAGCAGAGGTGCCTGGGGCAGGCTGATGCCCAAGGGCCCCGGCATTCCTGGAGCAGACCCTGTGTTTTAGTGTATATCTCGGGAACCAGACCACCTAGAACTTTTTTTTTTAAATGAAAGCTGAGAGTCCGGAGATTAAGGTGACTCACCTGGACACCCAGAGAGCACCCCAAAAATCTGGAGACTCGATGTAAAAACCAGACACCTGGCAACCCTATTTCTTCCCAATATATTCAGGCTTGTTGCTTTAAACTGCCACTTTCCCCCTTATTGTCCGTTGCTTCCCCAGGGCAGGAGAGGATTTCTGTATTGTTAGAATATGCAGAGACATAGTTTGGAGGCCACATTCCTGCTTTGCTCCCCCCCTTCATGTTTCCATGGAGATAAGGCCTGTCCCTCCAACATAAAGACATTCTTAGGCAAGTATAGTATAGTTTCTCACCCTGAGGCTGTGTAGCCAGAAAAGAGTATACCACAATACCAGATCTTGAAAGATTACTTTTAAAAAGTAATAAATTACAGTTACAATTACATACCCCCAAAACAGTAGTCATTACAGTTACAATTACAATTGCTCTGAAAGTAGCTGATTACTTTACTTTTTCTCAAAAGTAATTGCTACAATTACATTTCAGTTACTTAAAAAAAAACCACCTACAAGGTGCTAGCCTTGGCTGCTGCACATCTAAGTAGCCTAAAACAACATTAAAAATAAACACACATACAGAGGTGGTAGAATAATTCTTTTTATCCATAAGATAGCAATGGTGGTCTCTCCACTGGTAAGGGAGGTGGAGAGGGAGATAGAGGCCACTACTCGGATCTTTGCACATCAAACCGAGTGCAACCCCCTCCTGCAGTAAAATACTGCAAATGCAGCACAGTAGGCAGAGAGGGTGGTGGAGACCACTTTGTGTGCCAAGTGCAAACACAGTATTCTCTCTCTTTCTCTTCTTCACCACCACCATCTATTTTTTTAAACAATGGTTTTCTCCACTCCACCCCATCTCACTCTCCACCTCCTCCCTCGTCGCCTCCTACCCACCCACAGAGCATGAGGGAAGAGCGATGCTGCGCAGAAGCCCAGTTTGAGGCACATTATTTTCATCCACAAATCATAGGAGCAGAAGACTTCCCCTGCTTCCCCCCAAAAAACAATGCCCAAAAGTAATGCTGGAAACGTTACAATTACTCCACAAAAGTAATAAAATTACTCCTAATTCTAGTACAATCAAAATGTAAAGGAATTATCCACTCGTTCCTAAAAAGGTAATGAATTACAAGTAATTACAAGTACTTGTAACGAATTACTTCCAAGCTCTGCACAATACACAAGTAACCAAACCAAAAGGCCACAACCAGAGACCCGATTCTTAATGTGTCAAGTTTTATGGAAGGTAGCAGCTTTTGGTTGTACTTCTATACCTTGGCCTCAAATTCTGGTGGTTTAGCAACTGTAAGAGTGGTTGAACAACATAAAAGATTACTCAGGGAACTCATGGAATCTCCTACTTGAGAAATATCTAAACAATAATGGAAGTAATGCAACTCACTTTAGATATACTTTCATGTGGCTGTACAGATTAGGTCACATCCAGAAGTCTGGCTGTTTCAGTAGTTTTAATCCTGGGCAATTTGTCAGTTCAGGACAGGTATGCATACCTGTAGATGATTTCCAGTGAAGTGGTGGTGTAATATGTGGCAGTTTATAGTGTTTTATCTTGGATACGCTTTGCCAACTCTCCCTCAAGTCTGAAGGGTGTTGCTTGCTGTTTAAAATTCCACCAGTGGTGGTGTGACTTCACCTGCTCTAGATTGTGCTGCTGCTCAGCTTGCATAGCTCAAGTGTGTTACCTTTTAGTGAACAACACCCCCCCTTGCATTCAAGCAAATTTGTGAGGCTAGGGAGGGCAAGGGATACAATTTAGGTAAGCAGAGTGTAATTACATCGTTTGGTACTTGGAGTATGGCCAAGACACTGCAGGCAAACACCTGCACTCTTGCGAAACCTGGCATGGGAAAATGAGCAGCTAATTATGGGAAATAAAACCCCTCACCTTTTCCTTCACATTAAGGTTCCAAGCATTTAAAATGACTTGTTCTGCTCGATCTGCAACTTCGAAATGAATTTTCTAAATTCTGTAATTTTGAACCATGCAGGCAAGAGTGGAGATGGGTGGGCATATGGCAGGATTGATTTTGATGATGATGGCACAAATCAGGTGATCACTCTTTATCCCTAGTGATAAAAGTACTCTAAGAACACAAGTCAGAATTAGTTGCCTAATGCCTGTGGTTTACAAAGAAGCAATATAATAGCCTATTTTGTTAGAGGTATTGGGAGAAAGTTATTGATTTAGTGCCAAACTACATGATCAGCAGAAGTGGACAGTGCAGTTTCTTGGTGGTCTGTAATACCACTTCAGAATTCAGGTGGTGGATTAAATGTTTACTCATAATATTTCCTTGCACATAGAATATTAGCATGTCAAGGAGCAAGTTAGTTGACAACTTGTTCTCCGATGCTAAACATTATGAACAGTTCTGTGATGCTTTTTTCTTTTCTTTTACTTTTTTTTAAAATCAAAAGCAGCCTGGCTGTGAGGGGAGAGGCTGCTCAACCTCTTCCTCCCTGGTCTTTTTAAATTTCAAAATCATTCTCAAACTACAGAAGAGGGAAGCTACAGTGTTCCTGTATCTTTACCCTGGCAGTTAAAAAAGCCAACCTGAAAAATGACAGAAATGAAGAATTAAGCAGCTTGTCCTAATTACTCTTCTTCTGGGCCAGGCTGTTGTTTTTTTTAAATTGTGCTGGAAAGAATCAGACTCTGCTTAAAACAAACCTTGGTAACATCTGGATTTTATATTTCCAGAGATGGGAGTTCCTTCTTTGCAGTAAATTTGGGGCAACCTGAAACTTTCATAGCCACCTAACAGAGTTTCATTTGAGTGTCTGCTACCTCTTCCCACATTCTATCTTAAGTCTTTGACCAGATGCAAACCCCATGGCTCCACTATCACCCAACATTTCCCCTTCCCCACTGCATAGTTTAACATCTAGACTGATTAAACATTCTGCAGAACTCAAAAACTTGCACCCTATTTTGTGGCATTCTAGTTGGCCTAATAAAGGTTATTGCCCTGATATGGATTTTGGAATTTTGCTTCACGTGTAGTTTGTTTCATATGCTAATTTTCTATTCGCATGGAGTTTTTCCTCCCAGTTGCTTAGGGTGGCTTACATGAGGTTCTTCTGTTTTATTCCCACAGCCAATGAGATAAGTTAGGCTAATATGAACCCACCTGTTTCCAGTCCAGGTCTAACATTCCATCCTCTATACAGCACCTCTACAGATCTGCAATGGCCCTACTTGCTACACTTGGGAGACCCAGTGCCTTCCGGAAGAAGGGGACCAACACCGCCCAGGGAAAAAGGAGAGCTGTCTGCTGCTGCCGCTGGCCTGCCTGCCTGCCTGCTTGCTTGCTGGCTGGGTTGTTGCTGCTGCTCGGGTACCATCACTGCCTCTCCCTGTTGGACTTCTGCTTTGCAGGCTGTCACATCCTGCAGGACCAGGCCCCCAGGTATCCAGGACTTCTGCTTTGCAGACTGCCTGGCTTTTTGTGGGACTTGTGGGTCTTGAGTTATGTGCCTGGCAGAGAGGACTCAGAGCCAAGTGGGGGGGATTTGAGGGGGTCCCAATTAGTGTAGTGATGGGTAGAGGGAGATATGGTGTTGTGAGGAGGACTTGCCAGGTAAGGGGAACGTGGCCCAGGCAGTTAATGGCTGTGCCTTGTTCCGGTCCTCCCCACACCCGCAGGTTTGTTGGTTGCCCTGTCAGCCAGCTTTCAGGCCTCCAGATGCTGCTCCTAAACACCAGATCGGTGCATAATAAGATCTCCCTCATTCACAATTTAATTGTGGATAAGGCAGCCAATCTGGCATGTATAACCAAGACCTGTGTGGGTGAGCAGGGAGGAGTCAGTCTCTCCCAGCTATGCCCACCAGGGCACGTGGTTCAGCATCAGGGTAGACCTGAGTGTTGGGGAGGGGGGTTGCTGTGGTCTATAGGAGCTCCATCTCCCTCTACAAGCACCCTGTCCATGTCTGGAGTGTTTGCACCTTGTGTTGGATCAGCGGGACAGATTGGGGACTCTGTTGGTGTACCGCCCACCCTGCTGCCCAACAGACTCCCTAGCTGAGCTGACGGAGGTGGTCTCAGGTGTATTGTTGAGACCCCCAGACTGTTGGTTCTGGGGGATGTTATCATCCATGCCGAGGCCGCCTTATCTGGGACGGCTCAGGATTTCATAGTCTCCATGACAACCATGGGACTGTCTCAATATGCCATTGGCCCAACACATGTAGCAGGGCATACTCTAGACTTAGTTTTTGCAACTGGACATAGCGATGGTGATCTGAAAGTGGGGGCCTTACATCAGTCCCTTTGTCATGGAAAGATCACTGATTGCTGAAGTTTAGACTTACAGCAGCTTTTCCCTCTGCAAGGGTGGGGGACCTATTAAGTTGGTCCGCCCACAGAGACTAATGGATCTGGATGGTTTCCAAAGGGCTCTGGGGAGTTTTCCGGCTGATAGGGCTGGTGCTACTGTCGAAGCCCTGGTTGATCTGTGGAATACAGAAATGACCCGGGCGGCTGACATGATTGCTCCTGAGCGCCCTCTCCTGTGTAGAGCTCGTACGGCTCCATGGTATACCCCAGAGTTGAGAGCGATGAAACAATATAGGAGACGGCTTGAGTGCAGATGGAGGCGAACTCCTAGTGGATGCAATTATACACTGGTAAGTGCCTATGGTAAGCTGTATATAGGGGCAGTGAGGGCAGCAAAAAAACAATATGAACCCACCTGTTTCCAGTCCAGGTCTAACATTCCATCCTCTATACAGCACCTCTACAGATCTGCAATGGCCCTACTTGCTACACTTGGGAGACCCAGTGCCTTCCGGAAGAAGGGGACCAACACCGCCCAGGGAAAAAGGAGAGCTGTCTGCTGCTGCCGCTGGCCTGCCTGCCTGCCTGCTTGCTTGCTGGCTGGGTTGTTGCTGCTGCTCGGGTACCATCACTGCCTCTCCCTGTTGGACTTCTGCTTTGCAGGCTGTCACATCCTGCAGGACCAGGCCCCCAGGTATCCAGGACTTCTGCTTTGCAGACTGCCTGGCTTTTTGTGGGACTTGTGGGTCTTGAGTTATGTGCCTGGCAGAGAGGACTCAGAGCCAAGTGGGGGGGGTTTGAGGGGGTCCCAATTAGTGTAGTGATGGGTAGAGGGAGATATGGTGTTGTGAGGAGGACTTGCCAGGTAAGGGGAACGTGGCCCAGGCAGTTAATGGCTGTGCCTTGTTCCGGTCCTCCCCACACCCGCAGGTTTGTTGGTTGCCCTGTCAGCCAGCTTTCAGGCCTCCAGATGCTGCTCCTAAACACCAGATCGGTGCATAATAAGATCTCCCTCATTCACAATTTAATTGTGGATAAGGCAGCCAATCTGGCATGTATAACCAAGACCTGTGTGGGTGAGCAGGGAGGAGTCAGTCTCTCCCAGCTATGCCCACCAGGGCACGTGGTTCAGCATCAGGGTAGACCTGAGTGTTGGGGAGGGGGGTTGCTGTGGTCTATAGGAGCTCCATCTCCCTCTACAAGCACCCTGTCCATGTCTGGAGTGTTTGCACCTTGTGTTGGATCAGCGGGACAGATTGGGGACTCTGTTGGTGTACCGCCCACCCTGCTGCCCAACAGACTCCCTAGCTGAGCTGACGGAGGTGGTCTCAGGTGTATTGTTGAGACCCCCAGACTGTTGGTTCTGGGGGATGTTATCATCCATGCCGAGGCCGCCTTATCTGGGACGGCTCAGGATTTCATAGTCTCCATGACAACCATGGGACTGTCTCAATATGCCATTGGCCCAACACATGTAGCAGGGCATACTCTAGACTTAGTTTTTGCAACTGGACATAGCGATGGTGATCTGAAAGTGGGGGCCTTACATCAGTCCCTTTGTCATGGAAAGATCACTGATTGCTGAAGTTTAGACTTACAGCAGCTTTTCCCTCTGCAAGGGTGGGGGACCTATTAAGTTGGTCCGCCCACAGAGACTAATGGATCTGGATGGTTTCCAAAGGGCTCTGGGGAGTTTTCCGGCTGATAGGGCTGGTGCTACTGTCGAAGCCCTGGTTGATCTGTGGAATACAGAAATGACCCGGGCGGCTGACATGATTGCTCCTGAGCGCCCTCTCCTGTGTAGAGCTCGTACGGCTCCATGGTATACCCCAGAGTTGAGAGCGATGAAACAATATAGGAGACGGCTTGAGTGCAGATGGAGGCGAACTCCTAGTGGATGCAATTATACACTGGTAAGTGCCTATGGTAAGCTGTATATAGGGGCAGTGAGGGCAGCAAAAAAACAATACTTTGCTGCCACTATCAAATCATCACTCTCTTGCCCAGCAGAGCTCTTCAGAATTGTCCGGGGACTATTACATGCTGGCCCCAAGGACATGGTAGAACCATCTGAGGCCCGCTGTAATGAATTCGCTAGGCATTTCCAGGATAAAATCTTTTGCATCCACCAGGACTTAGACTCCAGTGTTATAGCAGGTGAATCAAATGAGGTATCCAGAGCACAGCCTTGTCCCGATTTCTTGGATGAGTTTCAGTTGGTACAGCTTGAGGACGTTGACAAGGTGCTTGGACAGGTTCGTGCTAGCAGGGATGGAACAGCTGGCTGGGCCAGGGAAGTGATTAATGCCTATCTGCAGTAGTATTTTGTATTTATTTATAATAAATTGTTTGTAGCCATAGGCTGTTACAACAGAAAAACCGTATACATTGACACATTGTAAAATAATCATCCTGAATTAAATTGAATTAAAATTCCAAACAAATTAATTATAATAACTATTCCCAGAAAAACCATATACATTAACACATTGTAAAATAAACATCCTGAATTAAATTGAATTAAAATTTCAAGCAAATTAATTTTATCAACTATTCCCAGAATAAGAGGCTCTCAGTTTCTTTGCCGCTAAAGCAAAGTTTGCAATAGAAATTATCATGTGTGGCTGTGTAGCAGATAATAACAAAATCAAAGTCTGAGACTTATTGTCGTTATTATTATTTGCTGGGATCAGTGGTGATAAAAATTTTGCTCGTGGGGAAGAAAATAGAGGGCAATCAAGCATATAATGAATTAGGTCTTCTGGCACTCTACATCCTGCTATGCATAGCCTTTCGGCATATGGGATACCAAGGTATCGACCATACAGATAGTTCGAGGGCATCACCTGAAATCGTAATTCGGTATAAGCTCTTCTGAGGGGGGCGCTTGTTAGAACATCTAGGTAGGGAGGCCATGTGTGATTAGGTTTAATATGGGTAAACCATTTGGAAAAATGGGAGGTGGCGATCACTGCGGTATCTTGTTGTGCGTCACTATCATAGATTTGGTTAGACAGAGCCTTTGAATTAAAACTGGCGAGCAGAGAAGGGGTCAGAAGATACTGAATGCCCAGGGCATAAAATTTTTTTGCCCAACCCCCTTTTTCTAGCTGAACCTCCCAGCAGAGTTTGGCCAGTGAGGATGGATTGGCCTCCGAGAATTTTTTCCATAAGCGTAAAAACGCTAGGTCGACTCTGGCCATTAAGGAGGGAGAGTTAAGTTCTATTCTCATATGGGCCGCCGGCGTGCCTTTGGGTAAGCCTAAGATTTGCTTAAAGAAGGTGTTTTGAATAGGTTCTAGGGCTGACTGTAGAGAAGGGCCCCAGATCTCACACCCATACATGATTTTTGGAAGAATTTTTGATATATAAAGTTTGGACATGGGTCTCATCAGTTGGCCGCCCTTGGAGTAAAAAAATTTCTTCAAGAGGCCGAGGGCCTTGAGGGCTACAAGTTTAATATGGGCCAACTGTTGAGCCCATGACAATTTGTTGTTAATATATATACCCAAATATTTGAAAGTGTGGACCTGTTTTATTGTATGCCCATTTAAGCGCCAGATGGATTTAACTTTACTATACTTTCCGCAAATCATTATTTTAGTTTTTGAGTAGTTAATATGAAGACATTGAGCGGCACAGTATGTCTGGAATTGTGAGAGCATTCGTTTAAAGCCTAGTCTATTTTGGGAGAGTAGGAGTAAGTCATCCGCATATAAAAGGACCGGAACTTTTCTGTCTTTGATTGAAGGTGGAAAAAATGATGGAGAGGACATTGCCGGGACTATATCATTGATAAAAAAGTTGAATAAGAAAGGGGCCAGTATGCAGCCCTGTTTTACTCCTCTCCTCATTGGAATTTTTTGGGATAGAAGACCATTGTGACCTAAGCGAATTCTTAAAAGTGTCTTGATGTAAGGATTGGAGAAGCCAGAGCAATCTTTTATTAATGCCAGCCTTTTCAAGTTTACTCCAAAGTAAACGACGGTTAATAGAATCAAAGGTGGCCGAGAAATCAATAAACGCTAGGTATAGAGAGCGCTGCGGGTTCATCTTTACATGCGTGATAAGGTGATGGAGAATGAACAGTTGGTGTAGTGTTGAGGCCCCTTCCCTAAATCCTGCTTGGGCGTCTGATATAATAGCTTGCTCCTTGTCCCAGTCAAGGAGTTTATGTAGAAGGAAACGCCCATACAGTTTTGCCGCAACATCCAGAAGGCTTATGGGTCTGAAATTTGATGGTTTAGTGGGATCTCCTTTTTTAAATATTGGGACTACGATGCTCGTTTTCCAACTGAGTTGAATGTAGCCTGTTCCGTTGATTTTAGTAAATAAGGCGGCAAGAATAGGACACCACCATACAGGAAAAAATTGATACAATTCAGCTGGCAACAAGTCTTGGCCTGGGGCTTTCCCAGAACGCAGTTGTGTGATCAAGTTGTCTATTTCAGTTCCAGTTACTGGGGGCCATTGTGGACAATCAATAGGAATAGTGAAAGAGGGTTGGTCCAAGGAGGATGGATCATCAAAAATTGCCTGGAAGTGGGAAATCCAAGACTCGGGGAGGATTAGAGGGATTGAGATATGGGAGTTGTCAGACTGAGAATTTCGAACCAATCTCCAGAAGTTCTCCTGATTAGAATTAAGAGCCGCCACTCCAAGCCGATGCCAAAATGAAGTGACATAGGTTGATCTTTTGTATTTTAGTAGGTTATTATATTCTTTTTTAAGTGTATAAAGTTTAGCTAAGGCCGATTCCGAATAATGTAATCTAGTGAAACGGGTTTGATAACAAACCTGTTTCTTTTTGGCCAAGCAAACTTTATCAAACCACGGTTTATTCCCAAGTTGAAGTATATCTGGGATGACCTTGGATGTGGTGACAACAGGGTGGAGATGGGATACAATCTGTTCAAAAATCTCAATAATGGCATTGGCTGGCAGGGTAGCTTTATGTCTTAATTCCATCAATAGAGGAGACATTAGAATAGACCTGACTTCCTCCAGGACCAAAGGAGACCATCTTCTACGTTTCGGGCCTTGAAACAAACCTTTGTCCGATTGGATTTCCAATTTAATTAATGCCTATCTGTGAGAGGGGGTGGTCCCTGGTCGCCTGAAAGACTCCTAAAGAGACCCTCCCTGGACCCAAAAAATCTTAATAACTATAGGCCAGTGGCAAAAATTCCATTCCTGGGCAAGGTCCTTGAATTAGTGGTTGCAGGCCAGCTCCAGGTACTCTTGATGACACCAATTATCTGGATCCATTTCAGTCGGGTTTCAGGCCTGGGTTTGGCATGGAGACAGCCTTGGTCGCCCTGTATGATGACCTCTGTTGGGAGAGAGACATGGGGAGTGTGACTCTGTTGATTCTCCTTGATCTCTCAGCGGCTTTCGATACCATCGACCATGGTATCCTTCTGGGAAGACTGGCTGAGTTGGGAGTGGGAGGGACTGCATGGCGGTGGTTCTGCTCCTACTTGGCGGGTCGGCTCCAGAAGGTGGTGCTTGGGGAACATTGCTTGGCACCCTGGATTCTCCAATATGGGGTTCCACAGGGGTCAGTTCTGTCCCCCATGATGTTCAACATCTACATGAAACTGTTGGGTGCGGTCATCCGGAGTTTTGGAGTGCATTGCCATCAGTACACTGATGACACACAGCTCTATTTCTCCTTCTCCTCCTCTTCAGGCGAGGCTGTCAACGTGCTGAACCGGTGCCTGGCTGCGACAACAGACTGGATGAGGGCTAATAAACTGAGGCTCAATTCAGACAAGACTGAGATGCTGTTAGTGGGTGGTTCATCTGACCGGATGGTGGATGTCCAACCTGTCCTGGATGGGGTTGCACTCCCCCTGAAGGAGCAGGTTTGTAGCTTAGGGGTTCTCCTAGAACCATCTCTGTCACTTGAGGCTCAAGTAGCCTCGGTGGCACGGAGTGCCTTCTACCAACTCTGGTTGGTGACCCAGCTACTATCTGGACAGGGATAACTTGGCTTCAGTTGTCCATGCTCTGGTAATCTCCAAGTTAGATTACTGCAATGCACTCTATGTGGGGCTTCCTTTGAGGATGGTTCAGAAACTGCAGCTTGTGCAAAATGCAGCGGCCAGATTGGTAACAGGGACCAGATGGTTCGAACATATAAAACCGATTCTGGCCTGCATGCATTGGCTGCCTGTTTGTTTCCAAGCATGATTCAAGGTGCTGGTTTTAACCTATAAAGCCTTACACGGCTTGGGACCACAATACCTGATGGAACACCTCTCCCGATACGAACCCACCCGTACACTACGCTCAACATCAAGGGCCCTCCTCCAGGTGCCTACTCCAAGGGAAGCTAGGAGTCTGGCAACAAGGGAGAGGACCTTCTCAGTGGTGGCCCCCAAATTATGGAATTATCTCCTTGACGAGGTGCACATGGATTCAACACTGTTATCTTTTTGGCGCCAGGTCAAGATTTTCCTTTTCTCCCATGCATTTTTTTGACAGCATTTGAATAGCATGTGTTTTAACTTGCCTATCGTTTTTTATGGGTTTTAATTTGGTGTGGTTTAAATTTGTATAAAAAATGTAAATGTACTGCCTTCAAGTTGATTCTGACTTATGGCGACCCTATGAATAGGGTTTTCATGAGGCTGAGAGGCAGTGACTGGCTGAAGGTCACCCAGTGAGCTTCATGGCTTTGTGGGGATTCAAACCCTAGTCTCTCAGGTCGTAGTCCAACACCTTAACCACTATACTTGTTTTTAATGTTTTGAATTGTTGTAAACCACCCAGAGAGCTTCAGCTATGAAGCGTTATATAAATGCAATCAATCAATCAATCAACCAACCAACCAACCAATCAATCAATCATACATTTGCTGCTAAGATTTGGGCAGAGCTTGGAAAAGTTACTTTTTTGAACTACAACTCCCATCAGCCCAATCCAGTGGCCTGCTGGCTGAGGCTGATGGGAGTTGTAGTTCAAAAAAGTAACTTTTCCAAGCTGTGGATTTGGGTGATGATAGTGTGCCTAGCAAATAACTTACTCCTTCAATTCATTTCAAGAATTCGTTTTCTTTGCAGAATACCTATGCCCAATTTAGGCTGGTTTGCCAGCTATGGCTGTTCCTGGACTGGGATAACCTGGCTTCAGTTGCCCATGCTCTAGTGACCTCCCACTTAAACTACTGCAGTGGAATCTGAGGAGTCGCCCTTGAAGAAGGTCCAGAGGTTGCAGCGAATGCAGAATGGAACTTCTAGGTTGGTAAGTGGGGCAAAGCAATGGGATCATTTCTCATTAGTCCTGAAAGTTCTGCACTGGTTCTCAATTAGCTACCAAGCCCAATTTAAGGTGCTGGTACCACCAGACAAAGCCATAAATGACTTGGGACAGAAGTACCTAAAAGAGCAGCTCCCTGGAATATCAACCATTGGGGGCTCTATGATCAGCACAAAAGGACTTGTTGGTGGTGGTGCCTCTCGCTGCTTCCCAGTTGGTGCTGACTCATGACAGGTCTTCTCACCTTCCTGCTTGTGGAAGGCCCTCTCTGGTGCGGTGTGTCTTTCCTGACCTTCTGAAGAAAGATATTTGATGGCTAGAGATATTGGCTATATGGAAGATTGAAATTAGCAATTGTGAAGATATGTGATTGTTTTAAAATGTTTTTAGATGCTCTGAATGTTCTGAGATGGCTTTTAAATTGCTTTGAAATGTTTTGTTTTTACTTTACTTTAAATAGTATTGTTTTAACATTTTGATGTTTGGCGCCCTGGGCTCCTTTGGGGGAAACGTAAGAGAAATGTAATAAATCTTCCTAGGTATAATAAAAAGGTAAGCCAGCACAATGTCACACAGTGTGATGTCAGGGGTTGGGCGCAGGTGCAAAGATGGCTTACTTGGTGAGCAGTAAAAATCAGCTGCAGCCCCCCCCCCCCATGATCATGATTTGAATCATGATATGGTAGGGTTTGCCACCCTTATTGGGCATATTGTGAGCAACACACACATACCACAACCAAGAACACAGTGCAACCTAGTCTATTGGCTACAACAGAATATTTCTATGAAGCTTGGGCTGTGAGCACATTTGTCGCCTACAGCAAAGTGTTTCCATTGGCCACACCTAGAGAGGCAACGGGTTGATCTGCTGATCAGTTGCAAGATCTCTTTGAAGCAATTTTTTAAAAAAGCATTCAAGCTGATCTCACCAGGTTTTGCAGTAAAAAAGGGTGGGGTTTGACTAGTGTTGTGTGCCCCCGTTTTCAGAAGAGAGAGGTAGAGATGTACGGGAACCGGCAGAACAGTAAGCATGGCTGTACTCCCAATGTCAGTTTAGGAGGGAACTCTGCAGCTGCCAGGGAAGGCCTCTATGGGTGCGTGTCCTAGTATGGGTGTTTAACCCTTTCTCCTGCACCATTTTGCTGCCGAAAAGTTCCATTCTCCTGCTGAAGCTGACACTTGTCCTCAAAGTTGCTCTTTACTGATATTAGTGTGTTCAGGGTGGATGATTTAACAGCAAGAAGATGGTGCCAGGACAGAGTCAAACCTTCTCCCCCACCCCTCTCCATCAAAACACCATGGTCCCAATCCATAGCAGGAGCCCCTGCAGTTGCTTCTGGTTGTAAAAAGAAAGGGGAACCCTCAAGCAAAGGATTCAAAGTAGTGTGCCGTTTGACCCTAAGGATCCAGATTATTTAAATCAGCTCTAGTTCACAATTTCAATACTACTTTGTGAGAAACTGCAGAGTCCATGTGTGTGCTTATTCTGTAACTATCTCTAACAGGCCAAGGAGTGGCACCAAAGTATGCTGGCAGTAACAGCTGCAAGGAATGTTCTGAGAACCAGTTCCCTCCTCTGAAGCTCCTTCACTCTACTCTGGAATCCAAGTACAGGTTCAGCCCACATTTGCCAGAATCAGCCACAAGAGCAATCAGAAATCGTTTGTTCCCCCAGGGTTCTGGCAGACGCCACTCTGTCTGTGCGCAGGTACCAGAATGTTTGGAATCAAACATGGCAATTCTGCTATCCTGCTGAAGTTGCCAAAACTGCCTTGAGTTAGGCATATCATGAAGGAAGGCCTCCAGTCAATACAGAACCTGGGTTTGGTTTTTCCTCACCCTTTATCATATAAACTCATATACAGTAATTCCATTCTTACTGAAATTTGCTGCAATATGCATTGCTAGATTCTTGTAAACCAAAGATTTTCCTACGATTAATAGAAACCCAGACTTCCTTTTTTCACTTCCTCTGCTGACCACAAGTCATGTCGCAAGAATGCCCCCTTTGACGTCTCCTGGCTTGCATACATGGTTTTTGAACAAAATGCAGATGCATCCAGCCTCTTTGAAAAGAGGGAATTTTTGGACACTACAGCCATGTTGGATGCTACCCTAGAGAGAAGCTCCTTAGGGGAGTGTGACACATGTGCTAATCTTTACTCTTCCCTTTGGCACAGACCTCTCAGTTTAAATTGATACTATGACTTCCACTCTGATTGATTGTTATTGTGCATTATTAAGGGAAGCAATAAACAAAAAAATGAGAAAGTTTTGTCCATCTGTACAATTTCTCATCTGATTCCTTTTCTCCCGTATCTACTTTATGGCAAGCTGATAGTCCTTCACTGTGAGCCAACAGGGGCATTTTATCAGGATTGGGGTACAAGTCATGCTATTTAATCTCTTGGTTGCTCTACTGGAGTAATTCCTCCTGTGATAAGCTTTAGGCAGTTGAATTCTCTAAGGGTGAAAAAGACACCAAGGACATCTGTAAAATGGTGAAGCTGGTTGGGAAGCTCTTCACATCATGTCTGATGGGCATATACATACTTCCCTTTCTAGTACTGAGCTCTGAAGATCCCAGCAGCAGAATCCATCTGCCAACAATGTTGATCAGCTGGAACCAGTCACAAGGCCTCCTCCCTGCCCCCTTAGAGCAGTGACAGTTAAAGAGATTTGGAGCTGGTTTTAATGCACAGTGTGGACATGGCTACTAATTTCTTTTATTGCTGGCCAAACAGGTCTAGCAAGTTTTAGAAGCACTACACATTGACCTGCAAAAACTGATCAGAGATGAAAGAGCAAAATGTTCATGCCTTTTCCACCTGCTTCAGCTGTATTCATAGCTAATGCAAAACACATTCATAGGTAACAGAGAAAATGCCTCACATATCCAGTAATGCCTCTTATAAGGAAACTGATCATGGAAATTGAGTACCATGCAGTGAGCTGTGCCAATATGCAGCAAGTAAATTTTGCAGTCTCTTCTGTGAATCAGAAGTACTAGTGAGAGGACCAAGGATGATGCTATTGAACCTCTGTCCCCCCTTTTCAAAGGACATTTCTTCACTGTATATTAGTTTTAACTGTTATAGCTCCCCCTGACCCAAGAGTCATGGAAATTGTGATCTGGTGAGGGTGCCAAGAGGTCTCTGACAGAGATCATAATGAAGAAAGGTTGCAGCAATTGAGACTTTTTAGTTTAGAGAAAAGGCGAAACGATAGAAGTGTATTAAAATTATGCATCACATGGAGTAAGCGGACAGAGAAAACTTTTTCTTATTCTCTCATAACACTCATACACATCCAATGAAGCTGAAGATTCAGGACAGACAAAAGAAGCTACTTCACACAATGCATAGTTATGGAATTTGCTCCCACAAGAGGCAGTTATGCCCACCAACTTGGATGGCTTTATAAGAGGGTTAGACAAATTCATAGAGGATAAGGCTATCAAAGGCTACTAGCCACGATGGCTATGCTCTGCCTCCACAATCGGAAACTGCAGGAGGGGAGACTGGTCTTTGAGCTCAGGTCCTGCTTGCAGGCTTCCTTAGTTATTGGGTTGGCCACTGTGAGACAGGATGCTGGACTAGATGGGCCACTGGTCTGATCCAGAGACCTCTCCTCTCTGATATCCAGTACATAATTATTTCCCTCTTTCCCAAGTGCTTTCAAAATATATTATGCTTCCTGCATTATGGCCAGATTAAAATAGGATACTTGTATATATGTAACACACCCCTATTCTCACCCCAAAGATCACTGATTGGGCACATTCTCACAATGATAATAGGAACCAAACTATCCTGTGAATGGATACATGCAGGAGGGAAACAGTTCTGGAGAAAATCCACAGATAAATGAAGCCTTGGGCGGTAGCTATTTTGAGATACAATTATTTCTATTTATCCTCAGGCTGACAATCTTGTGACAAGATCCTTGACACAAAAGGGAAAAGGGATGGGGAGGGAAGAACAAACACAAGCAGCAAAGGTTAGAAGGATTTGCTGCCCTGGGCTCCTACTGGGAGAAAGGGCAGGATATCAATCTAATCAATAAATAATAAGGATCTTATAATAAGTAACTAGGACGGAAATTGGTTGCTCATAGGCCTGGGCGACCCTTGAGGGGGGGAAAACCCCATGACAACCCATTTTCCTGGAAGTGAAATGCAGCCAGAGGTTGTTGACCTTACAGGGGGAGGCCTTGTCTTTCTGAGGCGCATCTGGAATCTCTTGTCTTCTTGTAACTCCCATCACAGGAAGTAAGCTTATGGGGGCTCACTTACACACACATACACCCCGATTAGATAGTGCTGTTGTTCTTCCCCACAGGACAGGTGGAATTGTGAATGGAGAGGAGGACCCCAGCCCAGTCGGTGAAAGTAGCAGCGAGCAGAGACGGCAGAGCCTCGCTGTCTGTTGCTGCTTCTCTTTCTCACAAGAGTTGCACAATAGTACACAATATTTGTTTAGTTCGTACTTCAGTTCCCTGTGATATTTTGTAAAGTTTGCAGCAGCAAATATTACATGCTGCCCACTCCTGCCACACAATTATACACTGCTGAAAGCTCTTTTCCACCTGCTGTCTCCCTGTTATACTCATGTAGTTAGCAATGGCCTGGCTTGCACTGAGTCAGACGAAAACAGTGTTCATTCATTTGGCAAGACTAGAATAATAGAATCATGAAGTTGGAAGGGGCCTATAAGGCCACTGAGTCCAACCCCCTGCTCAATGCAGGATAACTTAAAGCATACCCGACAGGTGGCTGTCCAGCTGCCTCCTGAAGGCCTCCAGTGTTGGAGAGCCCACCACTGGTGGGCTCTCCAACACTTCCCTAGGGAATTGGTTCCATGGTCGTACAGCTCTAACAGTTAGAAGGTTTTTCCAGATGTTGACTTCTTGTAACTTGAGCCCATTAATCCATGTTCTATTATTTATTTATTTATTTATTGCATTTATATCCTTGTTTTTCTTCAAGGAGCTCAAAGTGGCGTACATTGTTCTCCCCCTCCTAATTTAATTCCCACAACAACCCTGTGAGGTAGGTTAGGCTGAGAGGCAGTGACTGGCCCAAGGTCACCCAGTGTGTTTCATGGCTGAATGGAGATTTGAACCTTGGTCTCCTGAGTCCTAGTCCAGCACTCTAACCACTATGATTTACTATGCAAAATTCACTATGCATGACTGTAAGTTACAAGCAAGACCAGCCTTCTCCCAGCTTGGTGCCTTCCAGATGTTTGGATGACAGCTCCCATCAGCCCCAGCCAGCACAGTCCAAAACATCTGGAGGGCACCCAGTTGCACTCTGGAATGATCAAAAAGAGATCCTGGCCCTCCTCTGTGTGGCAACCTTTCAAGTACTTGAAGAGTGCTATCATATTTCCCCTCAGTCTTGTCTTCTCCAGGCTAAACATGCCCAGTTCTTTCAGTCTCTCCTCATAGGGCTTGGTTTCCAGTCCTTGTTGCCCTCCTCTGAACCTGTTCGAGTTTGTCTGCATCCTTCTTAAAGTGTGGTGTCCAGAACTGGACACAGTACTCAACTAAGACTAACTAAGAAACTATCATTTCTCATATCAATCAAGAATTCAAATGAACTTTGTCTCTTGCTGCAATGGGCAAAACAGAGGCTACGTGGTACATGGTGCATTGGTATTTGTATGTGCATACATTTAAATGTATGTGCACTAGTAACAAGTTGTCCCTCTCCCAAATATTTAACCTCAAAACACCAGAGCAAGATAACCGAAACTTGAAGAATGGCAAGTCTAGCCATTCCTGATTTTTGCTAAAGGGAAAAAAGGACCGTTGGAGGATAGGGGTCTGAGCAGACTCTCAGATTCACCTCTAAATTCTGTTACATTCTAGCCCAGTTCCTTCACATTTTGCTTTCTGTTTCACCCTGGCTAATAGGTCCTTGGTCTAACCTTTCTAGCTCTTGATTATGCCCTGGCCAAATAATACAAGCTTGCAGGTCAGCCATCTTTTAAAATACTGGTCCTTCCGTAACTGTGGTAATATTATTCACAATTATACTGGATGTTTTTATATTAACAACATTTTATATATCTTCACAGAACTGACAATTACTACAAACATATCTAGTTATCTTTTTCAGTCACCCCCTGAGATTATGGCAATCAGTAGCAACAGAAAGAATCGAACAGTTTCTTAACAAGCTTAACCTATAAACTCAACAGAAAACAGAGAAAAATATATAATAGAAGTTAAAAGGGATGTGACAATGTCCTAATTCCTCTAAAGAAGCTAATACATGGGGACCAAATTCCAAAAAAGGATTTCCCATTTATCATGTTTTTATGTTTTTTTCTTCACTTACAGTTAAGCCATCTGAGTTAGGCAGGCATAGGTCGAGGAATGGGTGTTGTCAGGGGGCACCCTATGGGATCTAGGCCCTGAATCCTTTGTGACAGGTCCCATATCTATCATTTCCTCCCCTTTCAAAAAATGTATTCCCCCCCCCTGCTTCCAGAGCAGTGTCAGTGAGAGCCCAGCCACCCACTGTCTTCATTTGCCCTGGGACTCTTATACATTTATGCACATTTATGTGATGGGCCTGTGCCCTGACACAACCCAGCAATGCCCTTGGGTCGGCGCTGTAGAATGTGTAACTTCCACCCACTTAATCATCAGTCATTTTGCCACTGTTTCAGGTCTGCCAATCTAATACTTTTGCGCTTTGGAAAAGACACATTATGGAATTGACAGGTATCCTGAAATTAGATGTTTGAATGTAAAGTGACTGTGATCTTGTGATGCTGGGATTCTGAACTCCTTAAGAAACTCATTTTTAAAAAAAACCATTTTAAGAAGGCACCCTTCAGCATAACACACAGAAGCCTCATGCTACTAATCTTCAATGGGTTTTCAGATTCTGCTGGGTTTAGTGCAAAAATAAACAACTATTGAAACATCCCAAATACATTAACTTAACCAGCACAGAAGCCTAGCCTCCCTCTATAGGTCTAGCAAGTTCTCCATAACCTGTACAATTCATATTAACAACTTAAATATAATAAATTGAAAGCCAGTAAGCTGCAGCTTTATAAGTGGATCTAGTTGTTTTGATGTGTTCATGGAACAAAGCTACTATTATGAGTTATACACTGACCAGACAATCATCAAATTCTTTGCTGAAATCGGAGCTCCATTGGCAGCATCAAATGGACTAGCCAGAGAGAGAGCAAAGAATTTTTGGCATTGGAACAGCTGTCCTTCAACTGGTACAAAAAGGGCCCTGGCAGTGCAAGGTGGAGCTATCAATAGAATGTCTATCAGTGCCGACAACAAATGGGATGTTCAGAATAATAATACTTAGCATTTATACAGTACATTTCAAAACCTAGTTCAAAAGGGCTACTGTGACATACCCAAGGAGTTTTGACTTTTCACTGTGAGCACATTCCAACAAGCATGTTACTATGTTGTAGCAAAAAGAGTCCTGTAGCACCTGAAAGACTTAAATAACAGTAGGATATGGCCCACATAATCATATGCTGCAATATAAGTCTTTCAGATGCCACTGGACTCTTTGTTGATTTTGGATTCATTTGTACAATAGACTTGCCCAATGGAGGCTGGGCACAGCCCTCCCAACGAGAATGTCAAGCATTTTTTTTAAAAAAAAATCCCCCCCAATCTCTAAGCCACACACACACTTTCTTGTTCCATGCACATTTTATATTTCTATTTGAACTCAGGGCTTATCCAAACGGAGCGGGATAATCCACGGTTTCCATATTCAGTTTGTCATCTGATAGTCCTCACTTTGCCTTTTAGTTCGCTTTTTCCCAATTAAAAAAACACACTTTTTTGCACCCGCACATGCAGCGGTAAGACCCCTACATTCTTTTCACTTTTTCCAAGCTCCGCCTCTAAAACCTCCCCCTATCAACCAGTCGGTCAGCAAAATATGACGTATGCTCCTCTCCCCCTTTGCAACGAAGCACAATATGGCTGTAAAGGAGTTCTCGCCGCGGAAGGAAAGGGAGAAGGAGGGGGGGGTGGACAGTTTCAGCCTGCCTCTGGAAAGATTTGTCAATTTCATTCTACTCGCTGGGGTTTTTGCTTCAAATCATTTTGCCGCGGGAAGGAAAGGGAGAAGGAGGGGGGTTGACAGTTTCTTGCTTTTTTGGAGAAATAAGTGCAATTGCCAGCATGTGTATCTCCTTAAATATCCATAAAGGCAGAAAAGCATACAGTAGGGCCCCGCTTACATGGCGGATTCCGTTCCGGACCCCCGCCGTAAAGCGGAAATCACTGTAAGGCGGAACCCCATTGACGTTAATGGGGCGTGTCATGCAAAAATGCTGCAGAATGCTGCAAAAGTGGCTTTTAAAGAGGGGAGGAAAGCCGCCGCATTAGCGGAATGCCGGGAAGCGGAGTGCTGGGAAGCGGGGCCCTACTGTACATTCGTTTAAGCGTAATATCGCAAATACGAACAAGAAAGGGGCTGCTGGTCGGTTTCACGCCTGCCTCTGGAAAGCTTTGTCAATTTCATTCACACACCCCTCCTTCTCCCTTTCCTTCCCCCTGCCAAATGATTTGAAACAAAACCCCCAGCGAGTAGAATGAAATTGACAAAGCTTTCCGGAGGCAGGCATGAAACTGACCAGCAGCCCCTTACTTGCTTGCTGTGCATTGCAGATCTCACCCAGAGCGGCCGCCCAGTTTGCAGGCTGGCAAAAAATAAAATGCATCTGCGCAGTAGTTGCAGACACCCCCCCAACACCCCACCATTGCGATGATTGGTTCAATTTTCCCGGGCTTATTCTTGCACATGCGCAAAAGTGCAGATACGTGATTGGCTGGAATGAGGAGAAGGGGCAAGGAGAAATGCCCAAGCACCACCCATTAGCTGTAAAGTCCACGGTATTGCATCCTACCTCCTGAAGGCACAGCGGATGATTCCCGATTTTAAACAGCAAATCGCATTTTTAACCGGCAAAAATGCTTAACAGCGTGAGACATCATTTGGACGACCGAAAAATAATGAACACACATAGCGGGCATGTCACACATTTTGCAGTCGGCTGGATGAGCCCTCAGAGAAGCTCTGCAAACATTTCTGTTAGTCTATTGTTCTCTGGTCAATCAGCTCTCTGCACCATTCAGCCAATCCTTTAATTGTTTGTTTGTTTGCTTGTTGTGTGCGTGAATGAGATTGTGTGGATGTGTTTGCGTGAATGAGATTGTGTGGATGTGTTTGTATGTATTTATGTGCATTTTATGTGTTGTTGTGTGAATGTGCCTGTTGTGTTTTACTATTTTTAAATATGTGCCTGGGAGAGCATATTTTGCATTTAACGGGGAGGCTTTCGGGGGCCCCAATTAGCGTAGTGACGGGTTATGGGAGGTATGGTGCTAGGAGGAGAACGTGCCAGGTAAGGGGAACTCGCCCCAGACAAGTTGTGTCTGTGCCTTGTTCCGGTTCTCCTCAAGGCCGCAGAACTGCTGGTTGTTCTATCAGCCAGCCCTTAGATCTCCAGGTGCTGCTTTTGAATGCCAGGTCGGTATATAATAAAACCTCCCTTGTCCATGATTTAATTGTGGATGAGGGTGCCGACCTGGCATGTATAACCGAGACCTGGGTGGGTGAGCAGGGAGGAGTTGCTCTTTCTCAGCTTTGTCCACCTGGGTATACGGTGCAGCACTATGGTAGATCTGAGGGTCGGGGAGGCGGGGTCGCTGTGGTCTATAGGAGTACTTTCTCTCTCACCAGGCATCCTGTCCAGATGGCGACTGGTTTAGAGTGCCTCCACCTTGTGCTGGGTCAAGGAGACAGACTGGGAATCCTGTTGGTGTACCGCCCACCTTGCTGCCCAACAGCTTCCCTAGCTGAGCTGACAGAGATAGTCTCGGAGGTATTGTTGAGGTCCCCCAAACTTGTAGTGTTGGGGGATATCAACATTCACACCGAGACTGTCTTATCTGGGGCGGCTCAGGACTTCATGGCCTCCATGACAACCATGGGGCTGTCTCAATTTGTTACTGGCCCAACGCATGTGTCGGGTCACACTCTTGATTTGATCTTCACCACTGGTCATGGAGATGGTGATCTGGAGGTGGGGTGTTTTTCATCTACTCCATTGTCATGGACAGACCACCGCCTGCTGAGTTTTAGACTTACGATGACTCTTTCCCTCTGCAAGGGTGGGGGACCTATTAAGTTGGTCCACTCTCGGAGGCTTATGGATCCTATTGGTTTTCAGAGGGCTCTGGGAGTTTTTCCAGCTGATAGTACTGGTGCTCCTGTCGAGGCCTTGGTCGAACTGTGGAATACGGAGATGGCCCGGGCTATCGACACGATTGCTCCCGCGCGCCCTCTTTGATGCAGAGCTCATACAGCTCCATGGTATACCCCGGAGCTGAGAGTGATGAAGCAAGAGAGAAGGAGGCTGGAGTGCAGATGGAGACGAACTCCAGACGGATGCAGTTATGCTTTGGTAAGTGCCTCCACTAAGTCGTATATAAAAGCGATAAGGGCGGCAAAGAAGTCCCACTTCGCTGCCTCTATCAGGACATCTCTCTGCCGCCCTGCAGAGCTTTTTAGGGTTGTACGAGGACTCTTACATTCTGGTCCTCGAGATACCATTGAAACATCTGAAGCTCGCTGTAACGACATCGCAGGGCACTTCCAAAATAAAATCGCATGCATCCGTAGGGACCTAGACTCCGATGTTATGACAGATGAATCCATTGAAGTGTCCAGAACACGGTCTTATCTTTCATTATTGGATGAGTTTCAGTTGGTGCAGCTTGAGGAAGTGGACAAGGTGCTTGGATTGGTGCGGGCGACCACGTCTGCTCTAGATCCTTGTCCATCTTGGCTAGTGAAGGCTAGCAGGACTAGTACCACCGGCTGGGCCAAGGAAGTGATAAATGCCTCCTTGAGTGAGGGAGTAGTCCCTAGTAGTCTCAAGGAGGCAGTAGTGAGACCTCTTTTAAAGAAACCTTCCTTAGACCCAGATAACTTGAACAATTATAGACCGGTGGCGAATGTCCCCTTTTTGAGCAAGGTTCTGGAGCGGGTGGTCGCCGGTCAACTCCAGGAGCTCTTGGATGAGACCGATTATCTGGATCCGTTTCAATCCGGTTTTAGGCCTGGTTTTGGCACTGAAACAGCCTTGGTCGCCCTGTACGATGACCTTTGTCGGGAGAGGGACAGAGGGAGTGTGACTCTGTTGATTCTCCTTGATCTCTCAGCGGCGTTTGATACCATCGACCATGGTATCCTTCTGGGGAGACTCGCGGAGTTGGGGGCACTGCTTGGCAGTGGCTCCACTCCTACTTGGCGGATCGTCGCCAGAAGGTAGTACTTGGGGAACATTGCTCGACACCTTGGACTCTCCATTGTGGAGTCCCTCAGGGGTCGGTTTTGACCCCCATGCTTTTTAACATCTACATGCAGCCTCTGGGTGCCGTCATCAGGAGTTTTGGAGTGCGTTGCCACCAGTACGCTGATGACACGCAGCTCTTTTTCTCCTTTTCATCTTCTACAGGTGAGTCTGTGGATGTGCTGAATCACTGCCTGACCGCGATAATGGACTGGATGAGAGCTAATAAACTGAGACTCAATCCAGACAAGACTGAGACATTGTTGGTGAATGCCTTCCCTGCCCAGATGGTGGATGTTTGCCCTGTTTTAGATGGGGTTACACTCCCCTTGAAGGAACAGGTTCGTAGTCTTGGGATTCTTTTCGATCCTTCCTTGTCTCTTGAGGCACAAGTGGCCTCGGTGGCAAGGAATGCGTTCTACCACCTTCGGTTGGTAGCCCAGCTATGCCCCTATCTGGACAGGGATGACCTCGCCTCAGTTGTTCATGCTCTGGTAACTTCTAGGTTGGATTACTGTAATGTGCTCTACGTAGGGCTGCCCTTGAAGACAGTTCGGAAGCTTCAGCTAGTGCAAAACGCAGCAGCCAGACTGCTGACGAGGACCAGCCGGTCAGCGCATATAACACCTGTTCTGGCCCGTTTGCACTGGCTACCCATTTGTTTCCGAGCCAGATTCAAGGTGCTGGTTTTGACCTATAAAGCCTTACACAGCGTGGGACCGCAGTATCTTCTGGAACGCCTCTCCCGCTATGAACCTACCCGTTCGCTTCGTTCGTCATCGAAGGCCCTCCTCCGGGTACCAACTCATTGTGAAGCCCGGAGGGTGGTTACTAGATCTAGGGCCTTTTCCGTGGTGGCCCCCGAGTTGTGGAATAGCCTCCCCGAAGAGGTACGCCTGGCGCCTACACTATTATCTTTTCGGCGCCAGGTAAAGACCTTTTTATGCTCCCAGGCATTTTAATCACTCTAATCTTTTTAGCTTTTTAATCTTGTATACTAAGTCTTTATTCTTATTTTCTGTTTAACTGTATTTGTTTTTATGTCATATATGTTTTTGTGATTTTATTATTGCCATGTATGTATTTTACCCTATGCTGTTTACCGCCCTGAGAGCTATTTGCTAAGGGCGGTATATAAATGTAACCAAATAAATAAATAAAATAAATAAATAACAAGGGATAAGGGAGGACTCTCCTTTTATGGGAGACAGCTGCCTGCCTCCCATTGGCTTCCTAAGGCAGCATGATGAGCCTTCCTCCCCCTCCTTCCTTCTGTTCCTCTCACAGAAAGGTGGGCTAATCTGTGTGTTTGCACATGTGCACCTTAGAACCTTCCTCTCCCTTGCAAACCTTGGCTGCACATAAGCAAAGCCTCAATGACGTCTTCGATCCAGCAAAGACTGCTGAGTAAGCTTAGCAGTCATGGGATAAGAAGAGAGGTCCACTTACAGATCAGTAACTTTGTGGAAGCCATGCTAATCCTTTTTCAGTAAATTACTTCTTCAGTAAGACTTTGAAATTTTCATCCTGTGCTTGCTCTCATGGGTAAGCCCCACAGAAAACAGTGGGGTTTACTTACTTCTGAATAAGATGAATAGGATTGTGTTAGTAACTGGCAGTGCTTGGAAAGGTCATTTTAAATAGGAACAAAATACTTCAGTTCAAGTTCATCCATGCACTTTTAGTTCATAATAATTTCTGCCTGCCACACAGCTGTTAAAGGAATAAGAGTGCTGCTCTCCCTCAGTGCCAACCCTAAACCATGCAAGAACTCAAATGACGAGTAAAAAGAAAAGAAAACACATGTTTGGGTAACGTGATAATATATTTTTAAATTAAAATATATTTAAAATGAGCATCTGTAATTGTATAAATCATAGGATCATAAATGTAATGGTTGGACTAGAATCTGGAAGACCAGGGTTCAATTCTACACCTATTTAAATAAAAACAGTGGGGCTTACTTCTAAGTAAAATTAATAGGATTACATTAGTTACTACAACTAAATCATCCCTCCTCATCAGTATATCTAACCATGTGTCACTTCTATGGAGAAAACAGCAAATATTATGTTCAGGAATATATATGCTTGGCTTATTTCCTGAAACGCAGAAAGAACCTCCATGACCTGGAGAAGTGTATTTAAGTATCATTGAAGTATCAATAGTTATTGCCTAAAGATCTCCAGAGTTTCTTTTTTAAAAAATAAAACCAGTCCTGTAAACTGTAAGCTCCTATTGCTCAGAGAAAAAGTTATGGCAGGTGGGGGAAAACAAGAAGTCAAAATGTTGGAAAAAGGAGTTTTTAACACCATATGATCAGTTCTGAATACTGTAGCTGGACATTCCACAACTTCCTCCAGTATTCCACTGATGTGGGGACTTAGACATTCACTTAAATTTATTTAAATGTCTTGGTTTTTATAAAAGTAGGGATTTGCATAACTCAAAATTCCTTCTCCTTTTGATCAACCACATTTACATAGGTTCCACCTCCACATTCAGTGATATTGGGGCTGGAAATGTGCAAAAAACTCACACATGCCCTGCTAATTGGATTACCAATGCCCAAATATCTGTGTTGTCAACTACTATCCTGATCTCTTCTCCCCCAGCCTCCATCATGAAAGCCACAGGCCTGGATTCAGAAAGAAAATAAACATCAAAGTACTCTGAAGCTTTTAGTTTTAATTAAAATAATTATTTCTTGCTCTTATCCCTGTGGAAACTAATTGTCTTGCATGAGATCATATCAACTTTTCAGACACTTTAAATAAATAAAAGTCCAAGCCAGACCATTCTTGGGGCAGTTTGCCATCAAGTGTCTCCTCTCCCTCCCACCCTGACAATAAAAAGGTTCAGTCCAGGTCCAGCCCATGAAGAAACCAGATTATCTACACACACACACCCCCCCCCCCTTATGATGCCAGTGAAACATGGAGGGGGCAGTTTGCAGTCCAGTCCATGAAGAAACCAGATTCTACACACACACACACACACACACAGAGAGAGAGAGAGAGAGAGAGAGATGCCAGCCAAACATTTTTAGGGGCAGTTTGCCACCAAGAATCTCCTCTCCTGTACGGGCCCAGTCCGGCCTATGACAAAACCAGATTCCAACCCCTCAATGCCAGCCAAACATGCTTTTGGGGTATGTTGCCACCACTCCTCTCACTGATATGTCTATATATATATCTGAGCATGCTCAGAACCAATGGGTGATTCTGATATAAACTAAGGCTACCAAGTGGGGCTGTTCTTGAACCAGTCCAGTCTCCCACCTGACTATCCCTAGTTTGCCATAGTGGGTGTGTTAAATAGGCCTCATAACAGCAGATGGCAGACCAAGGGGAGGGACCTTTTTGCCATAGCTACACTTTTGGATTAGGATTTATTTATTTTTATTTATTATATTTGTTTCATTTTTAAACCACCCATAGCGAGTGGCTCTCTGGGCGGTGTACAAAAGATTAAAATACAGAATATCACAATAAAATCAACCTACCAACAGTAAACATAAAGAGCAAACAAAAAAAGATTTAAAATTATAACATTAAACGCTTAAAATGCCTGGGAGCAAAGCCAGGTTTAACCTGGCGCCGAAAAGATAATAGTGTAGGCGCCAGGCGTACCTCTTCGGGGAGGCTATTCCACAACTCGGGGGCCACCACGGAAAAGGCCCTAGATCTAGTAACCACCCTCCGGGCTTCACAATGAGTTGGTACCCGGAGGAGGGCCTTCGATGACGAACGAAGCGAACGGGTAGGTTCATAGCGGGAGAGGCGTTCCAG
Organism: Rhineura floridana; assembly: GCF_030035675.1. Taxonomy (NCBI): domain Eukaryota; kingdom Metazoa; phylum Chordata; class Lepidosauria; order Squamata; family Rhineuridae; genus Rhineura; species Rhineura floridana. The sequence goes on from NC_084487.1 coordinate 129,805,890, forward strand.
AAGATACTGCGGTCCCACGCCGTGTAAGGCTTTATAGGTCAAAACCAGCACCTTGAATCTGGCTCGGAAACAAATGGGTAGCCAGTGCAAACGGGCCAGAACAGGTGTTATATGCGCTGACCGGCTGGTCCTCGTCAGCAGTCTGGCTGCTGCGTTTTGCACTAGCTGAAGCTTCCGAACTGTCTTCAAGGGCAGCCCTACGTAGAGCACATTACAGTAATCCAACCTAGAAGTTACCAGAGCATGAACAACTGAGGCGAGGTCATCCCTGTCCAGATAGGGGCGTAGCTGGGCTATCGGAGGAGGGCCTTTGATGTTGAACGTAGTGAACGGGTAGGTTCATATTGGGAGAGGTGTGCTGCTAGGTATTGTGGTCCCGCACCGTGTAAGGCTTTATAAGTCAAAACTAGCACTTTGAATTTGGCCCGGAAACCGATAGGTAACCAGTGCAAACGCGCCAGAACAGGTGTTATATGTGCGGACCGTCTGGTCCTTGTCAAGAGTCTGGCTGCTGCGTTTTGCACTAGCTGTAGTTTCCGAACTGTTTTCAAAGGCAGCCCCACGTAGAGTGCATTGCAGTAGTCCAATCTAGAGGTTACCAGAGCATGCACAACTGAGGCGAGGTCGTCGCTGTCCAGATAGGGACGTAGCTGGGCTACCAATCGAAGGTGGTAGAACGCATTCCGTGCCACTGAGGCTACCTGAGCCTCAAGAGACAGGAATGGATCAAACAAAACCCCCAAGCTACGAACCTGTTCCTTCAAGGGGAGTGTAACCCCATCCAGAACAGGTTGAACATCCACCGTCTGGGCCGAGAAGGCACTCACCAACAGCGTCTCAGTCTTGTCAGGATTGAGCCTCAGTTTGTTAGCTCTCATCCAGTCCATTATCGCGGCCAGGCAACGGTTCAGCACATCAACAGCCTCACCTGAGGAAGATGAAAAGGAGAAATAGAGTTGTGTGTCATCAGCATACTGATGACAACGCACTCCAAAACTCCTGATGACGGCACCCAGAGGCTGCATGTAGATGTTAAAAAGCATGGGGGACAGAACCGATCCCTGAGGGACTCCACAATGGAGAGTCCAGGGTATCGAGCAATGCTCCCCAAGCACTACCTTCTGGAGACAATCCGCCAAGTAAGAGCGGAGCCACTGCCAAGCAGTACCCCCAACTCCCAACTCCGCGAGTCTCCCCAGAAGGATACCATGGTCGATGGTATCAAACGCCACTGAGAGATCAAGGAGAATCAACAGAGTCACACTCCCTCTGTCCCTCTCCCGACAAAGGTCATCATACAGGGCGACCAAGGCTGTTTCAGTGCCAAAACCAGGCCTAAAACCGGATTGAAACGGATACAGATAATAGGTTTCATCCAAGAGCACCTGGAGTTGGCTAGCAACCACCCGCTCCAAAACCTTGCCCAAAAAGGGGACATTCGCCACCGGTCTGTAGTTGTTCAAATTATCCGGGTCCAGGGAAGGTTTCTTTAATAGAGGTCTCACTATTGCCTCCTTGAGGCTACTTGGGACTACTCCCTCTCTCAAGGAGGCATTAACCACTTCCTTGGCCCAGCTGGTGGTTCCAGCCCTGCTAGCTTTCACTAGCCAAGATGGGCAAGGGTCCAGAACAGACGTGGTTGCCTGGACCATTCCAAGCACCTTGTCCACTTCCTCGAGCTGAAACTCATCTAATAATAAAGAACAAGGGAGACTTCCGGGAAGGGTGATTCTCCTGTGCTGCCTCTGGGACAAGCTCTTGTCTTAGATGAAGTTTTTTCAGCTTTAATCAGTCAGAATGTTTTTTTTGTTTTTGACTGGTTAAGATTTTCTCCTGGTCAGGAAGAAACGTGAGATTAACCACAAAGCCTGTTTTTGTTGGGAGGACTGGATTTCATTAATTTATGAGAGAAAGTTCAGCCAGCGAATGCCGGACGGACTTCCATCAAAGCTCTTGCTGATTAAGCGACACATTTATCTTTTCTTCAAAGAAAAACGAACTAACAGGCAAGCATCCTTCTTTCCATTTTTTTTTACTTGGTTTAAATTGTTGCACCAAAAAGAGATTTGTCAATGAATCAGCTATAAGGAACTGGGTGAGTTAAAAAATTTCTCTTTCACTCACGAAACTAAGGAGGAAAGAAATCGATAAAAGCTTATCTTTGTTTTTATTGCAAAAAGCGGGCCTGGAAGTGCATTCTAAAGATATTAACGGAAGAGGGATTTTTATTTCGAGGAGGGGAAAAAAATAAACAAATTTGATTTATGAACTTTGGAGTATCATGTCTGGAACTATTTTTTTTTTTGGTCTATTTCATTTTGACGAATCTGCTTACTCATGACGCCACTAACTGCTTGAAGCTGGGAACTAAACTTATTTTGTTTTCCTGAATATATAAGAGATAAGACAGGGTGTATTGATGTCTGTAAGCCTGAAACATTAACCCAATTGTGGCTGAAATAATTTTTTGTTTTTGTGGTTTTAAGAATGACAACCAGGAAAGTGACTGAGACCATGGAAGAAATTATGTTTCAGAAAATAATGAGTGAGATTGAGATAATGAAACAAACCCTGAGACAGGGCAGACAGGAGATGAAAATTGAACTTAGCAAAATGATGCAGGAGTTTAAAAAAATAGGGGATTCTGTGAAAGAGGATTTTGATGGGATTAGAGATGAGAAAAGAAAAATTAAAGGGAAGATACAAGGCATGGAGACTGGAACAAATGAGGAATTGGAAAAAGATCTGGAGTTTACGGATGTTAGAAATAAAGTTTACTGTTTGGAATTCAACGTTGTCTCTGAAGAAACTAATGAAGATATTAGTGATAAAGTTATCAACGTCTTGGATAATTTTCTTGACTGGAATGATGTGATGGAGCTTGACATAGAAAAAATCTATGGAATTAATTACAAATATGTGACAATGGAAAAACTCTTAAGAGATGAGCCAGTGCATTTTGTAAAAAAGAAGAGCAGAGAAGTGACTTTACAACAATATTTCAGCAACATATTTAGAATTGATGGCAAGGACATATTTGTGAAGGGGGAAATTCCCATCAGACTCTTGTTGTATGACTATGGCTATGACAGCAAGATCATCATGAGATACTGATAATGGATGAGTGGATACTGAAACCACTGGATTTAACAGGACTATTGAAGATGGAAGATGGAATTAATATAGATAATGGAGGAATGGCTATTGAAATTACTGGACCTAATAGATTTGAATCAAGATGGATTAAGCGACATGTTTATTTGGAGAAAAATTGAAAGATATATCTCTCAAGGAATTGAAATCTCTTTTGGACTTTTTGTGGAAAGAATAAAGTAATGTTTATGAGATTTGATGATTAATTAAGATAACTACTGGAGGAAAGTGATTTTGTAATATAATTTTAGAGATAGGATTGTTATATATTGTAGACCTATGGTTGATCTGCGACAAATCGGAAGTCAACATTTTATTTTTTTTGTATAATTGTTTTTGTTTTGTGTTGTTTTTTGTTTTTGAAAATTTGAATAAAAATTAATTAAAAAAAAACAATAATAAAGAACAAGGCCGTGCTCCAGACAATTCACTGGATTCATCTGTCACAACATCAGAGTCTAAGTCCCTACGAATGCAAGCAATCTTGCTTTGAAAGTGCCCAGCAATTTCGTTGCAGCGGGTTTCAGATGTTTCTATAGTATCGGGCGGGCCAGAATGTAAAAGCCCCTGCACAACTTTAAAAAGCTCCGCTGGGCGGCATAAAGATGACCTAATAGAGGCAGCGAAGTAAAGTTTATTCAAAGCATGAGAAACAAGCAGCTAATACTAGACTGTCTGACTGCTGTCTCTTGACTTGTGGTGCAGCTGGTTGGTCTCATTGTGGCTTTCTGCCCCCTTTTTTCTCACCTTCCTTGCCAATTTGTAGAGTTCAGCCTGTGAGCTGCCTCTGAACCCCACCTCCCTATAGTCACCCTGTATAGAGTGACTCTGTATAGCCAGACTGGTTTTCTCTCGACTTGTGAAGGGTCTAGCTGGATTTTTTTTTGCATGACTTTCTCCCCCACATTCTCCTCACTTTTCTTACACACTTTGTGGTGTTCAGACTGAGAACTGCTTCTTGCTCTCGCCACATAGTCACCCTCACCTTTATGTACACCCCTGTAATTGTTGAATAATTTGTTGGCTTTGCAGTGTTAAATAAGTGATCCTCCCATTATATATTTAAAAAGTGACTCTTTCTGTTTATACAAATTTATATACAGTAACACCTCAGTTAACAAATCCTCCAGGAAAGAAGCTCCTTTTAACAAAGTCTTTTTTGGGTGCAGGAGCACGCGGGGCACACATTCTGACATAGTCAACCAAAACAGTCACAACACATAGAAACAAAATAAGTAACTGGGGGTGCCCACCCCAAAATCTGCACACTCTGTTTATTGTAGTTTTGCATCAATGCCCTTATTTGTACAGTGTGCCCACAAGAAGCTCTGCACTAGGTGTTGAACTTATTTTGGTTCCCAACATTTTGTCAATTTTGGTTGTGCATAGACGCCCATATCTGTGCGGCGTGCTCACCAGAAGCTCTGGGTCAGGCAGGACGCAGTGGCATCTCATGGAGGAAACACTCCCCTTTGATCAGGTGTATGATTTGTCCTGGCCCAGTGGCACCCCCAGTTACTTATTTTTTTTCTTCACACCTTGTCTATTTTGGTTGTGCATAGATGTCCATATCCATACAGTGCACCCACCAGAAGCTTTGGGTCAGGTGAGAAGCACTAGCATCTCATAGAGGACACCCTCTCCTTTCTTGGGGTATATGATTTGTCCTAGCCCAGAGCAGATTTTGGGGTGTGCACCCCCAGTTACATTTTATGATGTCATCATGCATTTGGGAAGCCTGATAATTTTGATCCAATAACTTTATTGTTGTGCTTGAGGGAGAGAGTCCCCTGATCATGGAGATATATGAAACATATATATCCCATCAAGTAGTTTGGGGTTCAGGGACATGTACATTTACTTTGGATTTCCTGGAACTGTGAACTTTCCTTCCAGCATATAAGGAACTAGGAACTAGCAACAAACTTCAGCATTGTCAAACTTCAGCATATTCAAAGGTAGATTGTCTCTGTAATCTGCAAAGCCATGTCTACTCTGAAATAAGTCCTATTAAATTTTATGGGGCTTTCTCCCAGGTAAGTGCTGATTGCTTGCAGTAGTGCCTGAAGTGTGGGCTAAATTCTTTTTCAATTCATGAGGTATGACACATCTTTTGAAAGGTGCTTCAACAAAGCAGGTTTTGTTGTAACCTCCCCTTTTCATTTCCCAAAATTCAGCATATTCAGAGGTAGACTGCCTCTGTGGCTGGAGGCTCTGTAAAGCAATAAAGTGACAGATACTTTTCCTTTTCGAAGTTTAGAGGCTGCCTGCTTTTGAATAAACTGAAAGACAATCAACAAAAAAACATAATTGACCTTCTTAAAATTAAACAATTTGTGCCTGCCCAGAATGACAGAAGGCAATGTGCCTAACAATAAAGAATTTTTTTAAAAATAAAGGCTTCAGATCTACTCAGCAGCATTAGTCTGTAACAAACCCATGTCTACTCTGAAATAAGTCCTATTAAATTGAATGGGCTTCGTCCCAGGTCAGTGCTGGTTGTTTGCAGTATTGGCTGAAGTGTGGGCTGAATTCTTTTTCTTTTCAGATAAAATGTGGTTGGGAACTTCAATCTTTTTTTTAAAAGAAGAACAATGGATGTTAATGGCTGCTGTCAACACCTCATTAACACAGAAGCAGTTTGGAGCAAAGCCCATTATGGAGATAATTATGAAAAAATCACCATGGATTTTAATTTTTTTCTAAAATTGTGCTGCTTAAAGCTGCTAAGGGTATTAACAAGGAGTCAAAGCCAGTATGCAAAAGGAGGACTTGCAGAGTATGTCAATTTCCAGTAAAAAATAAAAAATTGCTAATATTCTCAGGGCCGACTCCAAAGGGCGACCAGGTGGGCCCCTGGTGGGTGTGAGGGTAGCGCTCTCCTTCCGTGATCCATGGCAGGGTCGACTCCTGATCCTGCCGCAGATCACAGAGATGGAGCTCCCAGCACCCCCCTACAGACTGTGCAGGCCCATGGTGCCTGCCTACTCCACCTATCTCACCTCCCTTTCTGTGAATGCCCTGCGCACTGTGATTGCAGCTGCCATCAACCAAGATGGCAGCAGAGGCTTCTCTAAGGGGCTGATTTGGGGGTACCAGGTCTCCGGTTTTCAGCTGGAGTCTCTGGATTTTTGGGGGCCCCACCGACTCTCCAGCTAGCGCCCCTTAATCGCTGGACTCTCAGCTTCAATTAAAAAAAAAAGTTTCTAGGTGGTCTGGTTCCTGAGATATACACTAAAACATCAACTGCCCCCCGTGCGACTGTTAGATCTGTTTTACAGATGTTTAGAACAGCTCCTAACTCTAACTACAACTCCCATCAGCCCAATCCAGTGGCCGTGCTGGCTGGGGCTGATGGGAGTTGTAGTTTTAAAAAGTAACTTTGTCAAGCTCTGGCTCTAACCCTGCCCTTTCAGGATTGTAGCCAATAAATGAAGCCAGGTTGTGACTTCTTGATCCAGGCATGCCTAAGCTTAATTTCAACGTCAGAAAATGGAGGCTTTCAGATTTTGCAGTTTGTGTAAGTAATATGGCTTAAAGTTTCTTTTTCTCTTCTGTGCAAGAGTCAGACCCTGGGCCAGCCTTTCCCAACCGGTGTCCCTCCAGATGTTGTTGGCCCACAACTCCCATCAGCCTCAGCCATTGACAATGCTGGCTGAGGCTGATGGGAGTTGTGGGCCAACAACATCTGGAGGCACACTGGTTGGGAAAGGCTGCCCTGGGCTATGACATATGAAAGTATTTAATCCAATACTCCATTAGGACTTACTTTTGAGTAGACATGGTTAGGATTATGTGGGGTGTATTTTTACACACCTCTCTCTGTGTGTGTCCTTTCCAACAACCCTGTGAGGTAGGGTTGGTGATTGGAAACCAAGGCAGCTCACAATAAGAAATAAATCACTTTAAAAACCAATAACCATAAAACAAGTATAAACAGTTGCAAAACAGCTTAAAGTGGCATGATTCTGAATTTTGGGTTGAGTGAATGAAGTTTATTTATTTGTATTTATTTATTATTTGATTTATATCCCGCCCTTCCTCCCAGTAGGAGCTCAGGGCGGCAAACAAAAGCACTACAAACACTTTAAAAATCCTAAAAACAGACTTTAAAATATATTAAAACAAAACATCTTTAAAAACATTTTTAAAATCTTTAAAAACATTTTTTTAAACAAAAGGTTTAAAAACATATTAAAAAACAATTCCAACACAGACACAGACTGGGATAAGGTCTCAACTTAAAAGGCTTGTTAAAAGAACAAGTTCCTTATCACTTGAGGGTACAGTTTTCCCTGGTTGAGTAAGCCCCATTGAATACATTGGGACTTGCTTCTGAGTAAACAAACATAGCATTGCACTATAAATATCTTTACAGGTTGTATAAATAATAAACATATTTGACAGTCATGCTTATATAAATATTTTGTCATACTGTGTCCCAATAAGTATCCGATTTCACACTATGGTTGTACAATACTTCCTCTACATTTTAAGTATGCCTTGGGGTGGTCATGGTTCTCCATTGTTTTCATCCTGAGGGGCAGATAGGCTGAGAGATGGTGAGTAGCCCATGGTCACCCACTACAGTTTATAGCTCATTTCTATTTTGAAAAATTAATTAAAACAATTTACATGCAGGCAAAATTTATTAAGTGGATTCACACAATACGTTTAAAGCACATCCAACTCGCATTTAAAGCGCACGACTTCCCCTAAAGAATCCTGGGAATTGTCGTTTCCCCCTCACAGTTATAGTTCTCACCACTCTTAACAAACTGCAGTTCCCATGATTCTTCAGACCTCTTTCTGAAGTGAAGGGTCAAATCTGTAAAGAAGTTTGGAGCAGCCACGTTAAAAGATAAGGGCAGGGCATTCCAGGCAGGGGGTTGCCAACCCTGCTTGGAGATGGATGTCTTTGTAGAGGAACCCTAGTCAAGGTTTACCAACAGCACAATCCAAACTATATCTACTAGAAGTCAGTCTTGTTGAGTTCTATGGGGCTTAATCCCTTAGTAAGTGTGTTTAGAATTGCAGCCTTCAGGAGCCTCCATCTTTACTCTCCAAAGCTCCCATCTAACATCTCCACAACACTAAGCTCCTTCGTCCCTACAGTGACCTTCTAATGACTGGCCTGGCCTGAAGGCACTTAACCCTTCTTGCTGAAAGCAAGTAGGCTAGATTAAATGTTCGCTACCCAGGCTCCATCTTTTAGCTAAAACTTCTATCTTAATTTCCAATCAGATTTTTTTAAATTGTATCCTCCAAGCAACTGTGATTGATGCTTAATGTATCATGCTTAATGACATTACTCGGGCCCGCCCCGTGACATCACTAGGGCCTGCCCCTCAAATCTCAGGTTTTGGGTTGCTTCTGACCTGGCAACCCTAGGCTGATGGCAGGTATGTGCGTGCACACAGTGTAGCATGCATGTGTGCCATCAACGAAGATGGCAGTGGAGGTATCAGCTCCTTAGAGAAGCCTCCACCGCCATCTTGGTTGATGGCAGCGACCTGCGTGCCCAGGACGCAGGGCATTCACAGAAAGAGAGAAGAGGTAGGTGGAGTGGTCCTGAATGGTCTGTAGGGGAGCAGGGGCCCCGTGGAAGTCTGGTGCCCAAGGGCCGAGTCACGCCTGATGCTGGCCTTGAATATTCTCCCCAAGCCTAACTACACATATAAAAACTCATGGAATAAACAAAATCATGATGGTGTGAAAGGTGTAGGGGGCAGGGTATACCCTTGATGTCCTTCCTAGGAGGGCTAAAGGTTTACTTTTTTAAAAAAATGAAAGCTCAGATTCTGAGCTATCTGCTGGGGGCAACACTGAAGGCCTTTGCTGGTGTCATGGCAACCATCATCAACAGGCTGGTGACCCCTGATACAAACCAATTAAGAAAATAAATAAATGTCTGCTCTCTCATGAAATTGTGGCACTTTGGGAGAATAGTGCTGTTTCTTTTCTCTGTTACCATATAAAAGCATGTGCAGCCTGATGAAACATGCATGCATATTTATGTAAGTACATAAAGAAACATATTGAATGGTCTTTTCTCGCACACTGTTTAGTTTAGTTTTCTCAACTAAAAAAACCCTCACAAAATTAGATAACTGCCCAGTGTACAGGGAGAGCTGTAGAATGATATATTCCATGAGGCTATGATGATCTGCCTTAACCTGATTTAAAATAGAGAAACCTGACTTGCACTTCAATCCAACCCATCTTGGATATGAGGGAGAGGCTGACAATCTGGCGTAGTCTTCCAGTTCAATTCATGGTAGTCAAAACAAAGCTGTAAACTACCATTCTTTTTTCTTATGCAGACTACTGGTGAGGAACAGGAGGAATGGGATTTAGAAGCCCACCCACCGTCTAGTAAGGCCTACACATAGTCTTTAACTTTCTGAGATGGTGAGTCTGTTTGATACCCTTTTTGAACTTCTCATGAATCCTTTTCATGTTCTTAGTCTGGCCTCTATCTCTGTCCTCCTTAACTGTCCTGATTGTTTAGAAAAATAGTTTTGGCAATTTGTTGTTGTTCTGATGTAAAGTATTCTAACACCACAGAGAGTATCCAGCCTGGAAGATGTGGAATTCCCTCCCCACAGAGGTGTGTCTTATACCTTCATTATATAGCTTTGTTGTAAACTGAAGACACACTTCTGGCTTTGACACTTGAGATATATGTGTTTAGGACCCCTTCTCGTTGTGATTACAATTTGTTTAAACTGTTTTTAATGTTGTATTTTATATTGTTGTGACCCACCCTGAGACCTTTTGGGTAATAAATCTAATGAGGATGAGGATGATTAGGGATTGAAGGAGCTGTCAATTGCGATTCTCCACATTTCTGCAGCAATTTTCCAATTTTTTAAAAATCCTCATGAAAATTCTCCAGCATTTCAGTGAGAATTTCTCCTACTAAACTCAATTTTTGTATGCACTTTTGACTAATGTACACATTTTTGCAAGCAACATCTCCTAAAATAATTGATTTTGTATGATATTTTCACTAATATAGTCATTTTTATGCACAATTTCCCCTAGTATATGCATTTTGCTGACATTGCTTAGTTGGAGAACTGCGTCGCAGAATTTGGATAAGTGCAAATTTCAAAGGATGGCTGTGTTTTGGTCCTCATGTTGTTTCAGAAAGTGCAAATCTGATAAATTTGGTTTCAAGTGCGAACTAAATCGAATTTCTCCTCCATCCCTGATAATCTATTTTGTGTATATGAAATTTCCACAGCAACTCTGTCACAGCACACTACTTCTACTGTCCCATGTTTCTTAGGCTCCAATCCAATACACACATACCTGAGAGTAAGTCCCATTGAACCCAATGGAGCTTACTTCTGGGTAGACACTATTGGATTGCATCCTTATTCCCTGCTTGATCTGGTGCCTTTAAGAGTACAGAATGATTTGTAACTGACTCAGCAGAGTATAGGGAAGAAGATCAATATCGTGCTGAACCATCAATAGGGATGCAAACCCAGGGAGAATTTTGAGAACAGTATCCCTCACTTCCAATACTTCTAGTAACTGCTCCCATGTCTCAGCTTCAAAAAGAACCGTATTTTACATTCCCTTTTAATAATGACCCCATACCTTCTTTCTTTTGTCACACTGAGGTTTCCAGTTTTAACACATTAATTTCCTTATGATGGATACCAGGAAAGGCTACTGACAATGGACCGTAAAGTACCGAGGGGAAAGTGCCTGCTAGTGGCCCCAGGGAATATTGCTTAATAATCTCTTCAATAACATTATACCCAGTTATAGGACTTTCCATCTCCTGGGTTGTGAACAGAGCTTGGAAAAGTTACTTTTTTGAACTACAACTCCCATCAGCCCCAGCCAGCATGGCCACTGGATTGGGCTGATGGGAACTGTAGTTCAAAAAAGTAACTTTTCCAAGCTCTGGTCGTGAAGAACGTTGGAGCAATGAGTATTGGCTGACTATTCTGCTGCTGAAACTGAACTGCAGTCTACCCATCAAAAGGGATGGGGTGACATTAGCATCAGCACATTTCAATCATATCTTTCTTCCCTTCTTTTACAGAGATAGATAGATCACATAGACAGTTAAACCAACAGTTCCTTGCCTAGGCTGTTCAAGGCAGAACAATTAAGCAAATAATACCCTGCCTCCATTTGCACTATGTGAAATATTCACAGCAAGCTATCCCACTGCTGGAGCAGATGTTCAGAGATATAAATAGTGACTAATAGCAGAGATACTGTAATGCAGGGTGGCTAATTAAAAGCCTATATTGTAGAAGAGCTCAACAATAAGCTTTCATTATCATCATGTCATTATTTTCATCAATTATTTTGTTGTCAGATGCCCATGAATCTCTGGGGAGGTCTTTAACAAAATAAAGGGAATGACTGTTTCTTCCAGGGGTCTGTGGTGGGCATCACAGTAAGTGTCCATTATTCTAACACTGGTAAAACTGTAGCTCTGTGATTGTTTTCCCCCAAGGGTTTTTCTTCAGGTATGTGGGGGGAGAGGGTATAGCTTGGGGGAGGGCAATTTTGAGCAAACAAATGGCTGACAAGGAAAGCATTGAGCCGCTCTTTCTTTCTCCTCCTCCCTGCTTGCCTTTACCACCAGTCCTCCACTCAATGCACCTGCATAGCATGAAAAAAGAAAACCTTTTGGGAAAACAATTACAGAACTACACATAGTTTTCCCTGAATATGAGTCTAAACTAATAAAATGATATGAAAAGAGAGAACATAGAGATGATCCGAACATTACAGATTGTTTGTGTATCTGAGAGATTTTAATTTCACATTTGAAAATATGGGGCAAAGCTGTATTTACAAACACATGTTATTCCCTGCCCCCTTCCTTACACATACACGATCTCTTTAAGGATCCAAGATTGGACTTGGATTTGTCTCATGTAAATGTGTAAAGAAGCTCATAGATTAAGGGTGGCCGAGGTGTGGCAATGATAGCACAGGCAATGCAGGACTGGGTCCCTTAGGAGACAAGGCTGTACGTGTTCTTATGCTTAAAGGCATACTAGAAAAGCATAATTGTCATTATGGATGGAAAGATCTGTCCATTTCGGTTCTCTCCAATTCACATTTTTCCAATCTTAAATTAAATTCTCTACATTGCTGGAGCAATTTGTGAAATTCATTTGTAAAAGATCCTTATTTATTTATTTATTTTATTTATTTTAAACATTTATACCCCACCCTATTTTCGAAGGAACTCAGGGCGGCTTACAATAAAACAGAAACAGTTAAAAAACATCACTATATTCAATTTAAACAATTTAAGTGAGTTAGATACAAAGTAAGTTAAAAACTAACTACTATAATTAAAAGCCCATCTGAATAGAGCAGTCTTCACCTGTGCACGAAAGGCCGATAATGAAGGGGCCAGCCGAACCTCGCTAGGAAGAGAGTTCCACAGATTAGGGTCAGCGATCGAAAAAGCCCTATTCTGTGTCTCTGTAAGAAAGACTTGCGAAAAAGGAGGAGTGAGAAGAAGGATGTCGCTGGAGGATCTTAGAGTCCGGACTGGTTCATAGAGGGAGAAGCGCTCTGACAGATAGCCTGGACCTAAGCCATATAGGGCTTTATAGGTCAAGACCAGCACCTTGAATTGTGCCTGGAAACAAATGCTGGATAATTATCCAGCATTTTAGTATGAATTTCTCCTAATGAACACGTTTTTGAAGGTAGTTATGACTACTGTACACATTTTTGCAAGCAATTTTTCATCATATAATGCATTTTTGTATGTAAGTTTAACTCATATATTCATTTTTATGCACACTGTCCCCTAACATATGCATTTTTGTATTTATTTATACATTTATTAATTAAATTTATATCCCTCCCTTCCTTCTAGAAGAAGCCCAGGGCGGCAAACAAAAACACTCTGAAACATCTTAAAAGACTTTAAAACATATTTAAACAAAGCATCTTTAAAAATATATTAAAACAAAATATCTTTACAAACATCATTTTAATTTTTTTTAAAAAATATTCTAAATAAGTAATTCCAACACAGACGCAGACTGGGATAAGGTTTCTACTTAAAAGGTTTGTTGAAAGAGGAAGGTCTTCCATAGGCGCCAAAAAGTTAATGCCAAAAAGATGGTGCCTGTCTGTAGGAGGGAATTCCAAAGGGTAGGTGCCACAACACTAAAGGTCTACTTCTTATGTTGTGCAGAACAGACTTCCTGATAAGATCGTATCTGCACAGGCCCTCACATGCAGAGTGCAGGGATCAACTGTGTATATAAGGGGTAAGATGATCTTTCAGGTATCCTGGTCCCAAGCTGCACAGGGCTTTGTATACCAAAACCAGAACCTTGAACTTATAGCCCCCTAGCTAATGGGCAGCCAGTGCAATTCTTTCAGCAGCGGGGTAACATGTTGGCAATACCCTGCCCAAGCAGTTGTAAAACCCCATTTTGCAGCTGCAGCTTCTGAACCAATCTCAAGGGCAGCCTCACATAGAGTGCATTACAGTAATCTAGCCTGGAGGTTACAAGGACATGGACAACTGTGGTCAGACTATCCCTGTCCAGAAATGGCTGCAGCTGTCTTACCAGCTGAAGCTGGTAAAAGGCACTCCTAACCACTGAGGTCACTTGAGCATCTAGTGACAAAGATGGATCCAAGAGCACCCCCAGATTATGAACCTGCTTTTTCAGAGGTAACACAATTTTCAGAGGTAACACAATTGACCAACTCTTAACTCATTTTGCACCAGCTGCAGCTTCCGGACCAACCTCAAGGGCAGCCCCACATAGAGCACATTACAGTAATCCAGCCTGGAGGTTACCAGTGCGTGGACAACAGTGGTCAGGCTATCCTGGTCCAGAAACGGCCGCAGCTGTCTTACCAGCCGAAGCTGGTTAAAGGCACTCCTAGCCACGGAGGTCACCTGGGCCTCTAGAGACAAAGATGGATCCAAGAGCACCCCCAGACTACGGACCTGCTCTTTCAGAGGGAGTACGACCTCATCCGAAGCAGGCAACTGACCAATTATCCGAACTTGGGAACCACCAACCCACAGTGCCTCTTTCTTGCTAGGATTTAGACTCAGTTTATTTGCCCTCATCCAACCCACCACCAAATCCAGGCAGCTGTCCAGGGTTTGCACGGCCTCTCCTGATTCAGATGTTACAGAGCGAGCTGACATCATGCCTCACATCTCCTGATAACTGCTCTCAAGGGCTTCATATAGATGTTAAACAGCATTGGGGACAAGATGGTACCCTGCGACACCCCACAGCACAACTGCCAGGGGGCCGAATGACAATTATTCAATGTTATTCTCTGAAAACGACCCTGGAGCTAGGATCGGAACCACTGTAAAACAGTGCCTCTGATACCCATCTCACCAATACTGCTCAGAAAGATAGCATGGTCAAAAGCCACTGAGAGATCAAGTAAGAATACTAGTGTCACACTTCCTCTGTCCTTCTCCCGATAAATGTCATCCATCAGGGTGACCAAGGCTGATTCAGTCCCATAACCAGGCCTGAACCCAGATTGGAATGGGTCAAGATAATCGATTTCATCCAAGAGGACTTGCAATTCCTGCATCACTACCCTCTCAATCACCTTCCCTAAAAAGGCAGTATTTGCAACCGGGCAGTATTTGTCACAAACCTACGGGTCCAGGGCAAGCTTTTTCAGGAGTGGTTGGATCACTGTATCTTTCAGGGTGATTTGGACCATTCCCTCCCGCAAAGACAAGTTGACCACATCCTGGATCCACTCGATCATACCCCCTTGGCAAGCTTTAATAAGCCAAGTTTGAATTATTTTAACTGTATGTATGAATGGTTTTAATACTGTAAATTGTTTAATTTGATTTTAATCTAGACTTTTGTATGTTTTTAATTATATGTGTGCTTTTATCTGGAAGCCGCCGTGAGTTCCAGTTTTGGAAAAAGGGCGGGGTAAAAATAATGATAATAAATAAATAAATAAAATAAAGAAGTGCTGGCCGCATTGTCACAAACACCTTGTCTACAACATGAGGCTCCATCAATTAAAACTGTTCCCAAGAAGTTGCAGCAGATGTTGCACTGGACACCTCACTGGGGGACTACAGTTAAGTGTTATGTTATGTTTTATTTCTAGGCTGCCTTTTGGCCAAAAAAGGCCCCCAAGGCAGCTTACACACAAATAGAAAAACACAATTACAAAATACAAAAATGTGAAATGTGGATGGGACATCAAGATTGGTACGGAGGCAAGTAACTCTACCTTCAAAGTGCCATGCAAACAATTCACAACAGGCCTCCGAAGGGTCTAAAACTCCATTTCCTAGAGTTGATGTCAACAGACCCCTGACAATTTGAATAAGCTCCACTGGATGGCTACTTGAGGATGTGATGGAGGCAGAGAAATGGGCCTTCTTTGCCGCCCTCACTGCCACATAGTGTATGATGTTTAACTTCTGCCTGATCAGCCTCACAGCACGTCTTTTGCCACTTGCACTCTAGCCAGCATCCAGCCTGTTTCATTGCCCTCAGCTCACTGGTGTACCAATGTGCAAACCAGGCTCCAAAGTGCCAAAGAGGGCGCTCACAGTGGCATCACTAGGGTTGGTGTCACCTGGTGCGGTAACTCATGGTGTCACCCCCATGGACCTCCTCCCGTACCAGACCATACAGAATCCTTAGTAATGTTTTTTGTACTAATGTTACTCGTAAATCGTAATTCCCGTATATCACTGAATGTAATGGCAATTGCAGTGACATAAACAACTAGCAAAATTAAAATTACACCTTTAAATTACAATATCATATGCACAGCCCAAATTCTTGCTCTTATCACTAATGGGAGTTAATTATCTTGCATATGCCCATAGTAAATTTTCAGATACTTTCAGACCCTCAGCAATTTTCAAGTGGTCTATGCAGAAGAAAAGTTTGGGAACCCCTGGTATAAGACATCTGCTTATGTCCCTATGCTGTTCTCACCCCTCATTTAGGTGCCTGGGATGCATATGTGTGGAAAGTGATTCTTAATAATAAGTCTCCAGACACAAAGTTACATAGGTATTTATCAGTTGTTTAGTAGAAAATTCAGAAGTGCAGAGTCCCTTCATGATAGTTGCAGCCACATACACCCTTTTTTACTCCTGGATTAAGAATGAGATCTTTGTTAATGCATTCTCTCACAACAACAAACATCTCTAGGAGCCAATCAGCATGTAAGTGGAGAGCATTAGCAATTGAGAAGAGTCTTCTCAGTGGCTGACTCACCTCCTTTCACTCTGATTGGCTCCAATCAGCAGGAAAGGCAAGGAAGCCTATTAGAAGACTCTTCTCAGTGACTAACACACTCCCTTTTCATGCTGACTGTAGGATGCTTGGAGACATAGGGACCCTGCTCCCAAAAAAGCAGAGGGACTAAGATCCCCTGGGCGACTACCCTCCTGGTGCATATGGACATGACCGTAATATATTTTGTGACGTGCAAGTTCGATATTATTTATTAAGTGTGTTTAGGATTACACTGATGGCATTCCCAAATATGTACTTTCACACAGACTTTGGTTTTCCATAACACAATGTTTGTCCAAGCCTCCACACTTGGGGGGGGCACTACTTGCACACCCCTTCCATAAGCACATCAAAGTAGGATACACACCTGAACCAAGACCCAGACAAAAGGGCACCCAAAACAAAAAGGTAATTACAGTGGCTGAGTAGATCTTGTACAGTGGTTATACTGAATGAGCAGCCACTGTCCTTCACATTTTACAAAATACTTTTTCCTATACAAAGATTAAATTTCTGTATATGAAAAAATAATATATGAAGTGGTCTCAATAGTGAGAAAAGTAAACAAGTGAATGGTGATCCAAATGTTTTTCATTCTCACGTTATGAAGCTAGCTGCCAGATGATGTATCACCTTCCCTACGCATGCAGCGTAGACTGAAAAAACAGCACCCAAGCCACCATTCAATACGTGCATGTGTTCTTTCCAACCTGAATCTACAGGTCTCAAAAAGTAATGGCTGACAAAGTCCTCAAACACCTTATAACATGCCTCAAACATGGTCTCTTGTTCTACCAGCATGCCTTCACACCATCACTTTGCCAAAACATAAGGATAGGTAAATTGCTTTTAGGGAGGTTCACAATTATGATTTCCTATTTATTTAATCTAAAAATATTTAAAATACATAAAAACAGCCAGGGGAAGATATTGGAGAAATATAAAATAAATACGAATAAAAAAGGGGGGGGGGAGGTGAAGAGACCTTAAATGTGCTACTCACCATCTCTCAGCCTATCCTCCCCTCAGGATGAAAACAATGGAGAACCATGACCACCCCCAGGAAGAAGGGCACACTTAAAACATAGAGGAAAAAATCATCTACAACCATAGTGTGAAATCAAATACTTACTGGGACACAGTATGAACAAATATTTATATAAACATGACTCTCAAATATGTTTATGAATTACACAATCTGTAAATATATTTATAGTGCAATCCGATATTTGTTTACTCAGAAGCAAGTCCCAATGTATTCAATGGGGCTTACTCAAACTGGGGAGTGTGCAGAGAACTACAGCCTCAAGTGATAAGGAACTTGTTCTTTTAAGTTGAGACCTTATCCCAGTCTGAGTCTGTGTTGAAATTGCTTTTTAATATGTTTTTAAGCCTTTTCTTTTTTTAAAAAAGATGTTTTTTTAAAGCTTTTAAAAAATATTTTCAAAGATGTTTTAATATATTTTAAAGTCTGTTTTTATGATGTTTTAAAGTGCTTTTAATGCTTTTGTTTGCCGCCCTGGGCTCCTACTGGGAGGAAGGGCGCGATATAAATCAAATAATAAATAAATAAACTTCATCCACCCAACCCAAAATTCAGAATCATGCCTCTTTAGGCTGTTTTCCAACTGTTTATTCTTGCTTTATGGTTATTGGATTTTAAAAGGCTTTATTTCTTGTTGTGAGCTGCCTTGGTTTCCAACCCTACCTCACAGGGTTGTTGGAAAGACTACACACACACACTGCAGATGTATAAATACATACAGCCCATATAATAGTTTATTGTCAAACCAATTGGTCATTGCAGAAAGATCAGTATTAGTTTTAAAACAATCAGTATTAGTTTCCTACAGAATAAAAACTGTAATACCTAAGTAAGCCCTGCCTACTTGCTTTAAAATAGGACTGGGGGGGGGACAGAAAGAGAACACAAACACAATTATTTTTTACATTCACTCCAAAGTGATAAGAACATAAGAACATAAGAAGAGCCTGCTGGATCAGGCCAGTGGCCCATCTAGTCCAGCATCCTGTTCTCACAGTGGCCAACCAGGTGCCTGGGGGAAGCCCGCAAGCAGGACCCGAGTGCAAGAACACTCTCCCCTCCTGAGGCTTCCAGCAACTGGTTTTCAGAAGCATGCTGCCTCTGACTAGGGTGGCAGAGCACAGCCATCACAGCTAGTAGCCATTGATAGCCCTGTCCTCCATGAATTTGTCTAATCTTCTTTTAAAGCCATCCAAGCTGGTGGCCATTACTGCATCTTGTGGGAGCAAATTCCATAGTTTAACTATGCGCTGAGTAAAGAAGTACTTCCTTTTGTCTGTCCTGAATCTTCCAACATTCAGCTTCTTTGAATGTCCACGAGTTCTAGTATTATGAGAGAGGGAGAAGAACTTTTCTCTATCCACTTTCTCAATGCCATGCATAATTTTATACACTTCTATCATGTCTCCTCTGACCCGCTTTTTCTCTAAACTAAAAAGCCCCAAATGCTGCAACCTTTCCTTGTAAGGGAGTCGCTCCATCCCCTTGATCATTCTGGTTGCCCTCTTCTGAACCTTTTCCAACTCTATAATATCCTTTTTGAGATGAGGCGACCAGAACTGTACACAGTATTCCAAATGTGGCCGCACCATAGATTTATACAACGGCATTATGATATCGGCTGTTTTATTTTCAATACCTTTCCTAATTATCGCTAGCATGGAATTTGCCTTTTTCACAGCTGCCGCACACTGGGTCGACATTTTCATCGTGCTGTCCACTACAACCCCGAGGTCTCTCTCCTGGTCGGTCACCGCCAGTTCAGACCCCATGAGCGTATATGTGAAATTAAGATTTTTTGCTCCAATATGCATAATTTTACACTTGTTTATATTGAATTGCATTTGCCATTTTTCTGCCCATTCACTCAGTTTGGAGAGATCTTTTTGGAGCTCTTCGCAATCCCTTTTTGTTTTAACAACCCTGAACAATTTAGTGTCATCAGCAAACTTGGCCACTCCACTGCTCACTCCTAATTCTAGGTCATTAATGAACAAGTTGAAAAGTACAGGTCCCAATACCGATCCTTGAGGGACTCCACTTTCTACAGCCCTCCATTGGGAGAACTGTCCATTTATTCCTACTCTCTGCTTTCTGCTTCTTAACCAATTCCTTATCCACAAGAGGACCTCTCCTCTTATTCCATGACTGCTAAGCTTCCTCAGAAGCCTTTGGTGAGGTACCTTGTCAAACGCTTTTTGAAAGTCTAAGTACACTATGTCCACTGGATCACCTCTATCTATATGCTTGTTGACACTCTCAAAGAATTCTAATAGGTTACTGAGACAGGACTTTCCCTTGCAGAAGCCATGCTGGCTCTGCTTCAGCAAGGCTTGTTCTTCTATGTGCTTAGTTAATCTAGCTTTAATCATACTTTCTACCAGTTTTCCAGGGACAGAAGTTAAGCTAACTGGCCTGTAATTTCCGGGATCCCCTCTGGATCCCTTTTTGAAGATTGGCCTTACATTTGCCACTTTCCAGTCCTCAGGCACGGAGGAGGACCCAAGGGACAAGTTACATATTTTAGTTAGCAGATCAGCAATTTCACATTTGAGTTCTTTGAGAACTCTTGGGTGGATGCCATCCGGGCCCGGTGATTTGTCAGTTTTTATATTGTCCATTAAGCTTAGAACTTCCTCTCTTGTTACCACTATTTGTCTCAGTTCCTCAGAATCCCTTCCTGCAAATGTTAGTTCAGGTTCAGGGATCTGCCCTATATCTTCCACTGTGAAGACAGATGCAAAGAATTCATTTAGCTTCTCTGCAATCTCCTTATCGTTCTTTAGTACACCTTTGACTCCCTTATCATCCAAGGGTCCAATTGTCTCCCTAGATGGTCTCCTGCTTTGAATGTATTTATAGAATTTTTTGTTGTTGGTTTTTATGTTCTTAGCAATGTGCTCCTCAAATTCTTTTTTAGCATCCTTTATTGTCTTCTTGCATTTCTTTTGCCAGAGTTTGTGTTCTTTTTTATTTTCTTCATTCGGACAAGACTTCCAGTTTCTGAAGGAAGACTTTTTGCCTCTAAGAGCTTCCTTGACTTTGCTCGTTAACCATGCTGGCATCTTCTTGGCCCTGGCGGTACCTTTTCTGATCTGCAGTATGCACTCCAGTTGAGTTTCTAATATAGTGTTTTTAAACAACTTCCAAGCATTTTCGAGTGATGTGACCCTCTGGACTTTGTTTATCAGCTTTCTTTTTACCAATCCCCTCATTTTTGTGAAGTTTCCTCTTTTGAAGTCAAATGTGACCGTGTTGGATTTTCTTGGCAATTGGCCAGTTACAAGTATGCTTAATTTAATAGCACTGTGGTCACTGCTCCCAATCGGTTCAACAACACTTACATCTCGCACCAGGTCCCGGTCCCCACTGAGGATTAAGTCCAGGGTTGCCGTCCCTCTGGTCGGTTCCATGACCAACTGGTCTAGGGAATAGTCATTTAGAATATCTAGAAACTTTGCTTCTTTGTCATGACTGGAACACATATGCAGCCAGTCTATGTCCGGGTAGTTGAAGTCACCCATTACTACCACATTTCCTAGTTTGGATGCTTCATATCTCATATCTCATCTCAAGGTCTCCCTGAGCATTTTGATCAGGGGGACGATAGATCGTTCCCAGTATTAAGTCCCTCCTGGGGCATGGTATCACCACCCACAACGATTCTGTGGAGGAGTCTGCCTCTTTTGGGGTTTCGAGCTTGCTGGATTCAATGCCTTCTTTCACGTATAGAGCGACTCCGCCACCAATACGTCCTTCCCTGTCCTTCCGATATAGTTTATATCCAGGGATAACCGTATCCCACTGGTTTTCTCCATTCCACCAGGTCTCGGTTATGCTCACTATATCAATGCTCTCCTCTAAGACCAAGCACTCCAGTTCTCCCATCTTGGTTCACAGGCTCCTAGCATTAGCGTACAGGCACTTGTAAGCAGTGTCTCTCTTCAAGTGTCTTTGGTACTTGTGGTTAGGCCTGTGGTAATTTTGCTCTTCTGAATTTATATCCTGTGCCCCTGCTCTCACAATGCCTACTTCTAGGCCTACCCCTTTTAAAATTTCATCCTTTCTTTGGTTTTTATCCCAGGGGGGAGGTTTATTCTGAACCGGACCTTTCTCAGCTCCTGTCAGGTTTCCCCCCTCAGTCAGTTTAAAAGCTGCTCTGCCACCTTTTTAATTTTAAGTGCCAGCAGTCTGGTTCCATTCTGGTTCAAGTGGAGCCCATCCCTTTTGTACAGGCCCGGCTTGTCCCAAAATGTTCCCCAGTGCCTAACAAATCCAAACCCTTCCACCCGGCACCATCGTCTCATCCACGCATTGAGACTGCGAAGCTGGGCGTGTCTGGCTGGTCCTGCGCGTGGAACCGGTAGCATTTCAGAGAAAGCCACCTTGGAGGTCCTGGCTTTCAGCATCCTACCTAGCAACCTAAATTTTGCTTCCAGGACCTCACGGCTGCATTTCCCCATGTCGTTGGTGCCAACGTGCACCACGGCCACTGACTCCTTCCCAGCACTGTCTACCAAACTATCTAAACGACGGGCGATATCCGCAACCTTCGCACCAGGCAGGCAAAACACCTTGCGGTCTACACGCCCATCACACACCCCACTGTCTATGTTCCTAATGATCGAATCACCCACTACAAGGATCCCTCCACCCCCTGGAGATATATCCTCGGCACGAGAGGATAGCTGCTCATCCCCCAAGGAATGGGTCCCTTCTAAGGGATCGTTTCCCTCTTCCTCAGCTGGATGCTCTCCTTCCCCGAGACCATCGTTCTCCATGATAGCAGGAGAGCTATCATCGTTGGAGTGGGACACAGCTATAACGTCCCTGAAGGCCTCCTCCACACACCTCTCTGCCTCTCTCAGCTTTTCCAGGTCCGCCACCTTGGCCTCAAGGAAATGAAGTCATTCCCGGAGAGCCAGGAGCTCATTGCACCGAGAGCACACCCACGACTTCTGTCCAACAGGCAGATAGTCGTACATGCTGCAGGCGGTGCAAAACACTGGAAAGCCCCCACACCCCTGCTGGCTTCTTACCTGCATAGTTTTGTTTAAGGTTTATTACGTCAATGGGTTGGAGACTGCGGTTTAGTTGAGGTCAGGGAACAGACGGGCAGAGTGGGGGGCCCTGGCCTCCTCGCCCTGCTGCCGAACTCGCTCTGCTGCTTAACTCGCCTTGACGCTTTGTCAGCTGGGGCCTTGACGCTTCGTCAGCTGGGGCTCCCTCTAGCTCGTGGAGCAGGCTCCCTCGCTAGGGTGCTCTGACTTTATAAGTCCCATTGATTTTTAGCACATTCATAACCATGTCTACTCAAAAGTAAATCCTATTGAATTCAATGGGATTTACTCTGGAGATATGGGATTAGCAATGCTTTTACCCCCACAAAAGCAAGTATCGGGAAGGTTTTCAAAACACTGCCCAGAATCTGACTCCTACACACAAGAGGGGGAAAAAATGAAACTTACCCAATTTATGAGCTTTTCAGATAAACAGGGGGGGAAACCACCATTTTCTGGCCTTGCAATGAGGTTTACTAGACACTGCCACAGGTCAAACAAACACTTCACTGATTGGCTGCAATCCTGAATGGGCGGGGTTAAAGCTACGAAGTGCTATACAGTAGTTTAAAAAAAGATTTAACGGGGGCGGCTGATGTTTTTATGTATATCTCGAGAACCGGACCACCTAGAAACTTAATTTTTTTTAAAATTAAAGCTGAGAATCACCCCCCTCTGATGGTGTCACCTGGTGCGGTCCGCATCCCTCGCACCCCCTAGTGACGCCACTGGGCGCTCAGGGGCAGCCATCTCGTTGTTCCACAGTGCAACAAGGGTACAATTTTTATAGACAGTTTGGTTGGTGAACTGCATTGCAAAATTCAAATTAGTATGAAATTTGAAGGATGGCTGTTCGATTCTCATGGTGTTTCAGAAAGTGTGAATTTGATAGATTCAGCGTGAAATGTGAACTGAATCAATTTCTCACCCATCCCTAATTGTCATACAATGTGTTATCAACAGTCCAAGATACATTTTAGCAGCTGCAGCATGTGGAACAGAAGGTTGTTGACTGCATGGTGCCTTAGTGTTCATGTACATGTATTTGCATTCTTGCACACTAGAGGCACAACGCATTTGTCCCCCAATTGTGGATTAAGACAATTGCCTCTCTCAGCTTTTCCAGGTCCGCCACCTTGGCCTCAAGGAAATGAAGTCGTTCATTTCCCTCTTAAGAGGGAGAGGAAGAATGAAGAATTATAACCCTAGCATCTTATATTAAATACATCGTAAGAAGACATCCCCCCAAATTTGTGAAAAAATAGGCAGTGTGCAAAAATAGGCACTGTGATTCACTAGAAACAGGTACCAGACAATCAGTGCTGTCTCTGGTAAATAGTACTAAATATGGACAGTTGGTATGTATGATATAATCACCTCTCCCTGCCTCTTCAGCACTGTGCTGCTACTGGTTCAGTAGTTTTGTTGTTATGTTCCTTCAAGTCGATTATGATTTATGGTGACCCTATGAATCAGTGACCTCCAAGAGCATCTGTCATGAATCACCCTGTTCAGATCTTGTAAGTTCAGATCTGTGGCTTCCTTTATGAAATCAATCCATCTCTTGTTTGGCCTTCCTCTTTTACTACTCCCTTCTATTTTTTCTAGCATTATTGTCTTTTCTAGTGAATCATGTCTTCTCATTGTGTGTCCAAAGTATGATAACCTCAGTTTCATCATTTTAGCTTCTAGTGACAGTTCTGGTTTAATTTGTTCTAACACCCAATTATTGGTCTTTTTCGCAGTCCATGGTATCCGCAAAGCTGTCCTGCAACACCACATTTCAAATGAGTTTATTTTTCTGTTATCCGCTTTTTTCACTGTCCATCTTTCACATCCATACATAGAGATCGGGAATACCATGGTCTGAATGATCCTGACTTTAGTGTTCAGTGATACCTCTTTGCATTTGAGGACCTTTTCTAGTTCTCTCATAGCTGCCCTCCCCAGTCCTAGCCTTCTTCTGATGTCTTGACTATTGTCTCCATTTTGGTTAATGACTGTGCCGAGGTATTGATAATCCTTGACAAGTTCAATGTCCTCATTGTCAACGTTAAAGTTACATAAATCTTCTGTTGTCTTTACTTTAGTCTTCTTGATGATCAGCTGTAGTCCTGCTTTTGCGCTTTCCTCTTTAACTTTCAACAGCATTTGTTTCAAATCTGCTAGTTTCTGCTAGTATTATTATTATTATTAGTTTATTTATACCCCGCCTTTCGGTCAAAGGCCCTCAAGGCGGCTTACAAGAAAAATAAACACAGGTATAAAAATACAATAATATACAATATAAACAATACAATATACAAAAATTAAATTAAATGGAAACAACATTATCATTATCTGCACTGCCAGAAAGAGGAGGTGGTAGTATGGTATTGTCTGCATATCTTAAATTATTGATATTTCTCCCTCTAATTTTCACACCTCCATCTTGGTCCAATCCTGCTTTCTGTGTGATATGTTCTGCATATAGATTAAACAAATAGTGTGATAAAATACACCCCTGTCTCACACACTTTCTGATTGTTGAGCCTCAGCTCTCCCAGGGGGATCAGGGTGGGGAGCTGGCTGAGTCCCAGCCTCCTCAGATAGGGCAGGGGGAGGAATCAGAGGTAGATGAGACTTTCGAGGACAGTGAGGGAGGGGGAGTAGCTGATAGCCTGCCAGTTCCCACAGACTGTTCTCACGCCGAAGCAGACTTCACTCCCCCTACAGATACCTCAAGAGAGGCTTTGAGGGACGACCGGGTGGGCGCACCAGCTCCACCCCCCCCGGATTCCCAGCCTGGCACTTCAAACGCTTTCCTGCCTCCTGAGGCATCTATCAAGCCTGTACTGTCAGATGAGCCGGTGGAGGACGTTGAGAGCAGAGCTTGGAAGTAACTAGTTACAAGTAACGAATTACTTGTAATTCATTACTTTTTTGAGTAATGAGTGGGTAATTCCTTTACATTTTGATTGTAATAGAACTAGGAGTAATTTTACTACTTTTGTGGAGTAATTGTAACGTTTCCAGCATTACTTTTGGGCATTACATTTTTGGGGGGGAGCAGGGGAAGTCTTCTGCTCCTCTGATTTGTGGATGAAAATGATGTGCCTCAAACTGGGCTTCTGTGCAGCATCGCTCTTTCCTCATGCTCTGTGGATGGGCAGGAGGCGACGAGGGAGGAGGCGGAGAGTGAGACGGGGTGGAGTGGAGAAAACAATTATTTTAAAAAATGGATAGTGGTGGTGAAGAATGGAGTGGAGGGGAAAAGGATCCAGAGGTCAAGAACATGGATAAAGGAGAAGGAGGCAGCAGCAGAATGGAGATAAATAATTGTGGAGGTGAAACGTGACACTGTGTGTGTTTTGTGTGTGTGTGTGTGTGTGTGTGTGTGTGTATGTGTGTGTGTGTGTGTGTGTGTGTGAGAGAGAGAGAGAGAGAGAGAGAGTGTACTGTGTTTGCACTTGGCACACAAAGTCGCCTCCACCACCTTCTCTGGCTACTGTGTGGCATTTGCAGTATTTTAAATTTTTTGCATCTCAGGGGAAAATGTTTGCTTGAGTGAGTGTCCCTTAGTTGGTGGCGGGGCAGGGTCCGGGAGGTGGTTAAGTGAGAGAGATTATGCTGGCTGGCTGAGGGGGGGGTTGCACTTGGTTTGACATGCAAAGATCTGAGTAGTGGCCTCTGCCTCCCTCCCCACCTCCCTTACCGGGGGAGAGACCACCACTGCTATCTTATGGATAAAAAGGATGATTCTACTACCTCTGTATGTGTTTGTTTATTTTTAATGTTGTTTTAGGCTACTTAGATGTGCAGCAGCCAAGGCCAGCACCTTGTAGGCGGTTTTTTTAAGTAACTGAAATGTAATTGTAGTGATTACTTTGGAGGAAAAGTAAAGTAATCAGTTCCTTTTAGAGCAATTGTAATTGTAATGGTAATTATTACTTTTTTGGGCCATGTAACTGTAACTGTAATTTATTACTTTTAAAAAGTAATCTTCCAAGCTCTGGTTGAGAGAAGCTGGCAATTTGCAGGAGTCAGAGATTGAGAGCCTTCCCTACTTAAGGCAGCACCCCCAACCCGGTTGCTGAGTCAACTTTCTTCACACGCTGCAGAGTAAGCCTAGGTAGTTTAGTTAGGGAATGTAGTGAGTTAGCACAGCTAAGTCTATAAAACGCATTGTCTTTGATGTTACTCTAATAAAACAGGAATTAATTCCAGCCTCACCTCCGTTTCGTGACTCTCACTCTGGGCAGGACACTGATTGGGAACCAATAAG
Source organism: Rhineura floridana (assembly GCF_030035675.1). Lineage (NCBI taxonomy): Eukaryota > Metazoa > Chordata > Lepidosauria > Squamata > Rhineuridae > Rhineura > Rhineura floridana. The sequence continues at coordinate 129,832,692 of NC_084487.1, forward strand.
TTTCTCCATATTCTGTCGTTACAGTAGCCTCTTGTCCGGAGTATAGGTTGCGCATCAGGGCAATCAGATGCGGTGGCACCCCCATTTCTTTTAAAGCATTCTATAGTTTTTCATGATCTAAACAATCAAAGGCTTTGCTGTAATCTATAAAGCACAGGGTGATTTTCTTCTGAAATTCCTTGCTCCGTTCCATTTGCAACATATGATTGCGATATGATCTCTGGTGCCTCTTCCCTTTCTAAATCCAGCTTGGACGTCTGGCATTTCTCGCTCCATATATGGTAAGAGCCTTTGTTGTAGAATCTTGAGCATTACTTTACTTGCATGGGATATTAAGGCAATAGTTCGGTAATTACTGCATTCTGTGGGATCCCCTTTCTTTGGAAGTGGGATATATATTGAACACTTCCAGTTTGTGAGCCATTGTTTTGTTTCCAATATTTCGTGACACATTTTTGTCAAAATTTGGACGGATTCAGTCTCAGTAGCTTGTAGCAACTCTATGGGTATGCCACCTGTTTCTGGTTGTTTGTTTCTTCCAAGTATTTTAAGAGCAGCTTTCACCTCAAATTCTAAAATTACTGGTTCTTAAACATACCGTTCCTCCATGAATGAATCTGTCATCCTGGCATCTCTTTTATAGAGTTCTTCAGTGTATTGCTTCCATCTTCTTTTTATTTCATGTCAGTCAGTCAGTGTGTTGCCCTGTTCAACATCCCTACTCTTAGTTTGAATTTCTCTTTAATTTCTCTAATCTTTTGGAATAGGGCTCTTGTTCTGCCCTTTTTGTTGTCCACTTCTATTTCTATACAATAACTATTGTAATAGTTCTCTTTGTCCCCACGTACTAGTCGCTGTATTGTTGCATTTACCTCCCTTTCTACCTCCTTTTGCTTTTGCTTTCCTTCTCTCTTTAACCATTTTAAGAGTTTCTTCAGTCATCCATTGAGGTATTTCTCTTTTTAATGAAAGGTATTGTCTTTTTGCATTCTTCCTTGATAATATGTCTGACTTCAATCCATAGTATTTTAGATTTCATTTGTGACATACTTCCCAAAAAGCTTGCTCACGGTTGGGTTGCATGAACCAGGTGTAAGGCCACCCTATACATGCACTCTCTCTTTTTGTCTCTCTGTCCCATCCTTCTAGTGTCAATGCATTACTCAGGGCAGCTTACAACATTGTAGAATTACAATACAATAAAAATATTCAGTGAAAGCTACTCCATTAGAGCAAACCAGGACATTGCCCTGGCAAGAGAAATTGCAAGCAAAACATTTAAAACTCCCCCCCCCTAAATTCATAAAAATCTCAAAGCCCCAGTCTTTCTTCCCTTCCACCCACTTATTTGAACTTAGAGAAACATTTCTGTCAATCTCCTGTTCTCTGGCCATCAACTTTCTCCACTGCTCAGCCAATCCGAATCCCAAACTATTGCTCTGGCTGGGAAGTCCCTCCCATCTATTTGCAGGCAGAAGAACAAAAGTAAAAATTAGCAGTTTCACAGGTTTCTCTCACTGTTGCCATGAGAGCCGTCCAGCCAATCAGGACATAGGAATTAGCATACAGTCATAGAACTACATTAGTAGGTCTATCTCAGAATTATAGATAATGTGTTCAAAACTGATTCTTTGAAGGCATACCTCTTCACAAATCTTAGCATGTCCTGATGATAACCAGATAAGCAGCAGTGATTTGAGGAGTTTAATTGTTTCATTTAGTATTTGTCTTGTGACCTTACTAGAGAGAGAGAGAAAGCAAGCAAGCAAGCATAGACACAATGTGAGTCTCTTTCTATAACTAATATCTACCTGTTTTTTACAATCATTTTACATTTATTTTTGTGATTGGAGGATTGGGAGGAAAATTGTGGGTGACTTGTGTATGTGTTGCAACAAACACTATAAAAACCATTTCCCTCCATTCATTTATTAAAAGCTGCAGCAGCTGGTAGGTGGAGCAGGGCAGGTTGATTGGAGTAATGTGCAATTCTAGAGTATTTTTCAGAAAAGGTGAATGTGTATGTGTAGATCTGCTTCCAATAAGTCCTTCCCCTCCCTTAAATTTATAACGTCTTAAATGCTGAAAGGAGGAAATGTGGCAATCCAGAGACCACCAGCCCTGCCCCATCTGTCCCCAGATCCATTTGTGGGGTTAATGTTTAATGAGGGTTTTAAAAACCCGCATTAAACATAGGGTTGGGAAGGGGGGAAGGAAGAGGTGCTGCATCTCTTTTCCTCCCTTACGACTGAGAGTAGCAGGGTTTGATTCTGTGAAGTGTTTTTCTTCATGAGAGGATTCTCTTCAGGGAAATCCCTGCAGAGTGCAGGATCAAATCTTCTGCTTACCAGCTAGTGAGCAGAAAATTCCATCCTGTGTGGTGCTACCTCAGGGGGTGGGGTGTCAGGCAAGGAGGAGACACCAGGCAGGAAAGAGAGCTCAGGTGAGAGAGACCCAAAGGCATCCGCCCTCTACCTTCTCCTGAGAAGACGCAGCTCCCAGTTGGTCAGGTAGGTGTCTCTCTTTTTGTGGTTTCTTCTGCATCCTGCCTGACATGTTGCTCCCTGACTGTCCCAGATTGCTCTAGGCTATCGACTCAATCTGGGGCTGTCTCAACTCAAGTGATGCCCAGATCCCCCCAAATTGGCCTGATTCGGTTCAGGACTCTGCTGAATTCAGTACACAATCCTACTAATTAGTTACTCATTAGCGTAATATACTCTGCATATGGGCAGAGATTATTGCGTCACATTTTCAAGACTGAGTTATGCATTGCAAATATGTTCTGCGATGCTCTGATGTGCCCTGGCTCATATGAAACATTTTTTTGGTCTATTGGTTCGAATACTTTGGTCTTTCAATTTAGAGAAAGAAGTGTTTTGGATAATGAAAAGTTAAATTGTTTTTTGGGAGGAGGAATACCGCATGCAACTAGAAGCAAGCATTCCTCACATTGTAAAAGTTTTTGCATGTTTGTTTAGTTTTTTGGCAATAGATGTATAGGTGTAAACAACAGATAAATTCAAAAATTAATTTTTAAATAAGAGGTATGAACAGGTGTGCAGCACTTCTGGGGGCCAAGGGGGTGTTGTCCCTGTCCTCTTTTTTCAATTTGGAGCCCAGCAGCCTCCCTGTCTCCAGGGTCTTATAATCCAATCAGCATGAAACGGAGCATAGTAGCCAATAGCCACTGAGAACAGTCTTCTCTCTTGGCTTGCTAACAATATGCTTCCTTGTCCTTTCATGCTGATTGGAGCCAATCAGAGTGAAATGGGGTGAGTCAGCCACTGAGAGAGGACCACACACCTCCCCTTTCATGCTGATTGGCTCCTAGGGATGTCTGTTGTGGGAGAAGGCAAGCATGGGAAGAATACCAAGGAGAAAAGCACAGTGTAGCTTACAAATGTTATCTTCATTTTATCTTTACAACAGTCCTAGGAGGTAGGGATTTGTGTGTTGGGGGGGGAAGCTGCAGCCGCAGCCGCATAGCTACTATCTTTGTTGTTTGTTAACAAGGATCCCAATTCCAAATCCAGCAGCAACAAACAAACAAACAAAACAACAACAACAAAAACCTAAATCCAGGAGTACAGTGAATGGGAGATAATACTTGTACTGTAGTTAGTTACCTGAACCAGTGGGGTTGCTAGACAGAAAGAGTAACATTTGTGTTTCTTTCACTGACACTGTTGTAACTTTTTGTTTTCTGAGCCTCTCTTCCTCCTTCTCAGCCTACATGCCCAGCTTTGTTTGCCCTCCATGTTGTGAGGATGTGCCATCTTGAGTTTTCACTCGGAGATATGGCAATGCATGCTAGAAGTAATTAAACCTTTAACTTTTCCCCCTTTCCTTTACTAGTGATCTTAACAGACTGATTTGTTGCACCGGCTGTGTAATTGATGACTTCCAATATAGAGAAGGGGGGAGAGAAAGTGTGTGTGTTTGTGTGTAATTGAATGCAGCTGGCTGTGTGAGTCTGAATTTGGGTTGCCAGGTCTCCGTTTTTTGCCTGGAGACTCTGGATTTTTTGGGTCCTTTCCGGGTCTCTGGGAGAGTCGCTGTAATCTCTGGACTCTCAGCTTTCATTTTTTAAGAATTAGATGGTCAAGTTCAAGAGATGCACCTCAAAACATCAGCCACCCCCTTCTGTTAAATGAACTAACTGTCTGCTCCTACCCTGCCCTTTCAGGTTTGTAGCCAGTAAGTGAAATCAGGGTTGTGATTGACAAGGGATTTCTTGACCTCCAGGCAGTACCTAGACCCCATTACAAGGCCAGAAAACTGTTGTTCCCCCCCCCATGCTTATCTGAAAATCTCATAAATTGAGTAACTATATAGCTTTCAGTCTTCTTCTCTCTTGTGTGCAGGAGTCAAACAAGTTTAAATTTTCCTGGGCTGTTGAAGAGGGCAGTATTTTGAAAACCTTTCCAATATGAAGCTTGTGTCATGGCCCCGTCAGAGGACTCATCAGACAGGGATGACTCAGGAGTAACAGCAGCAGACCCAGAAGCAGCAGACCCAGAAGGAGAAATGGAGGAAACTCCTGAGGACCCAGCTCCTTCTCCCCCTCAGCTGCAGAGCACCCCAGACACAGCTGAAGCCCTTCAGCCAGACGCAGACAATGAACAGGATACTCCCCCCTCACCTGCAGAACGTAGACAACAGAAGGTCAGGCAGAAGAGGGGCAGGCCTGTCCACTTAAGGCCAAAATGCTGATGGCTCACACCTGCTGACAAACCTGCTCCTTAAAAGCTTGTTGCTGACTACAACGTCAGGCGTGACCACTGTGTGTCTTCCTATCCCCTGAACCTTGACTTGGACTGATCTCTCGGCAAACTAGACCCGGACCTTCACTGATGTCTCTTCTGGATTTCTGGCTTGGCACATAAGCTTTGAACGACCTCTGCCCTTATCTTGCTTCCTCCTTGCTAGCCTGGCAGATTTATAGCCAAGCTGCCGGCTGAGGACTTACTGCCTGGCAATTACCAAGGAATCTCCAGCCCTGCCTGAACCCCCACTGACACTGCTGTCTCAGTGAAGAGCTGACAGCTTGAATCCAATAGTCACTTTTCTGGGAGTAAAGCTACAATGCTAATTCCACATACCTGGAGTAAACCTCATTGAATTCAATAGGACTTACTTTTGAGTAGACATGGTTAGGCTTGTGCTGTAAATTAATGGGACCTTTGAGTGAACATAGCAAAGAATTGTGTTTGTGTTGTAAATCTCTCCTCCTCCAATCCTATTTTTAAAGCAATTAGTCAGGGCTTACTTAGGTATTACTGCTTTTATTATGTAGGAAACTAATACTGATTTTTTTTACATGTTCTGCAATGACCAACCAGTTTTGACAATAAACTATTATATGAGGTATATGTATTTTTACATTTCCAGTGTGTGTGTATGGAGTCTTTCCAACAACCCTGTGAGGTAGGGTTGCTGACTGGAAACCAGGACAGCTCCCAATAAGAAATAAATCCCTTTAAAATCCAATAACTACAACTATATGAAACAGTTGCAAAACATCTTAAAGTGGCATGATTCTGAATGTTGGGTTGGGTGAGTGAAGTTCCTTATCACTTGAGGCTGCAGTTCTGTGCACACTTCCCTGTTTGAGTAAGCCCCATTGAATACATTGGGACTTGCTTCTGAGTAAACATGGATAGGATTGCACTAGAAATATTTTTTCAGGTTGTGTAAATAATAAACATTTTTGACAGTCCTGCTTACATAAATATTTCTTCATACTATGTCTTGATAAGTATCTGATTTCCAGAGCTTGGAAAAGTTACTTTTTTGAACTATAACTCCCATCAGCCCAATCCAGTGGCCGTGCTGGCTGGGGCTGATGGGAGTTGTAGTTTTAAAAAGTAATTTTTCCAGGCTCTGCTGATTTCACACTATGGTTGTACATGATTATTTTCTCTACATTTAAGTGTGCCATTCTTCCTTGGGATGGGCATGGTTCCCCTCTGTTTTTTCATCCTGAGGGGCAGATTAGGCTGAGAGATGGTGAGTAGTTTATGGTCACCCTGTAAACTTTATAGCTGATTTCCATTTTTTAAAAATAATTAAAACAATTTACATGCAGGCAAAGTTTATTAAGTAGATCCACACAATACATTTAAAGCACATCCAACTCGCATTTAAAGTGCATGACTTCTCCCAAAGAATTCTGGGAAGTGTAATTCCCCCTTCACAGTTATAGTTCCCACCACCCTTAACAAACTACAGTTCCCATGATTCTGTGGTAGGATTCATGTGCTTCAAATGTGTGTTGAATATGCTTTAAATGAATGGTGGGGATCTGCCCTAGGTATGATGTGCATTCATTAGTGAATTGAAAATAACAGATTTAGAAGATACTTTTTTAAACAGGGGAAGGGCTGTAGCTTAGTGGTAGGGCATATGCTTTGCATGCAAGGTCCAAAATTCAATTCCTGGAAAAAACTATTGCCTGGAATCCTGGAGAGCCAATGCTAGTCCATGTCACCAATACTGAGCTAGATGGTATCAAATGGCCTGAATCAGTATAAGGTAGATTCCTTTGTTCCTAAAAGTAAAAAGAGACCCAAGGGCCACAGTGACTTCAAAACTTATTTATGTATTTTATTTACAACATTTGTATACTGCTTTATTGCAAAAAATCTCAAACCAGTTTGCAGAAGAAATTAAAACAATGAAATTATTGGCAAAAACAGTTAGCCAGGTATTAAAAAACATTCAAAATAATAAAAACAATGAGTTAAAAACAGATAAAAACATAATAGCTTCTACATGCCTGAGTAGGCTTGCCTAAACAAAACATGTTTTTAGAAGGTGCTGAAAAGAGTACAATGAAGGTGTCTGCTTAATATCAATAGGCAGGGAGTTCCAAAGTGTAGGTGCTGCCACACTAAAGGACTGATTTCTTACAAGAGCAGTACGAGTACTATGTGGCACCCATAACATGGAAAGCACACTTTGAACTTGCCCTGGTAGCAAATCAGCAACCAGTGCAGATTTCAGAGCAGAGGTGTAATGTGCCGATAGAGTTTCACTCATGTCATCAATTGTGCCATAGCATCCTGCACTAACTGCAGGTCAGGTTGTGCTGCCTGGGGATTTCTGTGCCCTTGGCTGACTGGCCGCCAGGTTTCTTTGTTTTTTGGTTTTTGGTTAGGAATCCTGACTAGTTGTGGTATTCTGAGTTTTCTGCCTTACTCATAGGAATCTTATTGTGGTTGGTATGATATTGCATTTAGGAAATCATCACTGTCTTTTTTTTCTTTTTTGATTTGCTGTTCATTCACCTTTAACCTCACTCCCTTACATCCATAGAAGCAACAACAGTGGTTCCATGCACTTAGCTCAATCCCCTTAAACCAATAGGCCACGGGCTAATCTTTGTGTGTATAATGTTGTCTGTAGCTGTGAGTTAGGAAGACACCAAAGTGAAATTAAAGGCCAGCAATAGATTAAGAGAAAATATTTTTTACACTGCACATCATACGGTATTGGCCACTAATTTAGACCCTGTATTCTACTCCTTGGTCCTATAGCCCTGAGGTACAGGCCTCGGGAGCTGCCGGTCTCCCCCAAGGGTGCCTAAGGGGGTCGACTAGATGACCTAACTTGTTCCCCTTACTGCCACCAAAGGGAGACGAATCTCAGTTTAGTCCCCCTTTATCCCATGACCAACAACAACCTTTTGAAGACACCTTTGCAAGTCCAGAAGAAAAATATATTTACCTGCATCCAACAGGTGTATGGCATCAGACTTGTGTAGTTCAACTCTAGCGTGCCACAATTTGGGGTGATACAAGACCAAACCCCCATCACTGAGCAATGCCAGATGGATCTCCTGATTTTTGTGTGTGTGAGCCCTATTCATTCCCCTAGGGTCACCTTCACACCCAGCGAGGCAGGGGTATCAGAGCAAACCTTTTGGACAGGCAACCAACACTGCCTAATGACCAGAAAGTCATGGCAGGCCTACAAACTATGGGCCTTGCCCTTCAGCAAACCAAGGTCATTACCACCCAGGCAAATGACCAACACATGAGAAACAGCCCACACCAAACCTTGCTGGAAAAACATGGGTAGAAGCTGCCAGATCATTGCACAGTGGTCCCATTGCCTGAGGCCCTCCCTTTGCTCAAAGGCCAGGGGAGCACCAAGTCTCTTCCCCACTCTATTTAAGTCCCTGATAATGGAGAATTAAAAGGAAAATGTATAAAGACACGGAAAACGCTTTTGCGAGTATCCACCCTTCCCCTTTCAAGTCCCTGATCATGGAGGCTTAAGGGAAGAGCAAGGGTTTTTGACAGATGGGTGCCCCGCCCACCTGCCAATCATGTGACATGATAATGACACCATGTGATTGACAAATTGGTGGGCCTGCCTACCTATCAAATTTGGCCTGCAAGGCAGTTCCTGATAAGGATCTAGCCCATGGAGCCCAAAAGGTTCCCCACCCCTGCAGTAGATCTTCACTGCTTGATGCACCCCCAATTTTTAAGGCAAACTTTTATTATAACAAACGATAGATCTTACATGTGTACTTGATAGAAAGGATTCTCTATGTATTTAAGCAAGCAAGTTTTGAAGAGGTCAGACTGGTCAAAAGATCACAGCCCTACAATGTCAAGTTTATTACAGCGATCACCAGCTTTTTTAGGCCTGTGGGCACATTTGGATTTTTGAGCAAGTGCTGTGAGCGCCACCTCCTATTGTCACTTGTGCCCCCCATCCCCAGACCAGGTCCCCTAAAACACAGAAAGTGTATATGCACATGCATGCTCTCTCTCTCTCTCTCTCTCTCTCTCTCTCTCTCTCTCTCACACACACACACACACACACACACACACACCTTTTTTTTAAAGAAATCTGGGCAAAAGTCAGATCCAATCAAATTAGTCTGATCCTTGGAGACCAGAAAGAGGTGAAAGAGGAAGCAAGAAAGTGTCACTCTTCCAATTTACCCCTTCAGCTGTATCTACTTTATAAGGAGAAAAAGGTCACCATCACCACCTTATTTATTTATTTATTTATTTATTTATTTATTTAATTAATTTGTATCCCGCCCTTCCTCCTAGCAGGAGCCCAGGGCGACAAACAAAGCACTAAAAACACTTTAAAACATCATAAAAACAGACTTCCCAGGAGGATCCCTCCGCCTGTGCAGCCTCTGAGACGGGCTCCCGTCTTGGATGAAACTTTTTCAGTTTTAAATCCAGTCAGAAGGGTTTTTTTTGACTGGGGATAATTTCTTCCGGATAAGGAAGAAACGTGAGATTTCCCACACAGCTTTGTTGTGTTTGTTGGAGACTGGAATTCGTCAGAATTGTCTGTGAAAGAAGGTCTTCCAGCAGCTCGGACGGAGCGAGGATTTCTAGCTAGCTCAGCTGAATAAGTGACCCGTTTTTTTTTCTTCAAAGAAAAGCGGACTAACAGGCAAGCATTCTCCTGTCTACGCTCATTATTTTGATATCTATACAGCTAAAGAGATTTGTCAAAGAACCAGCAATTAAGAAAACCTGGGTGAGCCAAAACTTTCTCTTTTACTCACGGAACTAAGGGGGAAGAAAATAAAAATAGCCTATCTTTTTTTTATTGCAAAAAGCTGACATGGAAATTAGCATTATAAAGATTACAATGGATGAGGGGTTTCTGATTGGAAGAGAAAAGAAATTTTTTTTGATTTATAAGACTTTTATGTAATATATGTCTGGGACTATTTTTTCTGGTCTACTTTTTTTTTTTTGACGAATCTGCTCATTCTTTCTGCTACTAGTTATTTGGACGCTGTAAAC